>NC_142436.1:9747500-10393750 GCF_059453495.1 Arachis ipaensis
TTTTTTATGTGCAGTCATTAATGCTGGGGTAGCTGGATGTTGCACTGGCCTTGCTCTAAGTTTTCCAGGTTTCATTTTCTTTTTCTCTGTATTCAGTTTATGAATTACCATTTTTCTTTGAAACTGATCTTCTTAAATTATTTGGAACCTCTTCAATAAGATGCAAATTATTTTTTATATTGGGGTGGGAATGGTGTTTTTCATATCATGGGCAGTAAGGGTGTTAATCTCAGATGTGGCCCTGTTTGATTTAGACTTAAAATCAGTGATGTCTGTGATTGGGTTGATAGGAGGTTTGATGAGGGAATAAATGTTCAATTTGGTGCTTGCAATTGCAAACGATTTATTCTTGAAATTCCAGAAGTGAACTATTGAGCTCCTAAACTTACATTTACCAAGTCATTTAGTGTTTAGCACGGACACTTCGTTAAGTTGCCGTGTCCGCGTGTCAGACACGACACTCATCGACACTCGTCCGACACGCGTGTTTGCTGTGTCCAACGGTGTTTTAATAAAAAATAAAAAATTCTTCTCGAGACAAGCTTGGACACACCTAAATACCATCACGTGTCAACGTGTCCAGTCTTATTCTTAACATATATTCTTAAAATAAATTTAAAAATAGTATATATTATTATTTATTATAACAAAAAATATTTTAAATACTTTATATAATTAAAATAAGACATTAAAAATAATTAAAAAATTAATTTATTTTTTAATATCAATAAAATATCAAAATATTATTACGATTTATTCAAAAAATATTTTATATTTTATATATGCGTGTCCCCGTATCTTATAAAATTTTAAATTTATGTGTCGGCGTGTCCCGTGTCGTGTTATGTCCCGTGTCCGTGTTAGTGTCTGTGCATCATAGGTGTTTAGCTAGTCAACTGTCACTATTTTTCTACATGGCATGTCATGTTAATGGTTGACTGGATAGGGACCAAATAGTTACTTTTGAAATTTTAGTGACTAAAAGTAAAACACAGTTGCAATTTTATGAACAAAATTGAACCTTTACACTCTTTTGGCGTGTGGATTTTTCATCATTGAATGGCTTCCCAAAATCTTATGACTCAGCATTTAGATGACAATGGTGAAAATATGAATATAAATGATAAACCACTATGGAGTTGCTTAATCTATGTAGCCGACCCTGCTCTCTTTTCTAATGTACTCAAATTTTCTTTTTCTTTGCTTGCTTGTTTGATATTTGTAAAAGTTGAAGTAATGCTTGCTTAAATTCATGTTCCAATTTCATTTTCTGTGCTTGGTATTTGCTTTCTTGGTTTATTATGTCTCATCTTCAAGGATTCTCTAGGTGCACCACAAGCTCTTTTGCAGAGCTGCGTCACTTTTGGGGCATTTTCTTTTATCCTCGAAGGGCTAAACAAGCAGCAACCGGCAATAGCTTTTCCCATTTCAACGAAATCAAGCACACAAAACAATATACGTTCTCCATTGTCACTCCACCTTCAGTTTCCTCTTCCAGATGAAATGAGGAGTGCCTTCTCCAATTTCTATGAATCTCTTAGAAAACACGGAAAAGGAACTTTCCCTACATCATAATTTTTTCACCCCTTTTTTTTTTTCGACATAGTAACAAGGACCATGACTTCTGTACATTGCTCATTGAGTGTCAAATGCTGCATCATGGTTGTATCTTGTACTTCATTTATGCTTGGTTGACTCAGTGCATATGCTGACTCAAATGTTGGCGCCATGATTGAGTTAGAAAGTTTTGTGTAGGAAGGTCTGCCATCATTTGTAGGCAATGATGCCGTTTGTGTTTTATTTGTAATTGTAATTTGTACTATCTTTTAGCAGTCAAAATTTCCAGGTGTTTTTGCCTTTAATATGGTTGATCAAATCTAGATCATTTTAGTCTCTGTTAAATGCCTAATACTTGACTACCTCTTACCTAATGGTTGGTTGCAGTGAAAATATACAGAAATTTCAGGTGAACTTCAACTGCAATGTTGTTGTTAAAGAGTTTGTGTTCAAATCCATGGTAGAGAGCCTAAAAATTAAGGGGAGGAGGGGGGGGGGGGGGGAGGGGGGGGAGTGAAAATTTAAAGAAAAGCGAAGTGTCTTCCTTTTTGTTTTACTTAATCTGATAATCTCATGAATTATTAGTCTACTAATTAACTCACTTTTCAATCTGCAAATCTTGTCAAGCTGGTATGATCATCAGACGAAGCATGAATTTCTACTACTTCACAAACTCAGTCTCAGACATTCAAATATTCATCAAATATGAAATCTAAAAAATAGCTTAATGATCCACAATTTGAGATGAGATAACCACTTGGGTTGACCTATTAGGAGCACACACAATTAAAAGTAGTTAAGGTCAAAATTTTCACCATCATTGTTAACTTGATAATATATCATCAACGCATTGTGTTGATCATTTTTTCCTCCAACATATAACTAAAGAAATATCAAAATGAAATAAAGCAAAGTAACTACCTGAAAATGAAAGAGAGAATGTTTCAATTTTTAACAGAAAAAGATGCCTCACAATCCTTGAAAGACAAACTCCCATACATGGGTACGAAAATCACAAACTAATTGAAGCCAAGAGTTTAAAAAGCTTAAAAATATCTGCAGCCAATTACATTCATTTTGAGATTTCATGTGCCTTGGTTAAAGAGCTAAACTCAGAAAATATGCTTAATTCGCACTCACCAAAGCATTTAAGAAGAGCAGCAATGCCATTGTTGTGAAGGGGCCTCGTGGAGAATCTGAAATTTCTGGACAATTCAGACAAAATATTATTACAGAGCTGTATGCCTGTATATAAGGTTCAATTGTTTATATTGAAAAAATTACAAATAAATAGCTCTTCAGAACCTTCTGCTATCTAAGTCATGATTAAAAGGAGCATGAAGCATAAAAAATAAATAATATAACCAAAGAAACTGAAATGCGAAAAGAGAGAAAAACTATTCCAGGAGTTAGATGAAGCTTGCATACTAAATTATAAACAGTGGTAACAGAAAATTTCAAGTTATTCGGAAGAAAGCCGCTTGCACCTTCTATTTCCAGAGTTGGAAGTTTAACGATTTAACTGCGCCTTGAATGACGAATAACGCGAGTGTCAAATACAGCGAACTTTGGACCAACTTTGTGTCTGACATAAACTATGGGAACATGCTCTATGATCCAGTGCTGTTGACCTCCAATAGGATCAATGCTTTCAACAAGCTCATTTTGCATGTCAACAAAATATAGATCTTCAAGACTGACTAGGTGGCGAATACCAAAAGGAACCTTCTTCATTTGAGGGATATTTTCTAAATTGACCCTTTTGAGATTAGGCAGGGATCCTTTATCAATAAGAATTGAATTCAAACCAAACAAGTTTTTGAGTGTCAGTTCCTTCAACTTTAGAAACCTTTTTTCTCGAAAGTGCAAGCTTTTGCCCTCATACGCAGCATCATACATCAAGAGGTGCATCAAATTTGGCATATCTTGAAGCGCCTTCAATGGATCATCACCTAACATGGAGTATGACAAGGACAACCTGACCAGATACCAAAGCTGTTGAATACCATCTGGTAACTTCTCTAACTTCCCCCTTAGGCGTAGATGCTGAAGTTGAGGCACAGATGACACAAGAGGAAAATCAATGACTTCATTTTCGTCTATAGCAGTTATTTCTAGCGTCTCCAAGTGATGCATCTCACGTATCGAGACATGTAGCACACTTCCATATTCCCGCTTCATGTGACTCAAGGCCAATGATCTCAAATGCTTCAACTTTCCTAGCTCGGAGAGTAGCTCTACTCCACCATGATTTGCCTTCACTAAACATAGTGTTTGCAGTGATGTCAAGCTTCCAACAGCACCATTCATCTGAACACCCTTTTCCCAATCCCACGACATGCGAAAGTCAACTTTGAAGTTTAGATGGTATGCTATGAGATGTCTAAGCTTTTTCAGCTTGTTAATCTCTTTCGGTATCTCTCGGACGCGTGTTTGCCTTAGATCCAAGGTCTCTAAGTTCTGCAGCTTGCCAATGGATTTTGGAAGAGTTCTTATGTCTGTGTTGCGCAAGCTTAAATACCTCAAGTGGAGCAATTTTCCCAAATTTTCAGGAACTTGACCAAGTGGAGCATCCCTGAAATTTAGTACTCTCAGCAGCCTGCACTTTTTGACAATGCTCTTCACAAAGGTTTCTGACAACTCTTCAACTCTAAAAACATGCAGCGACCGGGTACTTGAACTTAAACTTCTGATGAAATCATCGGGACTATTTGCTATCGCCAGGCGCCGAGTTATGCCAACAATGGGTGATTGATCTTCTTTAGTAACAAACCTAGCGAAACTTAAATCCTCCATATTTCTCACAATCAAGTCACGAAATAAATCATGAACTTGACAACTTTCAACTTTGCCATCAACTTCAATTGAGGCTTGGACCAAACTTCTGTGGATCAATTCTGTTAAATATTGTTCTGCAACTTGTTCCAGAGTTTTTCCCTTCTGATGTTTAACAAATCCCTCTGCTATCCACTGCCAAATGAGTCTCTCTGAATTGACTAAATAGTCTTCAGGATATAATCCAAAGTACAAGAAGCATGCCTTCAAATTGTAAGGTAAATCATCATAACTAAGAGCTAGAATCTTTGTTATCCCACTCAAATGGGGATTTTTCTCAAACTCCAAGCTCAGATTTTCACTCAACTTTCTCCATTGAATTGCGTTCTTTTCTTTTGTAGATAAAAGACCGCCGATTGCCACGATCGCTAGCGGTAATCCCTTGCATTTCTTAACAATCTCGAAGGAGATATCTGCGAGTTCCTCCGGACAGCGTCCATCCAAGTCGAATCTAAATGCCTTCTTGCAGAATAGCTCCCAAGATTTTTCTTGACTTAAAGGTCGCAAGTTGTGTATATTAACAAAGGAAGATCTCCTACAAAACTCAGCAACATTCATGCTCCTAGTAGTAATCATTACCCTGCTTCCTTTCTTATTATCATACACAGCAAACTCAATTTGACCCCAAAAGTTTACATTCCATATATCATCAAACACCACCACATACCTCTTTTGTTGCAAGTAACTCCTCACTTCTTCAATCAACGACTCTTGATCCATTCTCGAAAGATCTACAGCAGCAGGAACAGGAGCCTCTCTTCTTTCTTTGTAAAACTGGTCTAGCATGTTCCTCAACAATCCTTCTATTGTGTAAGACTGAGACACTGTGATCCAAGCACGACATTCAAAATTCGCAGTCACATTAGTGTCGTCATAAACCTTCTTGGCGAGAGTGGTTTTTCCCAACCCTCCCATTCCCACAACTGAAATAACTGTTCTGTCTGTTGTCCCTTCAACTAACCAACCAACCAGTTCATCTCTCGTGGCTTCAACTCCCACAACCTCAGCTTCCTCCATGAAAAGGGAGGCCATTCGAGTGTCATGGGACTTCGCACTATGGCTCTCTCTTGAGCTGCAATGGAAGCCATATCTTTCGCTTCTTTCCTTGATCCCGCGAACACGTGATTTGATGTCTTGTGCATCGGAGGCTAGTCGATGGCGACGCTTCAGATTCTTGATCAAGCTAGCAGCCTTGCATAGAGAGGCTGCAACGCCAGAATGACTTGGCCACTGCTGTTGGTAGATCAGATACTCATCAACTAGATCTTCTATCTGGAAAGCCGCTTCTCTTAACTGCCTCACCCATGATTTGATCCCATCGTCGTCAAGGGCATTGTTGTCTTTTGCAGCCCTTGTGTCTGCATCCTTGAGGAAGGCGCATATGCTCTCTAGTTCATCTTTCACGTCTTCAAACTCTTTGTGGGCACCTTGGAGAGTTCTTGCTTTATCTCTCAGCAATGGAAACAGTTGATCAAGGACAAAAGATACTGCAATTTCTGCCATTTCTTTTTTTCCTAATGACCTAATGATCTGCAGTATATCGCCACACCACCTGAATTATATAAATATGACCATATCCTCCACGTTCCATACTTTATCAGTTTACTTTCTTCTTTTCCTTTCTTTATTTAAAAAATTTAGATATGTTCGAAAGAACGTTAACCCTTACCAAATAGTGATTGACTTTTGGTACTTAAAAAAAGTTATTATTTTAGTGGTTTATGGTTGATAATATGTATATATATAATGCCCCTAGTGTTTGATAGCTAGGCTGGCTACATACGACCCATGTATCATACATTGACACTGACACATGGAGGAAAGCCACACATTGACCATGTTAATGATTTTCCAAGAGCCTTAACAAGGTGCAGTAATTTTTTTAACAAGGTGCAGTAATTCTCTTCCTTTGCTTTAATTACTTCCAATAAAAAAAGGAAAAAGAAAACGAAAACCACAATTTGTAAACATTTTGTTACTCTGGTCCAAATAGCAATTCAAAGAGTAATGTTAGGAAACCAACTTTTTTCAGCCAACATCAGTCAATTCTTTTAAAATTATTTTGTTTATTTTAAATTCTGTATTCTAAATTATAAACTCTAAATTCTAAATCCTAAATTATAAATGTAAACCCTAAAGTTGACTAACTAAAAATGTCTATTTCTCCCAAAATAACAGCTTGGACATTTGGAGTCCAAAAACAAACTGTAAGGAAGAAAAATAGAACCAAATAAGTTAATGGGAATCATGCTGAAATTAACTCTCAAATTAATGAGCTGCTAACAAATGAGGAAGAGTTAGTTGGTGGGAATGGACAGGTGGCAACCAATCTATCAATTCAGAAGCCAAGGAGAAGCATGAGAGAGTGGACTAGAAGGTAGAAGGTTGAAAGATTAACTAATGAGTGGTGTTGGCTCCTTCCCTTCTGATAGATTGTGTTACCTACTTTCCATCTTAGATCTTCTCTAAATTCTTCTCCTCTGAACCTTTCTCTTGTTCTCCACGTTCAGGTATCTCATGCACATGGAAGGCCTCTGCATTCGCCTCTTCTATTCTAATTTTCCAGCATGATAATGCATATCACACATCAGCAAGTATGGAAACAAGCATGTAAAACACAATGTCTATAACATTGCACAAAGTATGGATTATGGTCTCAAGACAAAGAATGATATTAATATACGGTTGTAAGCAAAAGTAACAATAAAACAATTAGTATATAAACCAAAGGGGCAAGAAATTTAACGTGGGATGAAACAAAATGACCTCAATCGTCTTTAATACATGCATACAATGAACAACAGATATCAAGAATCAATCAAGCAAAACCACGCATTCTAGGCTCAAAACCTCACTAGGTTTATGTTCTAACTACAATCATGTTCCTCAATTGGCTTTATCAGGCAAGTTATTTGTGATTTTTCATTTTCTTGAACTCATGTTAATGGGATTCTCTAAAACTCATCTTGAAATTTGATCATTTTAACCTGATTTGCCTCTCCCTTTTTTTAAGGGGGTGGATGAAAATAGAGTCTTCAATACCTAAATTTGAAAACCTAAACCATAGTCAATAGACACTTTATTCAAATACAACTTTTACTTTCTTGAACTCATGTTAATGGGATTCTCTAAAACTCATCTTGAAATTTGATCATTTTAACCTGATTTGCCTCTCCCTTTTTTTAAGGGGGTGGATGAAAATAGAGTCTTCAATACCTAAATTTGAAAACCTAAACCATAGTCAATAGACACTTTATTCAAATACAACTTTTACACTACAGATGAATGTGAAGATATTTTGTAAGAACTTGGGGTGACAACAATAGTATGGCTAAGTAATATTACAACAACTTACCAGAATGTTTTGATGATCGAGCTATGTTGAGAAGAAGGAAGGAATCACTTAAAGGAAGAAAAGAGGGAAAAAAGGTGCTATGTGGAGGATGATTCAACTGTGCTATGCAATTTCGTTAAATTATTACTTTTGTTGCTGGAAGAAAAGCCGTAGAAATCCACCAGGTAAGCCAAAGCCTCAGAGTTGCTGTTACAAACCTTCCATAATGATGAAACTTCTCCCTTAGAAACCGTACCCCAATCCTCACAAACATCAAGAAAGTCAAGCAGCTTCGAATAAAATGAATCATAATTCATCAAAATGAACGGAACAGGAAGCTCTGATCCAATCCGTTCGAGCTGAATCAACGCCATTATCTCAAACACCTCATCAAGAGTACCAATCCCACCGGGAAGAGCAACAACAGCAGTCTTATCGAGTGAATTATTCCTTACTACAACATCCACCAGCCCATGTTTCCTTGCAGAGAAAAACCTGAACTCAAAAGTCAAAACAATATAAGAAGCTACTCGCAATCAAATCTATTGAATAAGAAATCAAGCAATGGTGGCAGATTACCTGCAAGTGAGGTAATTTTCTGATGGCAAGTATGGATGGTAGTTGGATGCAGTCCATTCCCCAGCTTCTTTTCCAATCTTGAATCCGCCAACTGGTTTTCCTGCTTGCAGAGCACCTTGAGTAACTGCATCCATTAACCCTGGTCCAGCCCCTGACCATGAAGTGCAATCCAAAAGATTTGCTATCTGTGCAGCACATGTATAAAATAGTAAATAATTTAAAAAGAAGATTTTATCAGAAAGAGATACAGAAGAGGATGAGACATCCTCATATAAAAACAAAAAGATATGATTAACACCTAGAGTGATAAGCCATGTAACAATGCTAGATTATCCCTTTGCATAAGTTAGGGAAAAACCAAAAAACCCTTAAGCAGGCCAGGAGCTTTTCGTCATAGGGAAGCCAAAATGGTAATCCTATCCCAAATAAAATCAATATTTGAAAGGAATCATTAAAAGCCCTAGGGCTCCTTTCCACTCATTAAAACCCTTTGCCAATATAACATATTCACAATTGTCTATGACAGAAAGTAATGATGTTTTTCGGAATGCCAACTTACATTATTCACAGAAAGCAAGCAAGAAGCAGGCAGGAAGTTACAGTATGAATTTACTTGCCTCTTTAGACAGCTCCTGTGCTTGCACATAATGGGAATGGCCAGGCCCCATCCTTGAAGATCCCAAATACACAACTCCTCTACCCAATCTGTTTATGAGTTCGTAACATCGTTTGATCTCTTCTCTAACCTGTAATATAACCGGGCCAAAATTAAGGAGTCAGTTTACTGGCCACGGAGAAATTCCGAACATGTTTCTTGAGATATACACATATGAGGGGGAAAAAAAAACCATGCACATTGCCATTAATGGCACTTCACATTGCTCATACTTGATTCTCAAATGTGGTATTTACCATCACCGATACTACCATATAGAATGAATAAAAAACCATAAAAAAAAAAAAAATTGGAAATGACAACCAAATCCAGGAACGCTAAACCTAATGTAGGCAATTAGCAAGTTCTACCAAAAATACTAGGAGACCACACTTATTTCTTGCTCTATTGAAACTAGAATCGGCATATGGAAATCATACATTAATTCATTCATAACTTAAAGCTCTGATTGCGACTACCTCCTGAAAAGTTTCTTGTTCATAGTGGAGAACCGTATCTAATAATGTAGCCATTAAGTCAAACAACTGTGTTTCTGTTTCTATTGCCATATCCATAAATTCAAGGTTCAAGGCAAAGGTATTATTCCATCAAAATGTTGAAATACTTTCCACAATACCAATTTTAAGCATACAAAACCCACTAAAAAAGAAAGAAGATAGTAAATGTAAAGCATGGGTGTGAGGTACCTCATTTGGGCTCTTCCTCTCATCAAACTCAACTGAGTCTTGCTTGCACAGAAAAAGTCTTGTTTGAATGGCCTTATGATTTTGCTTTTGAGAGTGCTTGAAACTAACGCTATCAAAATTCGGTGCTATGCAGAATGAAGAAGGGGACCTGATTCTTGCTTCATTAGAAGAGCTACGCACTCTAGGTCTCAGCATAATATTAACATTTGAATCCAACGATCCTGCCACACAGAATCCCATCCAATTCCCTTGACACACTCGCTCCGAAATGCCTCAGATATTGACGATCAATCCAACCAAGGTTTTGTTTCTTTTGTGTCTCCTTCAGAAGCGTTTACAACTTGTTTGGCGGATGATGTTAGAAAAAGTTTTTTTTTTTTTCCCGTGAAATTAGTCCTAATATGTCATTTTTCAAATTCGCTCAGACATTCTATCAATTAAATTAGTTTTTTAAAAATTATAAATAAATTATTTTATTTTTTTATCACTCAATTAATAATTTTTATCCATAATGAATGATATAAAATTTAACTGATAAAATATATAATACTTAACATGTATAATTATACGCTAAATAAATATATTTATAAAAAACAATCAATTTAATTATTTTTTCAAGTATATAAAAATATGTATATTCAATTATTTATGGAAAAACTACCAAAAATATCCATGAAGTTTACGAACGCTGATAATAAAAGTACCCATAAACTAAAGAAATTAATACTGTACCCATGAAAGATGGGTTCCGTATGACAAAAGTATCCAAATCCTGATTTTTTTAATAAAATTTTTAAATTACCCTACACTCAACCTCAACTCACTTTTTCAACCTTCCATAACCCAATTTGCACCAACTCTTGCCATGGAGTCCAAAACTACTCCTACAACAAACCAAACCGAAATCAATGGTAGTGGTAGTGGTGGTAGAGGATCGTACCTCAACCGATTTACTCATAAGTTTACAATCCATACCTAAACTAAATCAATCAAACACAAAAAAAATACTCAAAACATAAAAATTTTCAAATTCATTCATCCAATTTCAATTCACTTTAGCAAAACTTGAAGTAGAAATAGCCATCAACCATAAAAAAAATCAATAAATTCATTCATCCAATTTAAAATTTATTTCGGCAAAAATCAGAAGTAGAAGTAGCCATCAACTGGATCTTCTGTAAATCAATCTCAGCCTTCATAAAAAATAGAAGCAGATTTAAAAAAACTAGAACAGTATCATTTTAGTAGTAACTAAATCAATTTCTGAAAAGAAGAAAAATAAAATAAAAAATGTTTTAAAAAAAATACCTTTTTCTTTGCCAACTATAACATCGTCAATGGCAGAACCTCCATCCACAGTGTCGCCTCCTTTTCTTCTCTGATTTCTCTTTACCAAACTCGCTTTCTGTATGCAAGAGCACCGCGACTCCTCTCTCTTCTCAGGCGTGCGATGATGGTGTTCTCCTCGGCTGGGTCAGGCACGCCACGACGACGTTCTCCTCGGCTGCAACAGGCGCGCCATGGCAACATTCTTCTCAGGTTGGGTCACAGGCGTGCGATGAAGGTGTTGTAGTCACCTTAAGAGTGAGAGGGAGAAGCAGTGAGAGGGGAAGAGATTGGCGGTAATGGAGTAGGTGGGTGGCGGACGACAATGAGAAGGTAGGACGAGAGTTCTATGACTCTATGAGGGTTTTTGAGAGAGGGATAAGTGAGGAGAGAGGAAGAAGAGAAGAGAGGGAGTGACGGTAGAATAGAGTTAGGGTGGGGTAATTTGAGAATTTTATTAAAAAATTAACAAAAAATTAAGGTTTGGATACTTTTGCCGTACGAAACCCATCTTTCATGGGTACAACGTTAATTTCGTTAGTTTATGGATACTTTTGTCAGCGTTTGTAAACTTTATGGGTACTTTTGGTAGTTTTTCCATTATTCATCTATTAGATATAGTAGGTGTCATGTATGATGTGCGTTAATATTTTTATATTATTAATCATTTATGAAAATTTTTAGTTGAGTGAATGAAGGGCGAAAATAATTAATTTATAATATTTCAAGTACTAATTTGATTGATAAAAATTTTTAAAGACGAATTTAAAAAACAAATTTTTTTTAGAGACTAATTTGACTATTAACTCATTTTTTTATGAAAAAATAATCAATTTTTTTTAGTATGTTTAAAATAATTTTAGTGTTAAAAAAATATTAAAAAATATATTTTTTAAAATGATAATTTATATATATTTTAAAAAATTTATTTGAAAAATTATTTTTAGTATTATAAATAAAAAATATTTTTACATAAAATATATAAATATAAAATTATTTTTATCTTTTTATTTTATTTTTTTAAAAAATAAATTACTTAAAAAGAAAACCTATTTGCAAAAGTTCATCTAAATAAATACATTCTCATTCTCATTACTCCATCCTCCTTTTTTTTGGGTACTAATCAACTCTTCCTAACAACCAACGTGGTGCATGAAGCATGATTTTGCATACTCCAATTGAGCTAAAAGAACATTACGGGATAAAGCAACCCCACCCTTTTTTTTTTAGGTCAAAAGATACCACAACATACCTACACAACACTATAAAATTTATATTTAATAGTTGGTTGAATCGGAATGCAGCGTCTTAACAAATATATAGTTTTACTAATTGAATTAGGCCTCAGCTACAAAGCAATCTTTACTTTTTTTTTTTGTCAAATAGATTGGATAACCTTTTTTTTTGGACTTGGCCATGGGCCAGATAACTGATCTGACCTAAAACCCAGAACCCGAATTCGCCCAGCTATCCAACCCCCCAATGCCCGACCCTATTCGAAGATCTTCTCTTCTTCCTCGAAGCCAATGTGTCGTCGCTCCGCCGTTGTCATTGGAACCTCTGTGTGAAGCTCGGAGCCTTGCTGCATGGAGCTGCTGCCGTAGTGGGTCCTCCTCAGCGATGTCACCAGCCCCAATTCCCAGCTCCTGGTGGTACACTTGGGTTCGCCCTGAAGGTGATGGTCTCACAGCCTTGATGTGTTCGCTGCTGCTCCTTTGCCGCGCAACCTTCTGCCCAGTAGTTAGTCCGGCGGCATCCCCTCCGCTGACCCTTCTCCCTATGTTGATCGTGTCGCTGTTGGTGTCATTAATCGGCCATGGCAAAGTCGTGGGTTGAAACCGCTATTCCCCTTCAGCTTCTGAAACTGAAACCTGATTGTCTTGATTTCGATTGTGTTGATTATGCTAAAGATTAGCGAATCCTGCTTCTGTTCTGATTATATTCCTGACCTGTACAGGCGGAATAATTGTCCACTGCCTCTGTAGCTGATTTTCTGCTGCCATCGCTGTCAGTTGGTGAGCTAAATTGTTGCCTTCTCATGGAGTCCAAGTAGCTCCCACATCCGGAGCCTCTTCCAACAATTGCAGAATATCTCTGATGATTGCGTCTGCTTCAGCTAAGGGCGTTCTTGCCTTAATGGCTTGAACCAGAGGTAAGCAATTTGTTTCAATTATACAGTTTCTTATCTGTAGATTTTTAATGAGAATTAGAGCCTCTCTGTATGCTTGAGCTTCTGTTGCTAAAGCTGATGTTGTCCTGAATGTTGATGTTGTCCCAGTAATAATTTTTCCTTGCCAGTCTCTGATCACCGCTGCTGATGCTGCCATGCCTGTTTCCTTGTAAAATGGCGCGTCTATGTTCACTTTCGCCCTGTTGTGCGGCGAAGGCCTCCAGGTAATTCTCCTACTCTCACCATTCTTGCCTGCTATAGGTTTGTTATCTCTAATGAAGTCCTTTGTTGCATTATGGTATTTTGTTGCAAGCTGTTCTGAATAGATTATTGCCTTTTGTGGATTGATTTTTGTTTGCTGGAATATGTGCTGGTTCCTCACTTTTCAAATGCACCAACAAACACATTTCAAATTGCACAAAATTTTGTCCTGTTCATTTCCTGTCTCACTCTTGATTTTGTCAATTGTGTTCATCATCCATTTTATAAAAGATCCCACAGTATAAGCCGTAGGCACAATTTAAAGGCTAGATCCAAACCACACCGCTCTAGTCCACGGGCACAAGAGTAACACGTGTTCTATTGTCTCATCTTGTTCCTGCCATATGCTGCACGTGGGTGTAAGAGCTCTTTTGCGCTGATATAATTTCGTGTTTACTGGCAGAATTTCGTGCACTAATTTCCATAAAAACATTCTAAACTTTCCCGGCACTGGTAATCTCCAAATAGTCTCCCATACCTCCCTCAAATTCTGACTTGTCGATACTTTGCCGAGTTTTGTCTCTTCCTTTGTATCTTTCTCCTCCTTCGCAGCATGGTATCCGGTTCTGACTGAGTACTGTCTGTCATTTCTATAGGCCAAACAAAATGATCCTTTTTATTAATCAAACTAATGGGCGTTCTGGTTATCAGCTCAGCCATATTACCATGAAAAATATTACGAATTTTGTCTAAGTCCCAGCCCTCGCCCTCTCTTACCAGCTCGCTCACTCTTCTATATCGATTTTCTCCGCCTCTTCCCAACTTATCTATTCTTACCACCCAATTATCTTCCCAAATGTCTATCGCTGCTCCACTTCCTACACTCCACCTTCCCTTCCTTCTGAGGAAATCTCTTCCCTCTAACATACTCCTCCATATCCATGATGCGTTTCCTCCTCTTCCCGCTTCCCATAGGCTGCAATTAGGATAGTAAATGGCCTTTAGTATCCGAGTCCATATTGCATCTTCCTCTTTTAGAAGTCTCCAAGCTTACTTAGCCAAGTGTGCTATGTTTTGGCATTCTAGATCCTTAAACCCCAAGCCGCCGTTTAATTTACTCTTGGTCATTTTTGTCCAGCTCTTCCAATGAATGCTTCTTTCCTTGCCATTGTTAGTCCACCAAAATCTCGCAATTGCTGCTTCAATTTTCTTGCAAAAGGATTTAGGGAATTTGATGACGTCCATGGCATAGACTGGGATCGCATGTATAATAGCCTTTATCAAATCCTCCTTTCTAGCTTGATCTAATAGTTTCTCTTTCCATCCTTGCATTTTGTCTAGAATCTTTTCTTGTATCCACTCCAACGCCTTGTTCTTAGATCTTTTCCATCTCGCTGGTAATCCTAGGTATCTTTCAGGCTCTTCCCACGATGCCATTCCGATGATCTCTTCAATGTTTATCCTCCTCTGGATAGAAACCTGACTTCCAAAAATCAATTAGAATTTCTCAGTATTAATTCTTTGTCCTGATGCCTCCGTATATTTGTTTATGATCTGAATTAGTTGATAAATCTCCTCTTCTTACGCACCTGCAAAAATGATACAATTATCAGCGAATAATAGATGAGTTATGACTGGTGCAGTTGGAGCTAACCTTATTCCTGAACTAAGATTCTCCCTCAACGCCCTTTTCATGAGAACAGTAAAACTTTCCGCTGCCAAGATAAAGAGATAGGGCGATAGAGGATCTCCCTGTCTGAGACCTCTTTGAGGATAGATCTTGGTTGACAATTTTCCATTAATTTTAAATCTATAAGTAGCACTCTTCACGCAGCTCATCATCAACTTCACCCATTATTTACTAAAACCGAACTTTTCCATGACCCTTTGCAAAAAAATCGATTCCAACCTATCATATGCCTTATTCATGTCCAATTTGATGGCTATGTCATTGCTTCCAGGATTTTCTTTTCTATTTAATTTGTGAAACACTTCCTGCACTACTACTATATTATCCTGTATGAGTCTTTCTTTTATAAAAGCGCTCTGAACCGGAGATATGATGACATCTAGCACTTTTCTTAACCTTCCAACCAAGACCCTTGTTACAATCTTATATATAAAATTACAGCAGCTGATGGGTCTGAGGTGATTCAGGCTTTTTGGTTGACTCACTTTAGGAATCAAAACAACAGTTGTTTCTCCCAAGTCCTCTGGTAAGCTGCCGTCTTCAAAAATCTGTCTCGCCACACCACACACTTCTTTACTCATAATATCCCAATATTGTTGGAAGAAAAGTCCGTTTAAACCATCTGGCCCCGGGACTTTTAAGCTTCCCATGCTAAAGACTGTGTCCTTAATTTCCTCGTCTTTGATCTTTGCCATTAGCTCATCATTCATCTCTCTAGTGACTCTCGTTGGTATATCTCTTATGCACTATTCCAGGTTCCTATCCCCTTTCGAAGTAAACAGCTTAGTAAAATGTGTTTCTACTAACTTCATTATGTCTACTTCTCCTTGTATCCAATGACCTGCCTCATCTTTCAATTTGTCAATTCTATTCCTCATTCTTTTCTGTATGGTTATTGCATGAAAGAAGACTGTGTTTTTGTCGCCCCATTTTAACCATTTCAAACTTGATCTCTACCCCCAATATTTTTCTTCTTGTTTCCATAGATCGAATATTTGGTTCTTCAGTTCTCTCTCTCTTTTTAGATCTCTATCCGTCATATCGCCCTCTTGTATTTGATGTAGCTCATTTTCCTTTTTTTTCTATTTCTTTATCTGCTCTTTTAAACTTTCTTCTGCTCCACTCTGTCAACTCCCTTTTGCATCTGCTCCTCTTTCTAGTAAATTGATTCCAACAGTTTCTGTTTCCATCATCCTGCTGCCAACTCCTCCTAATTACCTCTTTGCACTCCTCATGCTCTGTCCAAAAGGCCTCAAACCTGAATTCTTTTTTTATCCGATCTCTCGGTTTCTAAAATTAAGGCACAATGGTCCGAACTAATTGCCGGAGCAGCTTTTAGAATAACATTCTGGTGTATATGCAGCCATTTCCAATTTACTAACACCCTATCTAGTCTTTCCCTAGTGACAAAGTTATTTCTTGGGTTGCTGTACCATGTGTACCTACTACCTTTAAGGTCAATATCCATTAAACCATTATCATCTATAAACCTTCTAAAAGTATCTAAATAAATTCTTGGTTGTTGATGAATGCCTACCTTCTCATCTTGACTTAGAATATCGTTGAAGTCCCCCAAATAAGCTTGAGGTTCTTCCCTGCTCCTATTACTTACCGTAAGCTCCTGCCAAAGTTTCCTTCGCTTTTGGAAAACTGGGTTACCATACACAAAAACACCCTGCAATTTCAGAACATTATTAATGTTAATACTAGCTTTAATATAGTTATCACACCACTCGTAAACATCGATATTAGTATTATAATTCCATATCAAACATAGCCCACCGGACAAGCCCCGGGGTTCTACGCAAAATAACTTGTCAAAATTAAGCCTTCTTCTTATCCTATTCATTCTTCCTTGACTGGCCCTGGTTTCCATTAAAAACACTATAAGCGGCTTTACTTTTTTACAAAGATTATACAACTCAGAAATTGTCGGGGCAGCCGCTATTCCCCGACAATTCCAGCTAATGATACTCATGGCTGAGGTTGGGGCATGTTAAGTCCTGCCTCCTCAGCCATTTGTATTCCTTTAATCTGACCAGAGACATGCTTAGCTAACTGATACTCCCTTGTACCCAGAGCGGTGATCCTGTTCTTTGTTTTCTTAGGTTTCCTGTCCTCTTGTTCCTCCTTTCACTCCCTGTAAGTTAGCAATGGAACTTGTTTGTTTTCTCGTTTTCTTTTCAAGTTCAGCTTTAGTTCTGTTCGGTAGCTCGTGTACCGGACGGGTCGGGGTGATACTTCGGTCGGTGAGATAGGGTATCGCTTGATTCCGGGTAGCTGGGTTGGAGGAGGAGTAGCCGACGTCCCGAGTTCTTCGTGTGGAGAGGGGAGTGTCACCTGCAAAGACACTCCGACGCTCTAGTCAGTTAAGTGTGCAGGCAAAAAGGGGGATAAGATGATGTGTGTGACGTACCTTGGGGAGGGGTAGGTCCCTCCCCTTATATACCATGTCAGAAAAGTGGGCCCCATAGGAAGAGGCCTCCTTCCAAGAAGTTTCCTTCTTCCCAACTATTGTGCAGCTGGCTAGGGGGGTACGTAGTTGGGTCGCCAGTCAGGCGGGCACGATGACCCGCTCAAACGGGTCGGCAGGTCTCCGGGCCGGGTCAGTTTCCATGCTCAGCTGGGCTGGGCCGTAACAGTGCCCCCACGCGCCAGCAATGGTCGTGTGCGCCGTTGGTGGCGCGTTATGTTTTCTCTTGTGTGTTGTCGCCAGGTCGGCCGCTCGTGGAGAGAACGTGCCTCTTACACGCGTGTCCGTTCGTTGCTGGGGATAACTGTTCATCGCCTCGTTCTTCGTGCTAGGCATTTAATGCTCATAATGGGTTGTTTTGAAACCCTGTGCGTAAAGACTGTTTTACCCTTTGCCTTTCGAGCTTCTTGAGCTTGTGCAAGTTTTATTCAGTTTTGCATTTTGTTTTCATTTCACTTCTTTGCTCTTTCCATCTCCATCTTCTTCCCTCTCGAGTTTCCCAGAGCAGCATTTCTGCATCCCTGTGCATTCGCTCCTTCTTGCTCCCCTTCGACTCGCTGCAATTATCCTGGTAAGCGCTCGCCCCTCGTTCTTTGTTCTGTGTTTATCTTATCTTCATTATCAATGCTTCTGTATGCATGCTGCTCTCCTGATTTGGTTTGTATGCTGGATAACCTTAGCGTTAAGTAGGTGCGTTAGGGGGGTTACCATTCCAGGACATTAGTTTTAAGCTTTACTTAGGATTTGCTTCGGCCATGCTTGGTTTCAGTTGTTGAATAGGCTAAAAGTAGTTTCTGGGCCTTTTTCGAGCTCCCGACCTCGTAGACTAACCGAGTGGTGCCCCCACTGTAGGTATGCCTTGTATCGTCTCATGAGCTTCCTCCTCAAGCGCGGGTTACGACCGGTATGCTTGGGTGACCTCCGACGTGAAGGACTCCCCAAACCAGATGGTAAGGAGGAACTTACCGAGTTCCGTCAAGCCGAGTATTTGTGCAGCGGGACTGACGAGGAGGCCAACTACGATATTTTCGTTCCCACCCCCAACGAACGGTTATACGAACTCAACCTCTACTCCCCCCGAGTTGCCGACTGGATTTGGTTCTACAAGGCAATGTTCACCCAATTGGGGGTTCGCATTCCTTTATGTTCTTTTCAAATAGTGCTCCTTAACTGGATCTCCGTGGCGTCGTCACAGTTGCATCCGAATAGTTGGGCTTTCATCCGCTGTTTCGAGATGGTGTATGAATACTTAGAGCTGCCGGTGTCTGTCGGCATTTTTCTTTTTCTCTTCAACCTCACGAATCCTTCCATAGAAGGAAAAGCAAGGAAAGGATTCATGTCTTTCCGATCTGCCCAGGGTCGGAGGATTTTTGGCTTGTTCGAAGACTCTTATCATGGGTTCAAGGACAAGTACTTTAAGGTGCGCCCAGTCAAAGGTCGCCACCCCTTCTGGTTGTCATTAGAAGGGCAACGCCTCATCTCGACATCTTGGAGTTTCGGGGTGGGGTCCAACACCTTTATTAAGGTGACCTATAAGGGAATGTCCGCTGTGGACAAAAAGATTGCCGACGTGTTGTTGGCCGTTTTTGGGAAAAACCACGTGAATCCCACCTCCTTATGGGTGACCGGGAGGTTGCTAGAAATTATATTTGTGAGTAGCTTTAACTTGCATCCTTTGCGTTATTGTTGCTTTGATTTGTTATGCCGATTTCACGACTAACTCATTTTACTATTTTGTAGTAGGTATGTCTACCGAGATGACAGGTCTTGAGAATTTGTACAATACTTTCCTGGCTGATAGCGATGAAGAGACAGTCGATGGGAAGCCAGAGGCCCCGCCTGAAAATAAAGAGAACCAAGCGGTGTCTCCACCCCATGATGCCAAGATGTCGGACCGCAATGCTGAAGGGGCGCGCGTTTCTCCTATTCGTGAGGAGGTGGTTAGTACTAGGGGTTCGACCTCCAATCCACAAGTCGAAGAGGATGACTTGAAGGTTATCCATAACCCTAAGAGGCAGAGGTCATCCTCCAGCCCTGAAGGAGCCCTTACTGTGATGGAGAGGAACTTTGATGCCGGGAACTTCATAGACTCCCAGCTGCTTCCCGGCACGGAGGAACATTTCCATGGCACCGACCTTGTGGGGCAGGCAAGGTGGATGTACCGTACCCTCCTCCGCGGCGCCTCCATAGCTCGGAAGGCCAAGTTTGAGCTGTTGGAAATGCAGTCGATGCATAGGAAGCTCGAATCTGCCGTTAAGGCCAACAATCAATTCAAGACTCAAGTTGAAACGCTTCGGGAGCAGCTGTCCAAAGCAAAGGAGAAGCTTAAGGCTGCCGAGGAGAAGGCCACGTCCGCTGAGGAAAAGTTGAAGATTTCTGATGCCACCGTTTCCCGGCTAACCGAGCGGGAGATGACTTTGGAGAGCCAGCTCAATGCTGCGCAGGGCCGGGTGGTTGCTTTAGAGAAGGAACGCGATGTGGCCGTCTTCGGCTAGGACTGCTCAAGCCGAAGCTGAAGAGTTTAAGAAGAAGCACAAAGAGACCGTGAAGTAGGGGAAGAGCGCGATCCTGATGACTGAAGAGGCCCTTAAGGCTCAAGTGAAGATCGCGGCTCCTAACTTCGACACCTCGGCGATCGGGGTTTTAAAACAATCAAAGATGGCAAGATTGTCGATATACGGAAGAAATTATCTCTTGTATCTTTGCATGGAGTTTGTAATTTTGTTGTAGAACTCGCCGCGTGGTTTGATGAACTTTGTAAAACTTGTAGTCTTTTAAACTACTTTGACAGCCGCTTGGTCGGCTTATAATTACTGTCTTTTTCCCGCTTACTCGGCAGCGCATTCTCGTTTTATTTTATTACCGTTTTGTTGGCACTGGCTTGTCGCTTGCGTTTGTTTACCGTTGCGTTGGTAATTTGACAAAGCCAAGTCGTGGCTTTACTATTGCCATAGCTGTTTGTTATCGTGTTGGTTTGGTTGGTTCTCGGGGTGATCAGTCCCGGGGTACTGTGTCATCATGAAAATTTCGTTGTCGCGGGACGTAGGGGTGTCCGCGGATCGGATCGGATCAGATATGGCCGAAAATTCGATCCGATCCGCACAATTTCCATCGGATCGGATCGGATATGATATCCGCACTCTTTAGTGCCGGATCCGATCCGATCCAATCCGTACATTTGCGGATCGGATCGGATATATCCGCATAATTAAACCTTCTCTTTTTAATCATATTTCTATGTAAAAGAATTCGATAAAAATATTTCTTTCATAGTTTTAAACTTATTTATTCCTAAAATATTTTTAATCAAACTCTCTCTAAATAACAAAAATAAAATAATACACTATATGAATAATAATTACTAACTAAAACATACAAACAAGTAAATATAATACCAAACATATATATATATATATATATATATATATATTTATTTATTTATTTATTTATTTTTAATTATTATAGTGCGGATCTCCGGATCCGCGGATCGGATACGCAAATGTAGAGCAGATATCCGCGATCCGATCCGCAAAGGGTGTGGATCGGATGCGGATATTTACCGCGGATCTGCGGATACGATCCGATCCATGGACACCCCTAGCGGGACGCATAAGAGGGGAAAAGTGAATTTAACAAGTGAACATTAATCGACAGTTGAACAAGTCTATTGCAATGATAAGTACTTAACAAAAATAAATTGTTTGATGGTAAAGAGGAAACCGGGTCTTGCTGACCTCGTCAAATCGCCTGCTCGGCGTGTTTGAGCTAAGAATAAATTTTTCTTAAGTTACACGCATTCCAGGTTCTTGGGACTTCCTTACCATCGAGACTCTCCAATTTATAGGTGCCCTTGCTAATCATTTCTTTGACCCTGTAGGGGCCTTCCCAGTTTGCCGCCAGCTTGCCTTCTCCTTGAGTCGGCAGTCCGATGTCGTTGCGCCGCAGGACTAGATCGTTTTGTTCAAATTCTCTCCTGAGTACTTTGGCGTTGTAGTGCAGGGCTATTCTTTGCTTTAGTGTTACCTCTGACAAATGGGCCATCTCCCTAGCCTCATCTACTAGGTCCTTTTCTACGGCTTCCTCCACTCTTTGCAGAAGTAACCGTGGGCTCGGCTCGCCGAACTTCATGGGTATCATAGCATCCACCCCGTATGTCAGGCAGAAAGGGGTTTCTCCTGTGAACGATTGCTCGGTCGTTCAATAAGACCAGATAACTGAGGCAAGTTCGTTAGCCCATGCGCCTTTTTTATTATCAAGCCATTTCTTGAGGCCTAGCAAGACGACCTTGTTTGCGGCCTCAACTTGGCCGTTCGTCTGGGGATGCTCTACAGACGAGAACTTTTACTTTATACCCAAACTGGCGAGGAACTCTACGAACTTCTTGTTGGTGAACTGCATCCCGTTATCGGAGATAACGACTTCTGGGATGCCGAATCGGGTTATTACCTGTCTCCACATAAACTTTCAACAATTGGATGAGGATATACTGACCAGTGGCTTGGCCTTTATCCACTTGGTGTAGTAGTCGATAGCAACAATGAGATACTTGACTTGCCCCGGACCAACCGGGAAAGGTCCCAAGAGGTCGACTCCCCATTGTGAGAAAGGTCGGGAGGATGTCAACAGGCTTAGCTCGGAAGCCGGCGCCTTATGGAAATTGGCGTTCTCCTGGTACTTGACGCATTTCCTTACGAATTCTTTGGAATCCTTCATCATTGATGGCCAGTAATAACCAGCTCTGATGAGCTTTCTTGCTAGGGCTTTGCCCCCGATGTGATGACCACAGCACCCCTCATGGACCTCTCTAAGCACATAGTCCGTTTGGTCAGGATGTAAGCACTTCAACAAAGGTTGACTGAGTCCCTTTTTAAACAATTGTCCTTGTATGGTCGAGTATTTGGCCGCTTCCCTTCTCAATGCTTTGGCCGCCTTCTCGTCGTCGAGGAGCTTGCCGCTTTCCAAAAAGTCAGTGATCGGGTCCATCCAGGAGGGATTTACTTTTGTCAAGTGGAGGGTGACTACTGGTTCCTTTATCAAACCCTGAATGAGAGACCGGTTGCCGGCCCCCGGTTTAGTGCTTGCTAGTTTGGACAGGAGGTCCGCCCGTGTGTTCCTTTCTCTCGGGATGTGTTGGATCGTGACATCCTCAAATTGTTTGCTTAACTCTTTAACCTTCTCCAGATATTTCTGTAACAAGGAGTCTTTGTCTTGGTAGGTCCCGTTAACTTGAAAGGTGACGGCCTGCGAGTCACTGCATACTTCTAGCCTAGTGGCGCCAACTTCCCGTGCTAAGGTTAAACCGCCCAGAAGGGCCTCGTACTCTGCTTGATTATTTGATACCAGGAACTCAAACTTGATCGATTGTTTATATATGACCCCAGCGGGGCTCTCCAAGATGATCCCGGCACCTCCGAACGTCTGGTTGGAGGCTCCGTCTACTTGGAGCCTCCACCGTATGTTCGTCGCCTCGGCTGAGCCCCATGTTACTTCTACCAAGAAGTCGGCCATGGCTTGTGCCTTAATCGCGTGCCTGGGTTCATATTGCAAGTCGTATTGGGACAACTCGATGGCCCAAGTCATCATTCTTCCCGCCAGGTCGGGTTTCTGGAGTATCTGGCGGATTCCCTGATCTGTTCTCACGACTACCTGGTGACCTTGGAAGTACTGTCGTAATCTACGGGAAGAGGTTAGGAGTGCAAGTGCCAACTTCTCTAATTTGCTGTATCTCAACTCTGCTCCTTGCAGTGCTTTACTCACGAAGTAGATTGGTTGCTGAACCTTCCCTTCCTCCCGCACCAACACCGCTGTCATCGCTTCATCCGTTATGGCTAGATACAGGTAGAGCGGCTCTCCGACCTTGGGCTTCCCGAGAACCGGTGGTGTTGCGAGGATCTCTTTAAAATGCTTGAATGCTTTCTCACACCGGGGTCCATTCAAACGCTATCCCCTTTTTCATAAGGTTGAAAAATGGTAGCGCTCTAGCAGCCGACGCTCCTAGGAACCGTGATAGCGCGGTGAGCCTCCCTGTCAGCCTTTGGACGTCTTTAATGCATCCCGGGCTCTTCATCTGGAGTATCGCTTCACATTTTTCTGGATTGGCCTCTACCCCCCTTTGGGTTATCATGAACCCCAAGAACTTTCCTGCTTCCATGGCGAAGGCACATTTAAGTGGGTTGAGCCTCATGCCGTGTTGTCGGAGGGAGGCGAATACGTTTTCCAGATCTCCTACAAGGTCGTCAGGTCGGGTGGTTTTTACTAAGATGTCATCGATGTATGCTTCCACCCTTTTGCCTATGAGGTCGCTGAATATCTTATTCATCAACCTTTGGTAGGTGGCCCCCGCATTCTTCAGCCCGAACAGCATTACCCTGTAGCAGTAGGTTCCCCCGGGCGTTATGAACGCTGTCTTCTCCTCGTCTGGCCGGTGCATCGGTATCTGATTGTACCCAGAATAAGCATCCATAAGGCTCAGATACCGATATCCCGCCGCCGCATCGACGAGCGCATCAATGTTGGGTAGGGGGTAGCAGTCCTTGGGGCATGCTTTGTTGAGATTGGAGTAATCCACACACATCCTCCATTTTCTATTGTGCTTTCTCACTAGAACTACATTCGACAGCCAGGTCGAGTAGTCGAGCTCCCGTATAAATCCCGCTTCGAGGATGGCCGTCTGCCTGGCCACCTCCTCTGCTCTTTCTTGTGACATCTTCCTTCTCCTCTGAGCCACTGGTTTGGCCTCCGCCTTGACGGCCAAGTGGTGTGACATGAGTTGGGGGTCTATCCCCGGCATGTCGGCTGGCGTCCAAGAAAATAGGTCGCCGTTAGCCCTGATCATTTCCATTAGGGGTTTCTTCAGGTCGTGTGGGAGGTTTCTGTTCACGAAGGTGAACTTCTCCTCTGTGTCGCCGACTCTGAATTTCTCTAAGTTTCCTTCCGGCTCGGGTCTGGGTTTGTCTTCGACTCTAGCGTCTAGGTCGGCAAGGAATACTCCCGATGCTTCCTTGGACTTCTTCCTTAATGAGAGACTGGCATTATCGCAAGCTACTGCCGTTTCCAAGTCCCCTTATATGGATCCCACGGATCCGTCATCAGCGATGAACTTCATTACCAACATCTTTGTACTGATCACTGCCCCAAGATCGTTGATGGTCTTTCTCCCTAGGATGACGTTGTAGGCCGTGGAGTCTCGCAGAACCACGAACTCAACCATTATCGATCTTCGCCCCTGTCCTAGTCCTACGGATATTGGCAGGCAGATTATCCCATCTGGCTTGATGAAGTGGTCGTCTAAGCCTACAACACCGTGCTGGTGGGTCTTTAAGTCGGCATCCCGTAGACCCAAGGCATCGAACACATTACGGAACATGATATTCGAGTCAGCCCCGGTGTCTACGAAGATCCACTTGATGAGGCCAGTTCCCACTCTGGCCGTGATGACCATGGGAGGGATTTCCGCGACCTCATCGAACCACTGGTCTTCCGGACCGAACGAGATGGGTGGAAACCTCTTGGAGCTTCGCACGGGAGATGAGGAAATCGCCAGGACTTTGGCATCTTTTTTGTGTGCCGACTTCGACCTTGAGGGTGCGTCTCTTGCTGTTACCACGTTCACTATGGTAAGGCCGTGTTCGTTGTCGTCTGACTCATGACGTCGCTTCACCGCGCGGGTCTTATCCTCTTCCTCGCGGTCGCAATCTCGTCTTCTCGGCTCCCTGATGAAATGGGAGAATTCGGCCAGTTTTTTGTCCCAGATCGCTTGTTCTAGCGCGTCCTTGAGGTCGAAACAATCCTGTGTCTTATGTCCATAGCCCTTATGATAATCACAATAGAGTCTCTTGTTCCCTCCAGTTCGGTCCTTCAGAGGTCGGGGCTTCGACAAAATTCCCTTCTTGGCTATCTGCTGATAAACTTCTATGATGGGAGCGGAGAGGGGGGTATAATTGGTGAACTTCCCGACTGGGGGAAACGGCCTGGACGTCTTGCCTGGACCGCCGTCTCTGGCATGCTCCTTTTGTCTCTCTCCGCCACCGTGCTGCCTAGGTTGATTGTAGGAGGGCTGCCGCTTGTTGGTAGCCACGACTTGACTGACTTCTTCATCGTTGATATATTCCCTGGCTACGCTCTGGATCTCCTGCATCGTCCACACCGGCTTCGTGGTGAGATGCTTCCTGAAGTCCTCGTTCAGGAGTCCATTCGTCAAGCACAGAATAGCTACCGAATCAGTTAGCCCGTCGATCTCCAAGCATTCGTCGTTGAACCGGTCTAGATATTTTCTGGTCGGCTCGCCGGACCTCTGAGTCACCCCGAGCAAATTGATCGGGTGCTTTGTCTTTGCGATTCTGGTAGGGAATTGGGCTAGGAAAGGGCGGCTAATGTCCGAAAACCTGGCCACCGAGCCCTGCGGGAGGCTGTTAAACCACCGTATTGCAGGTCCCGCTAGAGTGACCGGAAAAGCGCGGCACCTTACCTCGTCTTCCACTCCCTCCAGGTTCATCCTGGCCTCGAAGGCCGTAAGGTGCTCCTGCGGGTCTTGGGTTCCGTCGTACCTCATGTCCGTCGGCTTATCAAAGTGCTCTGGTAGCCGGACCTCAAGGATGGAACGATGAAACGGGGTTGCGCCCATTATCATGGGTCGCCGCGTTGTCCTTGGTCTTCCCTCGCCGTCTTCCCGTCGACCGTCTTCCCGGTCTTGCCTGGTGGCGCGTCTCCCTTCCTGCCGGGTGTATATGATGGGGTCGCGGCGTCTTCTTGGGCGTCCTTCCTCCCGGGCGCTCTCGAATTTCGATCGTGGGCTAGGCATTCGCCGGGAGTGACTTCTCGGAGGAGAACGGGAGTAGCTCGATTCGGGAGTTTGTTGACGATGTTCCTGATCTGCCAGCTGGCGCTCTAGGTTCTACATCTTGTGACGCAGTTCCTGTATTATTCTGGCGTTGTTGCTGCCTGTTCCCCCAAAGGGACGTCTTTCTTGAGATCGCGAAGATGGCTCTGTTCGTCGTGGAGGGGACCTCGTGCGCTCCCGGGAGGAAGCCACGGAGGCCTCCCCTCTGTGCTCGGCCCCGCGGCCTGGTTTTCCAGGACCCAGTACAACGTCCATTCGGGCATCCCCACAGACGGCACCAATGTTTGGTAGCTCGTGTACCAGATGGGTCGTGGTGATACTTTAGTCGGTGAGATGGGGTATCGCCTGATTCTGGGTAGCTGGGTTGGAGGAGGAGTAGCCGACGTCCCGAATTCTTCGTGTGGAGAGGGGGGTGTCACCTGCAAAGACACTCCGACGCTCTAGTCAGTTAAGTGTGCAAGCGAAAAGGCGGATAAGATGATGTGTGTGACGTACCTTGGGGAGGGGTAGGTCCCTCCCCTTATATACCATGTCAGAAAAGTGGGCCCTATAGGAAGAGGCCTCCTTCCAGGAAGTTTCCTTCTTCCCAGCTATTGTGCAGCTGGCAAGGGGGGTACGTGGTCGGGTCGCCAGTCAGGCGGGCGCGATGACCCGCTCAAACGGGTCGGCAGGTCTCCGGGCTGGGTCGGTTTCCATTCTCAGCTGGGCTGGGCCGTAACAAGTTCCAACTTCTTGGCTAGTCGCGTTTTCCAATCTGTCTGTGCTTCCGTCCCTTTATCTTTATCTTCATCACTTGCTAACTCTACATAGTAGACGTTCTCCCCTGGCTTGACATGCTGACCCATAAATTCATGTTCTCCATTCTGAGCTTCCTTGGATAGTTTTCTTAAAGCATTCTCCTCCGTTCCACCCTCAGCAGTTCTTAATTTTCCTTTCCCTCTGTTCTGGCTTCACACGCTTGTTTGTCCCACTTTCTTACTAACATGATTCTTTTCAATTCCTGGCCTATGATTTCTTTTTCTTTTTTTTTTCCAGGCCCAACTTCCAATCTTCCATTTTATAGCTGTTCACTTCTTCCTCTTCAGTTATATAATTATTCAGCCCACTTCCTTCAACATTCCATGCTCGCTGATGTAAAGCCCCTGTGTTGGGTCCAATATCCCTTGTTTGTCCGTTTCCACCTGATTTCTGAGCCTCATTCCTCCTTTCTTCCTTTTGGGCCTTTTTGATATTGGCCCATTCGTTGTTCCTCTCTCTTATCTCCTTAATGAGATTGCTGAGCTTATAGGCTGCTCCTAGGTCACGCTGCGTATCCCTTTCTCCCTAAAAATTAGGGATTTTTGGTACTTCTTCTGCTTGCTCTTCTGCATCAGCCATCTCTTCTTTTCTCCTCATTTGGTTTTCCCAGACACTTTCCTCCCGGATTTTCTGCTGCATCACTCGCTCAGCCCTAATCCTACTCTCCCCAGAGCTTTGTTCTTCACCACTCTCTCTATCAGGGTTCAGTTGCTCACGTGCCTGCTCCTCCCCTTCCTCTCTCCATCCTTGTTGTTTTGAGGTGCCTCCTCTCATGGTTGGACCTGGTCGTCCCTGGCTTACTCCCAGTCCTGGTGAATATTTCTTTTTTGTTGGATTCCAGCATGCCATGGCTGTTGGATTCTTGCATGTTTTCTTCTCATGCCCTAATATACCACAGTTGAAACAATAGTTGTTCGGCAGCCTCTCATACTTGAAAAAGACCCACAATGGTGGCAACTTCTCTCTATCTAACCAGAATACTATAGGTAGAGCCTTGATGATATTGATGCTCACCCTGATTCTCAGATATGGTCTCCTAAGGACTCCATTTACTTTTGGTTCTTCAGCTTTGACCAAGACTCCTAACATTTGGCTGATAAGAATACCTGTCTCTTTGTCCATGAAGTCATGTGGAATGCCATGCACTTGAATCCAAAATTTCATGAAGTCATGGTCAACTTCAAAAACTAATTCGCCCTCCCTCTATAACCTGAGATTGACCATATTTCCTTTGACATTTCATGGTCCATTCTGAATAATCTGTAGCTCTTTCTTTCTGTCTTTGAAGCTGAATAACATCTTCTTCCATCCAATGTCTATAACTGCAACTCCTTGAGGGTTTCCCCACATTCCCAGCAAAGCATTCTTACATGTTTTGAAATTTATCTCCTTGTCACTTATTAACTTACCCACCACATTTAAGCAGTCTTTCTTATATCCCAATTCTCCAGGCTTGTTGAGCTTGATGACTTTTTCTTTGATATTGTTCATGTGTAGGTTGCTAAAGAAAAATGTGTGTTTCAGGTTTCCAATGGTTTTGAAGGTTTAAGTGAGGCGAGGATTATGTGAGAATATAGATTTGGTAATTAAAACAAGGCTGAAAATAATTTGTTTTAAGTATCACATCACACCCACATTACACACTCAACCATTCACCCATACGACACTTAAAAAATTCGTTTTCAATACTTGGTGGATTCACCAAGCAACCCCCACTTCTTTTTTTTTTTTTTTGGACATTACCCCCACTTCATCACTGCCAATTTGCAACCCGATAAAGACTCCCCGGGCCCAGAGTTCCCTTATTATTATTGTTCCTGTTGGGTTATCAATTTATCATTGATTCTTTACCTTTACGTTTTCTTTTGGTCGTTGGGCCTGAGTGGTTGTACAATGGTTGGACTATATGAAGAAATGGGCCTCATTTTGATCTTTTGAGCCCAATTGGAGCTAAATATACCACAATCCTAGATTGTACCATTCTTTCTCCTCCTCCGTTGTTATTCTGCTGAGTAACCAGCAGCGGCACCTTCGACTTCCAAAATGGGTGCATTCTCTCTCTCTCTCTCTCCCTCTCTCTCTGATGTTCTTTGAAGTGTTTGGATGGTGAGTGATTGAATGATGTGAATTTGGTGTGCAGGTATCTCTCGTGATTCTATGCACAAGAGGCGCGCCACTGGTGGCAAGAAGAAGGTTTGGAGGAAGAAGAGAAAGTATAGCTCTTCTACCTTTTCCTTCTCTCTCTCTCTCTCTCTCTCTCTCTCTCTCTCTCTCTTTTTAATATTTAAGGCTTTTCTTATATTTGAATGAATGTCTTTGTTTTTGCTTTATGTTTCTTCTTTCGTCGAGTGTTGATTGGTTTAGTTGAATAGTTGAAGGTCTTTGACATGTATCTGACTTGAGAAACCCGTTCCATTTGTTGTTTAGGAGGTTTTTTTTTTTTTTTCGATTTTCAACTATATCCCCAGTTAGGTAATCCAACGGCTTATCTGAACCTAGCGGATCTGAGCTACATTTGAGCTATGTTCAAGGGTTTGCTACGAGCCAATAAATTGCTTCATACACATAGGGATTCAAACTCTCGACACTTGACTAGAAGCACGAGTGAGTTCCAAATCGAAGGGAAAAAAACATGAGTGAGCTGACCCCAACCCAAGTTGTTTATGTTTAGAAGACCGAGTCATTTTGGTAATTAAGTTTTACTAAATTGGTCTAATAATTTAAAGATTGATAACTAGAAATTTTAGTTGAAGAAGGAGAAGGAGGAGAGGCATAAGAAGAAGAAGAAGAAAGACTTTGTTAGACTTGGTTGCGAAAATAACTTGTTTAGCTAGCATTTCTTTGATTCAGATTCTTGATTCTTGAGACATGTGTATCAGACTATTAGCACTAACTAGTATAATCCCCTTTCACACATGCGTGGCTTTGTTATTGGGAGAATTGGTGATGAAACTTAATCTAAGTTCACCATGATACATCAACTAATATATGATGAAAATCTAATATTGAAGACAATGAGTTATAAATTGCAGTTTATACGATTATAATTACTATCTAATGTGGTTTATAGGTATGAGCTTGGAAGGCAACCAGCAAACACAAAGCTCTCCAGCAACAAAACTGTTAGGAGGATCAGGGTTCGAGGTGGGAATGTAAAATGGCGTGCTTTGAGGCTTGACACTGGGAACTACTCTTGGGGTAGTGAAGCTGTGACTCGCAAAACGAGGATTCTCGATGTGGTGTATAATGCATCCAACAATGAACTTGTTCGAACTCAGACTTTGGTCAAGAGTGCCATCGTCCAGGTTGATGCTGCACCTTTCAAACAATGGTATCTCCAGCATTATGGTGTCGACATTGGTCGCAAGAAGAAGAGTGCAACTTCTGGCAAGAAAGAAGGGGAGGTACAAGTTAAACAATGTGCTTTTCTTAGATTGAGATTCTTTTTCAATCTTGAATAGTGTTGTGAAATTTCATAGCAGTTACTTTGATTGCCTGAGGGCATTTCTCAACATAATTTGGTTGTGTCTGCTCTAATAGGATGCTGAAACTGCAACCGAAGAAGTGAAGAAGAGTAACCATGTCTTGAGAAAGTTGGAGAAGCGTAAACAAACCCGGGTGCTTGATCCTCACATTGAAGAACAATTTGGAAGTGGTCGCCTCTTGGCTAGTATCTCATCCCGCCCCGGTCAATGTGGTCGTGCTGATGGGTATGTAACATTCCATTATCTATGAGATGTATCAAGTACATGATCTTTTGACACCGATATTAGTGTAAAATTTATAATTTGTGTTTCTCTTTTTTAGATTAGGAAATTTCTATTTTCTTGTGAGTGTGTGTGTGTCCATGCACGAGCGGCGAGTTAGTCATTGATTTTGCATTTTACTGGTGAGTCTCGGGGCACTTAATTTATTTGGTAGTCACTTTATTTCTTTTGAACTAATGGCAGATATATATTGGAGGGCAAAGAGCTTGAGTTCTACATGAAGAAGCTTCAGAAAAAGAAGGGCAAGGGTGCTGCTTAAGATGTTGTATTTCCTCCTTTTTAGTTTTCTTTGAATTATCTTGTTGAAACTATTACATCTTAGACAATCAAGGTGATCATTTTGCTAGAATGTCTACTTTCTATGGGTTGTTTTGGTAGTGATGTTGGGTTGTAAACAAAACCCTGAACTTTGAACTGTTTAATGATATTGATAGTGAGTCCTATTTAAATTAAATTAGCACTGCCATTACAATTTTCTAGTGCATTAACTTCCATGTAAAAGGTTTTTTTTTTTTTTTTTTTTTAACTCTGTTCTTGTGCTTCATTCTGTTGCATCCAACAGTTTATACGGACAAAACTTAAGTAGCATGATTGATGAGCCAAAATAGGCAAATATAGTTATTATAACAAAGTTTTTAATTTTATACAGCAGATGCTTTAGAATTATTATTACAATGAAATTTGAAACCAGGCTTTAACTTTTTATACACTCACAAGCTGCAAAAACCAGTATAACCTTTGGGTATGGTCCTTTTCTTGCATTAATGCAAGACGCTTGCGCACCGGTTTGTCCCTACTTGTTGCAAGCCAAAGGAAATCGATGCAGCTGACCATTATGTATAGGTGTGAATGGTGTACATTATTAATATTCATGATAGAAACCACTATGGGAGAATCAATATACATTTGTTTCACTATTTGGAATGCTGCAACACTCTTGTCAAATTTGAAGTAGTGCAAACCCTCACTTCACTGGTTCTAATGTATGCTTTTGTTTATCAATTCTCAAAAGCCTTACAAAGATTTTAAGGATGATAAATGCTAGATCTATAAGTTGATATGATCATTCCTCCGAACAAGGGAATTTGAAGCTTTGCAAATAGAGCAATTGGGACACAAGCCATAATAGCTATTGGTATCCACACCCATTTTAGTCTATTGCGAAGAACCAAAGAAAGCGCAGCAGCAAATGCTACCATGGTAGTAACAATGGCAAAGAACAACAAAGCAAGACCCCATATTAATCTCCGAGGTAACGCCTTGAGAAAATCTTTTTCAGCGTAGCGAGCTGTTAGGATTGACAAGAACATCAGAAGAGAAGCCATGGAAGAAAACAAAGCCAATGCGACCGATGCAGCAAACACTAGGAATGTGTTATCTGGCAAGAATATTGGAAATCCTTTTTCCTGGTTGTTACCTCCAGGTACTGTGAGAACTGCGGCGAAAACGGTCGTAACGATAAGAGCTGCCACTATGCTACAGGAGTTTGCTGTATCTCTCATCCATTTCTCACTTTCTTCTAGCAAAGTCTTGTGTTCTTCCTTGAATAGTTGCCATGCTGTTTTTCCATCTTGGTTCTTAATTTCCTTGTGAATAGGGTGATCCAATTGCTCAACTTTCTGGCGGAGAACATGAAATATTATCAATATCTATGTATATTTTAGCTTCAATAATAGGTAGAAGGTAGCTTTAAGACTGTGTTTGGTAAGTGTATTAGCACAATAAACATCGAGGCAGAGACAAAACAGGATAAGATTATTCAAATTTAGTCTTGGGATAAGACATTTTCAGAGATGTTTTGTATCTCGCAATATTTATATATTTCTGTCCTAAAACCGTTACTAAACAGTGTCGAAATCTAAACTAACCTTGAACCATTGTAACTCCTTCTGCATTTTAAATGCTGCACCAGAAACTGATAACAGTTGAGAATGAGCAGATCTTGCTGCTAGATGTGATGTTGTGTTGTGTGATTCGTCTAATGCTAAGATTAAAATCTTGGAAATTATTGGCATCTTGCATATGAAACCAAAAACCTTCTCTTGTCTATATTTAATGGCGATTTGAACTATATATCCTTCATTTGGAATGCGAGTCCAAACCAAATCCGGAAAAAACTGGAAACATATCCTTAAAATCTCGACTATGCCAGACGATGTGGCATTGTAGATAATTTCCATGCTCACAAAAGACTCCCAAAATTGAGTGTTGCTCATGGTTGAAGCTTGAGAGCAAACATGTTCTACCAATCTCTCAGAAAACACTTGTCTCAGCTTTGCATCTCTTAAATGCTTTATGCTAGGAGCTGCAATTGAAGCTTAATTATTGGTTGTGTAAGAAAAAAATAGGAAAAGAAGCAGCTAAGAGAATAACACCACACCAGAAGTTTGAATTGCATTCCATATTTTGCTTCCAGAATATGATTGATGATGGCTTGATTGGTCATAAGAATCTCTTAAATCACCATGTGGTAAATGATCAAGTTGAGCTGGAACACCTAATATATTGAACAACAGGAATGTTAGATTTCACTAAGGTTGCGTTTGCGAGTTAAATTTTTGGAGGGAAAGGAAGGGAAGGAGAAACAAGTAATTTAACAACCATAATTTTATGTATGTAACATCCATAATTACACACTTATTACATCTAATATTACTCAATTATTCTAGAAAGACTGCAAAATAAGGTCAATCATAATTAACAAATGTAAAATAAGATAATTTTGAGTTATTTTTGGACTGATTTTCTATTATCTCCCAAATATTTTTGTGAAAAATTATGCATAAATACTTACAATGGTAAATGCATCTGTGCAAAATCCCAAACTTATTTCCACTTTGGAAATCAGAAGTTTTCTTTGACAAAACATTAAGTATAATGCTTCCATTTGAATCTGAAATAGTTGCCAAGTTGGGGTAGCGCTGAAGAAGATACATGGTGATATCTGCACTTAGGAGAACCAAAAGGAAAGTTATAGAGAAAAGGATAAAATTAAACAGAGCAAGTAGAAGCTTATGAATGAATGAAGAATGAATGATAACAAGTTTTATGTGTTGGAAAACAGGCTACATATCATTATTTGATTTTAGAATTGGTGTAAATAAGATGTAAGGAACTTGATTCAAAGTTACTCTTCACCAAAAAAAATTCCTTTCATACACTACTTGAGCCAAAAATTTTCTTTACCATGAAATCCTGCAGCAGTAAGCAATGCGACAAGTTGACGAGACGACTCACTAGAAAACGGAAAACCAGGTCTTTCATCTACAGTATTCATTGCAAGGTACCATGCCATCTCTTTACATCTGGTAGAGGTAACACTATACAAAAGTGGTGTAAACCCTTTAAAATCAGTTATCTGTGTCAAAGAATGATTCTTAGCCAACAATGCCTTTGCAGCATCAATGCTTTCTCCCATTGCAACATAGTGAAGGCAAGTGAAACCCATGGAATCCAATTCAGCTAGTAATTCTGAAGGCACATGATGCACTAACTTCTCAAGTATCTTCCACTGAGCTCCTACGGCGGCAACGTGCAATGGTGTTCTGGCCAGTGAGGTGATCTTTGATGTCCATGCACTTGGATCAGCATCAAGGAATGACTTTGCAGATTCCCAATCTCCTTTTAGAATCGCCATGTGAAGGGGTAGGTAGTAACTGTGGTTGAATCCCCTAGCTTTTTGTCAATAATAATGGTATTCGTATGAGTTCAAATGGAACATTACAATATTTCTAAGAGAGTAATGCTAGGGAACTAACTTTTTCCAGTCAACATTAGCCAATTTTTTTAACATTATTTTGCTTATTTTAAATTCTAGACCTGAAATCATAAGCCCCTAATCCTATACCCTAAATTATAAACCCTAAACCCTATAGTTGATTAGTGTTGGTTAACTAAAAATTGGTTTTCTATACTGTCTTTCTGAGAACATGAATACACTTTTAAGTGGTAATTCACACAAAACCCAAAAGATTACAAATTAAATCATCATTAAACATTGCTAAGGTTACCTAATCCGAGAAGAATAGAGACAAATAGAAAATCACATACCAAATTCATTAGTAGCAGCCATGACATCATCCATAGACATAGCTGGACTTGATTCTGCAAACGACATTTTCCTTTGCAAATTGGGTGACACAAGTGCTTTGTTGGTGGAAGAAGGAACAGAACCATTTGGGGTCTTCAAGACTTGGGGGATATGCTTTCCTTGTTCACAACGCAAAGATGGAAAACACTTCTTTGCTTGCTGGCTTTTAAATCATAATATTATTAGTGGAAAGAATTGAACAACAATCTCAGTAGGACAAGCTATACTATTACTACTAATATTATTATTCTTGCATCTTCTTTTGCTTCCTCTTTTGTATTTGGTTCCTCTACCTTTTTTGCTTTTCTTTTTTCATATGAATTCTAAAGTGATGTAGAGGGATGTTGATGATTCGTATTTCCACTTTCTTCTGTTGCTTTTTCGATGCTATAGACAACAATTGATCTCTTGTGTTGTATAAAAAAGGTAAAATATATACGTTTCATATGCTCAAGATGATAATCTACATTTTCGTGTTTACCTTCTTTTATTTTCTTTACTACGAAGCTTCCACATAAAACACTTTTGACATGTGAGATCAGCATAAAAAAGAATGAATATTTTATAATAACTAAACTTATTTAAGCCAACATCCTTTAATAAATTTTAAATTGATAATTACTATAGCAATGTTTTTGGAGAAATTTGTGTTACTATACGAGTGTGGATAATTCATCACTTGTGATATACTCTTTTTGTTCTTCAATATATAATTCCAAACTGATAGAATGTTTAATTTTCTGTTTGCAATTCCCATATCATGGTTTGAACAGAAACTACTACAGAGAAACTTTTCTCAAAACCTTGGTTCGAGTTCCCCTTTCTTCTTCTTTCTTCCTTCTTCTATCTGTTGCTACATGCCACTTGATTACTAACCAATGCACAACTAATAGATAACATCTTCTAATAACCAACTTGGGTTGGTCTAGTAATTCTAGAAGTAATCAAATTAAGAAAGAAGTGAAAAGTAAAGGAGAAAGGATGAAAACCAAAACTTTCAAGAAGTGCGTTTTTCTTCTTTGTTAAAGCTGAAGTTGCCAATTGTGTCTTTGACCAAACCACTCTGAGCCATTCTCCTTGCTTCGTACGGGGAAATGTAACCGTACTTTCTTTTCAACGTCGCTTTAACAAAGTCGTTGCGAGCTTTGGTTCGAGCTTGTTGGGGAGCAACGTTGACATAAGAAAGGTGCGCCCCGAAAGATAAAATAGCAGCACCAGAGAGGAAGCACGCAATGGTCATGGCCAGTTTCTTCGGTGTTGAGGGGAAACACAGCACCATTAGCTTCAAACAGGTTCAACTAATAAAGAAGATCAATTCAACCTCCTAGCATATAAGTTAAATGCACCATTCATCAGATTATGTGTGAAAGAAGATCACATTCATAGTGTGGTAGTAAAATAATCTTTTTAAGGAAAAGAGAATGAGAAAAAAAAAAGGCAAGTCATCAACCAGTTTATTCTGATCGGAACATGCACAAAGTGTCCATTCTTGATAGAAATCTTGTACATTTGGGACAACAGAAGTGACCATTTTTATGAAGAAGTGGTAGATGGACACCAGTTTTAAGACTCTGTATCTTATGTATGTTTACTAGATAGAACAATTAAGGAATTGATTCTGATATACTATCTATTAAAAACGATTATCCTATCACTCAATTGGGTATATTATATCACTGAAACTGTTTGATTTTTATGATATTTATCCATAAACCACTGAGGCTTCCAATTCAAGTATGATAAAAAATCAAGTGTTGAGAAACTAGGGATGTCAACGGGGCAGGGCGGGGGCGGGGGATGCCTCCCTGCTCCCCATCCCCGCCCTCAGATTTGCTCCCCATCCTCGCCCCCATTCCCCGCGGGGATCCCATTCCCCATCTACATAATAGTTCTAACTAATTATTAATTTCCATATGAATAGAGCTACAAGTATCTATCTTATACAAAAACTACAAGATTTTATACAAAAAGTCTAAATGACACGATGGTGACTTTTTCGAAATAACGCAATGGGGGGACGCAACGACGAGCCAAAGGAAAAAGCAGTGGACGAGGTGGGAGACGCGGCAACAGAGAGGAGAATGGACACGACGGCAGAGTTACGAAAAGGAACGCCGCAAATAGAAATTACGACGCGGTAAGGGTGATGGCACGGTGAGGTGTGACGATGCGGTGAGAAAGGTGACAAGGGGGTGGCTGCAAAGAGGTTGGATGGAGTATGGACAGCCTTAGGGATCTCTGAATTGAAGAGGGGTTATGCAAATAAAGATTAGGAATTTTGGGTTTCTATATATATATGTGTGTGTGAGAAATGACTAAAAAACATATATGAGAAATAAACTATTAAGAATAATTCAAGGAATTCATAAATTTCGGGGAATAGCGGGGACGGGACGGGGATCCCCGCTCGGGTCCCCGCGCCTGCTTCGGGGGAATCTTGTCCCCCATCCCCATCCCCGCAGGGAAAATTCCCCACAATCGGATCCCCATTCGGGGCAGTCCCCGCAGGAATCCCCGCGTCTCGGGAAATTTTGCCATCCCTATGAGAAACCTCTACACTCAACCAAACTCAAGTTTGATTAGTTAGAGTCTGTTACAATTCATTCTAGATACTGGTGATTAACTGATGGTGTAAATAACCTTAATCTATAATTAAATATTAGATATAAAGCGCAAAATCATGTGGAACTTAATCTACAACCACAAAAAAAGGGTTAAACTAAACTGCCACAGAGCTTAATATTTGCCGCTGAAGCTTAAATGATGTTTTATGGGAGGAAATTTCAATAAACAGTTGCTAGTGGTTGCTGATGCTACCTTGTGCACCACGGTTCGACCCTAGCTAGCTAACACAGGTGATTGTACAAAAACTTAGCATTCAAATTCACTCTATAAATCATCGTTTAAATGTTTGTGTTACAGTGTCGGTGTATAATACTTAAAACTCAAATGGAAAATGATACAACTCATACGAGTATAAATACAAGAGAAATGCTCAGAGGCCATCAGAATTTATTATTTTTGGCCATCACTTTTAGCCATTAACTCAATTCCTATAATCTACTAATTCAACAACACACCTTTAATCCACAGTTTTAAACATTGATGGCTAACTAATGGCAAAAAACAATAAATTCTAATGGTCCTCTAGCATTCCTCTAAATACAATTACTCAATCATGTACTGTCATGGAAAAAAATGGTTTCTTTTCAAAATAGTGGGTAAGTGAGTCAATCTCTTTTTCACTTACCTTATGTCATAGCACATTCCAATGACAGTTATAGTGACTCAAGTCATAGATACATAACAAAATTTTACTGATTAATCTTCAATGATAATGGAGCAAAAGCGAGTGAATACAATATGAAACGACAAAGTGGCATTTTATCAAACAGATAGGGTGCATTTAGAAAGAAACGAAACGAAATTGATCATGAGCAATTCTTTCTTACGAATTTAAATTCTGTTGGGTCGGATTATAACACATACCTTCGAGCGTTCTTGTGTGTGCAGATATCGAAGAATTGGGAGCACGGAATCAGAATTTGGAAGTTGGAACCAACCGCCTTGGCAGTGGGATTCTGTTCTTCAATACCGAAGCATAACCTAATCTGATCTTAAGCTTCTTCCTTGGTGATGATGAAGATCGGTTTTCTCTTTCCCTCGTGCAGCTTCAAATGAAGATCGTTTTAAGAAAAAAATATGAAATACGTTCAAAACAATTTCGTTACACACAGAAGTAATGACTAATGAAGCGGAAAAGCGTAATTGTTTTTTAGCGTGTCTAAATATGTAAATTTTATATTTATTTTATATTGAACACTCACCTGAATATATAATAATTTAGTTAAATATGTTAAATTATTTAACGATTTTTAATTAATAGTTTCACGTAAATACAATTGTATATAAATTTTTATACCACTGGGGTGGATCTCCAGTACTTCAGGATGACAATGAGAGAATGCATCATTTGCTTATCCCAATCACTCTTTTCAACTATTATAACGAGTGAGATCAAAGGGTCCGAGCAAAACTTAGCATTATAACATTGAGTCCCTTTTCCACTATGAGAAATTCCCATGGATCTGGTCCATGCCATTTTCTGATGAGCAGGATCCTCTTAAAAGAGGCAAGCTCAGAGCATACTGTTATGGCACTGGATTGAGGAAGAAGGAAATAATACTAGCTAAGTTTTCAGAGAGAGAAAGAGAACTTAGAACATATTGAGAGATAGAAAAAGTGGATATATTACAATGTTTCTTGAGATCTGATTACAAATGGGGTGAGCACCTCCTTATATAGAGGCCTCTAGATAGAAGCGAAATCTAAACAAGCCTATCATACAATGCCACCTGGAGGATAAGGATAAGCCTTATCTTTTTTGGCATTTTCTAAGCGTGTGACTGAGGTCACTTTATTCTAGCACACTCATAATTATACATAGTGGGAACAACAGTGTTCTAATAAAGAGACGGTTTGAAATAATCTTCTGGTAGGGTCCCATCACCGTCTGAGAAGGATGAATCAGAAGCTAGATTGACAGCTCTGAAATCCGTATCTGGGTCTTGGAGGTAGAGAAACGGGTCTTCAGTGTTTTCTTCATTTGGATCTTGGGCATCTTGCAGATATGGGTCATATGGGTCTGATTTTGGGCCTTCAGCATCATCGGGTATTCCTACATCAATTCTAGTTGGGCTTGGTGGTAAAGCATACACTCTTCCACCTGGATCTTCAGAATTCAGATCTTCTCCAGAATATCTGCTTGGAGCTTGTGTGGACGTACTGGGCTGGTCTGTTGGAGCATAAAAGGAGTATTGTCCAAACTGGTTGATTATTCCTGAAGTTATAAATCTGGACTGAAACTCTTGGAGAGTTATCGGTGGGACATCCGATTGAAATGGGAGTCCTTCAACTACATCTTTTTCTCCATATAGTCCAGGTTGCCAAAGTTGACAAAGGTATTTGGCCAAGGCATTTAGGACTGTTTTTTCATCTGTGGGCCATATGGTAGAATATCCAACAATTTCGACCCTGTTCTTGGTATGTGTCTTCTCATTATGTGCTTTACATCCAGAAAAATAATCTCTCTGTAAAGTGACAAAACAACAGAATTTCCGCTTTGTCTTGGAGGATTTATCCCATAATTGGTGCTGCTCGATCATGTTATATAACATTCCTCTCCATGCTCCAAGTGGTGCATACATAGCAAATAACCTGACTAGATGAGACTGGGCTTGAGTACTGTTACACAGAATGTGATATACTGGGAAGAGTGGTATTATGATAGCACATGGATATAGGGAAGACAGAGCCCAGATATACCACATCATTTCTTCTGGTATAGGTCCTTGGATTATTGGTATAGTGCAAAAAGGGGTATCCATGTCAAAGTACTTTGGGTTTGGATGTATTTGGGTTATGGTAAGGAGCTGGTGTAGCCAGTAGAACAAAGTTTGTCTGGCTAAACAGACTATTTGAAACAGTGTCTGGGGTCTTGCTTTGAAAGGAAAAGGACCAATTTTTCTTCTGTATGGGTTATTGTGGAGTGGACAATCAGGAAATGGAATGGTGTATGAAGGGTTGTAGGTGCTCATGGTGCAAATGTAATGGATTGGTTTAGGGAGTGATTCTACTGGTTTGGGGGGTGGTTCTTTGGTTGGCCTGGATAGGAAATCTGCAAGTATGTTTTGGTGTCCTTTGATGTGCCTTACCTCGAATTTATAGCGAGAGAACCAGTCCTTCCATCTTAGCAATTGAGAGTCTGGCAGGATTTTTTTCTTGATTTCTAGCATTGATGGGAAAGAGGTGTTATCCATTTCCACAGTGAAATGATAAGAACTGAGGTGGAAATTGAATTTTTCTATCCCTCTTTTGACAGCAAGAATCTCTTTGTAAGTGGCATGGTAATGTTTTTCAGATTCTTTGAACTGTCCACTAGCATGCGCGCAATAGTGTCTTGTCCCATCAATCTCTTCAAGTAGCACAGCTCCCCAGAATTCATCACTAGCATCTGTCTGCAATATTCTTTTTCCTGTGCTGGGAATCTTTAAAGGTGGGGGGTCTTGTGCTATCTTCTTCAGGGTTTTGACAGCTGTGGTTTGCTCAGGTCCCCATGATGGGGGCTTCTTCTTTAGGAGTTTTGACAGCTGGCTGGTGTGTCTGGTCACATCTGGGATAAAGTCTCTGATGTAGTTGACGATTCCCAAGAATTGTTGGACTTGTTTGACTGTCAAGTTTTCATCAGGAAAATGGATTAATTCTTTGGCAAGGTGATCCCCTGGTTGGAAAAATCCATTTTCGAAAATCATCCCAAGGAATTCAATTTTTGTCTTGGCAATAGAGCTCTTTTTTGCTGATAGCATGATTCCCTGGTCTTTGATGATTTGAGTGAATTGGGCCAGGAGTGCCTTGTGGGCTTCGCTGTCTTTTGAGAACAGTAGGATGTCATCAATGTAGATGAGTGTGGAGTGTAGTATGGGCTCAAAGATTTTGGTCATTGCTTTTTGGAAGAGAGAGGGGGCTACTTTGAGTCCAAATGGCATTACTGTCCATTGGTATTGGGCTTCAGGTATACAGAACGCTGTTTTATACCTATCTTCAGGATGGAGCCCAATTTGCCAAAATCCAGCTTTCAAGTCAAACTTGCTGAATATTTTTGCTCCACTTAATCTTTGTGTAATAACTGAGATTCTTGGTAGAGGAAACTTGTCGTCTTGTAAGAAGACATTAAGTGGCTTATAATCAATGACAAGCCTCTTTTTTCCTCTATTTTGCTCGGCTCTTTTTTCAACATAGAATGCTTGACATGCCCAGTTGGAGTTGGTTGGTTCAATGAGTCCTTGAACAAGAAGGGCTGCACATTCAGCTCTTGCCAACTTAAGATCTTCAGGGTTCATCCCTGAATGAGTGGCCTTTGTAGGGTTGATGTCTTCATTCTTTTTGAAGGGGAGTCGAACATAAAATTCTGGATTTTTCCATAAAGGAGCAGGGTGGTTAAATTGATCATGACTATCACAGCAAGCACTGAGGAGTAACTGTTGGATCTCCTTATATTCCTCTGGAGCTTCTTGAATTTCGAGGATACTTTGTATCCCTGTAAAAGGCAAAAATTGCCCTTTGTAACTCAGACCAGTGGGTTTGATATGTAGCCCATGAGTTCGGAAGAAAGCATCAAACCCGAACAAAACATCTTTATCTGGGAGATAACTTCCCAGCACTCTAAGCCAAGTGGTCTGCCCTGCAAATATCTCCAATCCAACTGGTTCCTTGGAGATGAGATTGATGGTGAAGATTTCACTGTTAGCTGCTGCAAATTTCTTGGAAAAAGGTGCCCACATTTCTTTTGGTAAGACATGTGGTTTCAGGACAGTAGCACAAGATCCGGTGTCCATTAGTGCAACGGCCTTTATTGGCTTATCATAGACAGATGTCTTGACCTTTAAATCGAAATGGGGTCGAGGAGTACCATCAATCTGTTTTACTCCTAAAGATCAAAGGTATCCAAGTTCTTCTTCAGGCATACTAGATCCTTTAGGAATTCTTGTGGTGATGGAAGCAATGGATGATATAGTAAAGATAGACCTTTTTGGTGGGAGGTCTTCTTCTGAACTATTCTCTTCTGAGTCAGAGTCCTGGAAAACATATTCAGTCTCATCATCTTTGCTTCTCTGTTCCTCAAGTACTGACTCTAGATCTTCCTCTTCACCAATGGAAGCAACGTCCATTAAAGACTGGAGCATTTTTATTTCCTTTTTTGTTTTGTGAGGACATGACTTAGCAAAGTGTCCTTGTTTTCCACAAATGAAGTATTTGTTTGACTTGGTATGGGGTTTCCTCCTTTTGAAGTAACGATACTTTTGCTTACTTCTTCTCCTTCTGAATGCTTTCTGATGAAATGTATTGGTTGATGATCGCCAATGCGTCTTTTTCTTTGGCTTGCATTCACACATACTTGACTCTTTGCACTTAATTTTCAGATGGGATTTGCTGCATGCTCCTTTGAGTTTGCCTGAATTTTTGTTAAGCTGTTTGAGCATTTTTTGTTGTTCACACAGCTTGTCCAAGGCAGCTAGGGCTAACTGGTATATTTCTCCAATAGTTGTGGTAGCCACTTCTTTGCGAAGAGTCATCATCATTCGCTGTATTTCAGGCTGAAGCTCGTCTGGCAAGGATGCTATAAAGACTTGCTTAAGCGGTGGATTATTATTTCCTCCAAGAGGATAATATTTAGCAGCCATCTTCTTGTAGTGTTTTTCCAAGTCTTTTCTGTTGAGTGAACAGCACTTCATTTCAAAGTATTCTTGAGAATTTCTTTTTTGGATAATTGCAATGTCTCCTAGAAATTCTTGATGTATTATCCCCAGAAACTGTGAAGAGGTACCATTGATGAGCTGGAGTCTTTCATACTCAGAAAGGTTAGTTGCCCATTCTCGGAGATTGCCAGTCATCCGATTTATGAAATCTGCAAGGACTTGTCTGCTTGTGAGATTTGGGTTGGCCATGTTGGTCTGAATCCACGCACTAAATTCATTCAACCTTTCTCTGTACCTTGCTGGTGGGACATCATCAAAAGTGAACCATTTGTTGGGAGTTTTAACTTCAATTGGGCTTATATAATCGTGATTTGCTGAAGTTTCTGGTTCATCCCTTTCAGAAGTTATCTCTTCCTCCTCTTCTTCTACAGGGTTGACCATGGCTATTGCTGAAAGATCTGCTTCATAGTCTCCTTCAGACTCCTCATCTTCTTGTTCACTGGTCTCAGTAGTCTCATCTTCTGATTCTCCAGTAATCTCTTCACTGGGTGATTCCAGAGTAAGGGTATAAATTGATCGTCCTGGAGCAGGCGACCCTTCTTTGATGCCCTTATCTTTCATAGGGACATTGGAAGATGTCTCATCTCTAAAAAAGTTTCCTGGCTTCCAAGGAGGATGAGGTCTAGATTGGAGGGATGGCTGAGGTTGTTGTGGCCTAGGCAAGGACGAATGATGCCGTCCTTGAGGAGAAATAGATCTTTTAGTGTTTGCTTGCCTGGCCAAATGGTAGGTGGATTTGAAGATGGAGTCATAATCTGGGGTTTCTGGTGGTGAATATGTGGAAGGGAATAAGACAGGTGAATATGAGGGGTATGGTTTGGCATACATGGATAATGGGTCTATGGACAGCGTCTGGGGTACAGTCGTTTTGCTTTTGTCCATCTCAATTTGTCGAAGTTGAGCCTTGACTTGATCCAATTCTCTGTTCTTCTTTTGGAATTCTGGGCCAAAGTAGCGATTGTCAATGTAGGCCTTGAGTTCTTGATCAAGTTGAAAAGCTTGTGCCGAAAGTCGATCTTTGAGTTCAGCCACTTGTTCTGCCATAGAACTTAATTGTACTGAGAGACCCTCAGTTTTCTCTACAAGAGTATCAAGAGTGTGATCTATTCGGAGCAGTACTTTATTTTGGCTGACTGCATTATCTGTATGCCAATTGAGCACTTCTTCTTGAGGAGTTGTTGCTTGATGTCCATGTGGAGTGATTCCTTGAGGTATCACATAAGGTCTCCTTGTGATTTTCTTTTCATCAGTTTGAGTCACTAAAGGTGGGAATTCTTCCTCATAAGATCTGAGGGTGGCGATGCATGAGATTGCATCAACTGGCTGGAAAGGATAATCTGCAAAGCTTTTCCAAGACAGTTTCGTCTTCTTGAGCATTGGCTTCTTTCTGAGCATTGGAGCTGATTCAGCATCATCAGGAGGCCCAGGTCTTTTAAAAGAGCATGGGGCTTGTAACAACTTCTTCTTCTTTTTCTTGTTCCTTCGTCTTCTAGCATAATCTTCATCATCAGTGTCACTCCATTGATCAGCACAGTCACAGTCAGAATCGCACATAGAGGGATCAACATCCCAAATGAAGTGGCCATTTACGTGAGAGACGTAAACAGGTTTTCCATTCTCATAGAAATGCACTGGTGGATCATTTTGGTCATGAGTTGTTTGCACTTGAACAGGAGAGATCATATTGATCCTTCTGAAAGATGATCTTCGCAGTGAAATTTGCTTGGTTATTCCAGGTTTCTAGAAGACAGTCGTCACCGTACCATCACTATTATGAGTAATAGTTGGAGGTGCTGTAGTATGAACATCAACCTGTTCTTTTGGAAAAGCTTTCTCATAGTCAGTAATCCATTCCAACGGAATGATAGAAGAAAGTTCTTCAGTAGTGATCATCCTTGGAATGTTTACGATTGCTGGTCCTCCAGCACTGTCTGTAAACATGAATAATGCCTCTCCAGGGGTGTTTGGGAGATTAAGATCAAGAGCATGATCTTGGATTCTGTAGAGAACTTGGTGAACAGCACTGATACCAGTCCTCATATTACAATGTTTCTTGAGATCTGATTACAACTGGGGTGAGCACCTCCTTATATAGAGGCCTCTAGATAGAAGCGAAATCTAAACAAGCCTATCATACAATGCCACCTGGAGGATAAGGACTTTAAGCCTTATCTTTTTTGGCATTTTCTAAGCGTGTGACTGAGGAACCAGTACTTTAGGATGACAATGAGAGAATGCATCATTTGCTTATCCCAATCACTCTTTTCAACTATTATAACGAGTGAGATCAAAGGGTCCGAGCAAAACTTAGCATTATAACATTGAGTCCCTTTTCCACTATGAGAAATTCCCATGGATCTGGTCCATGCCATTTTCTGATGAGCAGGATCCTCTTAAAAGAGGCAAGCTCAGAGCATACTGTTATGGCACTGGATTGAGGAAGAAGGAAATAATACTAGCTAAGCTTTCAGAGAGAGAAAGAGAACTTAGAACATATTGAGAGATAGAAAAAGTGGATATATTACAATGTTTCTTGAGATCTGATTACAACTGGGGTGAGCACCTCCTTATATAGAGGCCTCTAGATAGAAGCGAAATCTAAACAAGCCTATCATACAATGCCACCTGGAGGATAAGGATAAGCCTTATCTTTTTTGGCATTTTCTAAGCGTGTGACTGAGGTCACTTTATTCTAGCACACTCATAATTATACATAGTGGGAACAACAGTGTTCTAATAAAGAGACGGTTTGAAATAATCTTCTGGTAGGGTCCCATCACCATCTGAGAAGGATGAATCAGAAGCTAGATTGACAGCTCTGAAATCCGTATCTGGGTCTTGGAGGTAGAGAAACGGGTCTTCAGTGTTTTCTTCATTTGGATCTTGGGCATCTTGCAGATATGGGTCATATGGGTCTGATTTTGGGCCTTCAGCATCATCGGGTATTCCTGCATCAATTCTAGTTGGGCTTGGTGGTAAAGCATACACTCTTCCACCTGGATCTTCAGAATTCAGATCTTCTCCAGAATATCTGCTTGGAGCTTGTGTGGTCGTACTGGGCTGGTCTGTTGGAGCATAAAAGGAGTATTGTCCAAACTGGTTGATTATTCCTGAAGTTATAAATCTGGACTGAAACTCTTGGAGAGTTATCGGTGGGACATCCGATTGAAATGGGAGTCCTTCAACTACATCTTTTTCTCCATATAGTCCAGGTTGCCAAAGTTGACAAAGGTATTTGACCAAGGCATTTAGGACTGTTTTTTCATCTGTGGGCCATATGGTAGAATATCCAACAATTTCGACCCTGTTCTTGGTATGTGTCTTCTCATTATGTGCTTTACATCCAGAAAAATAATCTCTCTGTAAAGTGACAAAACAACAGAATTTCCGCTTTGTCTTGGAGGATTTATCCCATAATTGGTGCTGCTCGATCATGTTATATAACATTCCTCTCCATGCTCCAAGTGGTGCATACATAGCAAATAACCTGACTAGATGAGACTGGGCTTGAGTACTGTTACACAGAATGTGATATACTGGGAAGAGTGGTATTATGATAGCACATGGATATAGGGAAGACAGAGCCCAGATATACCACATCATTTCTTCTGGTATAGGTCCTTGGATTATTGGTATAGTGCAAAAAGGGGTATCCATGTCAAAGTACTTTGGGTTTGGATGTATTTGGGTTATGGTAAGGAGCTGGTGTAGCCAGTAGAACAAAGTTTGCCTGGCTAAACAGACTATTTGAAACAGTGTCTGGGGTCTTGCTTTGAAAGGAAAAGGACCAATTTTTCTTCTGTATGGGTTATTGTGGAGTGGACAATCAGGAAATGGAATGGTGTATGAAGGGTTGTAGGTGCTCATGGTGCAAATGTAATGGATTGGTTTAGGGAGTGATTCTACTGGTTTGGGGGGTGGTTCTTTGGTTGGCCTGGATAGGAAATCTGCAAGTATGTTTTGGTGTCATTTGATGTGCCTTACCTCGAATTTATAGCGAGAGAACCAGTCCTTCCATCTTAGCAATTGAGAGTCTGGCAGGATTTTTTTCTTGATTTCTAGCATTGATGGGAAAGAAGTGTTATCCATTTCCACAGTGAAATGATAAGAACTGAGGTGGAAATTGAATTTTTCTATCCCTCTTTTGACAGCAAGAATCTCTTTGTAAGTGGCATGGTAATATTTTTCAGATTCTTTGAACTGTCCACTAGCATGCGCGCAATAGTGTCTTGTCCCATCAATCTCTTCAAGTAGCACAGCTCCCCAGAATTCATCACTAGCATCTGTCTGCAATATTCTTTTTCCTGTGCTGGGAATCTTTAAAGGTGGGGGGTCTTGTGCTATCTTCTTCAGGGTTTTGACAGCTGTGGTTTGCTCAGGTCCCCATGGTGGGGGCTTCTTCTTTAGGAGTTTTGACAGCTGGCTGGTGTGTCTGGTCACATCTGGGATAAAGTCTCTGATGTAGTTGACGATTCCCAAGAATTGTTGGACTTGTTTGACTGTCAAGTTTTCATCAGGAAAATGGATTAATTCTTTGGCAAGGTGATCCCCTGGTTGGAAAAATCCATTTTCGAAAATCATCCCAAGGAATTCAATTTTTGTCTTGGCAATAGAGCTCTTTTTTGCTGATAGCATGATTCCCTGGTCTTTGATGATTTGAGTGAATTGGGCCAGGAGTGCCTTGTGGGCTTCGCTGTCTTTTGAGAACAGTAGGATGTCATCAATGTAGATGAGTGTGGAGTGTAGTATGGGCTCAAAGATTTTGGTCATTGCTTTTTGGAAGAGAGAGGGGGCTACTTTGAGTCCAAATGGCATTACTGTCCATTGGTATTGGGCTTCAGGTAAACAGAACGCTGTTTTATACCTATCTTCAGGATGGAGCCCAATTTGCCAAAATCCAGCTTTCAAGTCAAACTTGCTGAATATTTTTGCTCCACTTAATCTTTGTGTAATAACTGAGATTCTTGGTAGAGGAAACTTGTCGTCTTGTAAGAAGACATTAAGTGGCTTATAATCAATGACAAGCCTCTTTTTTCCTCTATTTTGCTCGGCTCTTTTTTCAACATAGAATGCTTGACATGCCCAGTTGGAGTTGGTTGGTTCAATGAGTCCTTGAACAAGAAGGGCTGCACATTCAGCTCTTGCCAACTTAAGATCTTCAGGGTTCATCCCTGAATGAGTGGCCTTTGTAGGGTTGATGTCTTCATTCTTTTTGAGTTACAAAGGGCAATTTTTGCCTTTTACAGGGATACAAAGTATCCTCGAAATTCAAGAAGCTCCAGAGGAATATAAGGAGATCCAACAGTTACTCCTCAGTGCTTGCTGTGATAGTCATGATCAATTTAACCACCCTGCTCCTTTATGGAAAAATCCAGAATTTTATGTTCGACTCCCCTTCAAAAAGAATGAAGACATCAACCCTACAAAGGCCACTCATTCAGGGATGAACCCTGAAGATCTTAAGTTGGCAAGAGCTGAATGTGCAGCCCTTCTTGTTCAAGGACTCATTGAACCAACCAACTCCAACTGGGCATGTCAAGCATTCTATGTTGAAAAAAGAGCCGAGCAAAATAGAGGAAAAAAGAGGCTTGTCATTGATTATAAGCCACTTAATGTCTTCTTACAAGACGACAAGTTTCCTCTACCAAGAATCTCAGTTATTACACAAAGATTAAGTGGAGCAAAAATATTCAGCAAGTTTGACTTGAAAGCTGGATTTTGGCAAATTGGGCTCCATCCTGAAGATAGGTATAAAACAGCGTTCTGTATACCTGAAGCCCAATACCAATGGACAGTAATGCCATTTGGACTCAAAGTAGCCCCCTCTCTCTTCCAAAAAGCAATGACTAAAATCTTTGAGCCCATACTACACTCCACACTCATCTACATTGATGACATCCTACTGTTCTCAAAAGACAGCGAAGCCCACAAGGCACTCCTGGCCCAATTCACTCAAATCATCAAAGACCAGGGAATCATGCTATCAGCAAAAAAGAGCTCTATTGCCAAGACAAAAATTGAATTCCTTGGGATGATTTTCGAAAATGGATTTTTCCAACCAGGGGATCACCTTGCCAAAGAATTAATCCATTTTCCTGATGAAAACTTGACAGTCAAACAAGTCCAACAATTCTTGGGAATCGTCAACTACATCAGAGACTTTATCCCAGATGTGACCAGACACACCAGCCAGCTGTCAAAACTCCTAAAGAAGAAGCCCCCACCATGGGGACCTGAGCAAACCACAGCTGTCAAAACCCTGAAGAAGATAGCACAAGACCCCCCACCTTTAAAGATTCCCAGCACAGGAAAAAGAATATTGCAGACAGATGCTAGTGATGAATTCTGGGGAGCTGTGCTACTTGAAGAGATTGATGGGACAAGACACTATTGCGCGCATGCTAGTGGACAGTTCAAAGAATCTGAAAAATATTACCATGCCACTTACAAAGAGATTCTTGCTGTCAAAAGAGGGATAGAAAAATTCAATTTCCACCTCAGTTCTTATCATTTCACTGTGGAAATGGATAACACTTCTTTCCCATCAATGCTAGAAATCAAGAAAAAAATCCTGCCAGACTCTCAATTGCTAAGATGGAAGGACTGGTTCTCTCGCTATAAATTCGAGGTAAGGCACATCAAATGACACCAAAACATACTTGCAGATTTCCTATCCAGGCCAACCAAAGAACCACCCCCCAAACCAGTAGAATCACTCCCTAAACCAATCCATTACATTTGCACCATGAGCACCTACAACCCTTCATACACCATTCCATTTCCTGATTGTCCACTCCACAATAACCCATACAGAAGAAAAATTGGTCCTTTTCCTTTCAAAGCAAGACCCCAGACACTGTTTCAAATAGTCTGTTTAGCCGGGCAAACTTTGTTCTACTGGCTACACCAGCTCCTTACCATAACCCAAATACATCCAAACCCAAAGTACTTTGACATGGATACCCCTTTTTGCACTATACCAATAATCCAAGGACCTATACCAGAAGAAATGATGTGGTATATCTGGGCTCTGTCTTCCCTATATCCATGTGCTATCATAATACCACTCTTCCCAGTATATCACATTCTGTGTAACAGTACTCAAGCCCAGTCTCATCTAGTCAGGTTATTTGCTATGTATGCACCACTTGGAGCATGGAGAGGAATGTTATATAACATGATCGAGCAGCACCAATTATGGGATAAATCCTCCAAGACAAAGCGGAAATTCTGTTGTTTTGTCACTTTACAGAGAGATTATTTTTCTGGATGTAAAGCACATAATGAGAAGACACATACCAAGAACAGGGTCGAAATTGTTGGATATTCTACCATATGGCCCACAGATGAAAAAACAGTCCTAAATGCCTTGGCCAAATACCTTTGTCAACTTTGGCAACCTGGACTATATGGAGAAAAAGATGTAGTTGAAGGACTCCCATTTCAATCGGATGTCCCACCGATAACTCTCCAAGAGTTTCAGTCCAGATTTATAACTTCAGGAATAATCAACCAGTTTGGACAATACTCCTTTTATGCTCCAACAGACCAGCCCAGTACGACCACACAAGCTCCAAGCAGATATTCTGGAGAAGATCTGAATTCTGAAGATCCAGGTGGAAGAGTGTATGTTTTACCACCAAGCCCAACTAGAATTGATGCAGGAATACCCGATGATGCTGAAGGCCCAAAATCAGACCCATATGACCCATATCTGCAAGATGCCCAAGATCCAAATGAAGAAAACACTGAAGACCCGTTTCTCTACCTCCAAGACCCAGATACGGATTTCAGAGCTGTCAATCTAGCTTCTGATTCATCCTTCTCAGACGGTGATGGGACCCTACCAGAAGATTATTTCAAACCGTCTCTTTATTAGAACATTGTTGTTCCCACTATGTATAATTATGAGTGTGCTAGAATAAAGTGACCTCAGTCACACGCTTAGAAAATGCCAAAAAAGATAAGGCTTATCCTTATCCTCCAGGTGGCATTGTATGATAGGCTTGTTTAGATTTCGCTTCTATCTAGAGGCCTCTATATAAGGAGGTGCTCACCCCAGTTGTAATCAGATCTCAAGAAACATTGTAATATATCCACTTTTCCTATCTCTCAATATGTTCTAAGTTCTCTTTCTCTCTCTGAAAGCTTAGCTAGTATTATTTCCTTCTTCCTCAATCCAGTGCCATAACAGTATGCTCTGAGCTTGCCTCTTTTAAGAGGATCCTGCTCATCAGAAAATGGCATGGACCAGATCCATGGAAATTTCTCATAGTGGAAAAGGGACTCAATGTTATAATGCTAAGTTTTGCTCGGACCCTTTGATCTCACTCGTTATAATAGTTGAAAAGAGTGATTGGGATAAGCAAATGATGCATTCTCTCATTGTCATCCTGAAGTACTGGAGATCCACCCCAGTTAAAATAAATATTTCATAATAATATATTTATATAAAAATAATATTATAGATTATTACATAATTTAATATATTTTAACTTTTAATCATATATATTTGACTAATTACCTAAAAATTTATAATGTCATCTTCATATGAAGATAACGTCACAGTGAATATTGCTCTTTAATAAATATAGTCATAAATATTAGCATGCAAAATCACCGTAGAATGGTAGCAGACTATCAGTGAAGGCTTGGTGTACAATATTCTATATTAGAATATAAGGTCATGAGGCACCAATGTCCATGGATTTTTGTTCTAGAAGATTAATGTAAGGTTTATTATTCCTTATTTGCCCCTATTGTTGCATGTTTAGGCGGAGCCTATTTGTCCTTAGTTAAATAGATTTTGCTTTGTCTTTAACTCCAGATATCATGAACTCATAAACTGTGTGTAAACACTAAACACTTAACCTATTAAAAATAAAGCATTGCTAACTAAATATTGCCTCAGACAAACGCATTTGTGCTGGTAAAAATGCAACTTAATGTTTGCCTTACTCCAAGTAATATAAATTAACTATGAAACCATCCTCTCTTGTGGAGAAATACTCATTTTATTTTAATCGCTTAAGCCTCACTTTTTTACCATAAAATACAGTATGGTTTTCATTTTAAACGTGACTTACAATCCTTTGTGATCATAATCCCAAATAACCACACAAAAATGAGTATTTCAGTCACGGCTCTATTCTTTTGTGACCAAACCACAAGTGAATTGAGTCAAATCTATTGTACAACAAACACTGCCGTGAAGGAGTGGGAGAATAAATTTACCAAGGAGCAAATCTTTGATACCGCATCTAGCTGTATACTCTGGTGCACGATATAATAGACATGGAGCAACTGAAGTACACAAAATTGACCTGCAACATTACTACTTTACCCCTTCAAGGGCAAACCCCATCCAGTTTACATAATGATGTTCAACTGCCACTGCAACTCAATGAAACTCCCTTCCAATGTCACTGATCTGCAACCTTAATAGTTAATATAACATAGGTGTGGCATGAAATCAGTTATGTCAGACTCAAACTCTTATGCCTTGCAATTGCCAAGTTGCAGCAACCAAATTTACGGCAATTAGAGGTAAAAAAGATTGCACTCGCCATGGATTAGGACATATCAACTTCCATTCCATTACTCAAGCTCAGAGAGAAGTGGATTCAAGATCAAATCTAAGAACTCAGCACCCAAGGCTTTTCATTATATTGGCCAGCTCATTGATCACAGTTCCTGGATCAGCATGCGACCCTGCAAGGTTGATTGCATGATACTCCAACCCTTTCCAACGGGCAATATATGCAAAATGTGGGCGTCTGAATTGGCTGCTGATAATCTCCAGGATCACAGTTCTGGGCAATGCGGATACTATGTGAGTGAGGCCGGCACCGTGTGCACCAATGATGACTGATGCATCTTGAATGGCTCGTACCTGTTCCTTCATAGACATGTGTGCAAACAATCCATTGACCAGGTTGATTTTACAACCATTATAATTAGATACCCAGCTCTTCAAGGATTCAAATACTTCTGCCTCATTGCTTAACCTTGATTCGACTTTACCACGATGACGTGGATGAGCTAAGTAATCTTCACGACGAACAAAAAGAACATTATGTCCAGAGACTGGTTTTGTAGAATGGTATGCATTTAGTGGTAGCCCAAATGCTGCTCTGATCATTTCTCCAAACTCAGAAATGCGTGCAGTTTTGTGGTTATCAGGGTTTTGCCACAGTTCCTGTGCAGAAGCTCCATCACAATTTACTTCTTCTGTTAGTCCTTTAAACATTGCGGTTTCATATCCCAGAGGTGAGAGAATGGCATGGCGAAAACAAACTGTGCCAGTGAAATTTTTAGCATATCTAACACTTGAGAATAACGCTTTCCATGTCTCTTCAAGTTGAGTCTGTAAATTCACATTGGATTAAACATAAGTCAATAAAGACTTTGTCAACTACCTTAGTTACAACTTGACAAATAATAATTAGGGAGTGGCAATACCCACTCGCTAATAAATAATAATGATTATTTAACTTGCAACATTAACTGAAGACAGCAACATGAATTCTTGTGTAGCGAAACAAATAAAAGAAAGAATCTTGCAAAGCTCTCAATATGGGTGACAGCAAGCAACTTTTACCCACATCTCTAATTATTATGTATAGAAAAATCAATTACCTAACAGACTTTCATTTAATGGTGAAGGAACAATTAGCCCCATATGACTTCACATACAAATATGCTAGTTGAAGAGATGAACTTACAATATCTAGCAACCAATATGCAATTCATACATTTCAAGTTGGACACAGCTATAACATCTTTTTTTTTTTAAAAGTATTTGGACAGAGCTATGCTGAAAATGATTTCCTCCAGTCAACAATAGTTTATTACTGTGACACTAATAAACTTTTCAGGCATAAAGTTCAATATATAATAGGCATTATCTGAAAAAATGTAAGGAAGTTACAAAAAAAAGTAAATTAATAAATTGCAGAATTCTGTTATAGTATGTAAACCTATGTGAGCAACATTACAATGTCGGGATTATCTCAATACAACACTGGCCTAGCGACCAAGTAGAGGATACATGCAGTTCTTGGAATAAGACTCAAGCAATATATGTCTATAAGGCTTCTATATTCGGTCTTTCTGTTGGACCAAGCAAAGGTTGCTTCTTTCTGAACAACCAGATGGACAAGAACCAAATAACACACGTCATATCAATATGAACCTTTATTCATAGAGTGTCACATGTGCAGTCTACCAAACCCTCTCAAATTAGAGTTGCTGGACAGGATTAAATTCAATACATAATGTTGAGTTCCTAATAAGCATCTAATCCTCTCAAGGGGCCTCACACAAATTCGCAGGCCATGATGACACTATACATTTCTTGCCTGGTTACTAATGCACATTGTAATTTCCCTACATCTAAAATTTGTAAAATGGTGGATCACGAATAAGATCATGCCCATATATTCCTCAATTTGGACTTTTATAAAAGTGCCTTGTGCTTCTAAAGCAAATTACTCATGCATTTCAGCTGAGATGTAAAGAGGCATCAAGAACTTTTCTAAACTTCAATCCTAAGAAAAAAAATGTAGTCAGCATTCTTAGCTACAACTGTTCATCAATTCAAGAGGCTTTATCTGGTGTCAGTCCTTGCAAACATGAAGGCTGAATATGAGGCTTTAAATAAGAATCAATGCTGTGGGATCACCTCCTCAAAGAAATCCAATCATCTGTGTACAGGTAAATAAAAGAACCAACCTGGCCTTATCCAGATACATATTCCCCAGTTAGTGATAAAAGGGTTTCATTAACATGCAGTCTTCTAGAGACCTTCTCTCAAGTAATCACACCTCAAGCACCATCATTGTGGCATGTATTTAACTTCAATTTTTTTTTAATCCCCCGGTAGTTCAAGAAGCAACCCGGCCTATGTTAATAACTGATCCCAAGCCCAGAAAACGAGGGCTGTGTTAGAGATGCAACAACCAACGTAAAACTTTGTCGCATTTCAATGCATGGCCACGGCATAATAACGTCTCTTTTTTTTCTTTTGGTGAACTCAATATTTCTTTTGGTGAACCGCAATAACGTCTTTAGACCCATGTAGGAATGTGTTAAGCTTGCGACAACCAAAGTAAAATTTTATTGCATCCCAATGCATGGACAAAATGCAATGACGCCTTTTAGACCCATGTAGCCGATCCCACTAGTAGGAAAAGGCTTTTTTAAGGTTAAGGTAGTTCAAGAAGCAAGTGCTGTTTGCTAGTTCCAATAGCAAAACTAAATAGAGAATCCATACAGTAGGGGAAAATATTATATAGCTTCAGTCGACCTCTATTCGGAAAGTTTCCATCAATGTTATGCAATAACCTCAGCACATAAACATTAATTCACAATCCATGCATTAAGAGGACATTCTAAAACCAAAATGAAACTTGGAACCTAACAAAATTACTTGTCATAGAAAACCCTTAAAAAACATATTATGCGTCTCCCATATTCCCACAATCAATCAATCAAATGGCCAACTCACTAATGTTCTGTTGATTTTAAAGCTTCACTCTGCTTAAAAAATAAGTCAAATTTTAACGATCTTAACCAAAACCAAATACAATCTCATAAGTCTACCCCCTCTCCTTCCCTTTCATTCTTTTACTACACATGCTAAATCCAAGGCTGGCACTTGGCAGGTTCGCCAACATCAAACAGAAGACACTTTTGACTGCTCAGGAACAAGAACAGAGATAAGTTTATTAAAATTATACTTGTTAAGGCACATGTAATAGATATTTGTTTTGTTAGCAACATAATCTACCATAAATGGTGCCAATTTTTAAGAACTATTATTTAAGGTACCTGTTCAACAGCCAATAACTACAAAGGCCGAAATATGCAAACCAATTGCATTAGAATCTTGAAAGCATGAAATTAACAAAACTGATCATGCATACCTCGCAGTGGCCATCTACAAAGACAACATGAGGTCGATTAGGAAGGCCTGTGACTCTAGAAGAAACATATGCACTATACCAGTCTGTAATAGTGTGAAAAAGATTAGCATACTCAAAACGCGTCACCAGAAGCGTTGGTTCTTCAAACCACTGCAATCAGAAACCCTCATGTCAGAAGCCAATAAAAAGCATTAGTTACAAAACAAAAGAATTATAACAATAGGTTTGTAGGATTGTATCAAATCAATTAGGCTAAATTGCACTCACTTCCCTTGGAATCAGATAGTATTACACGACACCCTCGATTTGTAAAAGTATACAGACTTCCCCAAGAGGGTTAGCGTAAGCATAACAAATAGAGGGGTAATTGACTAATATCATATAGCCTATTAACCTTGAAAAAGGTTTATGTAATTCACCATTCAATTATATAAAAAAGAGGAAGTCATTATTCGAATTCAAAATATAAGCAAAGAAAGAAAGCACAAAGGAAAAGCAAGGCTTTAAACTTCAGTGGTGGTTTGCATTGCAATTGATGAAATTACAAACAATGGCAGGAAAAGGCAGTTTATGCTGTCACAGCTGTAGATTCGTAGCAGTTGCAAAGACATCTAAAACCACTGTAGGCCTCAACTGCAAATGTATAATGCAATTTAAAATCCTGAACTCAAAAGGTATTAACCAGAACCATTCATACGAGGAAACCTTGCAACAATTTTATCCACAATTCCAGTATTAACCAGAAACTCCCCAAATGATCAGAATTTAGAAAGCACAAATGAACCAACAATATCCCATCTTCTCCCCCTCACCCCTCTTCACAGCAACTAAGATAAACACCGCACATGATCAAATTCATAAGCATAAAAAGATTCAAAATTTACAGCAATTCCATCCAAATCCAAGCACCAAGATCCACATCACCATATCATCAAATTCATAAGCATATAAAGCAAAGAACTCAAATAATAAAATCTTCAAACAAAGAAAATTAATGGATCCTATCTTTACATCAATTCCATCCAAATCCAAGCATTAACAGTAATTAAACAAACTACCACGTTAATGTGCGCCATTATCATGAACCATGTATGAACTCAATTCAACTCAACCCAACCCAATTATGTTTAAATTAGCAATAATCAAAATCTTCACCTCATCACAAGCAAAATCCTTCTCTCTAACAACTCGGATCTTACTAATCAAATCCCTCATAGTATGCCTCTGGATCCCACCCGCAGGCAAATACCGATCCAAGAACTCACGATCCACCAACGTCTTCCCCTCCAGCGCTCCAACACCATCACCGCCATCAACCTCAAACGCACCGTTTTGGAACGCAGGAAGCTCCTCATCCTCTCCCCTTCCCATAACGTCCACCAACGCCTCCCCGCCCTTCGCCATCCGGATCCTGTCAGGGACCATCCTAACCCTCCCGCCCTCACAAACCGAGCTCCGTAGCGTCTCGCTGTACCAGCACCGGAACCACCCGGGCCCGTGGAGGACCTGGACGCGGCGCGTGAAGCCGTTCCCGAAGTAGCCCTCGCAGGAGCGGGTTATGGCGTTGGCCTTGGAGTCTTCGGCGTCGGTCCAAGGAAGGTAAGAAGGGAGAATTGGCCATGGCTTTAAAGAGTGATGGTGCGATTGTTGTTGCTGCTGCGATCTTAGGAGAGGAATTTGATTGTGAAGGTTGGTGTTGGAGCGTGAAGAATTGGAAGAGTGTGTGAGGAAGTAGAGGAAGAGAGAAATGGAGTTGAGGATGAAGAGGAAGAGGAGAATCTTGAGGAGTAACGTGTTCCTTCGATTCATGGCGCTCTTTCCTCTTTTTCCTCTTCTCTTCTTCTCTCTCTCTCTCTCTCTCTCTCCTCCTCGGTGAGTAGTGTTGAAAGCGGGTCAAATGACGACAGGGTCGAGGTCGTCGTGGCCTCAACAGTGAAAGAGGTAAGACACATCACAACGTGAAAAATGTTTTCACCCTAAAAGAAAATTGACAAATTATGTATTGCCGCGTGTAAAAGATAAAGACTTTTTTATGACTACTGTATAAAAAGATAATAAAAAATATATATTTCAAGATATAATATACTATAACAACATCCTTGTAAAAAATCAAATCTCATAGAATGATTTTGTAGAATAATTTATATTTATATTTTAGAATATTAAAATTAAATTTTTAAATTTATAAATATAAATTATCCTAATTTTTTTCGAAAAAGTATGGAGAAACAATGTGAGCAATGAATTAAAAAAAAAGTAAAATTAAAATTAAAAATTAGATCATAAATTAATTATCTAATTTTAAATTTTAAAATTTAAAAAATTAAGATTAACATTTAAACATAATTATTATATATGATTATTCTTAATTTATGTAATTTTGATAGTTATTGGTGAATACTAATTTAATTTAAATTATTAAACAAATATTAATTAATTTTTTATAATAATAAATTGTAATTTATTCTATTAAAAGATAATTATGTTAAGTATATATTAAAATTAGTTACTAAAATTAATATATATTGTAATATAAATTATATATTTAAAATAAATTAAACAATATATGTATGTATTAATAAATGATAACTGATTTTAATATAAATATAATATTTTTTAATAAAATATCCAGATTCTTCATGTGTACATAACATAACAACAGGTTCACTTGTACTAGAGCCACTCATCAATGCGTAAGACCCATCTATGAAAAACACATGTCAGTTTTTCGCAGGTTGTAAAAGGACAAAACCAACCCATAAATTAATTGATATTGCACACGCATGGGTGTTTTACTCGGAAATTAATTTTATTATGGAGAGTGAGTTAGTGTAAGACCACGTTATGGAGAGTAGAGAAATTTTATCGGCCTGTGGTGTCAGATACAGAGAAATCGGACCGTACAAGGAGTAGCGGCCAAATCAAACTGTGCGAGTTGTGGTTGCAAAACGGACCGTTCGAGTTGTCTAAGTCCAAGCCACGTGTCACACGCGTGTGTGGCTCTCCAACAACGGTGTCCCTTTAACCCCACAAACCCCCTTCCCCACCTAGCATTCATACCTTCATCTTCTTCCTCCCTGAATGCTTACTGCTTCATTCGTTTGAGGGGAAAAAAATTAAAATGTCTAAGAAATCAAAATCTAGAAATGTTGATTGTCCGAAATTTCACATTGTAAAATATCTCAACTATTCTGATTATGTAAGTTTATTTGTTAAATTCTTTTTATATTTCAGAATTATAATTATTATTTTTAGAAATTTAATTAAATTTATTATTTTTTTTTACCGAATATATGGAGACTCGAACCCGCAACCTCTTAATTGAATATGGGAAGACTATGCCATTTGAGTTATTGCTTCTTGGCTTAATTAAATTTATTGTTGTTAGAAGTTGAAGTGAAGAAGATATATGTGACTTAGTATATAATTTTATTGATAGAAATTTAGAAATAAATGTTTAAATAAGGTGTAAATGTAGTTGATTGTTGTTTAGAATTGTTTATAATATAATAAATTATTAATAAAAAATACCTTTTTAGAATTTTTTGGAATAATATTAAAAGTTATAATTAAGTAGTTATAGTTAATTGTAGAAATTTAGAAATATATGTTTAAATAATAGTTAAAAATATATATGTTTAAATGAAGTTAATGCTTGTTTAGACTTTTTTGTGATATAATAGATTAGAAATAAAAAATAGTTGTTTAGAATTTTTTGTAATAATATTAGAAATTATAGTTAAGTGGTTAACTGTTATAATTAAATTTAAAATTTTATGAATATATGTTTAAATGATAGTTAGATAAGTGTATTTAAATGTAATTAATTCTTGCTTAGAATTTTTTTTTTAATATAATAGATCAGTATCAAAAATGACCCGTTTATAAATTTTTGTAATAATATTAGAAATTAGAGTTAAGTAGTTAACTGTTATAATTAATTTTAAAAATTTAGGGTTATATGTTTAAATAATAATTAAAAATATGTGTGCTTAAATGTAATTAATTCTTGTGGAGAATTTTTTCCAATATAATAGATTAGTAATAAAAATGACTTGTTTATAATTTTGTGTAATAATTTTAGTAATAATAATTAATTAGTTAACTGTTATAATTTCGATGTATAATTTTTTTGGATTAATTTTTTGGAATAATGTTGACAGAAATATGTTATTTTAGTTGAGATTTTAGTATTATAGTAAAATTATATGTTTTAATTAGATATTTTTAAATTATGTATGATAGTTGTGGAATTTGAATCGTGATTTTGCTATGCTTTTGTAGAGTTTACGTATGTTGACATGTGATCACCTTGTCCCTCCGGATCGGTACAATGAAAGGGTGGAGGAGCATTTACGATCTACTGATTTTTACCATGTGGCCCAGATTGGAGTAGTTCAATGTCAGAAAGCACTGGTAAATGCTTTAGTGGAAAGGTGGCACCCGGACACACATACCTTTCACCTTCCGGTTGCTGAATGTGCCGTGACACTGGAAGACGTGGCTATGATCTTTGGTCTTCCGACCGACGGTCTTCCAGTCACAGGGATGACTTTGAGTAGTTTTGAAGCCTTAGAGGCGGAGTGTCTGCACTAATTTGGGGTCGCACTGAGAAAGTCGGATTGTAGAGGAAGCTGCATAAAACTGACGTGACTACGGATTTAAAAGAACGGTTACAGTTGACTGATGAAAACAGTATACATGTGTACGTTAAGTGCCACATCATTTTGTTGATCGGTATGATCTTGTTTGGAGACAAGTTTGGGGCATCTGTCCACTGGAAGTTTCTGCCTCTACTCAGTGATTTTGCTAGTATCGGACAGTATAGTTGGGGATCAGTATGCCTAGCACACCTGTACAGTGCGTTATGCAGGGCATCACGTTTTGACTGTAAGTAAATCAATGGTCCGCTAACACTTCTGCTCTGTTGGGCTTGGATTCGCCTACCATATCTAGCGCAGGTTCCTAGGGAACCCCGCAGTTTTCCGCTTGCAAACAGGTAACATTATCTTACATTTACCTGGTATCTTCATATTTAGAATCCACTTGTGTTAATGAGATAAGTCATATTAGGTGGCGTAACTGGGAGCGTGGAGACCGAGTCTATAGATATCTTAAGCTTGCTCATTTTAGGAAGGCCCTAGATGATCTTCAGGAAGGCCAGCTGTGTTTTCATTAACGTAGTATTTGGTTCAGGTTTAGTGATATAGTTATTTGGATTGTAATCATTTGTTTGCTTTATTGTTACCAGTTTTTGTGGGTTGCATATTCTGTTGATCGTATTGATCTGGACATAATTCCTGCAGACATCTACATGCACTCAGTTGTTTGGAGTGCAACAGTGCCGTTGGTATCTTTTGAATGTATTGAATGGTATGCTATCAACAGGTTTAGACGACAGTTCGGTTTCGTTCAGGGAGTTCCTCATCAGGAACGGAATCTAGACAGGGCACACGGAGAAGTCTTGAATGGTCCTAAGAATCTTAACTGGGCCACAGCCACGACTCATTCATTTTGGGTGATGCAGTGGACAAACATGTATAATCACGTTCTTACTGAGCTTCCTATGGCTCCGCAACATCCATTAGATATTTACATGTACTGGTACCGTTCAAAATATGGCAATCACTTGAACTTGTCGGATCTTGTGGTCCAAGAGGATGTTGAGGGTGATCAGGTTATGGATGCCGAAAATGAAGAGCATGAACCACAGTCACCGCCACCTCCACCTCCACCTCCACCTCCATAAGAACAACCTCAATCCTCAAGCTAATATGTACCTCAAACACAGTTTACCTCGTCGTTCCCTCCACTTCAGCAATATTGGAGTACGTCACAGTTTGACTCAGGAGATGGAGCTTCGTTTAGCCAGTTGCTTGGGTTCATGGCTTCAAATGCCGGCCAAGCACAATATGGCCATCAGGCTAACCTCATGGCGGGTAGGCATTCGTTTGACATGAGGCATCCATGTCTCACTTCCTCGGGTGCTTCTGGAGGGTTCGTATCTGGTGATTCTAGTAGGAGTGACGGTGGTCGAGAAATTCTTAATAGTCAAAACTCTCACCGTGTTTCGATGACTCTGATTAAAGAAAATGCTAAAACATTTGAGCATGAGACTGTTGAGTATTTAATAGATGAGCCAGATGACGAGGAAGACGAGGAGGATGAGGACGAGGACATGGAGGAGGAAGAGGATGAGGACATGGACAAGATGAAGAAGATTGGATCTGGTCGGTTGATTACGATTTACACACCTTTGTATGTATATATACACACACACAACTCGGACCCAGTGAGTTGTTTAACCTAATTAAAAAAAACATATAATAATAAAAACGGACCATCCGATTTCATTTAGGGAAAATAAAAAAAAATTTATTCATGCACAACTCGGACCCAACGAGTTGTTTACCTTATTAAAAAAAAACATATAATAATATAAATGGACCCTCCGATTTCATTTAGGAAAAATAAAAAAAATTATTCATGCACAACTCGCAGGATTCGATAAGCTTTATGTGAATTTCATATCTCCCTCCATGTAAAACGGACCATCCGATTTGCTTACAAAAATTTAACAACAATAAAATCGAATGGTCCGATTTCTTAACACCAAATCTGAGCAAAAGCTGCCCCACAAATTGGTCTAACACCTCTATCATCCATAACCACGCACAACACATTCAAAGCTTACATAACCAAACAAATCAGCCTATTTTACTCACAGCTGATTTAATATGGTGATTTCGGATTTCCATATTAACGAAAAGGAAAATATTTTTTCAACAAGTTCTGAGTAATGATGATAGGAGGACTGAAAAACAAGTGTGCTCATGAGTCATGACAGCATCGGTCACAAATCTTTTTCCTCTGAAAGATGGCGGCAAACAGCATAATGTTAGTTAGCACTTAGCAGATGAACGTTCAGTTAATTACACCAAAAAAAAAAACAGACATAGCAAACTTGTTATCAGTGAAACATTTCTCATCAACTTGTTTATATGGTTCAATTTTACAATCAGAAAACCAGAGAACCACAGTTCCATCCTTTTTTTTTTTTTGGTTAAGTGGATTGAACAGCCCCCAATCCTAGGCATTACACCCATGCATTACACACTCACACAATCCACTCACACACACTACATGGGGGTACACACAAATGATTCTATATTCCTCCATGAGGATTTGAACCCGGTGCAGCTCTATAGGAGGCAAATAAAGTTGCCATCTGACCCAGGCCTCGGCTGCCATCCTTCTGTACTATAGAGGCAATATGAGAATATTTGTACTTCATTTTGAAGTCCTCACTTCTTTCTCCCTTGCCTTCATTCCATATCTGGTTGCATGAAGCAAAGAAGCACATTAATGTTAACTAACATGCCTGTATTTTCTTGTCAAAAAGTATATTAAAATGACAGAAACTAAAAGCCAGTAATACTCACTACTGTAAAGCTCTATTAATAAGCAATTCTGGTTCATAATTTCTCATGATTTGCCACTGCAAGTGCAATCCCAATAAAATTTCTCAAGAAGCTCTGTCCAACAATTTCGCAGTTGTACTATTGACATAACTATCTTCAAAGTTAAAATTCGTATATAAGTTGTAGTTATTTAAAAGTAGTTTAATTACTCTGTTGATCCCTATAGTTTTGCAAGATTTTCAATTAGATCCCTATACTTTTTTTTTCCTTTTAATTTGGTCCCTGCATTATTTTTTTTTTTCAATTAGGTCCCTCTTTACAGTAATTAGTTTAATTGTATAGAGACCTAATTAAAAAAAATTGGTGAAGGAACCCAAATAAAAGGAAAAAAAGTATAGGAACCCAATTAAAAAAAAATTTGGTACAAAGACTCAATTAAAAAGAAAAAAATTATAGGGACCTAATTAAAAATTTTGCGAAACTATAAGAACCAACAGAGTAATTAAACCTTTAAAAGTGTAAATACCTTAAAATTGCAGAATAAAATTAAACCTAATAAAAATCATAGATAATGGATTGGGGGTCTCAACATAAACCAAATTAACTCTACGGTTGAGGGTTTCTATGTTGATAAAATTTAAAAGTACTTATGAAAATAAAATCTCGTTGTACTAATCAATGGAACCTGATAAAGCTAAAATTGTTTAAATTGTTGACTAAGTATAGAACTCTGAAAACATGTTAAATTTACTTCATTCCCCTATGACAACATTGTGCATAGCAATTTCAAGGAGGACTTCCATTTCTCCATATCTATTTTGATAGCTGTGATGATTTGCTCAGTGCAAATGAAGCTGGTTATCCTCTATGCTAACCTTCAAAACTTCTCTCTGAATCTGATTGAACGATGGTGCTTCGTTATCTGGTTCCTATTCATTGATTCATGCCAGCATTTAACCAGAGAAAGAGCAATGACTAATTAAATAGTAATCAGTGGATCATCCTCCTATTCATGCTACATGCTAGAACAAACCATGAGTTGTATCCCTTCACTGTCGTCTTCATGATCTACATGGAAAAAAAAACGTAAATTAAGAAACTCAAAAGTAGAATAAAAGCTAGTAAGACGTGTAAGTAATGAATGGGAAAAATAGGTTCAAAGATAATAAAACTGGTTGTAGAGCATGTGGATTAATGGAAAAATAAGAAGTGTAAGTAACACCTTTCAAATCATTTCTGATAGTTGCAGGCAATGGATCTGAAAGAGGTTGATATCCTTCATCTTTCATCAATTTGGTCAATAACCTTAACTGTGACCGTATTTCATGAATCTTTGGATGCATATCATCTCCAACAACAAATACATGAACCAAGTTCTTCAACTCAATCCAACTACACCCAGGTTCTTTAGTCACCCCTCGGTCACTCATCATTCTCCTTACACGTTCTACATCATCCTTCTTTCCTAAAGCTATATATATGCTTGATAACAATACATAAGCAGATGATTCTGGTGAGCCTAGCTCCATTAGTTTCTCACCAGCATAGACACCTATATCATAGTTACGATAGTTCCTACATGCCCCTAACAATATGCGCCACAAACAAAAACCATGATCAATTGTTGCTGTTTCAATGAATTCCTTTGCTTCATTGAGTTTACCGGCACGGCTCAAGATATCAACCATGCAGGCATAATGCTCTACTGTTGGATCAATGCTGAATTTATCAGACATCATTTTGAAATAAGCCCAGCCTCTATCCACTAGACCCATATGGCTACAGGCAGAGAGAAGATTCACAAATGTGACTGTGTCCGGCTTTGTTCCCTCCTGGCACATCATCTCAAACAACTCCAAGGCTTCTTTACCACGACCATTTTGAGACAGTCCAGATATCATTGCATTCCAAGAAATTACATCTCGGTTAGGCATCCTCCAAAATATACGGTACCCATCATCCAAACTTCCGCACTTAGCATACATGGCAGAAAGAGCACTTCCAATTGGAACTTCTAATTTGAAACCATACTTAATAATGCGAGCATGCATTTGCTTCCCCTGATCTAAAGCAGCTAAACTAGAACAGGATTTAAGAACACTCACCATAGTTAGCTCGTTGGGGTCAACTCCGTCCATCTGCATATTGCAGTACAGATTCAGAGCACCTTCAAAATCCCCATTTTGAGCATATCCTGTTATGATAGAGGTCCAGAGAACAACATCGGGCTGTTCTATATACTCGAAACCCTTCCGAGCATCCTCTATGCTACCACATTTTGCATACATGTCCACCAAAGCCGATAAAACGTACAACTGCAATTCATACCCCAACTTCACTGAGTAACCATGCATTTGTTTCCCTTCTGCAATAGCACAAAGGTCACTGCAAGCATTGATCACCCCCACAAGAGTAAACTCACTTGGCATCACCCCAGAATGATGCATATCATAAAACAGCCTCAGAGCCTTGTCAGAATCCCCACTCTGAGCATAACCAGTAACCATGGCCGACCAAGTGATCGAATTCTTCTTCCCACACAAATAAAACGTCCTTAGCGCATCATCCAGGGTCCCACACTTAGCATACATGGTCACAAGAGCATTGCCCACGGAGATAATTGAAAGCAACCCCTTCTTGATAGCAAGGGAATGCACCTGCCTACCAATGTCCACAAACTCACCCCTAGTCAACGCACTAAGAACACTTGTAAACACAAACTCATTAACAACCTCCCTTTCTTCACAATTCATGGCCCCAAAGAGCTCCACAGCCTCATGAACCATCTCTAACGAAGCATATCCGGAAATCACCGTCGACCAAGAAACCTCGTTCCTCACAGGCATTGTATCAAACACCTTGCGCGCATCAAGTACAAGACCCATTTTGCAATAAAAGTTAAGCAGCGAGCTCCCAACATAAACATCACGAAGGCATGACGTCTTGACGGCGAGGGCATGGGTCTGACGGCCAGCGACGACGTCAGAGGTGTTGGCAACGGCGGTAAAGACACCGGCGAAGGTGTGGGCGTTAGGTAGCTCCATGTGATGAGTTCTTGTCATGAGGCGGAAGAGTGAGAAAACAGAGGAGGAGTGAGACTTGTTCCTGGAGAGGGCATTGATGAGGGAGTTCCATGAGACAATGTCTCTGGTGGTGGTGGGGATGGAGTGGAGGATGAGGGTGGCTTTGGAAAGGAAGCCGGACTTGGCGTAGAGGAGGAGGATGGCGTTGGCGAGGTGAGTGGAGGAGAAGAAAGAGCCGTTACGGAGGGTTCGGGCGTGGAGAGCATGGCCGCGGCGGAGGTTGGTGTGGTGGGTACAGTGGAGGATGTCTCTGAAAACCGTCGCATGTTGCGGAGAAAGAGGCATCAATCCAATACTCTTTGATATTCATTCATCGTTTCAAGAAGGGATGGAAAAAAATGACCGTATCCACATCCGCGAAGATTACCGAGGTTAACCGGAATCCGCAAAATTTCTACCGGATGGGATCCACTCCCGTTAATGAATGGGGAGGGAGTTGCAGATTGAGATATCCACTTCAAGGAGATTCATAAAATTTCGTAAAAGAGAATTTAATTAAATGTCTTTATATATATAAGTTATGTAGGTAACTTTAATTTATTTTATTTTAATTTATAGAATTTAGTTTTAATATATTGTTAATATAAAATTATTTTATATGTATATTTAATTATATAATTTTATATTAAAAAATAATTATTTTTTATATTAATTATATAAATAATTATTTAAAAAAAATTGCGATTATATGATTATATATAAAATTTTTACTTAGTGTATGAAAATTAAATTCTAATGTATATGTTAAAAATTTTATATAAATATTATTATTTTAAATTTGTGTTTGAGTTAATATATTTGATTAAAATGCATTGGATTTATTATAGTCGTGTTAAATTCTTTTTTAAAACAATAAAATTTAATATCCATAAATATTTGCAGGTAATCGCTTCTCTTATGGAAAAAAAAATAACCGTGACATAAATAAAATGAAAACAGAGAGTATTTTATTAAATAGAAATAGGAGACAAACAAAGAATCTTATTATGGAGATTCATTATCATCCTTATTTAAGATACTCACTTTTTAAAAAATTAAGAATTTTTTATTTTAATTTTTTTTAATTTGACATATTAAAACTAATATATTGTGAATTTGAACTTCATTTAAAGATATGTTACTGACTAATAAATTGTTGTAATATAAAATAAGATTCAAATTTTCGATACTTATTTAAATGAATGAATGAATTGATTACTCGTGTGTCTTTAAAAGTTTAGGAGTTAGGACAGTACAAATTACAAAATAATGATTATTGAATAGAAATATTACCTTGTGTATCATTAATTCATTAGTAGTTTAAAAAAATTTTAAATTTAATATCCATAGATACTTGCAGGTAATCGTCTTTCTTGTAGAGAATGTGACGGAAATGAGGCGGAAACAGGAAGTATTTTATTAAATGGGAATAAGGGACAGAAAAAGAATCCTGTTATGAAAATTCATTGTCATCCCTATTCAAGATTCTCATTTTTTTTAAATTAAGAACTTTTTTTATTTTAGTATTTTTTTCAATCCAACGTATCAAGACTAATATATTGTGAATCTGGACTCCATTTAAAGATATGATGCTGACTAATAAGTTGCTGTAATATAAAGTAAGATTCAAACTCTCGATACTTACCTAAATTGATGAATGAACTAATCACTCGTGTATCTTTAGAAATTTAGAACTATACAAATTACAAAATAATAATTATTGAATAAAAATATTGCCTTGTGTATCACTAATTCATTAGTAGTTTTTCATTCTCTATTATTGAGGAGACTAAAAATCAGAACTTTCGAGAATATCAGGTCCATCTTTCTATTGCAAGTTCTAATGCAGGAATTTATAAGCAAAATAAGCTGATCATACTCAATTGTTACTACATCATCTCAAGAATGAATCAAAATTTTGTAAGTAAAAGTTCAATTTGGTCCTTAAATTCAAATCGTATATCAATTAAATTTCTGACTTTTGTAAATGACCAACTACATCCTTTAAATTGAGAAATATAAATCAACATTCGTTCCTAAATAAACAGTCATTTTAATAGAACTGATGTGTACTGTTAAGTGTTAGCTTAACATTTTAATTGTGCGCTAATGTGCTCAAATTGACCCCTAAATTATATTTTAATACCTAAATTAGTCTATCTTGAGTTACAAAACCCTAATCTTCCTGCATCCCCAATTTTTATCATCTCTTCTATTCTTTGTCTTTTCTTCTCCCATTCATCTTTTATGTATGTGTTGCATGAGAAATATCTTTGATCTTCTTCATCTTTTTGGAATACTTTTCCTTCTCTTTCTCAACTTCCTCAATATCACCTTTCACCTCCTTCTTTGATTCATCTTTTCATCGTCACTGATATCTTTTCTAAAGGTTTTCTCAATTTAAAGATAAATGAAATACCAAATTAATTCTGAGTGCTTCTTTACAAGATCTTTAATCCTCCTCTCCTCCAAGTACTCCAGCTATTAAAACTAAAAATAATATCAATTACTTAGCCATTATCTCCTGTTGCAAGTTCAAATTAAATCAACTTTCAATTAAAATTTTTTTGAAACATTATAGAATTTTTCTTAAAGTTTAAAAACTAAGCATACACAATCATTCAAATTGATGTATATATCTTACTGTGTTTCTAAATAAATTCATACACAAATAATATATGTTTTTATTTACATGATTCTCCTTGTGGAAGAAAGAGCATTTAGTTTTCTCTTTTGAGTTATTTTTCATTGATATCACTGGTCACAGTGAATGATCTACTAGCCTACGATTACCAAATGTACTAATCATCATCGTTATGCCTAGTTGCCATAATCATCTTTTTAGAAACCAAGTATGCAAAGTAGAACCTAACACCGAATAGCTCAATCGTGCCGATGTCAGCACCAGTCTACCGCATCTCCATGAATTCCTTCGTCCAGACTTCACAGTTATTCCCAAATTATTCACCAGATATGCATGCACAGAGAAACATATCATTCATGATGAAAAGGTTTTTTTGAGTTTTTTTTGTGGGAAACGTTGTTGATGGTGGGGGACATTCAAAAGATAAACTGAAGAAGAAAAGACAGAAAACAAAAGAGAAGAGACGATGAAAATTGAGAAAAAGATGGTTAGGATTGTATAATTTAAGATGGACTAATTTAGGTATTAGAAAATAAATTCAGAGATCAATTTGAACTAAAATCAATTTTTGTCTATGTTAGCATACAGCTAGAATGCCAAACTGATATTTAACAGTACATATCAGCACTATTAAAATAGTAGTTCACACAGGAATGAACATGAATTCACGTTTTTTAATTTAAGGGACATAATTGATCATTTATAAAAATAAAAAATTTAATTAATGTACGATTTAAGTTTTAAAGACCAAATTAGACATTTATTCAAATTTTATACAAGACAAAATGTGCTTCAACAATCATATAATAGAAAAAACAAATGTTAGGTGTATATAAAAAATATTCATTAAGTTAATTATTTATATAAAATATATACTGAAAATAAGTTAAATAATATCTATATTTATTCATAAATATATAATAATTAATTTTGTAGTTGATTTTTTATATAATATAATATTTTTTAAGAAAAAATCAAAATGCAGAAAAAAATTATTTTGTCAAAAAACTTGCATAAAATAAAGGAAATCTCTTTGTTAAAAAATAAAATTGGGTGAAAATCAAATAATGAAGATTATAACTAATTTTTTCCTGAAGAGGGTTTATTAAACATCATATTTTTATTTTGGTTATAAAAAGAGTAATTTTTACTATTCATCAAAAGGAATTTTACCGTAGCATCATCCTAAAATACATCAATAATTTTTTCTTGTCTAAAATGTTATGAAGCACGGACATTTTACTGAGTTACTGTGTTTGTGTGTCGGACACATTTTGAACACGACACTCGCTGACATTTGTCCAACACGCGTGTTGTCCAATCGTGTCTTAATAAAAAAATAAAAAATTATTCTACGGACACGCTTGGACACACCTAAATACCATCACGTGTCGGCGTGTCCAGTCTTATTCTTAACATATATTTTTGAAATAAATTTAGATAGAGTATATATTGTTATTTATTAAAACAAAAAAATATTTTAAATACTTGATATAATTAAAATAAGATATTAAAAATAATTAAAAAATTAATTTATATTTTATATATATGTGTGTCCCGTGTCTTATAATATTTTAAAATTTATGTGTCGGTGTGTTCCGTATCGTATCATGTCCCATATCCATAACAATATTCGTACATCATAGCTAAAATGCTAAATACAAGACTTCAGTCTATTATCTATATATGCCTAATCCAATTTTCTTAGAGCAATTCAAAACCAGTTTAACCAAGTATAGGTTTATAGGAATTAGCATCGATAACAACTATCAACAACAAATTAGGAACAAGAAGCCAACTACATTTACAAAAGTTTGGGTGGGTATGGTACCCTAAAATTTTTAAAAATTTAGTTATATACTACGATACACAGATATTGAAATGAACACTTTACACAGACAGTCGTAAACATACGAATTGAAAATTTTTACAAGATACAATAATACAGTATATATATATATATATATAATATTTTTTAGATAAATTATAATAATATTAAAATATAAATTAATTTTTAATTGTTTTTAATATTTTTAAATTATATAAAATATTTAAAATAATTTTATTTTAATAGTTAATAATATATATTATTTCTAAACTCGTTTCAAGAATATATGGACACACTAATACGTGATGGTATTTAGGTGTGTCCAAGTATATTCAGAGAATATTTTTTAATTTTTTATTAAAACATAATTAAAAACAAGATATGTATGTCGGACAAATATCAATAAATATCGTATGCGAAATGTGTCTGACACACAAATACGACAAATTAAAAAAGTGTCAATGCTTGATAGGTTATATATACGGTAGAATAAAAATCTTCATAATTACTTTGGTTAACATATTAGAATTAGATTTTTCTTTTATGACTTCGTAGGTTTAAATTCTATTCTCAACAATTTTTATAATTATTTTTTAAAATTTTATCTTATCATATGTAAATAACTTGATGATTTGACTAATAAATGTTATGTTTATAAAGAACTCGAAAGAATAGATTTTTTTATTAAATAGAATAAATTACCATTTATACGCATAAAAAATACAGATGCTGACAAATGTACCTATATAAGAATAAAACGACAATTATAACTACGGAAGATGGCTTCTGTGTGCTAAGAGTACCCGGACATTGGTTACACAATTGGTTCGTTAGGGTATTCTTGGCACACGGAAGCTATCTTTCGTGGGTACAATTGTCGTTTTATTCTTATATGGATACATTTATCAGCGTTTGTATCTTTTATAAATACAAATGATAATTTATTCTAAATTAAAAATTAAGTTTCAATGTACTTATTAAAGAGTAATATTTCAAATGAGTCTCTAAAAAAATTTTTAGTTAGACAATTTGATCTTTAACAAATTATAATCACCTAATCAATTCATGACCTTTTATTTTATTAGACATATAAATTTTAACATCAAATTTTGGTTAAAAAAATTTTGACAAATCAATTGTTATTTTATAAAGACATAACAATTTTAAGAATTTTTTAGATTTTTAAATCAATCTTTTTATATAGACGAATAATTTGATATACAGATTGATTTGTTTAATGAAATAAAAATTTAAAAACTAATTTGTTAGATAAAAATAAATGATTAATCATTGAGTGGTAATTTTTATCATATATGAACCTCACTATTTCTCGAAATATGTATTAGTATTATTTTCTCTCTTTTTTTTTCATGATAAATGTGTTAGGTACCACACAAATGACGTAGCAAAATATAGAGATAAAAAAAATTAGAAATTTGTATAGAATAACTTTTTTTAGAATTATAATTTCTCTATATCAAAGGAGATTACAATAACACTCTCTCTTGGTAAAAGAAGAATACATCTCGCTCTAAATATACGAGAAAATCTCTCAAAGAAAAATCTCTATATGTAACTCTACGTTACTATTATTCTTGTTGGATGAAGTGATTGAAATGAATTAAGAAAAAACTCAATTTATAGGTGAGTCTTTTTAATATGAATCATTCGTCAATTAGCGGTATATAATTCTTCTCTTTTTCAACCATCAAAATTTTATAATTATAAATTAGGATTGTTTATTACCTTTCATTCTATTTAGCAATTATTTATTTATTTATTTTCTAAAATTAGCTTTACTAATTTTCACAATCTCCCACATAAAGTTAATTTTGGTTAATTTTTAAAAAATTCATGTTGCTCATGTATTCGATAGGCTATATGAGGATCTGCACCATTCAAATTTTTCAGTGTTGATTGGTTTTATCATGACATTTACTAGGTTATCTTTAGTGTGAATCTTTTGCATATCAACACTCCCTTCTTCTATTACTTCCCGAATAGTGTGATATTGTACTCCAATGTGTTTTGTTCTTGAATGAAAGGTAGCATTCCTTACAATGTGTAAAGCATTCTGACTGTCACAATACACAGAAATCTTTTGTTGTTTGTGCTCGAGTTTCTCCATCAACCTTTGGATCTAAATAGCTTCCTTGCATGCTTATGTGGCTATCCTATATTCACCTTCTGTAGTAAATAAAGCTACAACTGTTTGTATTTAAATAGCTAGTTCACAGCTCCTCCTGCAAGTATAAATACATATTCTGTAGTAGATTTTTGTTTATCAAGATCACCTGCAAAGTCTGAATAAACATATCCATTGACAATGAATTCCAATCTTTCAAAACATAATGCAACATTCGAGGTCCCTTTTGTAAGACCCGGTTAATTAATGGCTAATTAATCCATAAATGAGAATTTATTCTAGAAAGCCAAAAATGTTATTTTTATGGCTAAATGTGATAGAGAAGATTGAGACGAGAATTTCGGTACCAATTTTATAGAATTCGGACCAAGATTGGACCGAACGGGCCAAACCGGTCCAACCGGACCCAAAGTGGGCCCTTGGCCCAACTAAACTAAACCAAAACCCTAGTTTTCAGCACTCTCTCTCCTCACAACACACTAAACACGCTGAAAATGGAGGCTATGGAGGGAAGAACACTCTCTCAAGTTCTCTCCCTTGGTTGATCTTCAAACCACCATAACTTTTGATCTAGAGCTCCGATTGTCGCACCGTTTGCAGCCACGCGTTCACCGCGGAGAGCTCTACAAAACCCATATAATCAATCTTGAGGTAAGCCACGTTTTACTGTTCGAAATTTCAGCCCTTGATTTCGAGTTTCATGAGCAAAAATGTTGAGATTTTGGGTTCTTTGATGTTATAGGACCCAACTCTCTTGAAGGAGAAGGTTAATCTTGTCTCCTTGGATCTTGGGTGTGGTAAGATTCTCAACCCTAGTGTAATTTGTTGTTCTATGAGGTTTGGGTATTGAGATGTTGTGTATGGATATGATGATTGTGGCTTAGGTTGTGTATATGTGAATATTGGAGCTTGATTGGTGATTTTGGAAAGCTTGGAAGGGGGTTTTGTGTGATAAAATCTGTTCTTAGAGGTGTTGAGACCTTGAGAGCTTAAGGAGAAGTGGTTTGGAAGTGCTCCGGTTAAGCGTGGGAAATCGGCTAAGGTATGGTTTCGGTTTCCCGTATCTAATATGTAATGTGGTAGGAAATACTTAGGCTAGAGGCCCTAAGATAGGCATTGGATTGTTGATGTTGTTGAATGGTTGAGATATATGATGTGTTCATATATGTGATTATGAATATTGATGCCTTGATTGTGTGATATATGAGAAATGCATGTTGTGATATATGCTTGATGAATGATTGAGGTTGAATTGATGGGTGGTACCATGTTGATGGTGAGTATGATGTTGATCATGTATAATGATGGTTGATTGGAAATGGTATTATTGGAAATTGGGATGAGGAAGGATGTATGACATGATATTGTGTTTGTCCTTTAGCCATTTGGTTGAGAAGTGTTAAAATGGTTGGATGTGGTTTTGGAAATTTTGGTAAAGGGTCAATATGTGAGTTGAGGATGGCTTGTTGTTGATTTTGGTACATTTTGAATGATTTCAAAGAGAAGGGTTGAAATTGGCATGTTTTGATTGATTTTGAAAAGAGTTGAAAGTGGCTTGTTTTGAAAATGGCACTTTGTGGTTTTGTATGAAAACATGGTTTTTGGGCATACTTTGACGGGACATAACTTGGACTACGGATCTTTGATTTGTGCCAAATCTGTTTAGAAATGAAATTGGATCCGGGATGTCCATGCCGTTCGAAGAACGGGTGAAAAACGATTTAAAATGAGTAAGTTATGTCCGTCGGAAGATTGGGGGTTGAATCTGTGAATTCTGCAGTTTTTAACTTAGAAAATTTTTAGCAGAATGACCCCCCGCACGTAGGCGCACTTGGCGCGTAAGCGCCGTTCTTCCAGGAAGCGCCATCCACGCGTGCGCGTGATGTGCGCGGGCGCGCCGAATGTGCTGCACCCAATGCCCAGCCATTTTCCCGAGAGTTGTGCCAAAGTTGTGCCAGTTTTGTGCCTGGGGCGCAAGAGTACCCACGCGTATGCGTGGCTGACGCGTGCGCGTCGTTTGGCTAATTTTCAATCCGCGCGTTCGCGCGTATGACGCTTGCGCGTCGATGAGTTTTAAAGCCATCCACGCATGCGCGTGGAGTGCGCGTACGCGTGGACCTGTTTTCATCCCAAAGTTGATTTTTGAGTTTTAAAAGCCAAATTTCATACTTCTAAGCCTCCGATCTCACCACGTATGTCTTAAATCATTATGATATGCCTAGCATGAGAAAAAGGGCTAGTGAATGTGGTAACTTGCGAGTGAAGTAAGGGGAAAAATGAATGATCATTGAGGATCAAAGATGATTATGTGAGATGCGGAGGATGGCGGTGGAAGTGCTTGTTGTGCCATGGGCCGAAGGGCCGTAATTGTTAATGAATTGGCTGGTTATGGATTTAACCATGAGCCGGATGGCTAGATTATTACCGTGTTACGGCGGAGCCATGATTATGGCTAAGTATAAATGCATATATGCTGTTGAATGAATTGTGAATGTTTGCACTTCCACCATCGGAGATGAGGGTTTCCCTGGGTAGTAGCAGTGGCTAGCCACCACGTGCTCCAGGTTGAGACTCGAAGCTCTGTTAACCCAATGTCGTAAGTGTGGCCGGGCACTGTGAAAGGCCCGGATGAGCTCGCCCCCGTAAATATTCACCAGTGAGGGTGATGGATATGGATCATGATTATGATCATGTTTATGACGAGTATAACTCGAGTTGGGGATGCGCGACAGAGGGTCAGTCCAATGGTTAGCTACCAGGACTTGTCGGGTTGGCTCTATAACCGACAGATGATATCATCAGCCACTAGGGACAGGCATGCATCATAAGCATACTACATGAATTGTTTGAGATTGCCTATTTGACTGCATATTACTTGCTATTTGTCTAAATGTCTTAATTGTTCTTATTTGTAAATCTCTTGTCTGATATAACTGTGTTTGCTATATTATACTCCTGCTGGTGGTTGGGAGGTCTGAAGGAATTGGAAAGGGAAGTATTAGTTAGACTGAAGAATCTTTAGTCAGTTGCCACTTACGGTTTAGCTTGTTTATAAGCTTTGATATTATCTGGAGGAAGTTCTAGGATTTCCTTCGGCTTTCCTCTATTAGTATGTATTATATATGTGGAAGCTGTTACCGTGCTGGGGACCTCTGGTTCTCACCCATGCGGATTTTGTGGTTTTCAGATGCAGGACGCGAGGCTTCTCGTTGAGGCATGCTGGAGACTTCTAGATTAGCGAAGATCCTTTGTTCTCGGGACTCTGTTTTGGGATATATATTTTGTTTAGATACTTTTATCTCCACTAAATAATACAAACTGTGATGACTCCTTCTAGAGGGGGATTTTGGAGATTAGATTTCTGTATTTGTGTCCCTTTGGGTTTCCTTTGGGGTTTCCCTTATTTTATTATATGTATATATTGCTATGCTCGAACCGGTTATCTTCGCCGCCGGATTTTGAGTCTTGATATTCCTGTTTTTGATACTCTTTATATATACGATCTTGCGTTAGCTTATCCTTTGCTCGTTGTGTTAGTGATCGGAGTGTTGCGCTTTCGAGTTGCGGTTTTTGTCTACCCCTTTTTCTACAAGGCTCCTAGTTATAATCAATCATTCATACTACTATACGTACTAAATTTTTGTTTTAGAGGTCGTAATACCTTGCCATCTCTGAATTATGACTTAAGCATAAGTCTCTGTATGGTAGGGTGTTACATTATGGTATCAAAGCAGTTCGTTCCTGTAGAGCCTGAGGAATGGACTGACTATGCTTCTGTGCATTCTCTGTATGTGTGTTATGTGCTGTTAGTATATCTACTTGATATAGTTGGCATAAACGTTCATGAGCATGCATTTGGGACTTTGAAGCACTAAACTTCGGATATTGAGACTGATCAACTTAATATCGATTGTTTGGTGTGTATAGGAACCAGATGGCGCCTCGTGGACGCGGTAGAGGTCGTGGGAGGAGTCGTAATAATACTCGTGCGCTGGAGACTAACCCTAATGATCCGGTGAACTTTATGACTGCGTTGGAGAACATGGCTGCTGCTATGCAAGCCACTACTGAGGCTCTTGGTCAACAGATGAATAACCATGGTAATGATGGAGGTGGAGTTCAGGGCCCGATGACACTGGCAAACCTTTTGAAGGTTAATCCACCAAAGTTCAAGGGAACTACTAGCCCGACTGAAGCCGATACGTGGTTTCAGGCTATGGAACGAGCACTGCAAGCACAGGTGGTACCTGAAGGGCAGCGTGTGGAGTTCGCTACCTATTTGCTCACTGGTGAAGCGTCGCATTGGTGGCAGGGTATCCGACGCCTGCTGCAGCAGGGTGATGATTATATCACCTGGAATGTCTTCCAAGAGGAGTTCTATAAGAAGTACTTTCCGACTTCTGCTAGGACGGCCAAGGAGCTTGAATTGTTGCAGCTGAAGCAGGGTACTATGTCCGTATCTGAGTATACTGACAAGTTTGAGGAGCTGTTCAGATTCTCTCGTATGTGTCAAGGGACTCCGGTGGAATATGAGGAATAGAAGTGTGTTAAGTACGAAGGAGGACTCCGGAGCGATATTTTCAGTTCAGTGGGACCAATGGAGATTAGGACTTTCTCCGAATTGGTGAACAAGTGTAGGGTTGCTGAAGAGTGTGTGAAGAGGGCAGCCACTGAGAAGGGAAATCACAAGGGATCATTTCCACAAAACCGAGGGAAGAGCTTTGCACCTAGAGGTCCGCCCTTCAAGAGGGGAGGTTCTTTTAGGAGGCCCAACAACAACAACTCCCAAGGGAAAAGGTTTGGGAAGCAGCCTCAGAATGATCAAGCTTGTACTAGGTGTAGAAGTCACCATCCGGGAGTACCATGCAAGGCCGGATGGGGTTTGTGCTACAATTGTGGAAAGGCGGGGCATAAAGCCGCAAGTTGTCCGGAGAAGCAAAAGCAAGGTGCTGAGAAAGCACAACAGACTGGTCGGGTGTTCACCACCTCAGCTGTGGGTGCAGAGGGATCCGAGACACTCATTCGAGGTAACTGTGAAATGGCTGGTCAAACTTTAAATGCTTTATTTGATTCGGGAGCATCGCATTCATTTATTGCATTTGAGAAAGCCCATGAGTTAGGATTGAAGATCGTAACCTTAGGTTATGACCTAAAGGTACATAATGCTACCCATGAAGCCATGGTAACTAGGCTAGGATGCCCGAAAGTTTCGTTCAGGTTCAAGCAGCGTGATTTTGTCCATAATTTAATCTGCTTACCGATGATCGGTCTTGATCTTATCTTGGGATTGGACTGGTTATCTGAGAACCATGTCCTGCTTGATTGTTCTACAAAGTCGGTGTACTTTATGCCGGAGGATACAGAAGGGCCGGTTGTGGTGAATAATTATTACTTGAATTCGATGATGGTGAACTGTTCTGGAATCGAATGTCAGGGTATCCTGTTGTTAACCGCGGGTGTTTCGGGTGATGATCAAAGGTTGGATCAGATTCCGGTAGTGTGTGAGTTTCCAGAAGTGTTTCCCGATGATATTGAGGAATTTCCACCTAACCGAGAGGTCGAGTTTGCTATTGAGTTGGTGCCTGGGGCGGGACCAATCTCAAGTGCTCCTTATAGAATGTCACCATTAGAGATGGCCGAGCTAAAGTCTCAGTTAGAGGAATTGTTGGGTAAGAACTTTATTCGACCAAGTGTTTCCCCGTGGGGTGCTCCAGTGTTACTGGTGAAGAAGAAAGATGGAAGTATGCGGCTCTGTGTGGATTACAGGCAGCTGAACAAGGTTACAATAAAGAATAAGTACCCATTGCCGAGGATTGATGATCTCATGGATCAGTTACAAGGAGCTGGGGTTTTCTCTAAGATCGATTTGCGATCCGGTTATCACCAGATAAGGGTGAGGGGTGAGGATATCCCTAAGACCGCTTTCAGGACTCGTTATGGTCATTACGAGTACACTGTAATGTCCTTTGGGTTGACGAACGCTCCTGCAGTATTCATGGATTACATGAATAGAGTATTCCGTCCGTTTTTGGATAAATTCGTTGTTGTCTTCATTGACGACATACTGATTTACTCCAAGACTGAAGAAGAGCATGCGGAACACCTGAGGACCGTGTTGCAGATTCTAAAGGAGAAGAAACTCTATGCGAAACTGTCTAAGTGTGAGTTTTGGAAGGATGAGGTGAAGTTTTTGGGTCACGTGGTGAGTAAGAAGGGAATAGCCGTAGATCCAACTAAGGTAGAAGCTGTGATGGATTGGAAGCAACCAACCACAGTAACTGAGATAAGGAGTTTTCTGGGTTTAGCTGGCTACTATCGAAGGTTCATCAAAGGCTTTTCGCAATTAGCTTTGCCGTTGACAAAGTTAACCCGCAAAGACACTCCGTTTGTTTGGACTCCTGAGTGCGAGGAGAGCTTTCAGACATTGAAGAAAAAGTTGACCACTGCACCTGTGTTAGTGTTACCTGAGCCGAACGAGCCTTTTGAGGTGTACTGTGATGCATCGTTAAAGGGCCTAGGATGCGTGCTGATGCAGCATCATAATGTGGTGGCATATGCCTCACGACAGTTGAGACCTCATGAAGTTAGTTACCCTACGCACGATCTGGAACTCGCTGCGGTCGTGTTTGCCTTGAAGGTGTGGAGGCATTATCTCTATGGGGTTAAGTTCCAAGTCTTCTCCGATCACAAGAGCTTGAAATACCTCTTTGATCAGAAAGAGCTTAATATGAGGCAAAGGAGGTGGATGGAATTGTTGAAAGACTATGACTTTGAGTTAAATTACCATCCTGGAAAGACGAATATAGTGGCGGATGCGTTAAGTCGGAAGTCGTTGTATGCGTCTTGGATGATGCTTCAAGAGGAAAAGTTGCTCAAGGAATTCGAGAGTCTAAAAATTGGTGCTCGAGAAATATCTGGAACCTTGTGTTTGAGCCGATTAGAAATCTCAAGTGACTTTAAGTCCGAACTCCTAAAGGCTCATGAAAACGATGAAGCGTTATGGAAGGTTTTACCGGCTATCGAGCAAGGAAAACAGTGGAGAGTGTCGGAAGAAAAAGATGGGTTATGGAGATTCAAGGGTAGGATCATTGTGCCGGATGTTGGCACTTTGAGGCAAGATATCTTAAAGGAGGCACACAAAAGCGGATTCTCCATTCACCCGGGGAGTACTAAGATGTACCATGATTTAAAGGCGATGTTTTGGTGGCCGGGTATGAAGAATGATGTGGCGGAATATGTTTCAAAGTGCTTAACTTGCCAAAAGGTAAAGATTGAACATCAAAGACCTTCTGGGATGTTGCAACCTTTAGAGGTTCCGCAATGGAAATGGGAAAGTATTGCAATGGACTTTGTGTCGGGATTGCCAAGGACTAGGACTGGTTTTGATGCTATCTGGGTGATTGTGGACCGACTGACGAAGTCAGCTCACTTTTTGCCCATTCGGATGACTTACACCCTTGAGGAGCTAGCTCGGTTATACATAAAGGAGATTGTGAGACTCCATGGTGTACCTGCTACTATAATCTCTGATAGAGATCCTCGTTTCACTTCGAGATTCTGGGGTGCATTTCAGAAAGCTTTTGGAACCCGATTAAACTTGAGTACAGCTTACCATCCTCAAACAGATGGTCAATCTGAGAGGACGATCCAAACACTAGAGGATATGTTGAGAGCTTGTGTTTCGGACCAACCGGCGAGTTGGGATCGGTATATGCCGTTAGTAGAGTTTGCATACAATAATAGTTACCATGCGAGCATCGGAATGGCTCCGTATGAGGCATTGTATGGGAGGAAATGTCAATCTCCGCTATGTTGGTATGAAGCTGGAGAGAAAGGCTTGTTGGGGCCGGAAATGATAGCTGAGACCACTGAACAAGTCAAGAAAATCCGAGACAGGATGCTTACGGCGCAGAGTCGCCAAAAGAGTTACGCCGATCAGAGGCGGAAGCCCTTGGAATTTGAGAGAGGAGATCATGTTTTCCTGAAGGTTACTCCGACCACAGGAGTAGGTAGAGCGATTAAAGCAAAGAAGTTGAATCCTCGATACATTGGTCCATTTCAGATCCTGGAGAGGATTGGGCCGGTGGCGTATCGGGTGGCTCTACCACCTCATCTTTCGAACCTGCACGATGTGTTTCATGTGTCGCAGCTTCGGAAGTACACTCCTGATGCTAGCCATGTGTTAGAACCCGAATCGGTTCAGTTAAGGGAAGATTTGACGCTTCCAGTGGCTCCAGTCAGAATTGATGATACTAGTATTAAACGATTGCGTGGAAAAGAGGTTTCATTAGTCAAAGTGGCTTGGAGTCGAGGCGGTGTTGAGGACCACACTTGGGAACTTGAGTCGGAGATGCGTACGGATTATCCGCACTTATTCTCAGGTAATTTGATTTGAATTTTGTGGGCAAAATTCCCAATTAGGTGGGTAGAATGTAAGACCCGGTTAATTAATGGCTAATTAATCCATAAATGAGAATTTATTCTAGAAAGCCAAAAATGTTATTTTTATGGCTAAATGTGATAGAGAAGATTGAGACGAGAATTTCGGTACCAATTTTATAGAATTCGGATCAAGATTGGACCGAACGGGCCAAACCGGTCCAACCGGACCCAAAGTGGGCCCTTGGCCCAACTAAACTAAACCAAAACCCTAGTTTTCAGCACTCTCTCTCCTCACAACACACTAAACACGCTGAAAATGGAGGCTATGGAGGGAAGAACACTCTCTCAAGTTCTCTCCCTTGGTTGATCTTCAAACCACCATAACTTTTGATCTAGAGCTCCGATTGCCGCACCATTTGCGGCCACGCGTTCACCGCGGAGAGCTCTACAAAACCCATACAATCAATCTTGAGGTAAGCCACGTTTTACTGTTCGAAATTCCAGCCCTTGATTTTGAGTTTCATGAGCAAAAATGTTGAGATTTTGGGTTCTTTGATGTTATAGGACCCAACTCTCTTGAAGGAGAAGGTTAATCTTGTCTCCTTGGGTCTTGGGTGTGGTAAGATTCTCAATCCTAGTGTAATTTTTTGTTCTATGAGGTTTGGGTATTGAGATGTTGTGTATGGATATGATGATTGTGGCTTAGGTTGTGTATATGTGAATATTGGAGCTTGATTGGTGATTTTGGAAAGCTTGGAAGGGGGTTTTGTGTGATAAAATCTGTTCTTGGAGGTGTTGAGACCTTGAGAGCTTAAGGAGAAGTGGTTTGGAAGTGCTCCGGTTAAGCGTGGGAAATCGGCTAAGGTATGGTTTCGGTTTCCCATATCTAATATGTAATGTGGTAGGAAATACTTAGGCTAGAGGCCCTAAGATAGGCATTGGATTGTTGATGTTGTTGAATGGTTGAGATATATGATGTGTTCATATATGTGATTATGAATATTGATGCCTTGATTGTGTGATATATGAGAAATGCATGTTGTGATATATGCTTGATGAATGATTGAGGTTGAATTGATGGGTGGTACCATGTTGATGGTGAGTATGATGTTGATCATGTATAATGATGGTTGATTGGAAATGGTATTATTGGAAATTGGGATGAGGAAGGATGTATGACATGATATTGTGTTTGTCCTTTAGCCATTTGGTTGAGAAGTGTTAAAATGGTTGGATGTGGTTTTGGGAATTTTGGTAAAGGGTCAATATGTGAGTTGGGGATGGCTTGTTGTTGATTTTGGTACATTTTGAATGATTTCAAAGAGAAGGGTTGAAATTGGCATGTTTTGATTGATTTTGAAAAGAGTTGAAAGTGGCTTGTTTTGAAAATGGCACTTTGTGGTTTTGTATGAAAACATGGTTTTTGGGCATACTTTGACGGGACATAACTTGGACTACGAATCTTTGATTTGTGCCAAATCTGTTTAGAAATAAAATTGGATCCGGGATGTCCATGCCGTTCGAAGAACGGGTGAAAAACGATTTAAAATGAGTAAGTTATGTCCGTCGGAAGATTGGGGGTTGAATCTGTGAATTCTGCAGTTTTTAACTTAGAAAATTTTTAGCAGAATGACCCCCCGCACGTAGGCGCACTTGGCGCGTAAGCGCCGTTCTTCCAGGAAGCGCCATCCACGCGTGCGCGTGATGTGCGCGGGCGCGCCGAATGTGCTGCACCCAATGCCCAGCCATTTTCCCGAGAGTTGTGCCAAAGTTGTGCCAGTTTTGTGCTTGGGGCGCAAGAGTACCCACGCGTATACGTGGCTGACGCGTGCGCGTCGTTTGGCTAATTTTCAATCCGCGCGTTCGCGCGTATGACGCTTGCGCGTCGATGAGTTTTAAGGCCATCCACGCATGCGCGTGGAGTGCGCGTACGCGTGGACCTGTTTTCATCCCAAAGTTGATTTTTGAGTTTTAAAAGCCAAATTTCATACTTCTAAGCCTCCGATCTCACCACGTATGTCTTAAATCATTATGATATGCCTAGCATGAGAAAAAGGGCTAGTGAATGTGGTAACTTGCGAGTGAAGTAAGGGGAAAAATGAATGATCATTGAGGATCAAAGATGATTATGTGAGATGCGGAGGATGGCGGTGGAAGTGCTTGTTGTGCCATGGGCCGAAGGGCCGTAATTGTTAATGAATTGGCTGGTTATGGATTTAACCATGAGCCGGATGGCTAGATTATTACCGTGTTACGGCGGAGCCATGATTATGGCTAAGTATAAATGCATATATGCTGTTGAATGAATTGTGAATGTTTGCACTTCCACCATCGGAGATGAGGGTTTCCCTGGGTAGTAGCAGTGGCTAGCCACCACGTGCTCCAGGTTGAGACTCGAAGCTCTGTTAACCCAATGTCGTAAGTGTGGCCGGGCACTGTGAAAGGCCCGGATGAGCTCGCCCCCGTAAATATTCACCAGTGAGGGTGATGGATATGGATCATGATTATGATCATGTTTATGACGAGTATAACTCGAGTTGGAGATGCGCGACAGAGGGTCAGTCCAATGGTTAGCTACCAGGACTTGTCGGGTTGGCTCTATAACCGACAGATGATATCATCAGCCACTAGGGACAGGCATGCATCATAAGCATACTACATGAATTGTTTGAGATTGCCTATTTGACTGCATATTACTTGCTATTTGTCTAAATGTCTTAATTGTTCTTATTTGTAAATCTCTTGTCTGATATAACTGTGTTTGCTATATTATACTCCTGCTGGTGGTTGGGAGGTCTGAAGGAATTGGAAAGGGAAGTATTAGTTAGACTGAAGAATCTTTAGTCAGTTGCCACTTACGGTTTAGCTTGTTTATAAGCTTTGATATTATCTGGAGGAAGTTCTAGGATTGCCTTCGGCTTTCCTCTATTATTATGTATTATATATGTGAAAGCTGTTACCGTGCTGGGGACCTCTGGTTCTCACCCATGCGGATTTTGTGGTTTTCAGATGCAGGACGCGAGGCTTCTCGTTGAGGCATGCTGGAGACTTCTGGATTAGCGAAGATCCTTTGTTCTCGGGACTCTGTTTTGGGATATATATTTTGTTTAGATACTTTTATCTCCACTAAATAATACAAACTGTGATGACTCCTTCTAGAGGGGGATTTTGGAGATTAGATTTCTGTATTTGTGTCCCTTTGGGTTTCCTTTGGGGTTTCCCTTATTTTATTATATGTATATATTGCTATGCTCGAACCGGTTATCTTCGCCGCCGGATTTTGAGTCTTGATATTCCTGTTTTTGATACTCTTTATATATACGATCTTGCCTTAGCTTATCCTTTGCTCGTTGTGTTAGTGATCGGAGTGTTGCGCTTTCGAGTTGCGGTTTTTGTCTACCCCTTTTTCTACAAGGCTCCTAGTTATAATCAATCATTCATACTACTATACGTACTAAATTTTTGTTTTAGAGGTCGTAATACCTTGCCATCTCTGAATTATGACTTAAGCATAAGTCTCTGTATGGTAGGGTGTTACACCTTTGATGTATCTAAGGATCCTGTTAACAATATTCCAATGCTCTTTACCCAGATCTGTCATAAATCAATTTACCACTGCAACTGCTTGAGCAATATCTGATCTTGTACAGATCATAACATACATAAGGCTTCCCATTGCTGATGTATATGGTACTCGAGATATTTCCATCCTCTCTACTTCACTATTAGGGTACATACTTGATGATAATTTAAAATTCATAGGAAGTGGGGTTGAAATTGGATTATATTCTTGCATTTTGAAGCGTTGCAAGATCTTCTTCAAATAATTCTTTTGCGATAGCCAAATCTTCCTATTCCTTTTGTCTTGGTGATTTGCATCCCTAAAATCTTGTTTGCTAGTCCCAAGTCTTTCATATCAAACTCTCTAACCAACTGTACCTTCAATTCTTGGATTTGATATTTGTTGGGCCCACCATCAATATACCATCCACATATAACAGTAGAATAATGAAATTATTATCACCAGACCTCTTGTAGTAGGTACAATGATCTTAACTAAGTATGTTGTATCCAAGGCTAGTAATGAAAGAATCAAATATCTTGTACCAACACCTTGACACCTACTTTAGACCGTATAGAGATTTAGTTAACTTGCAAATCAAGTTTTTTTTCTTGTTCTTCAAAACCTTCTAGTTGGAGCATATATATCTCTTCTTCAAGTTTTCCATGAAAAAAAGCAGTCTTTATATTTAGTTACTCAAGTGTAAATCAAATGCAGCACACATAGTCAAAACTACTTTAATAGTAGTTAGTCTCACCACTTGAGAAAATATTTCATTGAAGTCAACACATTCTTTCTGAGCATATCATTTGACAATCAATCTTGCACGATATCGTTCCACCTGATCATTACTATATCGCTTGATCTTGTAAACTCATTTGTTACCAATGACTTTCCGACCTACTGGATGTGTAACAAGTTGCCAATATGGTTCTTATGTAATGCCTTAATTTCTTCTTGCATTGCTGTCATCCACATAGATCGACGAACTTCTATGTCATTAGCCTCTGCTTCTTGTTCTTTGTGCTCTAGTTCTATTTCAGAAAGATCACCTTCTCTGCATTTTTAATTTCATCTATTTGAACAGTGGTTATTTCTTTAATAGTGCTATCATTTTCTTGTTCTCTTTAGAATTCATCTTCTACAAATATTACATCTTTGCTGACAACTATCTTGCAAGCAGTGAGATCCCACATGCAATATCCCTTAACTCTGTCAGCATAACCTAAGAATATGTATTTTCTAGACTTTGGGTCCAACTTTATTCTTTTTTGAAAATTGTACATTACATACACAGGACAACCAAATATATGTAAAGAAGGATAATTAGGTGACTTACCTTGTCACATCTCTATTGGTGTCTTCAATTCAATTGCAGTTGATAGTTACTGATTTATCACATAACATGCAATTTTATAGCTTCTTCCAAAAAAGACTTAGCTAAACCTCCAGTTTGCAACATAGCTCGTATCCTTTCTAAGAGAGTCCTATTCATTCAGTCTGCTACACCATTTTGTTGAGGCGTATATGAAACTGCGAATTGCCGTTGAATACCTACTTGCTTGCAAAATGTTAGAAAGTCACCATTAATATATTCTTCTCTATTATCTATCCTTAAATACTTGATCTTCTTTCCAGATTCAAGTTCCAACTTTTCTTTGAACTCTTTAAACATCGCAAACACGTCTGATTTCTTATTAATTGGGTACACTCATAGCCTCCTAGAATAATCATCAATAAATGATACAAGATATTTTTCTCTTCCTAGGGACATCTCTGACAATTTTCACACATCAAAATGAATCAAATCCAATATGTGCCTACTCCAAGCAGTTGATCTACCAAACGTCAATCTATGTTGCTTGCTTGTAACGCAGTACTTACAAAACGGTAAGTTTACCGATTTGAACCCGGAAATGAGATTACGCTCCACAAAGATCTTCATGCCTCGTTCTGACATGTGGCCTAGTTTGCGATGCCATATCATCGTCATTTCTTCTTGACTTGCTGAAGCAACTGATACCTCTACCTCTTGCATAGTATCTCCCATAAGCATGTAAAGATTTGCAGCAATCTTTTCTGCTTTTATTACCACAAGAGCACCTTTAACAACTTTCAAGATTCCACCTTTAATATGGGTCTTGCAACCAAGTTTATCCAGTTGCCAAATCGACAAAAAATTCTTCTTCAAGTCTTTCACATGTCTTACCCCTTGAAGTGAACGAATAGAACCATCATTATTTTCACAGTACCTATTCCAATAATTTCTAAGGCATGATCATTTTCCATAAATACAGATCCTTCAAAGACAGGTTCATATGTACAAAACCAATCACAATGAGGAGTCATGTGCCAGGTTGCTCCTAAATCAACAATCCGAACATTAGTGAGCCGTTTGCTGTCTTTAAAACCAATTGTTGCTTCGACATACAAGATTTCTCCATCATCATAGGTACTCACAATACATCATTGAGAACTTGATCTTTATGGAACCTTTGCTATACTCTTCTTATTCTGACAATCTTTCTTGAAGTGCCTGCTCTTGCCACAATTGTAACATTTAAATTGCTTCTTTCTTTGTGATTTTGGTCTACTTTGGCTCCCACTGGAACCACGCTCCATTGATCTCCCTCTCATCATCAATAACGCCTTTGTTTGCTTTGAGCTCTCTAACCTATCTTCCTTATTCTTGTTGTGAAGAGTACAAAGTCTTCTCTTCAAGAATATCTTGTTGTGAAGTGACTTGACTTCATATAATTTGGTGAGAGCATCCCAAATTTCTTTAGCTGTTATTTTTTCTGCTACACTTGACAAGACTGAAGCATCTAGTGCTAAGTGTAAGTTCGCAATGGCATTGTCATCCATCTCCTTCCATTTTTCATCTATAATCCCAATGGGTCTACTTTCAATTGCTGCCGCGCAATTGTCTTTCTTCGTAATTGCTTTTATTTTCAATTTTCATAAGAAAAAATTACTCTAACGAAATTTCAGAATCTCATACTTTACTACCATTTTTTTATACACGGTAACTCGCAACAGAAGAAAAAATTATTAATAAGCATCCTTTGGCTCTGCTATCACTGTTAGGTACCAGACAAATGTCGCAGCAAAATATAGAGATGAAAAAATTAGAAATTTGTATAGAATAACTTTATTTGAGAATTACAATTTCTCTCTATCACAAAAATATTACAATAACACTCTTTCTTGATAAAAGGAGAATACACCTCTCTCTCTAAATATAGCCGAAAACATCTCAAAGAAAAATCTCTCTATGTAACTCTATGCTGCTATTATTCTTGTTGGATGAATTGATTGAAATGAATTAAGAAAAAATTCAATTTATAGGTGAGTCTTTTCAATATAAAACATCTGTCAATTAAAGATATATAATTCTTTTTCTTTCAACCATTAAAATTCTATAATTCTAAAATAAGATTATTTATTACCTTTCATTTTATTTAGTTATTATTTATTTATTTTCTAAAATTAGTCTTACTAATTTTCACAGAATGTATAAGTACTGAACATATCTTCTATACAGATTGGATATTCCATTGATATAATAATTAATTTGAGTTAATAGTCAAAATTGTCCCTAAAAGATACCCCGATCTCCATTTTGGTCCTCGAAAGACAAAATTAATCGAAATCGTCCCCGAAAGATACACGACTTGGTCACGTTAGTCCTTCCGTCATTTGGATGATGACGTGTCACGTTAAGTGCCACGTGGCATAATGACGTGGTGTGTTAATGCCACGTGTCACAAGATGATTGGTTGACGTGTCAGATAAGTGACACGTGGCGTGCCACATGTCACTTGACACGTAAAAAAGTTATTTATAATCAAAATAGTCCTTGAAAGTTCTGACGTAAGTCATTTTCATCCCTAAAATTTTAAAAGTTAATCAAATTAGTCCTTATATATATATTTTTTATTTTTTCTTGATAATATTAAATTTAAAATATTTTTTGATACTACTAATTTTAATAGAAATGTAATTGACAAACAAAAAATTAGTAATTGTATCTTTTCTTCTTAAAAATTTTTTCAACAAAATTATCTCTCTCTTTTAATTCTTCTCAAAATCTCTCTTATTCTTTTCTATTCTAAAACATTTTTCTTACATTATTACATTTTGCTGGAATATATATATATACTCAAAATTGAAATGTATGTATTTATTAACCTAAACAAAGTTATATGCTCAAAATCAAAATTTATGTATGTTAACCTAAATAAAGTTATACCACTATTTTTTTCTACTACATCTTTTTTTTTTTCCATTACGGTATTACTTACATATAGAATGTAATAGTAGTGATATTAAAAGTCAAAATTCAAGAAGATCCACAAATTTTGCTTCAATTTCAAACTTTACAAAATATTAAAAATTTGTTGCTTAATTATTATTATTATTATTATTATTATTATTATTATATATGCTAAACGAATTGCTTCTTAAGCGTACTACATGCAAAGATTATAATAAATTTTTGTGCGTTTCATATATTTGAGATAGATTATATAATTTTTCTTTTAATATCACAACCATTACATCCTATATGTAAGTAATACCGTAATTGGAAAAAAAAGATGTAGAAAAAAAATAGTGGTATAACTTTGTTTAGGTTAACATACATAAATTTTGATTTTGAGCATATAGCTTTGTTTAGGTTAATAAATACATACATTTCAATTTTGAGTATATATATATATATATACATATTCCAACAAAAATGTAACAATGTAAGAAAAAAGTTTTAGAATAGAAAAGAATAAGAGAGATTTTGAGAAGAATTAAAGGAGAGAGATAATTTTATTGAAAAAATTTTTAAGAAGAAAAGATACAATTACTAATTTTTTGTTTGTCAATTACATTTCTATTGAAATTAGTAGTATCAAAAAATATTTCAAATTTAATATTATCAAGAAAAAATAAAAAAATTATATAAGGACTAATTTGATTAATTTTTAAAATTTTAGTGATGAAAATGACTTATGTCTTAACTTTCAAGGACTATTTTGATTATAAATAACTTTTTTAAATGTCAAGTAACACGTGGCATGCCAGATGTCACTAATCTGACGTCAACCAATCATCTTGTGACACGTGGCATTATCCCACCATGTCATCATGCCACGTGGTACTTAACGTGACACGTCAACATCCAACTGATGGAAGGACTAACGTGACCAAGTCGTGTATCTTTCAGGAACAATTTCGATTAATTTTGTCTTTTGAGGATCAAAATGAAGATCGGGTTATCTTTTAGGGACGATTTTGACTATTAACTCTAATTAATTTGGTTAAGAAATTGTATCGAGAATTCGAGATAGAATTTGTGTGAGAAATTAACTTTATGATTATAAAACTCAAAAACCAAATTAATTAAAGATTGAAAATCCAAAGACCAAATTAATTATATCTATTTCATTTAGGTGTTTGCTTCGGTACGATGATAAATTTATACGTATCGTACAATAAAAATATGGATAAATTAAAATATGACACGTGGATTATATTTTCTACGTCAGTAATTAATTTTCTTTCTTTAAATTTATATCATATCAATACATTTACTAAACTATCCTTATAGACGGTTAATGTATTGATGCAAAATTGAATCGAGCCATATATTTAGATGATAGAAAACTTTATTTGATGTGATTGGGTAATTGGAGAGGAACTTGTTAGTACCTTTGATGAATAGGTTCTAAAATGTTTGTTTTGTTTCTGGTTGGCAGGTTTGGAAAGCAGGTAGTGAAGATCCCATCATTCATGGTCAGGGTTGATTCCCAGAATTTAGAAAATATGTTGGGATTTCCTGAAACTAACTTAGTTGTATCACCATGTTTATTGTAAACTTGTCAAGTGAATCCAATTCTTTCATGACATGTTTTATTCGTTGTTTTAAGTGAAAATATATTCCTTCTAAAAGATAGACATTGTAGATACAACTTTCTTTTGTTATTTCCTTTGACTTTTTGAGTCAAACGTAAGATACTATCCCATATAAACTTGAGTTTGGATACTATTGAATATGTTTGGATTCAATAACAGATATTTTGCATATCAGCACCAATACATTTGTTACCTCTTCTTCCTTTGGTCCTATGTATGTATTACAAATAAATTTTGGTTATTTAGTAAAAAAGTAACAAGTTTGTTTCATATTTCGATCTACTTTGATATTCTTTTTCCGGTGGTTCTAAATCTTGACAAACATAATTATGTAAATATAGTTTTTTTTTAGGTAAACGCTACCATGCCCTCTCTAAAATAAAGGGTAAATTACCCCCTGTGATATATATAGTGTTTATAATTATAATTAAGTTGAATATTAACTATAATAATTAGGTATATCTTCTCTACTTTTCTTTCTCTCTCGTGATTATTTAAATTTAGTTTAGCACCACAAATTTATGGTGGTGGTGGTGGTTGTCACTGCCGGAGAAATCTCTTTGTGGTAAACTCACAAACCCATCAACAAGATGTATACGTATTCAGCTCGTTACACGTGGCAATATTTGTGCTACCGAGGTACGGAGAATCTCTGCTACATAAACACAACTCCTTCCCAACCTCAGCGTACATCCACTGGGTCTCCTCCACCCTCTTCTGTATGGTGATAACATTCTCGGAGTTCACTATCCGCAAAACTTTTGTCCCATGAAAGTGATTAAATTCTTGTGCATAATTGTCACCTCATCTTGCGAATCCTATTGTTTGCAATTGAATTCGATTTGATCACCACCTTATCGACAACAATGTTTTTAATCTCATGAGAATCCAAATGTGCCATCCCTTGAAACTTGTATTTGATATCATCAACAACAATGTCTTTAACTGTGTTTATGACTTGAAGATCTGAAAAATCTTTTCAAATGTCTTTATGACTTCTATCATCACGGACTATAAGCTCTCCTCTACCTTTAAGTGCATCAATTGCATTCATAAAGATCTCTTCCACTTCATAAAACTCATCTGGTGAATCACTTTCAATATATATATCATAAGGGGTAATTTACCCTTTATTTTAGAGAGGATATGATAGAATTCACTTTTTTTTATTACTCAGTAAGATCAATTGAAAAACCAAAATACTAACTATAACAACCAATATAAGTGATACATCATAGCATTCAACTAAACTAAGCTCTAACCACTCTTATATTCAACTAAATTACTTAATGGAAAAAATAAAATAAATTCTATTAACATGAATCCTTTTTTGTGACAACTTAACATGTATTATACTTTAATAATAATAATAATGTACACTGAATTTCCAAAGAAATTTGTCTTCCTTTAGATAAAAGTTTACGCTAATGTACCTAAAAGAAGAAGAGCAGTTTATGTTTAACATTGAACTTGGTATAGGAAGAGAAGTTCTATACTTCTATAGCTATTGAATAGATTTCCACATACAATATCAAATGTTGAATACTTGTCACACCATGATATTCTAAAAACTAAATATTTCTATGTACACATTTGGGTGTGATGTAAGCCTAAAACCTAGCTAGCATATGTTCAAGGTTTGAAGATTAAGACTTGTTGGGTTCAGTGCGTCGCTTTGGGTACAAAGAACCTATAGCAGGCACTTCAGAATGTGTAGATACGATTGCTGAAAGAGGTTGAAAGTTGGTGTTCCCAACAAACTAATAGAGAGCTCATTTCAAATTGCAAAGGGTGTACTTGAGAGCTTTTGTCCAGTTTTCCTGCTTATTGAAGCTTTGAGTGATGGAATAGTTTTTCACTTTGTCATTATCAATCCTGCAAATCAGCCCAAAAATCTGTCATTTGTTAAATACCACAAACTAACAAGTATACCTAATACTGGAAATAAACAAACAAAACAAAAAATAAATAAGAATGGCATGAATCGTCGAAATATGAATAATTGGATGTATGTCATTAAGCCCTACGTGAAAGAAACAGTGAAGCTTTACTTTACAATGAAGCAACTTTTGACCCATGTGAAAGTTTATTCTATTTTACAGTCAACTTTGGGCTCTCCAGTAAAGAAGAAATTTGTTTGGATAAAATTTAATGCAAGAGCCAACGCCCAAATGTAAAGGTCTTGAAAAGGCAAACCTTCAGAGAAATTTCAAGAACTATTATTAGTAAAAAACTCAGCTCACGAACTATTTATGGATAAGAAAAATTTATCAATTACTAAACATGTGATTTAGAGATCTGATATGAAGGCATGTAAAGAATTGTTCATGAATACCAGTCCACACCAAAGCACAAACATAGTAAAGCTTAGCTCATCCCCATTCTACAGTGCACTGTCTATATTTTTGTATTTAATAAAGAAAGGGAAGAGCAGAGATGGAAATCCAACCTGGATATGCACCAGAAGATATTATGGACACAGAGCAGGCTTAGTTTGGTTCTTTCCTCTTTGCGAAAAAGACTCGAAGAGCTGTAAATCTCATGTATTTGTTCAAAAGCAACATAAATTCCATCAGCTATGACTAATTAAACATGTTCATGGATATCATAAGTTATGCCTTGAGTCACATCAGATTAGCGAAAATGAACCCTTGGGTATTATTCCCTCCATAATTCTTCATCAACATACTTAGCAAAAGACATGAAAAGTAATTCAAAAAGATTTAAATTTGATGACACCAACACCAAATTTCTCTTCATTCGATAATTAAGAGTAATGATGATCTAAATGTGAAACAGTGGAAGGTAAATTTTTAGGCATTTGAACTCACTACAATTAATATGTATCAGTATTATATGCGATAGTACTTACTTGTATGGAAGTTTGAAACATTTCTCAGGTGGGATATTATCTTTTTGATCTTTGGACTTGGCAAATTTTGCAAAATCCTTGAGGCATGCCAAAAACAATGTCATTTTTTTTGTCTAGCGTGTACTCCAGAACAAGTTCACTGGACCGAACCTGCAAAATCAAGGATATATTGCAATTGAGGATCCAAAGCAGTTGGTTTATATAGATATAATATAACACAATAAAATCAACTAACAAATTAAAGCCTTGGTAATTATTCATGGAAATTAAAGATCAATAATTCTTAGCTACAATATATTCCACCAAGTCAATCACTACAAGTCTACAAGCTAAGTCAATAACAGTTTTTCATTGGTGCTCTGTACATTGCAAAAATATAGAAAGTTAATATTGAATCACCAAATAAAACACTGAATTATTTGAATCACCAAATAAAATACTGAATTATTTACTTCAATTTAAATGCCATGAAATGAACTAGGTATATTTGTTACACACCTTTGGAAACTACCATGTTACACAGAGAGTGGCAACTGCAGGGAGGAATGGAGGAAGGCACGACGCTGGAGAGCGATACGGGGTTGCTGCTACGTGGAGGACGATACGATGGCTGCACTGCACGGAGGGCGACATAAGGCTGTTGATGCGTGGAGAACGACAAGGCGGTTGCTGGTGCGTGCTGCTATTGCGTGAAGTGTGAAGAACGACGGAGAAAGAGCACGACTGCGAGGAAGGGAGAGGGTGAGGTGCTGCTGTCCGGGGAGGAGATTAGGGGAGAGGTTGTACTTTATTGGTAGATTGGTATTCAATTATGAAGAATTATGAATAGGATACCAGATATTAGATTAGGGTTCATGAAAAACTATTTTAGTATATGAATAATTAAATATATTTTAGTTTTAATTTTTAAATTGGTTTAAATTTAAAAATATAGAACTAAAGTTAATTGAATTTTGAATAAATTAAAAGGATTAAAGTAAATTTTGTCCAATATAAAAAAAGGATATTTAAGTTTTTTTTTAATAGTAAATAAAACATATTTTTTTATTTTTATTAAAGTATGAGGATAGTTTAATAAATGTATTGATATGATATATATTTAAAGAAAGAAAAATTAATTACTGACGTGGAAAATATAATCCACGTGTCGTGTTTTAATTTGTCTATATTTTTATTATATCGATATCTATAAATTTATCATCGTACCAAAACAAACACCTTTTATTTATTGTTATACGATCTCGTTACATTACCAACAGTATATCTGCCAACTTCTGCCAACTCTTATTTATAACTGTGTTTTATAAAAGTGTCTTCGTGGATGTGTCTAATAAAAATGTCTTTTTTTTGTTGTGTTTAATAGAAGAGTCTTTATAGATATATTTTCTGGATGTGTCTCTTTATATATGTATTTAAAATATAATAATTAATTATTGTTGGCAATAAGTTGGCAGATAATATATTAGTACCCTATACTTTTCTAATGTTATAATGTATGGTAATACTTAAGAATTAAGATATTGAATGCTAATAACCGTTGTTATCATCACTATGAGGTATTTTGAATGCTAATAACCATGGAAAATTTTGCTTTCTTGACTAGATAGACAGACCACAATCGAAAGAAGGTATGGATATATGATTATGCTTGCAATTTTGCATACACCAATGGTGAAAGATTGATCAAAACGGTAAATTTGTAATAACCTCTCTATGTGATCTATGATGTGTGTAATATTTGTATTAGTTTTTGCTACAGCTTATGAGAGATTGATTAGCAAAAATATCTTACACGCACTATGTTAAACTTGATATATGATGTATTAAAATAATCTAATAGGGCTCATCTAAGAGTATATCTTTATATATATATAGTATAAATCTAATAAAATTATGGGTTAAGTATGATTTTGATCTTTAATATAGAGGTCAAAAATTTATTTTATTTTTGGCCTTTTTTCGCTACAAAATGGTCCTGAAGGTTCCAGTTTGTTTTAAAATCGTCATTTGTGCCAAAAAATAAATTTTAAAGACAAGTTTGCCCTTGTTGGTTTATTTCCCTTCATGTCATTCCCGTGAAATCATTTCACCTTCCTCAAATAAGTCAGTCTTTGAGAAAACAATCGGTCTCTGAAATGTTTGTATCAAACCCTATGAAAGCGTTCCTATGAGAACGATCTAGGCTAGTGGTTGAAGGCCGTTCATTGTTGGTAGTTCGAGTGAGGTTGTTGAAGACCTTCTTGCATTGGTCACTTGCCTTCGTTGTTGCAGATAGCCCTTTTTGAGGTAAGCTTTTTATCCATGCAATGTTACCTTCGTTTATGCATCTAACTGGTGTAGGGTTTAATCTAGGCTGCGTGAACCTCTGTACAAGGCTAGGTTGTTTTTGTTTTCCTTGTTATTTGGTTTAGTAACGTATTGTGTTGAATAATAGGGTTGTTTGAGTAGAAGATGGTGCTCTTTAACACGAGGGTGCATCATGGGGTGCATTCGGATATGAGAACGGTGTCTTGAAGTATTTGAAGGGTCAAGCAACAGTCATCGAAGACATTGACGGCGATCGGCGGTCTATGTTTGAGGCATACGAGAAGCTGAGGCAGTTTGGATACTTGAAGTCCACCATCGCAGCGTTATGGTACAAAGATCCAAATGCGGATGATTCTGAGAGTAACTTGAAGTTGTTGAAAGGTGACTCGTATGCAATTGAGATGTGCAACATAGCCGAGTTGAGGGGCTTCGTTAACTTATTTGTGGTGCATGAGGTTGGAGATGCCGATGGATTTTCGGAAGTTGGTTATATTGATGTGGGGGGAGATACTGGGAGCTTCGAAAGTGAAGAACCTAATGGTGGTGGTCTTGAGATAGTGGTATTTGAAGGAGACCAAAAGAAGACTGATGTTGTTGGCGATACGGTGGAAACCGAATGTCAAAATAAGGGTGTTGGAGAGGAGTTAGGCTAGGAAGGACAGATTGGAGGCGGTGATCATGAAAGTAGTAGTGAATACAGTGATGACCTAACATACTTTCCATCTAATGACGAGGGAGATAGTGCCAAAGACATCCACTTCACTGACAGTGAGGAGAAGTATGACTATGATAGTGGATTTGGTGAAGAAAATTATGTGCCAAAGGACTCTATTGTGGACAAGGGTAAGAGGGTTGTGACAAGTGATTTGGAGGATGAGGAAGCAGCAAATAGTGATGACTTGGAGAACGATCACATGATTGGAGGACATGACTTGGTGGCTGATGATGCAGAGGAGGATGCTGATTGTGAAGGGCTAAGGTTTCCAGTCCATAAACCTGAAAAAGACATGAGAAACTACAATTGGAAGGTGGGAACACTTTATGAATCTAGGCAACAATTTAAGGACATCGTGGCAGCCTATGCAGTTCAGAAAACTAGGACTATTAAGTTTAAGAAGTGTGACTTGGTAAGGGTCCGGACTGTTTGTCAAAAAGACTGTCCCTTTTGGCTGTATGCACACAGGGTTGGAGAGGAATCAACATGACAGCTAAGAAGCATGAATTTGCAACATACCTGCATGCAGACACACAGGGTTGGAATAATACATTCCAAATGGCTAGGCAACTAGTTTAAGAAGAAAGTGGAATCCAATCCAAGAATCAAGGTAAAAGATCTCGTGGCAAAGGCACACAAAAAGTGGAATCTGACCGTGACTAGGGCAATTGAAACGAAGACCAAGCAAGAGGCATTGAGCCAAATCCAGGGTGCATTTAGGGAGCAATACAAGAGGATTAACTATTACTGTGGTGAGCTACTAAGAACAAATCCAATACCATCAGTGTACCTGAAAGTGATTCGATCCCCATATTTTACTCAGGAGAGACAGAATCCAAATTTAATGAATTACTGTGTCTTTCAAAGATTGTATGTCTACTTTGATGCATGCAAGAAAAGCTTCCAGCACTGCAAACCGTTTATTAGATTAGACAGATGCTTCTTAAAAACTCCTCAAGGAGGACAACTGTTGACTGCAATTGGAAGAGACCCAAATGAGCAGATTCTTCCAATTGCTTATGCAGTTGTGGAAGGCGAGACAAAGGACTCTTGAGTCTGGTTTCTGCGTCATCTTGCCAAGGATTTAGGTCCAGAGAAGATTGGAAAATACACATTTATGTTTGATCAGCAGAAGGTAATGTTACATTTTACACTAAGCTTGTGCTTAAACAAATATAGGTAAGCCTAAATGAAATAATGATTTATGTGCTAATCAAATTCATGCTCACATTCTGGTCATAGGGTTTATTGCCGGCATTTGAAGAGATTATACCAAGGGTGGACAACAGATTCTACGTCAGGCATCTCTATAACAATTTCAGGAAGAAATTTTTGGGTTTAGAGTTGAAGAAAAGAATATGGAGGTGTGCTAAGGTAAGTCATTGGAAGGATTGGGAGAAGGAAATGAAATGTCTGCGAGTTGTCAATGAGGGGGCATTTTGACATCTGAAGGGCATTCCACCCAGGTTTTGGTCCCGTTTCAGGTTTACTTTTCATTCAAAATGTGACACCCTTGTTAATAATATGAGTGAAAGTTTCAATACTGTCATAGTAGAGGAAAGAGAAAAACCTATTATTACCATGTTAGAAGATATTAGGGTGTATCTGATGATTAGATGGGTTGCCAATAGAGATAGGATTCACACTTATCAGGAAAACATTATGCCACTAATTAGGAAGAAATTGAAGAAACGGGCAAGCTTAGCTAGGGACTGGAGGCCATACTGGTTAGCTGATAGTAAATATGAGGTTATGTGTGGATTGGATAAATTTGTTGTGGATCTGGCTGCTGCTGAGTGTTCTTGCAGGAAGTGGCAAATGAGTGGCATTCCATGTCCTCATGCCATCAGCTGCATCAGCTTTAAAGGACTTGATTTGGAGTCCTATGTGGACGATTGCTATAAGAAGGATGCTTACCTGAAGTGCTACCAGGAGGTGATACACCCTGTTAATGGACCGGATCTATGGGAGAGAACTCAGTATGATGATGTCATGCCACCTCCCTATAGGAGGCCAAGCCACAGACATGTGAAGAAGAGAAAACGAGGGCCTGCAGATAAGGAGAACAGAAGCTAGAATCACCTATCACAGAGGGGTCAAATTCAAAGATGCTCCAACTGTGGTGCAGTGGGACACAAAAAGGGGCTGTACAAAGCCTAAAAAGAAGGTATGTAACATTATGTTCTAGGGTTTACTTCATATTATGCTTTCTATTTATTTCACTACTTGGTTATGTATATAACTCTCTGTATAATTGTCATTTCCTTGATAGGCCTAAACCTCAACACAACAAGAAGGGGGAGCTAAAAAAAGAGGGAAGAAGGATACATCCAAGCTGGCCCTTGGTCAAACAGTTCGAATAGGAAGAAAGAGAAATATTTCAGCATCACTACCCAACCTTCCAGCAACTCAGCCCAAGAAACCAGTAGCTAAGCCCAAGAAACCAGTACCTCAGCCCAAGAATGTATCCACTCAGCCCATCACTCAAGCCCAGTCCATTCCAAAAGCACCTTCAACCCAATCATTGGCCAAGAACAAGGGTGCAACAGCAGCAACCTTCTTTAGCAAGAAACCGTCACTGAGCCAGCCATCTGAGAGGAAGATGTATTTTCTATCATCCAAAGTGGTGCAGCACATGTTCCTCTACAAAAGCTGAAGTTGATGGCCAAATTACCTCCAAGTCAATGGGGGACTCTTTAGATATTGCTTGTTATGCTCTTTTGTTATCAATGTCTTATTGATATGGAAACAAAGTTTAGTTTTAGAACAATGCTTTATAAACACTAGTTTGATGTCTGTATTTTGGTATTAGGTGTTTCAGCACACTTTGTTGAGTACTATTTTTTGTTTCAGTGGCATGACATCCATTGTAATCTATGTTATCCTCTTAGACTTATGGAAACCAACATCTGATTTGTGTTTGTTTTAACTTCTCTTCAATTGAAACAAGCCATTAGGTCAATACTGAATTCATAAATCTCATTCATGCGTATTGTACTTTACTGCACTTCTTTATTAAGATTGCCAATTAAAACATCACACCTGATACACCATTAACCAGGTTCATATCAGATACTCCATTAAACATCACTTTCATTCATTAATTCAAACAGGTTCACACATGATACACCATTAAACCATTGTAACATCACAAATTATCCTCAAACTTTAACCCTACAACACAACAAATATCCTAAAGTTCCCTAGCTAAATCATCTATAATTTAGGTGCATTCCATATGGTTGCTTTAACTTATATAGATTCTGCAGCAATAAGAACAAAAACCCAATCCAACCAACAATCCCTAATGTAGCAACAATCTTAAGCTTCCGTTCAACATCCTTCAATCTTGATTTTAAGTTTGTAATCTTCCTCTTGGTTCTTGCAATTTCAATCTCCTGCTGAGCTCCTCCAAGTTCCGGATTTGCCCAACGGAAAAAATCACAACCATCCTAAACCTGATAAAAGCCAAAAAGATAGATGAAAAACCCCCAAATTCACAGACCCAGAATCGAAAACGAGGAAGAACAACATACCTCATAGTATACGCAGCCCCAAAATTTTCGTCCCAGCTTACGTGGATGAAATTCACAAAATTGGCATCTTGCCATATCCGCATAGCAACTCCTTCGCATGTGAACGAAATCGTGCAGCTCTTGAACTCTGGGAAGCCATGGACGCTGTTTGTTGAACCCTAGCACTACTGCACTCCGTTGAGCTTCCGAAGAAGACGCTCGTGTTGTCCACTCCACACACTGCACCCTTATTTAGTTTCATTATTTATCTATTTATTGTTTTCTTTATTATTATTATTATTATTATTATTATTAATTAATTAATTAATTAATATTAGAGTAAAATATACTTTTCGTCCCTAAAGTTTGGCAAAAGTTTCAAAAATACCCTTAAGTTTTATTTCGTTTCAATTTTATTTCAAAAGTTTTCGATTTGCATCAAATATACCCTTAATGGCTAAATTTTCAAAAAATTTAAAACCAATCTAACAATAATGCATGAAAATTATGCTTGATTTGCTTGTGTTGAAGGTTGTTCTTATGAAATTGTTGTTGAATTAGTCTTAAATTTTTTGAAAAATTAGCCATCATGGGTATATTTGATGCAAATCGAAAATTTTTGAGACAAAATTAAAACAAAATAAAACTTAAAGGTATTTTTAAAATTTTTGTCAAATTTCAGGGACAAAAAGTATACTTTACCCTTAATATTATATTTGTTAAAAAGGGTGTAATGGAGACTAATGAACTAAGGGGTCTCGAACGATTTTAAAACAAACTGAAACCTTTAGGACCATTTTGTAGCGAAAAAAAAGCCGAAAACAAAATAAATTTTCAGCCTCTACGTTAGGGACCAAAATCGTACTTAACCCTAAAATTATCGATATAATATTATGCTACAATCTATAATATTAGGTTCTCTTGACGCATGATGTACCAATTCATCATTGCAATGTCCTTGATTAGAATACTCATTGAATTAAAAATATACCCGAGGATCAACAATTATGTTAGATGACATGATGAAAACCATCATTCTCCCCACCATATGAAGTGTTACCATGATTATATGGTTTTCTACTAAAGAAGTATTTGCTAATGTAAATAGCGGGGGATCAAAAAAGAGAGTAGAAAATCATCTAATATTTTAACAGCTAGGAAGCTAATAATAATTTCCAGAAAACACAATTTGGACATGATGCCATGCTTGTTTATCTGACGACAAACACAATCCATAAATATATAATAATGGTTACAACTTACAGCAGAAGATACAAAAGGCTCACCTAAAAAGATATGTACCCCTCATGATGGTCCATAGAATTAAACCAGGAAGAATAGATTGAGGAACTGGGAATGCACATAACTAGTGCTACAACAGTTAAGGGAAAGAATTTACTACTAGAAAAATAATTCTGGATTACTCATATGGGGTCTGAATTCTGAAGTCAAAACAGCTTCATGCTACTTAATCCAGAAAGAGATGGGCAAAAACTAGGGGCTATAATAACAAGCACAATCAGCTCTTTCTTCTTCTTTTCTTCCCTTTTTTTTCCCTCAATTTTTGTTTTGTTTGATTTTTCGTGGGAAGTTGCTCAAACCTCAAAGCAGAAGACAAGCTACAAGCACAGCCAAAGGGGACAAAAGGAAGGAGATGGTGACCTTAACCTGCGCATTTTTCGGTGACTGAGCTGCTGAATTGTTTCCAGCAGAAGATCCAGATGGTGTTGGTGATGGGGAAGCAGAAGGCAAAGGTGGTTCTTTCACTTCAGATTCTTTCAGAGGAGGGAGTGGAGCTGAAGCCGGTGGCAAGTAATCTTTGGTAACAGCTTGTAGAAGACCACCTATTTGAACAGGTAGCATGTAAACAGGCATGTTGTCACCCATAGTCAAGCATTTGTTTCCTGCAATAGGAAGAAGAATAAATCATATCAGTATATCAAATATGAGATTTTGCAGAGCTGAATTTTACACCTATGAAACTGGACCAGTACATAACATGGAACATTGGATCCGCTAGTTCCAAGAAAAAGAAACATGTTTTATATGAACTTACTTCTGTATCTGTCAGCTGTTTTTGGGAAATCTGTGATGACTCCATCAACTAATCCTTCCTGAACAAATGTATTGATTTCCACAGTTGGATCCGAGAAGAAATCCCATGCCTGAGATACGAACTCATTGCTAAATGTTTGTGCATAGACGGAGAGATTGGCATGATGGAGAGTTGTTACAATATTCGTAGAGACAGTAAGGAAGAGATCAGAATTGGTAGGATACACAGATTTCTTCTGGAGAACTACAGAATTTGCAAAGCTTTTGATGTCGTTTACTGCCGAAACAACAGCATCACCAACTAGCTCATCGATTTCGTAGACACGTTCATAATTTGTTTTCCCTTTAAATTTCATTAGTACAGAACTATTGGTGGACTGAATCATAACCCTTGGGGCCCCAGTTTTATCATAACCAGCTTTGCTCAAAGTGTTCATGACAGCATCAGTCACACTCAAATCTTCTTTCTCTGCAAGATAGGCAGCATTCTGACAAAAGTAGAGAACAGCATAATGTTAGCAGACTTTAAGTTTCTACTTGGATGCTAATTGAACAAAGTAATGCAAGACAATTTTCATCTTTTCCTGTTCTTATTTCCCTCACAGCTTCACATCTTTTAAAGCAATACAGTGCAATATGTAAAATTGATTATTAAATTAATAGGTGAAAGTTCTCATCTCTCAGTTTCTCACTTTCTCTATTGATGTACTGATACTAAAACGGAAAACTATAACTATGAACATAATTGAAATGGCATCTCTTAAAATTTCAATCAGCAATGCTTTTAATTATCCAAATTTTAGCACAATTACCAATTGAGGAACAACAATAATAAGACAGAAAGCATTTCTCTAAGATTTCACTTGAAATATTATTTGAACATGAATGTGACAATTTTGTATTTTCTGTTCTCTTACTGTGGCATGAATAAACCAATCCAATCTCCAAGACATAATCCTATTTAAATCTGTCTACCTTTGCCATTTAAGAGTCAAAAAGCTATTTGCAAAATAACTGAATCATATATTCTTGTGAATATCTTAGAAGTGATGCTTGAGACTTATGGATGTGAACTATTCTTCCCTTCCTTTATCCCTTTCATAAGATATTCTCTTAACTAGACACCTTAATTGAAGAGTGAGTAACTGTAAACTGTTCTCCTATTAACCCCAAAAGTTGCCGTTTGCAGGTAAAGAAAAGCACCCTTAACCACATGTAACTTCTTAGGAATGGAAATCCTGCATAAAATATTTAGCAACTTCTATATGTTTGGAGAAAACATCTACTAAACACACACACCGTGGGAGAAAAGCTACTTTGACTAACATTATTTCTCATCAAGGAATCTTGAAAAGGCTTACATAAACACACATCATCCAGGCACTTCATGTGTGATCCATTCATGTAAGAATCCAATATTTGGTCATATGTTATGTAATTACAGAACATAGTAAAGACCGCATTTACATTGATTTTGCGTTTACAAAATTACCAATTGCAACATCATTCGCGTACTTGAGATGTTGCCCCTCATTTTTGCCATAATAAGTAGAACTGTAAATAAAACAATGGTTACCTTTTAGTGTTTGATATTTATTTGATCTCATTTAATGATGTTTTTCTATAGTGCATGCCTATAGCAACAAGGGAAAAAAACATCTGTGGTTGCATTTGATGCTAGTCAGATCTACTTCTATAATTTTGATCTCATTTTTATCCAATTCATTAGACATTTGGAAGATAGGGAGTCTTGGAGCAACGGTTGAGTTGTCTCCATGTGACCTCAAGGTCATGGGTTCAAGCTGTGGAAACAGCCATTGATATAATTATCAGGTTAAACTACGTATATTACACCCTTTGGGTGCGGCCCATCCTCGGACCCTGCGTTACGTGGGATACTTGTGCACCAGGCTGCCCTTTTATTACACATTTGGAAGTAGTTTCAAAATATTAGCAACAATTTTTTACTCTCTTCTCAGTGCACTTTGGTGTGTACAAGGATGATACTGAGGTCACTCGTTAATCATAAGATCCATCACAATGTTGAAATGATTTAGCAGATATGACCAGGTAATGGAATGAGCTGTAAACAGAAATTGCAGGCATGAGCATAACGTACCTCAATGATGATCACGACACTCGATAGGGAAGTCTTGTTTCTGGCCAAGTCCAAGAAATCTGACAGACTTAAAAAGTTGATATTGCTCTTGTCATATTTTGGGTTCCGGAATAATTTGAATTTAGAATAAGGGCTTGATATTGAGGCTGCAAGAAAAATAAAAGAAAGAAAAACACTAATATCATATACTTGTCCACAAAAATTAAATATATCCACAGCAGGCAATGGACAACAAAAACAAATAAGGAGAGTCTTTTTAGTAGCTATAAAAAGAACTTAAGATGAGTAACAGGCTTGCAGCAAGATTCGATATGGCCCATGCAGCCTTAAAGCATGCCTTATAAGACATATCTGTAACATTACAGAATATTTAAGTCTTTTTTTTTCTTCTTAAAGTATGATATGTTTGTTTTGAGTTTATATATACCTCTTTCTATATGAATCCTCACTAAATTGAATAAAGCATATCTGACTATTTGACTTACGGGTCAAGGTTTGTATATCTTCCCATGTCAAGCTAAAGGTAAATATGCCACTGCCAGATTTGATCTCTGGAATAGACTTGGCAAGACGAGCGAACCGTGTTTGAGCGACTGTTGTGCTCTCTATAAGATCAGCAGAGCTTAAGCAAAACGGTGTTCCATCCTTTGACATTTGAACAGGACAGTCAATGACATCTGCCCCATCCGATATAGCCTTTTCATATGCCTTGTTGGTGCAACCGGGATAATCTCCGCTTGCTCCACATTTTGAAATGACTGTGGTGTTAACTGAAGAATGGGCAAAATGGGAGAAGTAAATCATCAATGATGGAACAGCAAGGAAAAAGGGTAATGAAAAATATAAGAATACATGTCAATGAAGCATAAGATAGAAATGTACTTGTCTTTTTAGCATTGGCGCCTAGGAGAGCAAAGCAGCCTGCTCACAAAAGAAGATAATTCAGTACATACTCAAATAGAGGTCGAGTGAGAAGTGCTTAAGTGCGGAATCCACATACAACTTAAATCAATTATATACAAATTTTGGGCGCAGAAACGTAGTAAAACAACAAGACAGAATTTCAACATGGGGAAATGATGAACAGCAAGAACTCGAGCAAAACATAAAGATTTCTGTTCCTCTTTATTTCTGTTAATGCGGCATGGAAAATGAACATAATGATGATTTTGCAATGTTTGCTTAAAGTATGCAGTTGAAACCTGCCTAAAGGAGTGTAGTCTAAATTGAATGTTGAGTCAAAGATTGAAGAAGAAGAAAGTTAATAAAAATTCTACTAGTGTTATTTCTTTGAATTGCACATGATAATATGATATAAATCTCAGTTGGATCATCTTGGAATCTGCCGATGTATATAGACCGATAAAATATATCCATACCAATTATTTTATGCTTAAGGTAAACCAGGTTATAGAGGAATCAATATTAAGGAAGCTGTCTCTGAATTCCGCCATCATACATCATGAGGCATGGTGATCACATTATAAATCCTAGGTCCTAGGCTTAACGGATGCATGGACATTCAGACAATAAAAAATTTGATAAATTAAAAATGCATGAAATGAAATTTCAATTGCTACACTGTCCAAGAAAAAATGATAGAATTTAGCCAGAATTTTCCAAAGCCGAAGGGTGATTTATAGATAAGTCAAAGTCACAGGCACCACTCATCTATCAAATAGTCAATCAGATGACAACTCATTCAGCCAAAAATATTTTAACATATGCAACATCTCAGTGGAAAAAATATTAGGTAAACAAGATTTGATCAGTTCAAAGGCATTATATGTATGCAAGGCGACACAACAAAAATGATGAAGACACAACTCACCTACAGCTTCAGCTGGTGTTATGGGGAAGTCAGACAACACACCATCAACAGAGAAGTCTCCATTGTCAATGAATTGGAGGTACTCTGCTAGAGGGTCATAACTGTAATTAAAGGCAGACGGAACATCATTCACAAAATTCGATGCAAACACTTCCAGCCCCGCTTTATGTGCATCAGCAACCAAAGAGGTATGAGGTTGTAGATAAAGGTTTCCGTCTACAGGCCATATGTAATCCTTGGGAACAAGAATTCCCGAAGCAAATGTCTTGATAAATGTTAGATTCTTTAAGTAAGAACCATAAGTCTGATTGGTCGATGGATCTACAACATCTTTATCCATAAACCTGAAGACCAGTTTTGTAGTCTTTGCATTAAAGCGCGAAACTATACCTCTCAGAAAACCAGCTTCAGGTGATGAGATATAACTGACAATAACTCTTTTAGAAACAGTAAGTACAAAGTTTCTCATGCTCAAATTGTGCTGTGTATAGAATGCATCATGCTGCAAAATGTCAATTATACAAAACTTAGTTTCAGGACTAACACCCAGACAGAATGACAAAAGTGTACTATGCCTCAATTTACCTGAATATTCAACCACAGGGCCGGTGGCTTTGTTTCTTTAACTAACTCGTCGACAGTTAAAATAGAAAACAGATTACCATCAAAGTCGTTAGTTCTGGAGTAAACTCCTTGAACCACTGTCCAGAAACCAAAACAATTGTCAGCAATATATATGCATCTATCTATCTATAAATATTATATGAATAGTCAACACTCCATAAAGCAAGCGAAGAGAGCAAGAAGTTCAACAACAGCTGATCAGGAAAACTGATTTAATTATGCTGGCGCAACACAACACAGCATCTAAGTGACACAATTTAATTAATGATCACTGCCTGAATCTTTAGTAATTGTTTTGAAGAACAAAGTCAAAAATACCAATTTATTAATAATTACTGTACAACTCATTTCAGCTCAAGCTTGTCAAAAAATCAGCTATTGCTACATATCCTTGACCCATGTCCCATACTCCCATACCTAAAGTATAATGAGAAGATATAACTTTACACATAAGCCTAAGCGTCTAGAAAATTTCAATCACCAAGAAACAATATCCCCTTCTAGCCTTTTTTTCAAGGAAGACATTAATGGTCATGTACCAGTTATAACTAGGAGACATGTCTTGTTACAGTTTGTTCCACTTTGCATAGGTTAGTTTTTCAATAATTTGATAATATGATTACCAAGTACACTATAGGTTTAGCTTATGAGGTGTTTCATTTGGATTTAATAGCAAGTTACTAAACTAATAAGGCAATAAGTTTTCTATCTCATAGGTAAAGTCTAGAATTGTTCCTCCCTCTACATGGTGTACTCTAGGATAACTAAAGGCTAAAAGAGTTTGAAAGTGGAGATACAATAGCCTAGTTTCTGAATGTTTTCAGCACTATCTTCAAGGTCCTGAAGTCCAATAATCCCAAATCTTCCTAAGTTTGTTCTTCTTCACTTCGTTCCACCATAATCTGAAGTGTTGGCTATGGCAATTTTCAAAAATATCATAAATTGAAATCTCGTAAAAACTTCCCAGAGTTACATGCTTATATCGATTAAAGACCACTATATCTTGCAACCTCACATCATCAATCAATTAACATCTTCCCTGCTTGATCTACTAGATCTTAACATTAGTAACTAAATAGAAGGGTATGACTTCAAATTAGTATATCAATTATTAAGAATCGAATTAATATTTAAAGTTACTTACAAAAAACACTGGCAAGATCCTTGAGATTGTAATCCACAGAAAAGTATCCACGGACTGGTGCACCGTTAACTAGGTAGGTTTGACTTTTGTTTTGAAAAGCTTGAGCAATGTTTGTAGCATTATCAAGTTTGATATCCGGAATGCAAATCCCAAATGAATCTTTTGTTAGTTGAACATCACACCATGCAATGTAATTATTCCCGGATGTTTGTCCTACCAGACTATAGGCTGCATAGCTGGAATCAGGAAACACTCCCGAAAAACCACCACGTGCTATGACCACTGGTGGACTTCCTGCAATATAACAGTACAAGTAAGTTGCAAGAAACAAACTACAGAATTGAAATTTCTACTATGCTGGTGGGCAGAGCTGCCAGATCCCACCCACCATATCTACCTACCACTTCTCAATTTGTGAAGTTCTTTCCATTGCTTACTAAATTGGATCTTTTATCCATAGAAAAAAGTATCTAGCATATCTCTATCTCTTCATTTTTTTTTTTTACTTCTATATTCTATATTCTATGAAGTTTTTTTGTTTGCCACAGCTGATAAAAATCGTAGTTTTGAACGATATATATGTACAAAGCCTTTTTTTCTATAATGAAGATAGTCGCACGTAATGACAGATCATATGGCCATATTATTAGAAGCTTCGGGTAAAAACGGATTTCGTTCGAGTGCCCAAAACTAATATTCTAAAACTTTTGTATGTTCTCCGTTACTTGTGTGAATAAGGTCTATGTTATAAAGTATATAACTTCGATCATTGGGATCGATTTCCAGTCGACAGCTTATTTTTTGCCGATCATTTATGATTATGTTACGAATTTCTCTTGTTTTTTCTCTCTTAATTTGGTTACTCATAATTTTTCTGTTATTAATTTATATATAGGCGTAGGCCAATCTGGGTTGAAAATCCTGAATTGTAAATTTTGCAAAATGTGTCCCAGAAAATTAATCTGATAGAAAACAGGATACAAACTTCATAAGTTTTGATTAATCCCATGCAAAGTAAAGTAAATTGATCCATTTTCAATTACACCAACTTCTTTCCCGAACCATCACTTCCCTACTCAACTCAAGAAAGCATCAAACCTACGATGCACACATATTCCAAAATGAGGAGTGCTAGGGAGCTAGCAGATTTTGTGATTTGTAGCCATCAATTAGCCATCAATAGAGTTTTTAATGATGTAAGATTACATCTAATAGTGTGAGATTACTCACTTTTCTTTTGATGGTTAAGTGCTGGCCAAATTCTAATAAAAGTGCTGGTTCTCTAGACTTTCTCTTCCAAAATTGATGGCGTATTCGTATTATATACATTTATATCAACTATCCCACTATATACATCAAAATTCAGTGACTCAAAAAATTCAGTATTAACACACTAATTTTTTCCTTAATAAATTTTTTTACAATCTTATCCTTGTCAAAATAATCACTAAAAATAGCAAACATTTACCCCCCCCCCCTATCTCTCTCTGAAGATTTGATTGTAACAGTTATAGTTATAATTTTTTTTTTTTACTATAATTTTGTAACATTTTATAACTTTGCAATACATCTTTCTGCATAAGCATCTTTTCTTACCCAAAAAAAGAAATCTATCTTATTTGCACATTTATGACATCCAACTACTATTTTGTAAGCACCATCAAGCGCTACAAAATCTCAGCTTCAATTGTTAAATATCCGTTTTTCCCGCACCAAAATGAAAAAGTAAAAATAAATTGAGAAATAATTAAAAAAAAGGAAAATCGTATTCATGAATTGAACAGATCCTCGTTTCGGTAACCGAACAAACACAGTAACACCTTCCCAACAAAGCTCAAAAATGTTGCTACAAATTAACATTTCGATTTTCGAGTAAGCTAAGCTAAGGTAACTCTCTAAACAGCACCAAGAACACGTGCGTCTTCAGCTTAATTTCTTAAATTAAAAGAAAAAAAAAGTAGTGAAAGAGAGAGACTCACCGGTGAGTGTCTTCCATGCGTTTGTTTTAGATCCCTGAGCAGAAGCCAGAGCAAACAATGAGCAAAAGAGAAGCAGAGAGAGCGCGTGATCAACGGCGCGTGGCTTCCACATTCCGACGAATTTTCAGTCTCCGATTAAGTCCCGGCCGCACTAGCCGGAATTTAAAAACTAAAAAAAAAATATTATATATATAAAACAAAAAACAACACAAAATGAAGTGTGCGGTTCTCGGGAACTGCGTGAGTTAGATATAGTGCTAGTTGCACAATGGCTTTAGAGAGAGAGAGAGAGAGAGAGAGAGAGAGTTCGGTTGGTATTGCATAGAAGCTTTACAAGCTGGCTTTTCTTCTATATTTGATTATGAGTCATTATATTTTTTTTATTTATAGGCGGAATTATTTGACCTCTATTATGTACGAAAGTAACATTAGTTAATTTCAATTATGGTAGTTATATATTAAAATTAGTTATTAATATTATTAATTTAAAATATATATAAAAGTTTTGTTGTTGGATAGATATTTTTTTTTTTTTAGTTAATTGTGATTTGGATGCCGTTGTTTGTTGTTGCTACATTAAAGTTCTCTTAAAGTCTATTTTTATTTCCATTTTAGAAGGGAGTAGGTGAGGTACATAAAAAGTTTTCACTTTAACATGTTCTTTGAATAGAGAAATTTAGACGAGAAAGTGGGGGAAAAAATTATTTATACTTCTGAAATTTTTTTAAATATTTTAATCATTTTAAAAGTTAATTATAATTAATATATATTATAATATTTTAAACATATTTAAAATACTTCTAATTTTCTTTTTTTAAAAACGGTTTAAACAGTTAAACTTTAAAATAAGAAAAACATGTGTCAGTTGAAATTGAAGTTCAATATTTAAAAAATTTCGAGTTTAAATTTTAAGAATGCCAAAAAACACAAACTAAAAGGATTTACTATTTAGTAATTATAATCAAATTGAGTGGATTAATCAAATTCTTCCTATAAAATTTGAATGTCACCCCCCCCCCACCCAAAAAAATGAGTAAGTAATAATATAACTAAAAACAATTATATTATATTTATACAAAAAATTAGTTTTATATATAAAATATTTGTTAAAATATTAAATAACTATTGAAAATATATAAAATAACACATATATAAATATGCAATATCTGAATTTTAATATATAATTTTTTAATTTAAATTTTTATAAACTCAGCAATATTCGACTTAACTATAGAGCATACTTAAAATCGCTTAAGAGAAATAACCAATGGAAAAAATCCAGGGAGGGAAAAAGAACTTAAGGCACCTAAGCAAAGCAACTATCAAATACATATCTTTTGCAAATAATTTAATAAAACTCAACAAATAATGTAATAGAAATATTTTGCAAGAATATTTTCACTTTAAAAATATTAAATGAATACATACCTTCACAAAAAAATTAGTGTGCGTTTACCTTATATTTTTTTCTTCTGTTTCTGCTTTTCAGTATTTTCTTTTTTAAAAATTTTATGAATAAGAAAGAATAATAAAAATAATTAAATTCTCTTTTTATTTTTATTTTATAAAATCCTAAAAATAAATTATATTAAAAATAAAAAATATAAATATAAACTAAACACGTTCTACATTCTTCTTCTTTTGTTTTGTTTCAAAAATTTTTCTCCCAAATATATATATCTTAAGTACAGGATGTTGATTAATTTTCAAACGAATATAATATTTAATAACCACACATGTAAAAATTGAAATGATAAATAATGAACAATTATGTATTAATTCTTATCATATATAATAAATAACTATGTTTAAGTAATATCTATTATGCAGAGACACTGACACTGATACGGAACACGACACGACACAGAACACGTCGACATGCAAATTTTAAAATCTTGCATGATACGAGGACACGCATACATATAAAATATAAAGTATTTTTTAGATAAATTATAATGATATTTTGATATTTTATTGATAATAAAATATAAATTAAAATTTTTAATTATTTTTAATATCTTATTTTAATTATATCAAGTATTTAAAATATTTTTTTGTTTTAATAAATAATAATATATACTATATCTAAATTTATTTTAAGAATATATGTTAAGAATAAGACTGGACACGCTGACATATGATGGTATTTAGGTGTGTCCAGAGAAGAATTTTTTATTTTTTATTAAGACACGGTTGGATACAACAGACACGCGTGTCGGACGAGTGTCAGTGAGTGTCGTATCCAAAATGTGTCCGAAATGTGTCCGACATGCAGACACGACTGTTTCATAGAGTAATATACACTAAAAATCAATCTTTAAACTAGTCATTTGTATAGAATATAAATTAAAATATAAATATATATTAAAAAATAAAATAAAAATGTATATTTATATTATACACAAATATATACTAATTTATTTTTTATATGGACATTGTGTTCTTGTAGAACGAAATATTATATTTATGTAAATTGTGTAACACATGAAAACTACTCACGAAAATTCATGTCTGAAAATTTATTTATAAGTAGAATGAATTACCCAAAAACATCATATCACAAGCAAAATTACTCATTACATATTTTATTCTTTTATAAGAGATTCAATACTTCATTCTAGCATTTAGAAATAGAAAGAAAGGACAATTTATTTATTTATGCAACAAATGGTCATCAAGAAAATGCGTTTTTTTTTAATTAAAATTGTGGAACAAATTATCGTGATTCAACAACAAGAGAAGAAAATATTTATCAGAAACATATTTATTTGTACCTCCAAATAAAAAGTATTTCTTTTATATGATTAACTATAGTTGTCATAAGTTAGTCGTTAGACCTTTCAAAATTAATTTTGAATATAACATAATGTCTGTTTCTTCCCCGTCTGAGTTGACTTCAAGTCTAGTGTTTTTTTGTGTATAAACTATAATGTAACGTGGTCTCTACTTGTATACCTTTCTTTTCTTTTCTTTTTTTTCCTATTCCATTAAAATGTCATTATTCTTGAAAATGAGATAAATGTAAAATAATATATGCTACTTATCGGTTTTAATTTATATATTTTATTAAAAAAAGTTTATCATTAATGATTAATATATATATATATATATATATATATATATATATATAGTAAACCTATGTACACAGTTCATCCTTAAGTAATCATTTACATACATTAATTTTTATTTTTTTGTGTTATTTTTTTTTTTACGATCTTCTTCAATCTGACAGGATAAGAACTATTCATCGCGAATTCAAATTCTATTTAAAGATTGGTCGCTTGTTCAATGAGTTGCTGCATATATAAGACAGGATTCGAATTTCTAACACTTATTTAAACAGACTAATGAATTAACTAATACACCAACCTAACTTGATTATCAAATAAATATATTATCAAATATTAATTCTATATTATAGGTTTTGGCCCCCGGGATATGGAATTCGGGAGAAATTTTAAATAAATTTTTACCAAAAAAAAAAAATCATCTGTGACTGTGTATTAATTATTTATATATTTAAATAAAGCAATAAGCAAGGAATATTCTTCGAAGCAGCCTTAAAGAAAATTAAATGTGTTGTTTACATAATCATAGAGAATTAGTTCAACTGTTCATAAAAAAATAAAAATAATAATAATAATTAAAAAATAAAAATTAGTCCAACTCTCCAATGCCATTACTAAACCGCTACGAAAAGTCCAGAATGGAAGTTGATCACAAAAAATGCAGAATTTTCTATGAAAGTAGTATATATCCACTTAAAATATGTTTGGCGTTTATTGTTTTTATTAAGCTATAATATTCAAATTTATTTATATTTTTCTACATGAATGAATGAATAACTTAAAGAAAGAAAACAAAATTGGATGAGCGATTTCTCGGTGGACTCCGTCAACGAGCTGAGGTGATGAGCAAAAGAGTAAAGACTAAAGAGTAAATAAAATAGTTATTGTTTTGACTTTTGACTGATGCAAGGAAACGTGTGCTTCAAATGTAATAATACAAACCGTAATATTATGGTGACAAATAATAATCAATTTAAATTTATTTTATTTAATATTTATTTATTATAAATATATTAAATAAAATTAAAAATAATAAATTTTAATAATTTTTATTAATATTTTTTGTTATTAAATATTTTCATAATACAAATATTGTAGTTGTATTGTATTTAGTTAGCAGTAAACTAATTTAATATAATATTATATGTACACTAATCATCAATTACTAAAACAGTTATTATATATATAGTTCTATTAAAATGTAATAGTACAAAGTATTTTTTAAATTATTAATAAATATAAATAAAAATAAAATTGATCTTCTGTTTTTAAATAAAATAAAAAAATAAATATTTTCTTAAACAAGATATTTCAGCTTTATTTTCTAAAATACGATTTTTTTTTTGTAATAAAGGCAAGTTCGCTGTACCCCGCACGAACTCTATAATTTATATAGAGTTCGACACACCTTCGGAACTATATGATAGGTTTTCACGATAAAAGCATGTCTGTTGGAGAGTAGATCATAAAAGCATAATATTCTTGTTTATTTTCTTTCTCTTGCTGTTGACATTTTCTCTACGATGTCAAAGAATCTATTGTTATCCATTCATCACGATGGTGAAATAGTGTATGACGAAGAAGGTTCTATCGTTTTTAGATCGGGGCAACCAATAATTACCTATATGACACTGGAGGTCGACAGTTTAACAGCTTTGAAAAATTTGATATTGTACTCCGTCGGGCAACAGAGACAAAAAGGGTGAAGAAAATTTACTACAAATATCCGACCGAAGTAGATGGCAGTTTGTTTTATAAAAGATATATTACAGTTGTATTGTTTCTGTCATTATTATATTTATCAGACCACGGTTGTGAGAAATATTTTTATTGTCTTGAATTAGGTATCGTTTGCGCGACGACGAGGACGTACGGCTTATAAGGTCGTGGCACAACCGATGGACAAATGTTCATCTGTTGGAATTATTAGTGTATCTTGTTGAGGTGGGTAGCCGAGGATCATCTGCAGATACTGTCGATGATAGTCCGTTGAGTGGAGCTGTTAGACGAACTATCAGAAAGACTATGGTGGATCTAAATATGCCACCTGAGGGTAGTCAGGAGGGGTCTAATGTTGAAGTTCGTAATGTTGACTTAATGGACGACGGTGTTGAAAGTCATGATGGTTCTGCTATCAGAGATCCGATGATGGAGGAGTATGAAGTTAACCCCGATGACGGAGACGATGCTGATGAAGAACCACCTGAAATTCCTGATGATGGTGACGAGGAAGAAGGGATGAACTACTACAGTGACACACAGATTGCTCTAACACAGCCTGCCATTTCTCGACCATATGACCGACCGGATCATTTCACGAAGTTGAATCTCGATGCAATGACTTTGGATTGGTCATTTACTCAGGGAGGCCCTGAAGAGGATCCAAGTAACGAGTTTGAGGTTGGACAACAATTTAAGAACAAGGAAGAAGTCATGTTGGCTGTTAAGCAGTGCAGCATCAAGACGACTGCGGATTACAAAATAGTAGAGAGTGACCAGTTGAGGTACAATGCACTTCGGACCCGGTTGTAATTGGAGCATACTCATATCATATCGCCGAAAGCAAAAAAAGTGGGAGTTAGGAGATACAGTGGGCCTCATGCTTGCATGCAAACTTCGATGGGACAAGACCATAGTAGGTTGGATTCGAAGGTGATTGCGCAACACATTTTTTCGATGGTCAAAGCCGATCCAACAATCAGTGTCAGGGTTCTCCAAGGAGGTGTGGAGAATCACTTTGGTTACAAGACATCCTACAAAAAGGTTTGGCTTGCAAAACAGAGAGTCATTGCTAGAATATATGGCAATTGGGAAGAGTCGTACAATGAGCTTCCTGGTCGGAATGTGCTGCAGGGCACCGAACTGATGTACTACCCTGTCCACCTGATGCCACTCGACAATAACAAAGCAAATCAGCGGACATACAACACCGCCGAGGCCTCTACCTCAGCTATCGCCGGTGGAACTAGACCAATCAACTGTGGATTAGCATACGGCGTCCAGTCAACCTGTTCACAAAAAGCATATAAATGACGACATTCAAATTTCAAATCAAACAGGTATTTAAGTAAATTAAACTTAAATATGTAAAACTTAAATATTTATCACTTACATTTAGCATCCCGATTCCGTTCAGCGTACGCCTATAATGCCTAAGTCTGCTCTCGCCTCTGGCATTGTCCGGTCGGTACTGAACCCACTTGCAATGCCAACCACAATATTATTTTATCGCTCAGTTTAATTAACTAAGTAATAACAATATGAAAGGTTATTATAAGTATTTATAATACCTCTCCATTAGGGGAAATTAACAAGTATCAAAACCGTCGGGCCGTAGTAGCGGAATATGATGATAAGCCAAGGACAGCAGCAAGCTGACGCACCCACCCAAATTACACTAACCATGCTCCGTGACCCAGCACATCTGGCGGTACAGCCATGCCAGCACAGCCGAGCCCCACAATAACGGGCCACACAACTCGAGGTCCTCCAGTACGGGGAGCCACCTGATGTGCACCCGAGAGTCAGATGCATCTGGAAATAGGAGACCCCCTATCAAATGCATGATGTACCCTCTCGTGTACCTCATCAGGCGCTCCTCTGTGGTGTCCTGCTCCAGCTCTCCACAAACCGTGTTGTGGAACCAAGTGAGATTCACAGTCCACTTCGTTTGAAACTGTCTGTCATCTGGACCGGGAACAACACCCAGAATCTGCTCATATAACTCCTCAATGATGCGTCCCTGATGGTGCTGCTCCTACCCACCAATGCATCCACTCACAGGATCACCGTCGATCCTGAGTCCCAGCTGATAGGCCACGTCCTGCAGGGTGATAGTCATCTCCCCGTACAGTAAATGAAACGTGTGGGACTCATGCCTCCACCTTGTCTGAGATATGGCCTAATCTGCTCCAACGGCTGTGTCATCAAATTCCGCCTGGTGCGCAATATCTGAGGAGCCTACCAAACGGAAACAAAAAATAAGAAAAAACCGGAACCTTGAATATATAAAATAACAAGTTCACTGTTTATTAATTACAATAAGATAAAAAAATAGTTAAAAAAGTGTACCACTCGATCAAGCCTGCCAGCAATGTGCTCAGCGTGATTCAACATGTACATCTCACTCTTATAACCCAATAACTGCTGTTGCATCTAACACACAATCTAGTAAAACAAAATCACACACTGGGTCAATTCTTTTTATGTTAACTAAATTAATAAAAAAAAATATTCACATCCAAAATAGCTTAAAAACTTAGTAAATAAGTAATTAAACCCTAAATTTTACTAATCAAATTTGTTTAGTCCAACTTAACCTAATTAATTATTCAACTAATTACCTTCTGATTCACAACTTAAACTAATTATTCTCACTAAACTTGCTAACAATTTACTTTGTTATACTAATTAACATATTATAGACAATAAACAACAACTATACTTAAAAATAATAACATAAAAAATTTAACTAATATAAAAACAGTTAACAGTAAGTCTAACTAACATGTAAACAGTAAATCTGTAACTCTAACTAACATGCAACCCATAACTAATTATTTTATCTAACATGAAAAGAGTCACTCTAACTAAGCTAAAAAAAATTAACTCTAACTAGGGCTGGCAATGGGTAGGATAGGTAGGGTTTGGACCCTACCCTAACCCTACCCGCAGGTTAAAAATTTTATTAAAATTCTACCCTACCCTATCCGCGGGTTGAGAATCTCTCAACCCTAACCCTACCCGCATCCTAAAATTCTAAACCCTATCCTACCCGCAGAAATATCAATTTTTTTCAAAGTAAATATAAAATTCAATCATTTCAAATTTTATACATATTAATAACATAAAAAATAAAAAACTAATGCTCTAAATTACTAAATTAACTAACTAGTTTTAGTGGTTGCTCATTTATTATAAGTCATTACATAAAGGAGATTGTGGGTTCAACTCTCACTTCTTTCACTATATACCTAATTTTTATAAAATATGTTACATATGAGGTGCGGGTAGGGTAGGGTATGATACACCCTAAACCCGTATTCTACCCTATCCTACCCGCAGGCATACCCAGACCGTAGTCTATCCTAAGTAGGGTAGCCTACCCTATCCGAACGGGTTGGATCGGGTTGGATACCCGTAGGTAGGGTATGAATTGCCAGCCCTAATTCTAACTAACCTATTATTTATTGACTTAGAACTGAGAATATCGTCTGCAATGAACTTCACTAGCGTCAAACCGACAAAAAAAAAGACGACCAAAATGAATTTGGAAGAGAGATTGAAATTGGCGAATTGGAAGAGAGATTGGAATCCGCGAAGTTGCAGAAATATTTATTTTTTTATTTTATTTAAAAAAATCCTCTGTTTTTTATCTCCAAATTAATTGAAATGTCCTCCTATTATATTGGTTTTGTAATAATATGACAAGGTTTTACATAAAATTTCTGTTAACGTCATTAATTAGGCAACAAAGGAAGGACCTAAGTTGATTCAAAATTTAAAATTAGAGAATTGATTGATCAATTTAAACATTAAATATCAGCTTGATAATTAGGTAAAAATTAAAAGATGAATTTAAGTATTTAACGGTTAACAGCATGATTAAATAACCAGCAGCATACGAAGTCTCTCACACAGATAGTGGTGGGTCATATGAGTGTGGAGCACAATCGCATGCAATTGGATAACAGGCTAGCAGCTATGGTCTGTGATAATATGCAAACTGTGGGGTCCACCATACGCTATGGTGTGTGGGCCATCATTTGATTGGTGTATTTGTGGGCCCTCCACTTGGTGTTAGTTAGTTAACTCAACGCGCAAATCCATAAGCACTTTTTGTTTATATATTGAAATGGCAATCTTACTTTTTTGGTTAAATTACACAGTTAATTCCTATACTTTTAGTGAAATTATAAATTGATCCTTATACTTTAAAAGTTTGTAATTGAGTCCCTAAAGATAATTAAAATTTGTAATTTAGTTCCCGCCATTCAAAAAGTATTTGATTTAACAGAATATTCTCAACATATTCTCTATTTTAAACATGTGAACTGCACATGTTTGTAATAGGGATCAATTTGCAACTTTAGTAAAAGTATGAGGACCAACATTGTAATTTAACCATTTGAAAATGACCAAAAACTTCTTAGACTATCTGAATCCACCCTACCCCTCCCCATCTCTCTCACTCTCACTTTCTCACTTTCCAAAATGGCACTCAAACCTCAACGCTCTCTGTCTCTCACCTCGGCTCACCATCGTCGTGCCTCTTGCCTCCATCACCGCGCCGAATTCACTAATAAATTGAGTTGCTATTTTTGTGTTGATTTGTTGCTATTTTTTTTTTAGACATTAAATTGTTCTCTTTGAGCATGCTTGGGATTGGAATTGTTCTCTTTCATTTATCGTCAGTGTTCAGTATTGGATTGGAAGAGAAGAAAAAGTTGTCGAAAGAGAGAGGCGAGATGGAAAAAGGAGGCGAGACCCGACTCGTGAGCACAAATATGGTGGATCCGGCATAGCGACGGTGAACCGAGGTGAGAGATAGAGAGCGGTGGGGTTCGGGTATCGTTTTAGAAAGTAAGAAAGTGAGAGTGAGAGAGTTGGGGGGGGACGGAGTAGGTTCAGATAGCCTAGAGAGATTTTGGTCACTTCAAATGATTAAATTACACAGTTGGTCCTCATACTTTCACTAAAATTACAAATTGGTCCTTATTGTCAAACATGTGCAGTTCACATGTTTAAAATAGAGAATATTCTGAAAATATTCTGTTAAATCAAACACTTTTTGAACGGCGGGGACTAAATTACAAATTTTAATTCTCTTTAGGAACCCAATTATAAACTTTTAAAGTGTAGGGACTAATTTATAATTTTATTGAAAGTGTAGAGACCAACTGTGTAATTTAACCTAATTTTTTTTAAATATTGATAGTTGATGTGTTATTCTCAAATATAAAATTGTTTAATTAGATAAATAAAAATTAGATTGTCTAATTTATTAAAAATACAGAAATTGAATCATTTGATTGATAACAATATAAAAATTAGACCGTTTAATTTATATTAAAAAAATTAAAAAATTTAAAATACAGAAAAAAAATATATTAAAATATATCATTATTTTTACTCTTGATTTATGTATTTTTTATAATTTTAAAAAATATAAAAAATTATAATATTAAAATATATCATTATTTTTATTTTTATACTAAAAAATAGAACCATAGAAAAGAGAATGGTATTTTAAATAAAAATAAAAAAAATGATAATAAAAAATAAGATAGAGAGATATTAATTATTTAAATAAATACTAACAATTTAAATTTTATTTTATATATAATAATTTATTCATCTACGATAAATTTTTAAGTAAAACTCAAAATATATAATAAATTAATTTTTAGTTTGTCAAATTAAAAGATGCCTGTATATACATGTTGAGTTGATTTTGATTCTAATGGAAAATGAGAGAATGAAGGGGTCACATACTTGGTACTTACATAGTGTATGACTGTGTGCTAGATCCTTAGACCTAGTCAATGGAGGAACAACACAAAACACATAGTACCTTTCTTCCTTTAATTTATTTTGTCATAGCCGTTGTCAACTATTTTTCTTCCTTCTTCATTTGACCGATTCTTCGCCTTCTTTTAATTCACAATTTTTAAATCTACATTTAATTAGTTTATCACTTTATCTTTTTGAGATGTGTAATTTTAAATAGATATTAAATCTTATTAATAATTTGGTCATTATAATTCGATAATAACAAACTATAATTTAAAAATTAAATAAAAAAATATTAAAATTCAGTCGTTATACTTATGATTAGAGATGATAACGGGACACGTAGGAACGAATTTTGTGGGTATTCGTCCCGTTCCTATTTGCCCTTATAATTATTAAATCCAACAAATAAAATTAAATTTTAAAAATTATATAACCATCATTTATATACATAACATAAATTAAAATAAAAATTTAAATATGATATAATATTATTAATTATTTTATATATATTATATAGGGGCGGATAGGGGCGAGTTTAACCAAAACCCAACTCTGTCCCGCCCCGAACGGATAGAGGCGGGGTAGGTACCCGCGTGTTTGGATAGTGTTGCCATCTCTACTTATGATTCAGTCATTACAACTAGTTCGTTATGAATTATTCGATATCTGTTATTTATTGTTCGAAGAAAAAAGTCAAACAAATAGATATTGATCCATTACTTATAATTTGGTCAATGAAATCTATATCTCGTCCCAAAAAAAGTTATAACTCAACTCATAACTCAAAACACACGATAACACTCACCACAACAATATTATTATGACTCCATCACACGTCATCCCTGACAACTCAGTGAAATAATCAAAATCGTAACTGCATTGTGGTTCTCATCACAACCGTAATTTATGGTTCGCTAACCAAACATATTCAAAATTGCTTAGTCTCTATTGAGCCTGTATAAGGTAACATCAATCAAGGTAAAGGACATCTAAAAACCAAACACTTAAGTCATTTTTACTCTCTTCTTTAAATTATTACTGACTTGAATATCAGACACTATAAGAAAATTGTCAGATATCATCAAATTTACTGGTGGATTTATCAAAAAAATTCGTCGATAATCTGTTTACCATCGGAATAAATCTGACGGTATAAATCTCGCCGGTAATTATTTACCGGCGAATTTTTTTATCTGTCGCTAATTACCATAAAAAAATTTTTGCCGATAACTTTTATCGTCGAATTTCTCTCTCTATAAATCTGACAGTAATATGTTATTTACTAATAACTAAATTAATAATTATTGGCAGATTTATCCGACGGTAAATTCATCGATTAACTTAAATTTTTTTTTTTTTAATTTCACTCATCATCATCCTCCTTCTACAGCAAAAGAGAACAAAAGCATATATAACTAATACCAACCAATCAAACAAGTAAAAAAGATAAAATTAAAGTACAAAACAAAAAACGTATAATAACTAGCTGCACTATATAATAAGATAATAACTCTCATAATCTGTAACCAAAAAGAAAAATTAAGTATATATCCACATTATGACTAGAAACTTGTCTTAAAATATTGTTTGCACACTAATAAAGTCAATTAAAAATCTTTTATGTTCAATAAAAGATAATCCATATATCATATCTTATTACTCTTGATGGCCTATGCACTTAACTTAATAAACTTAATCTAAATTAAAATTCTACTCACTACCAGCTAAATCAACATATAAATTTGTTCACATTTTTTCGAGCATTAAGATTTCTAAAGAATTGAAAATAGACTACAAAATTTATAGAGATTGTTCACCCTATCAATGTTTGGTATCATCGTATTCTCTGGATTTTCGTTTTGTATGCGACTTCTAATTTTTTCTGAAAATAAGATATGAACAACTGAATATTAGTTTTATAGGCATAATCAACCGAGAAAATGAACAAAGAATAAGCACAAAACTAGAGAGAAAATAAAAGTGGAGATAACCAATATGTGATTGAATTTTAAGTTTCAATAGACCAATAAGAGAATAATTATAAAAATAACAGCAAAAACCAATCATCAATTACAAAACAAGTTAAAAATAAGTAATTGGTTTTTACCTACCATCACCAGCCTTACTAACCTAATTATTTTGAATCTGCAACGACAAAAGAAGTTAAAATTCAAACAAGTTAAAATAATTTAAAAACAAATTCAAATTTTTTAAAATAAGTACCGAATAATATTCTACATAAATAAACACTCACAACGGTAACGAATTTGTTATTTGGATACTCTTTTTTGTACTATTCTCTGAACTTAAACTTGCAAAACAAAAATATAACAAAATATCTCAACAAAAAATCAAGAACAAACTAAAAATCATAACAAAAATCAAGAACAAAAAAGTTAAGAATAAATCAGAACAAAAATCATAAAAAAAAAAATAATGAATTCAAAAATAAAAAATTTTAAAATTAAAATAAAATAATAAACCCAAAATAAATCCTAAAATCGAAATCATAATAAAAAAGGAACAAAATCAGAACAAATCCTAAAATCCAATAAAAATATAACAAAATCAAAATAAAATAGTAATATATGTATACACTATAAATTAGGGTTCAAAAAGGGGTTAGAAATTTTATATTTAAAATGAAGTAAAAATGGGAATGAAATAGGAAAAGGGATGAGGGCAACCTACCTGAAAGAGAGAGGAGAGACACAGGTCGGCGATTAAGAGAGAAACGACGGCGACAACAGTGGCAGGAGGATGAAAATGACGACGACAAAGCAACTAACGCGTCACAAGGAGCACCTAACTGAGTTCACGTAGTCTTTGAACGCAGTTGGTGGTGACTGACGCTGGTAGAGGGGCTGCCAGAGGTGGTTTGGGGGGAGAGAGAGAGAGATAGAAAGAGGAGAAGGTTAGAGAGAGTAGTTCGAAAATGAGGGGGGGAGAGTTTGCAGTTCGAATTTAGGGCAAGATTACCGTAGGATTTATTGGCAGAAAAATCCGACGATAATGCTTTGAAAGTGACCAAAACGCTGCATTACATTAACCAGGGATTATTGGCGGATAAATCCGACGATAAATCCCATGGTAATCTCGACGCTAATTTTTCTTGTTTTTACTCAAATTATTACCGACAAATTTACCGTCAGAAAATCAAATTCGACAGTAATCTTTTTATCCAATAAATTTATTCTCAAATTTGACAGTAAATTCATTGATAAATCCACCGCTAACTTCTGATATTAAATTCGATGATATTTCATATTTTTTTTGTAGTAAGAATATCTTTTGCAGATATTAACCCTATCTAAAAATTTTTGAAGTCCGGTGTATATCTCATTCGTAAAAAAAATAAAATGACGTTCTCTTTTATGTGACGAGATATATCTTGAACAGACCTTTACTAACAAGAATAGCTAGATAAGTATTGTAAAGACATTATTTGATATTGAGATATCACAAAATAAATTATTATTTTAAATTATCATTGAAAAGGAAATAAATTATTATTTTAAATTTGTATCTATAAAAAATATAATTTAACTCAATATCTATCAAATGAGAAGTGTTAGAAGCTAAGGTCAATATTATTTATCAATATTAGCCAATACTTAATTAATACGTTATTTTTATACTATATTAAAATTTAGAGTTTGTGATTTAAGGTTTTACTAAAATTTAATATTTAGAATTTAAAATTATTAATAAAAAATAAATTTTATTGTTCACATGATATTGTTCTTATCAAATATATCAGATTCGTTGGATAAAAAATTATCTAAAATAGGTAGTTTGTTGCATAGTAATTTATTCGAAAATATGCTTAAATTAAACTAATTTTTTATGGCAATCGAATTAATTTACATCTTTTATAGTTAAAATTATCGTCACTCAAATATATTACGTAAAAATAATAATTTATTTATTGAAAAATCCAATATTTTTTAATTTAATTAACTTCCTTAACTAATACATTTAAGGACTTTTTAGTTAAATAATAAATTGTTATGTAATCATGTTGGCTACATATTTCTAAAACAAATGTTTGTTCTCATTTCTCAACTTTCACATCTGTATTGCTTGAGAAAAGATATTCTAGATTGCAATACATAATTAATTAAGGAGAAAAGTTTAAGAGTTAGCTAGAAATTTTAATTTATATTAGTTAATATTTTTTTGTCAGTAGTCTAACATTTTTGGTCTAGCAATTTAAAACCATAATTTTAATTTAAAATCTCTTATTAATTTTGAAGTGGAGTGGGAAGAATTGGAAAGTGAAATGTCACTATTAAATATCTTTTCCCAAGATATAAGTACGTACATGTTTGTATTTTTAAACACAAACGATGGTTTAATAATATACTTGAACTAACGAGATATACTATTATATTAATAATTTAATATTAATATCACAATTTTGTATAGTCGTCGTTGATTAATCTATACAAGCCAATTATATAAACCATTTAACAAGCGCAGAAATACGTGTCCGCGGTGATGATGGTGATTAATTATTTGTGTTATAATGATGTTTACATGTAATTTGGTTTATTATTACGAAATCTAATTCAAGTCTTTGAGATATGTATTTAACTCGTCCTGAGACCAAGACTAGTTCAAATTAAATGACCTTTCTTGCTAAGCAATGAATACCAACGAATTGTAAGCAATATATAATAGATAAGAAAATGATGTTTGTTATATATTTCCACACAAAAAGACATTTAGCTGAGACGAAGATTCTTTAGTCACCCGTTATTGTCGAATTATCATGCATAATGGAAGGGTTTAATTATTTTTTTAGTTTTTATAGTTTTGTAAAATTTTTAATTAAGTTTATATATATATATATATATATATATATATATATATATATATATATATATATATATAATTGAATTCTTATACTAATTTCTCTTTAATTGAATTTTTATATTTTTTTTATTTAGGTCTCTACACTACTTTTTTTTAGTTAAATTCATATAAAATTAAGTCAATTATTGTTAAGAGGAACCTAATTAAAAAAATTGATACAAAAATTCAACTAAAAAAAAATTATAAAGATCTAATTAAAAATTTCATAAAACTATAAAAATCAACCAAATAATTAAACCTATTGAAAAACAAGAGGCTTTGATATTGGCAATAATGATCAATTTGTAGGAAGTGCAAAATGCTAAGACCTATTACTTGAGATTCTACTATTCTTAAATAACTATAATTTTTTATTTTGACGTCAAACTATAAGTGTGTTAAGTAGGATTTTACGAGAAAGTTATTATTATTATTATTATTATTATTATTATTATTATTATTATTATTATTATTATTAAGCTTTTCTATGAAATATTTGTTTTTTATTATATAAAATTCCTATATAACGTTATCATGAGTGACCTAATACATACTGTACCCTTCTACACTAACTACACGAAACAACGTTGTTTTAGTTTTTGTACTAAATATTTGATGAAACAATATTATTTTACCTTAATGAACCACAATATGTTATCCGAAGAAAAAATGTATGACCATTAATGTTAATTATGTTGTTTCATCAAATATTTAATGCTAAAACTAAAGTGATATTTTATTTAGTCTAATATAAAAAGAATGTTATTCGGTGGTTTGTTGAGTCGGTTAGTTGTAAAGTGTTGGAATGAGGATTAGAACTTGAGCACTGGTTCTGAGGTGGGAAGCTGCGCCAGCGGGTTGTCGGTTGGTCGGCAGATGGAGCCACCTGCAATGACACTCTGATGCTTAAATTAGTGTTCGTACGTTGAGGCGGTTAGATTAGAGTAATGATGACGTACCTGGAGAGAGGGATCTCTCTTATCCTTATTCGCTCGGATGGGCCTCCCTTCCTCTAAGGCCCAACCTTTTCGAAGTTTCTACTAGTATAGATTAAAAAAATTTTTCGCCTCCAACATTTTTTTACATACAAAATCGTCCATATGATTTAAAACCAAAATTTAAAATTGTCTTTTTTTTAGTTTCACTGGAAAATACTAAACGTCATGCAACCAGAACCATCGCTTGAAGAAGCGGACCAAATCAACGGAACAAGAAGAAGATACGAAATGATGTTGGAATTTTTGGAGGAGAAACGTCGAAAGTTCCGAGAAAGGAGCCCTGGATGTTTGATAAGACTGCTTTCATGGGGGAGAATGGAAGAAGATGAACATATGCAGACTTGTCATCCATGGTAGTTTGGAGCCACAATCGGTAGAATCGGAGGACTCTGATAAAGATGAGGGTATGTTTGAAGACTCTTCAGAAACTGACTCTAGGACAGACATGGGTGAACTGGAGATGAGTCAAGCTCGGAGGGAGGCTATACGCCAAAAGAAGAAAAAGGAACGTAGTAACCTTTCTATCTCAGTCGAAAAGCTTCAAGACAGCACCTTCAGCATTCGTGTGAACAAAGCTGAGAAGAAAAGGTTGGAGAAGCCTTGGAAACAGGCGCTCATTATCAAGCTTCTAGGGAGAAGGATCAGTTATGGAGTCCTCAAAAGGAGACTTGATACCATGTAGGCCAAAACAGGAGGTATGGACTTAATAGACCTTAGGAATGAATACTTTGTTGTCAGGCTATATAATGAAGATGACTATTGGCATGTCATGGAGGGAGGGTCATGGCTCCTTTTCGACCACTACCTCACTATCCGACAATGGACACCAGATTTTCATCCTTTTGGAGCGGCCATCAATAGGATCCCAGCATGGGTACACCTCCCAGATATCCCTATTGAATACTATGATAAGCGGTTCTTGGGTACGGTTGGGGATCAGATTGGAAAAACATTGAAAGTTGACATGAACACTGCTAGTCAGACCAAAGGCAAATTCGCCCGTCTTTGTGTAGAGCTGGACTTGGATAAGCCTTTTCATTCTAAATATCTAGTGAATGAGAGAAACTATCATATAGAATATGAAGGGTTGCATATGCTCGGCTTTACATGTGGAAAGTTTGGTCATACTGAAGGATGTATAGAGAAGGCACAAAGTGCAACATTCAAATGTACAAGTGGAGACCAAGATACGGGAAATAAGGCAAACTCGCAGGAGGAGAGACAGAATGGTACTGGAGACAGGAGGATAAGGAGGGCAAACAACAAGGGTAAAATAGTAATTCAAGGGACTCTAATGTTTGGGCCATGGATGGTGGTTAAAAAGCAGAAAAATGACAAAGAGATAAACTAATAATGAGAGAGGGAACGTGGCTGGAGGTGCTCACCAGGCAGGTCAAAAAGGACAGAAGGAGGTAGTAGGAATGAAATCAAGGTACGAGGTTCTTGCTGTGGAGGACGTACATAATCAACCCGACAGCAATAACGATAATGTGCAGGGGCCCATGCAGGAACAGGTGGAAAGATCTCCCAAAAAATTTGTGTCAGGTAGCCATATGAGGAGAGCAAAAGCTTTGAGCATAGCCCAAAATTCAGAACGGACCTAACCAGGCCCAAATCAAGAGCAACCTGAAGTAGCCCAAAATGCTTCTTACCAGGCCACCTTAAGCAAAGCATCCAATCAGAAAAAGCCTATGCATAACCCAGGTAATGACAATATGACTCTAACTAAAGTGTGAAGAGCCTTTCCTCAACCCTTTCTTAATAATAGTAATCCCAACTCCTTCCCTGACCGTCCACCTGTTACTAAGGAGATAATGAGCTCAGGAGACACTTTTGTGTTAGAGACACCTACTGTGCCTATACCCCACCCTAAACCACTGGACCCAGAAGGAATGCATTTTTTGGGCTCCAAATTAGATGAGATTATGGCAGAGTGAACTGTTGTTGTGATGAATAGTGATAACAGGTTTGCCCCTTTAGGAAAAGATGTAGAGATAGCCTAATTGGGCTTGGTCTGTTTTTCTCCTCCTTGATCCCTTTGGGCTTATACCTCTCTCGTTTATTGGATTATGAATATTTTCTGTTGGAACGCTAGAGGGGCTACAGGCCCCAACTTCTTCAAGACCTTAAAGGGGTATGTATTACAATATAAGCCTAACTTAGTGGCTATACAGGAGACTCGTTGTAGTGGTGTTACAGCTTTGGAGTCTATCAAAAGAGTTGGTTTCAATAATCATGTTGTTGTGGATGCGCAAGGTTTTGCAGGGGAAATTTGGCTACTCTGGAACGATACTAGCCTGCAGGTTAATGAGATCCAAAGGCATGATCAAGCTCTCTATGTTAAAATCGCTAATATCTCTGGCCATTGGGAGCTCACGATTGTGTATGCCAGCCCTCATGAAAACAAGTGAAAAGAAGGGAGACGGTTCTTGAAAGACTTAGCGACATCAATGCAACAACCCTGGCTTCTTTGTGGAGATTTCAATGAGATTGGGGATGTCTCTGAAAAGAAAGGGGGAGCTCCCTGTGACATGCTCCAAATTAGAAGGTTTAGGGACTGGATAGATGATTGCAATCTCATAAACCTGGGGTTCAAAGGCACCAGATTCACCTGGAGAGGTCCGCTATGGAGTAATGGTTGTCGTATATTTAAGAGGCTAGACAGGACTTTGTGCAATGCAGAGTGGAGTCTGCGATTTCAGGATGCAATTGTAGGAACTCTTCCCAGAGTTCGCTCAGACCACTACCCCTTGTTGATAAGATGTGAGAGGAGAAGTGGATGTCCAACTGCCAAACCTTTCAGTTTTGAGTACATGTGGATGCAACACTGCGAATGGAACCAATTGAGGACTTCACAATAAAAATTAAGGAATGAAACCAATTAGTTTTTAGTAACATATTCAAGTAGAAGAAAACTTTATTAAGCAGATTAAGAGGTGTCCAAAATTTTTCCAAATACAGAAGATGTGATTTTTTGGACGAACTTAAAGCAGAACTAAATAAAGAATTGGAACTAATCCTAGACAGAAAGCAAATACTTTGGCTTCAGAAGTCTAATATCGGGGCGAAGACATTCATAGAGAGAGAGACATAGTCTTCATTCTCACTTTAAAGTTCCTTACAAAGAGATTTTTATCCCATCCTTGATCCCACAAGTTTTGTGATTTTTTTTTTTATTTTTTCTAATTTTCATCCTGGTCTTTAGGTATCTTTAGGTATTTTGTCATATTAGTATTTAGTGTTTGTTTAAATACCATTAAATTTATAGAAAAAGATTTTAAATAATTTTTTAAATTTTTAATATATTTTATGAATTTTTAGTAGTAAAAATAAAAATATTAAAAAAATTAAAAAAATTTTGAAAAGTTATAATTTACATCCTTTTAAAAAAATTTCTTTTAAAAAATATTTTTTACACAATAAATAAATAAATAAATAAATAAATAAATATTTTTATATTATTATACCCAAATATAATTGATAAATAAAAATTTTTTTTTACATAAAATATCCAAAAATAAAATTATTTTTATTTTTCTATAAAATCTTTAAAAAAATAATTAAAAAAATCTTTTTTTAAAAGTTCACCTAAACAAATTTTTAATAAAATAAATTAAAAATAAAATTTTTAAATATTTTGGACAAAAAATAAAAAAAGAAAAGATATTATATAAAGACCAAAAATTTATTTAAATCTTATTATTATTATTATTATCAGTAAAAATAAATAAAAAAAATAATAATATTTGAAAAATAATAAAAATTAATTTAAATAGTTTAAAATTATGTTATTTAATGTTTATTAATTATTGATAGAATAATTATATAATTTTAGATGTAATAAATATATAATTATAAATATTATATATATAAAATTATAGATATTATACAAAATAATTTTAAATATCCTCTCCGTAGTATTATCGAAAAAAATTAAAAAAATAAAAAATAAAAAAAGGAGGGATAGCAGGGGCACTTTAATGTAGGTCAATTTCAGTGTAAGAAAACAGGAATTATTACTTTATAATTAGTAATCATGCAGGGTAAGCCAATAAAGTGGGAATCTAACATGGCTAAGTAGAAATTTATAAATTTCAATCGTTATAAATTTATAGCAATGCCACTTAGGCAGCTATAAATAATATACATGTGGTAAGTTGATAACCACCTGTCAACTAAAAGCTCAGAGAATAGATAAAGACTCTCTACTCTCAAAATAATACTGTGTTTCAGCTTTGAAAATTTTTCTTTAAAAATATCACAATTTATTTCTCTGTAAAATAAAAAAAAATTAGGATGCTTTAGTTTACGGGAAGTTAATATTGTTTTTTTTTTAATTTATTACGTTACTTTTTTATTATATATTATTTACAAATTTTTTTTTTAGTAAATTTTTTTTTCATTCTGTGAAAAACAAATAAGTAGTGGAGGTGGAAATTAGAAAGTAATTTAAAAAAAAAAAATAATGATAATATTATTTTTTTTAAAGGTAGGTTATTGTATTTTTTAATAAAAAAAGAATATACTATCTAAAGAGGGACAAAATAATAAGATTGGAGTTCTCCCATAAAATCTTACCAATAATAAAAAACAAACCCAGAAACACTTAAAGAGAGAAATAAACTCGAGTGGAAGGTTGAGACACTCAGAGGCTTGTGTGTTCTTCTTTGTCATGGAGACCGCGGTGCATCCTCTTCACCAAGAACATAATTTATGTCGCTGGTATTTGTTTACTTTCAAAGATCTCCAAATTTTTTGTCTTTAAAATGCTCCAGGTGGTACATGTAAACAGTTCCAAAAAAGCTTCTCCACTTGATCTGATTCTCATTGCTGCTAGCCACCATGTCCCAAAGTCTGACTGGGTCTGATTTAGCAAATCACTCCCAAATGGATTGTAGTTTCATACTTTAGAAGCCGGGCCACATCTCATCAGGCAACGCAGGATCGATTCTTCAGCTGATTTGCATCTAGGGCATATTGCTAAAATTTTTTGAATCTTTGATGCACTAGTTTCAAAATATGTATTTTTCATGATTTACTCTCCACATGAACAATCCATTTTTTGTTGGAATCTTTAATCCCCAAATTGTTTTCTATATTTTGGGTTTTTCTCATCACTGGTGGTAGAAGTTCAATTGGGTCATGGAAAAATTTATAAGCAATCAAGTAATTTGACACAATGTCATATTGTTTTCTCTTGTTCTAAACCCACTGTAATTTGTCAACACCATCATGGTTCACAGTTACGGAGAGGATATGGGAGCTTAAGTCTGGAGAAAAACGTTGGTTGATTAGAGTTTGATTCCATTGCCTTTTTTGAGGTAAGTATGTCTTTCACCCACATAATATCTGTACCAGAATTGTTGTTACAATTGAGCTGAAATGGGTACAGGACAACTAGGGATCTTGGTATATTCGAACATATTCTCCAGACTCTATACTCCAATTTAGTCCTTTTTCAACTACTTTTCTCCTTTCTAATTCATTTTGCCATCCCCATGAAGGTTGAAACCCTTTCTCTGCCAGCATAGTTATAGAATATCGATGATACTTACCCTTTAGCATCCAAGCTAGAAGAGAATTAGAATTTATTGTAATACGCCATAATTACTTGCCTAGTAGAGCTAGATTCTGCACCTTTAGATCTTTAAATCCCAATCATCTCTTCTTCTTTGGTCTTGTCATATGATTCTAGCTAGTACAAGATATTTTCCGTTTTGATTCTCGTTGACCCTACCAGAATGGTGTCAGTATTCAGTGAATTTTCTCCAAAAGTGTATCTGGCAACTGAAAGCATGACAAGGTATAAATTGTAATAACTTCTTCGACTGCCTTAATAAGCACATGTCTTCTACCAGCTGACAAAAGATTTCTCTTCCAAGCCTATACTTGCTTTTGGACCTTGTCCTTGATTTCTCCAAATGTAACCCTTTTAGATCTTTAAACCACTAAAAAAAGTCCAAGATATTTATCTTGGATCCCTTACATGTCCAATATTAAGCAAATCAGCAAAAATCTGTCTGAGCGGGATAGGGGTGTTCTGACTAAAGAAAATGGAAGACTTTGTCAAGTTAACCTACTGGCCACTAATCATTTCATATTCGTAAAGCAAAGTCAATATATTAGAACATGATTCTTCTGACGCTTTACAGAAAAGGATAGAGGCAAATAGGAGATGATTAATTGATGGACATCTCCTATGAATTTGAATTCATTAGATACTTCTGTTTTGCTCTGTCCTGTGTAACAAATAGAAAAATTCTTCCGCACAAAAAAGAAAGAGATATGGTGACAGGGGTCTCCTTGCCGAGTGCCCCTTGTTGGCCTAAACCTTCCACAAGAATAGAGTAAAAAACAAGTAACAAGTTCTTTTTATCCAAGTAATCCATTTCTCCCTAAAACCTATCCTCTCCATAATATACCATAAAAACTGCCATTCGACTCTATCATAAGCTTCGATCATATTTAACTTAATGGCCATCTCATATGATAACCCAGTTTTCTTTGTCTTTAAGTACTGCATGCATTCATGAGAAATGAGAATATTGTCAGAAATAAGTCTATCCTTTAAGAAAGCACTCTGGTTTGGGCAAATGATATTATTCATGAAACTTTGAAGTCGATGAACTAGAATTTTTGAGATAATCTTCTAAAATACTGAGGATAAACTTATAGGTCTGACCTGTGACATATTTCTGGCGTTGGGATCTTTGAAATCAAACAAATCTGGATATGGTTAAAGCCTTTTAGAATTTTTCCTCTTCCAAAGAAACTGCATACAACTTTAAACACATCACTCCCAACTATATCCCAATAGAACTTAAAGTATTTTGCTGTGAATCCATCATCTCCCAGAGCACTGCTACTATAAACACTAAAAGTTTCTCGCTTTGTCCCTTCTATTGATACCGACCTCGTCAGTCTGCGGTTCATGGAAGTTGTCATTATAGAGTTGAAATCTTCAAATCTATCCCTTAGATCAAAGTGATTAGTGGTTGAAAATATTTCCTTAAAATAATTCTCTGCCACCGTCGCTATGCTTTCAGGGTCCAAAGCAATCTCTCCATTATTCCCTACTACTCCCCAAATTTTATTTTTCGGGTTTCTGGTTTGGAACTTCTGGTGGAAGAACTTCGTATTTTCTGTCACATTTTTTTAAGCCACTTGCATCACAACTTTTCCTTCCAATATTTCTCTTCTCTCCCTAAAGCTTCCTCCAATCTATTTTTCAGCACTATAATCTCATTATCCCCTGTGGTTTTCTCTTTCATGCAGCTGCTCCAACAACATTGTTAATTCTTCTATTTCTTTCTTAGAATTGGTGCGGCTTTGTTGTTGCTACTGAACCAACTGGTGACGACAAAGCTTCAACTTTTGGGCTAGATGAAACATTAGTGAACCTTGAAAAACTGTACCCCAGACTTTTGAAATCAAGCTCTTCACTTCATCCATCTCGCACCACCTTTCTTGAAATTTGAAGCGCCTCTTTAATTTCTATTTTGGTGGATTAGTATCAAGAAAAAGAGGTGCATGATCGGATCCATTCTCTGTTAGCCTCTGAACCACAGCTGCATCATACCCAACCCTCCACGTGTCTCCCACCATGAATTTGTCAAGCCTCTCCCTGATTAATTCATTTCTCATCCTCATATTCGGCCAAGTAAACCTCCAACCAATCATACCAAGGTCCATAAGCTGACCCTCAATAAAATCATTAAAATGGTCTATCGATGCTACTGATATGAGATTTCTTCTCTCTTTCTCCTCATTACTTTTGATCGAATTAACGTCTCTTATAATTATAAAGTTTTGCCTAAATTGTTGAAGCTGACAAGAGAGTTTTTCAAATTGTTGCAAACGTACCTGCTCATTAGTGTATAGATAAACTCCCACCAACTCCCATGTTAGATTTTTGTAATCATCCTTAATGGTAGTAATTAAGAAAAAAGAGTTTTGAGCTAGAATCCTCACCTCCATATAATCCTTTCAAGAAAGAGCCAAGCCTCCTAATAATCCACTCAGATCTACAATTGTGAAACTCAAATAACCACATGATCTAACCTTTTGCTCCACAAGGTGAGATAGATTTTTTCTTTACAAAAAAAAAAAAAATTATCTCGGCATAGTGGGATTGACACATCCCTTTAAGGGTTGTGGACTATCAAGGGTCTTCCCAAATCTCGACAGTTCTACGTGAGGATTCTCATGATGCTTTGGATGCCATTGAATAGCTGGCACCCTCCACCATCTCAAGCTCCATAGGCTGCTCAACTGAAGTCATATTCCGGATCCCTCTATCTTCCTTATCTTTTCCTACTCTTCGCTTATTCCCGCTCCATGTTCCAGTTTTTTCTTAACCACTTCTTGCCATATATTTAATTCTCTTGAACTGACTAGTGTGATCTCCACAATTAGAGCTGTTAGTATAATTTTTAGTGAGGATTCCATCACAGGTTAGCTTCTTGATTTTGTGAGCATAAGGAATATGTTGGCTTGTTATCACAATAGCATTATTCCTGTTGCTAGCACTATTTTCTTTATCATCTGATGGAGCTTTATTGGCTGAGTTGTCACCTGATTCATCCTTCGTAGTCTCCTTGACACTCATCCCTGAAAAACCTTCAATAATACAATCTAAGATGAGTATTTTCCGATAAACAGCACATGCAGTTTAAGCTCCCTTCCCCTGTTTCGTAATTTCAGCCTCTTTTGATTGCACCCTTATGCCCACTGGATCATCCAGCACACACTCCCCAATTTTATCTTCCTTTAGCCTATTCTCCTTTGAGTCCTCCATAAAATTGGGACATATCCTGTGATCATGGACTATTCTTGCACAATAGGTACAAACAATCCTAAGTCTTTTATATCGGACAATAACTTCAAGCGAGTTTTTATCTAGTCCAACCATTCTAAGCAAGTCTTTCACAATTTTTCTTCCATTGATCTCAACTATCGCCTTAATAATTATGGATTCTCTCCCCCTTTATGTCGAAAAGACCTGCATCTAAAATCTTTCACAGCCTTCCACCGAGTTTTCTTGCTGCCTCTATAGTCTTGAAAGTTTCTAGTACCCCCAAAACTAAGTCCAAACTGGTATAGAGGTGATCAGTTCTTCTACTTTCTTCCCTCTCTTCCAGCGTTGAACCTGTAATGCAAAATTTTTATAAAGTTATGGGGATCCATTTTTAATTCTCAAAACATCCCATTCTTTCTCAAAGAAAAATTGAAAATTATTGCACCTAATTTTTGCCACCCTAAAACCCTCCAGACGCCCCATATGGCCTTAAAGGCTCCCTCCATGTCCCCTTAGAAAAGGTTTTCTCAACGAATAATCTTTCTATTTGACTTTTGATGGAATTGTTGATCCCTCTCCTTTTATCCTCCTCTCCCAATTGAATTACGTAATCATTCTCTCCTTCATTTACGAGCATCTGACCTTGCATGATTTCTCTTTGGTGTGCCATGCAGCATACACAAGATCAGACGATTTGGCGTTGAAAAGTTCTGACCTTGGAATTGAGAAACTCCTAATTTTTGACGTTGATCTTAACGGTAGAGGAATTCTGTTTGAAAAACTCTAGCGGAGCATAAATACTTTGACGGAACAGTTTATATTTGCCACATAATATTAAATTTGAGAGTGATAATGTTACATTTCTAATATTTTCGACAACTACTTGTCTTAAGATGGTTGGTTAGAATGATGTTGAAGATAATAATCGAAATGTGAATATAACTTAAGATAAATAATTTAGTCAAATAAATTCATTATTTAATAATTAAAAATTATTCTAACTAGAGTTAATATTCAAATAGGTTTTTAAAGTTATACTCGCATCTCAAATTGGTTCCAAAAGTTTTAATTTATTCAATTTGGTCCTTCAATTTGACATTCGTGACTCACTTTATTCTATGGCCTTGTTTTCGTTACTGAATCATTAATGTCTACTGAAATAAATTGACGAATGTCATGCTGAATTTTTTAATGGTTATTTGATATGCCAATTAAAATTTTTTGCCTCAAGTTTTTTCCTAAAAAACTTTTAAAACACTTAAATAAAATTAAAACAAGGGTTTAAAGGCTTTTAGGGAGAAAATTAAGGTTAAAATATTTTAATTACAATATCAAATAGCCATTAGGAAGTCTAACATGATGACTGTCAGTCTATATCAATATGCAGTTAATGATTCTGTGACAAAAATAAAGTTATTAGCCAATGTGAATCACAAATATTAAATTTTGGGACCAAATTGAATAAATTTAAATCTTGAGAACCAAATTAAAGCGCAAACGTAACTTCATAGACCAATACGAATATTACTGTAATACTAGTACTATTACTCATTCTAATTATCTTTTTGTGAGTTTAAAATATATTTTTTGTTGTACTGTTCTCTTTTTTGTCATATAGGGCCGGCCCAATTTTATGCACTAACTTTTTGCAAATTTCTATGATCCATTCACAATTTATGTCAAACAAATCTATAAGTAATTAAACGAAATATGCCGAAATTTTTAAAAATAAAATAAAACAGAATCCCTTGCTATTTTTTTTCATTGACTATTCATTGGAAAGAAATTTTAAGAGGTAACATTTTTATTTAATCAATTATAATATTATTTTATTCTAAAATTATATATTGATTAATTTCATGAATTCATGAGTGTTTTGGATATTATTCATGAAGTTTTTGCCTTAAATCTCATTGCCATTAATATAAAAAAAATGTTAATCAATTGAAATCCATAAAAAAATTAACCTATTTTAAAGTTGTTCAAGTGTTTTTCAGAAAAAAAGTAAAACACAAAAAATACTAAATTCATATATATCTTTCATTAATGATTGAAAATCAATTATCGCTCTGATTTATAGACTAAAACGATTTCTTTTTCTTGACCAAAAATTCGATGTCCTTCTCTTCAAGAGGGTTAGTAGTTCTTTTCTCTATAATATTTAATCAATAATTTCATATTACACTTTATGCATATTTATCAAAAATCAAAATTAATAAAATTTATTTTTACCAGTTAATATTTTTCTTTTCCTTTACTAATACCATAGTTTTCTCCCATGAAAAGGGGGAAAAATGAATAGACAAAAAGAAAGGAAAAAAACCTGAAAAATGATTATAATTATTATGGCCTGTCATTGCAATAAACTCAGCTGAAAAATCACCAATAATTATTTGTAATTAATAAAAGGGCTCTTTTGCCATTCTTCTGTTATGCTGCTTCCTCCGCCACTGTTTTCAACACTTTTTGAATTGCTGCCTCTTGAAATTATTTATCTTGTTAGAAGCTCTTGGATCATGGTGATGTCAAAGAATTAATTAAGGCTAAGCAACGATAATGGTAGTGGTGGAAGGGTCGTTGATATCGACAAAATTGCAGTGTGAACTATAAATGACATCAATCTTGGCACAAAGAAACTATTATAAAGAGGGATGGATGTGTTATAGTTATTAAATTAAAGATCAACACTAGATAATTGAGAGAAAAAAAAAGCAGTAGAATTGTAAAAAAAATTGAATTTAATTAGTTTTGAACTTTTGTCAAAAATCACAAATACTGCAGGGTCATTTTTTAAATATTATAGCAAGTGCACCAATAACCCCATGTTCTTGTATAGCTTGATTCTTCTGATATGTATACTACAATAATTCATGCAGATAGTGACGGAAATTTTGCGATAATTTTATAAAATCGCTGCTAAATGAATAACTCCGGTGCATATTGCAGCGGTTAAGAGTGGGCTGCAATCAGCCTTATATTTAGCATCGGTTTGCAGTATGTAATTAGGGTGAATTATTATTTTACATTTTGCAGTGGTTTTCTTTTAACCGCCGCAAAATCGTTTAACTACATATTTCAATGTTTTTTTTAGGAATAACCATCTGGGTATAATCTAGTTAAGTTAACATTACTACTTTTTTAAACTATATATGTTTAAATCATTGTTATTTAAACTCGTAACACTATTTCTAGATTCGTTTTACCTAAAAAAGTTCACCAGTTAAATAAGTTATATATGTTAACTCATGCGAACAAATTTACCAATAAGATTTTCTCGTTTACTATATTATCATTTAAATTTGCATTCAAATATAAATGTAAAAGAAGAAAATAAAGTCATAGTCTGAATTTATAAATTTAAAATAAAGTTCTAACGAGCATAAATTAAAGTTACTCTTGTTCAAAGTTATGTCTTACTAAATCTAAATCAAGAAATTCTAAAAGTAGATAAATATGTAAAACTGCAACCCAAACCATTAAATTAAGGGAATCAACGTAATTCTTATAATAAAAGGTCAAAATTTCTCTTCAACATCGTATTGACCTGGCTAAAAATACTCTGTTAAGAATCTATGGCCTTCACGTCTTACAGGATCTGATATGTCATCTCCATACCATGGCTTTTGGTTCAGATTAAAGCACCTTTTTCGTAACATGTATATCATCTTCTCTTTGTTGGTCTTCTAAAGTTTCATTATCTTATTGAGATCAAACTGCATAGATCTGTCAATTCCAATGGAGGAGATATCATCTAAATTGTCTTCTGAATCAGACTCTTCCCCATCTAGACTGTCAGGAACTATTTTCTCAGAATATTCAGGTAATACTGAAAATATCAACATGCATACAACAAAATAATTATACCCAGAAGAAATTGAGAACTCCCAATTCATTAGAAAGTGATTTAGAAAAAAAAAATGGACGACAATATGCTAAGATAATTTTAAAATTAAACGCAAATAAACAACAATTACCATCTCCCTTGTTGGTAGTTTGGGCAAATTTCTTAGACAGAAGCTCTGTAGCGAATGTTGTGCTTGCATTGCATGATGCAAAGTCCTCAATTTTCATTTGTTCTGTTCTACCGTCATATTATGTTCACTAATGTTTAAAAATCGTAACATTATTGGAATTGATATCGAATATTAGATATCAAGATTATCAAAACTGCAATATTAAGAACAACAACAACTGAAACAACATTAAAGATCTAACGTAAACTAACTTTTGATGGAAAAAAATCGTTGAAAGAAACGGAAAATCTTCTTTTATTCATGAAAACCCACAATACATTAAAGACTTAACTGCAAATTGAAAATACACAAGTTTTTTGTAACTAAAGAAAACAACATACATCGTTGAGTTTATTTAACTTATTCATGACACAAAGATCATTTTTAAATTACGTTAACTTTCTTCATATAAGCATTACGCAACATCATTGAAATTCTCTGAAGCATTTTCTGTGGGGTGTTCTATATCATCCTCCCTTGTCAACTATAAATCTCCAATGTTACCTTTCGTTGACATGTTCAACCCTGGATGTGGAGAAAAACCAACTTCAGTTTCTTCATTCTCTTCTCCCATGTCATACAAATCTCGTGGTTTCACATGAATCACAACACTCCATTTCTTAGCTACTTCATCATCCACATAGTATACAAGATGAGTTTCTGATGCCAATATGTCCAGTTCATCATCTTCTCGATCACCAGTGTGTATCGGACGAGAGAAATTACCGCTGGTAAGGCCCAAATAGTCTTGTTTGATGCCTCTGCTGGTAGTGGTATCAGCCCAAACTCATTTGAACAATACCACTGTGAAATGACAGCTATAATTTAATTCAATTATGTCCACAAATTTTCCATAATACGGAACACTACCAACAGCCACTCTATTATCACGCATGCTTGCATAACTTCTTATATTAGATGATACATATACTCCACTATTTTGGGTTTTCATCCCGTCTTTCTTTGTAATAGTTCTAAACTTGTATCTGTTAACGTTGTACGTCACAAAACATCTTGCCTGAATCATGGGACCACATGCAAGCAACTTCATTTCTTTCAAATGAAGCGTACTTTCCATTGGAACCTAGCACCACATAACATTCATGCTTTAAATTAAAATCAGATTTCATAAAGTACGAATTCTAGGCTAAAAACACATTGGTCAGTTTAATATTCTATTAACCTCATGCTTGAACCAACGAGGAAATACCGCATGCACAACATTGTCTATCTTAGATTGCGACCTTGTTTGAGCCCGTAATCTTCGCTTTGTTTTTTTCCTAAATGTACTTTATGAGAGAAAAGAAAATTAGTCCAACTAGTCACTGGGTGAAAAGAGTTATATTCGTGTTTTAAAATACATGTGTATACTTACTCAAGAAACGGAACCACGACCTCGTAATTGACTAGCACATGACGATGTGCTTAATATTTTTCCATTGGAGTGAGTTCGAAATGTGAAACAGCCCCTAATGCCTTTCCAATAGCTGGGAACATAGTTTCCCCTAAATTATGTGTAACATCAATGGATTGATCATTAACTCGCCCTGGTCGGTTGATTCTAGTCTAGATATTATCCAAATATCTAGAACAAAAAGTCAGAATTTCCTCAGATAAATAGTCTTCCGCAATTGAGCCTTCTGGTTGTGCCATATTACGAACATATCGCTTCAAACGACCTAGATACCTTTTATATAAATACAACATAACGCTCAATATATACACAATTAATTGAACTGATTGTATTAATGGGGTTTATTAGCAAGCTAACCTTTCTATTGGATACATCTACCGATAATGTACTGGTCCACCAAGATTTACTTCATCAACGAGATGCATCGTGAGGTGAACCATGACGGTGAAGAAGGATGGAGAGAAAATCATTTCCATCTGACACAGGGTTTGCACAACATAATTCTGAAGGTCAGCAAGCTACATAGGGTTTATGGCTTTCCCACAAAGTTGTCGAAAAAATGATGACAAAGTTGCAATCACATTGGACACTGGACTCGGAAGTGCATTCTTCACCAAAATCGGAAGTAATTGTTCCATTAGAATATAGCAGTCATGACTTTTCAACCCAGACAATTTGTGCTGTCGCAAATCAACACAATGGGCAATATTGCTAGAGTAACCATCTGGAAAGACCACATTCTGTAGAGTCTTCAGGAATACATCCCTCTGTGAATTTGACATTAAATTGTAAATATTGTAGAAAGATATTTACCACCTTCACCCGGCCACAATTCAGGCCTTATGCCCATGCATTGCAAATCTTTGCGAGCTTTAAGATGGTCTTTTGATTTGCCACTATCGTTTAAGATAGTGAATACCACATTGTCACAAACATTTTTCTCTATATGCATTACATCAAGGTTATGACGCAACATCTGATCCTCCCAGTATGGGAGGTCAAAGAAAATACTCTTCTTTTTCCAATGCGAGTCATCTTCATCTGCATCTTGACCATTGCGTCTTTTTTTGGCTGTCACAGTTGAAATCTTCCCAAATGAAACGTGCACATTAGACTGCTGTCTCAAGACATCTATTATGGATAACTTCTTTGGTGGATCTCTGCCTTCGACTTGCCTGTCAAATCTATTCCGAACTTATCTGTATTTGTGTCCTTGAAAAGTTACACGTATGACACATCTTGAAAGTTACACGTAGGACACGCTAACCCATTGTGCGTATTCCAACCAGATAGGTTTCCCAATCCTGAAAAGTAGCTGATAGTCCACATTAGTACCGCACATATCTTGAAAGTGTTTCCCTCTTTGGCATTATACGTTTCAACGACATCCCATAATTGCTTCAACTCATCTATCAAAGGCTACAAGTAAACATCTATGTCGTTACCTGGCATTTTTGGCCTAGGAATAAGCATGGATAGAATGAAAGATGTCTGTTTCATGCAAAGCTAGGGCGGAAGATTATACGGAATAAGAATCACAGGCCAGATGGAATACTTTGTGCTCATATTCCCAAAGGATTAAATCCATCGCTTGCCAAGGCTAGGCAAACATTGCGCAAATCCTTAGAAAAGTTAGTATACTTTGCATCAAACTTTTTCCATGCTTCACCGTCCCTTGGATGCCTCAGCAAACTATCGTTATTACGCGCCTCTTTATGCCATAACATGTCAGTTAATGTCTTGCTGCACATGAATAACCGTTGCTGTCGTGGCATGAGAGGAAAGTAACGAAGAGTCTTGGCTGCTATAGGTTTTCCATTTCTCTTTACAAGTACTTTGAGCCTAATAATAGAGCCTTTTTTAGTCTTCTACTTCCATCTTGAACACCCATATTGTAAAACCCGAACGATTAGTGTAACACCCTACCACACAGAGCCTTACACCTAGGATGTAAAACAGAGGTGGCGAGGTGCTACGACTTCTAAAATTAAAATGCATACATATAATAGTAGAAAGATATATAATAAACTAGGAGCCTTGAAAGATGGGTAAAACAAAATTGCGAAATAAAAAGCGCAACACTCCAGAAACGGAATAACTTGCGTGTGAAGAAAACTATAACTATCAAACATAAGATAATAAAAGTAGGAATAGAGAGCCAAGGATACAAAATAACAAGCTCCTAACTCAACCCGCGAAGCTAAGGCTGGCTGGAGAATATTTACTCACACACACACACACACACACACACACACACACACACACACACACACATACACACACATATATATCCAAAACCCAAATGAACATAAACAAAATCCTGTCTCTCCATAAGCCTCTAAGAGGATCAAAAGAGTAAGCTACACACACACACACACACACACACACACACACACACATATATATATATATATATATATATATATATATATATATATATATATATATATATATATATATATATATATATATATATATCACTGTACAACAAAATAACCCAGTAACCACTTTGCTTCAGGAGTTTAGACGCCTAACGAGATACCTTTCGACCTGCATCTGAAAAACAACAACATAGTATGGGATGAGAACCAGAGGTTCTCAGTATGGTAAAGGTGCCACACACATAATATATAAGGTCCTGAGAATGCCAGAGGTAATCCTAGAATGCCGACACTCATTTTATAGAGCTTAAAGTATTAAACAGAAGCCATAAATGGTGGTTTTCTAAGAGTATCTAAACCTAACTTAACTTAACCTTAAAATCTAAGTCCCGTACTGCCATTCCTCCATACCTCCATCTCTGTCAGTATTTCACAGACAAATAAACAGATAAAAGCAAGCACAAGAAGGTTACAAATACTGCAGGTAACAAATATACATTTAGCATGGCAAGTGCACTTAGGCACACCCATTTAATACACAAACAAGTAATTCAAGTAGTATGCACATGATGCATGCCTGTCCTATGGCTGATGAGGCTCATTTGTCGATTATCCAGCCAACCAGACGAGTCCGAAAACCTTAGACTGTCCCTTGACGTGCATCCCCAAGAGTCTATGCATAGCTTTTTCTCAAATAATTAATATTGCTCAATGGGGGTTAACATTCCCGGGAATTTATAAGTGCCCAGTCATCCTTACGTCATAGGATCAACAGAGTATCGAGCTTTCAACCTGGTACACGTGGTGGCAAGCCATGGTACTTTACCCAGGGAATCTTGTATCTCAGATCATTTAATCATTCAAGCTAAGTATCATACATGATCATTCATTTGATTATCAAGCCAAGTATCATACATAATTATCCGTAACATTTCATAATCAATTCATCACTTTCCTTTTTAGCTTTACTTCACTGCCAAGTTATCCCCATTTCCTAACTTCATCTGATTACCAGGTCTAATACTATTATTAATGACTAAAGGAATGAAAATAGAGGTTTAGAGGTTTGAAATAAAGTTTAAAACTCCAAAAATCATGTTTGCTGAAACAGGGGCCACGCGTACGAGTGGGAGTGTGAAAGTGCAGCTCGCGCGCACATCCCTTGTCATGCGTATGCGTGGGTGAAAACTTCACGTCACGCGAGCGCGTGGGTCACGCGAACGCGTGGACATGCTTACTAACCCCTTACGCGTGCGCATGGCATCAATCGCGTACGCATCACCAAAATCCCATTCCACACGTACGCGTGAGCCACGCGTACGCATGGACGTACGTTCTCTTAAATACCAGATTTTGGTAGCAGAGCTGCAGAATTATATATATAGCTTCCTGCATTGTTTAAATTACATATTCCATATCAAAATTTTTGACGGGCATAACTCAATCGTTTTAAATCATTTTTCTTCCGTTCTTGAAACGGCATAAACTTCATGAACCAAATTTACATTTAAAATAAGCTGAAATTAATTTGGGGTTCCGGAAGCCAAGTTATAGCCTGTCGAAGTTCAGTCTAAAACCAAAGTGCAATAAATCTCATAAACCTCCTTTCATTCAAAATCTCAATTACCATTCATCAACATACCTACAATTCTCAACTTAACAAGTTCTTCTACATCATCAAGCAACCACCATAACAATTTATTACTTAAATCAACAATGATACACTTTCTTTTTCCTAAAATCCATCAAGCATTACCAACCAACCAACAAGCATCAAACCACAATAATTCATCAAATCTTTAATTATCCACCAAGCCAAATCAAATATATCCAATGTTAAGATACTAAACATTATATATATATACCTGCTTTCTAACTTATCCTATGGTCATCTAGCCTAAGTTTTCATATAACATTATATATTAAATGCAAGAAACCTAAACTATACCTTGGCTGATTCCCACGTAACGATCAAGGTAATTTAATTAAAACAAACACAGCCCTTCCAAAACAAACATAGCGCTTCCAGAATTCAATAAACACTAGGCTCAGCTTCCTCCAACTTCCAATATTCACAATTCCAAGCTCCAATTATTTATTCACAACCCAATACACATTTATAACACATATATACCCAATTTAATTCCCAAAACATAAATTCAACAAATTAAATAAGATTTATGATATCCTCACCTTACCCAAGCTTCACATAAGTAAGAGTGAACGTTTTCCTCAAGCTAATTGGATCCTAAAACATCGAAGAGTAAAGAAATTCAATACCCGTACCATACTTTCAAGAATTTAGGGAAAGGAGTGGCTGGGAGTATTTAATGAATTACCTATAAAATTATTCCGGTAGAAACGTAGAGCTCGACGCGGTGGACGTGTGGCCGCAAACGGTACGGCGATCGGAGCTCGGACGGAGAAGTTACGAGAAGTTGAATTTACCATAAGGGTTGAAAACGTTTTCCCCTTCCTTTCCTCCCTTGTTTGCTTTCAGCGTTCCTTTCTGCTGAATTGGGGAGAAGAAAGGCTTCGATCTACTTTTAATGCTGGGCCGGTTGGACCGACGGGTCCGGTTCAACCGGTTCGGTCCAATCTTAGATCGATTTCTTCAAAATTAGTGTCAAAATTCTCGTTTCGATGAGCTCTATCCTAATTTAATATTATTTTTGCATTTCTAATATTCTTTATTAAAACTAATTTATCAACTAATTATTTACTGATTTAACGGGGTTTACAATTAGTAAATAATTAGTTAATAATTATTTATTAATCAAGAAAATTAGAAAATGAAATTTTATGGTTTAATAGAGTAGAGAAAATTAAAATTAGAATTTTGACACTAATTTTAAAAAATTTGGCCCAAAATTGGGCCGAACGGGCCGAACCGGGCCCGTATTGGGCTCAAGACTCAACCCATCTCATTAAAACACATGAGCTTCAGCTCATTGTTCTTCTTCTCAAAGAGAAACATGCTGAAGCAAAGGGGGAAAAAGGGGGGAAACATCCAAACCTTCAATCCCACGTCACTTTTGATCTAGAGTTCTGATTGATGAGCCTTCAGCGGCCACGCGTTCGTCTCGGAATTCTCTACAAAGCCCGCTAACCAATTTGGTAAGAAATTTACTTTTTTTTGCCCAAATATTCCCTTCACAGTTTCGAATTTGAGGTTTGGAAGTTGAGGATTTTTAGTTGTTTTGATGTTCTAGGGTCAAATTAACTGGAGAAAATTAGTGGGTCTTGTGCAACTGATGCATAAATAAGGTAATAACTTCAAGCCCTTATTGATTTGTGGGTTAGCAAGCTTGAATGTTGATTATAGTGATATGTTGTGGGATTAGATTGAATGTTGTTGATTTGGAGAACATTGATAATGTTGGGAGCTTGATTTTGGGACCTTGGTGGCAGAAATTCAGTTTAAAGAGGCTCTGGGGCTATGAATTCTTGAGAAACATTGACATCGAGGTGTCTTCAGGTTTTACGAGGAATTGGCTAAGGTACAATTTAAGTTTCATTTAAGTACCGTGTGATATGATGTGAATTCCTAGGTTAGATGCCCCTAGGATTAAGCTTGAATGGTATGATTGATTGGTATTACATGTGTAGTAGATGATATTAATATTGGATAAGGATTGTGGAATTGTGCATTGTTGATGTGTCGTTTGAAATTGGTATTTGATAGTGAATTATGTGGTTATGAGTTTATTTGATAAAATATTGGGCTGCAGGCAGTGAATTCGGGCCGAAGGCCGAAAAGAGCTAAGAACGGTAAGTGAACGGTAAGTGATGGTTGATTATTGGTGATTAGATGAATGAGGATATTAAATGTGAAAGTTGAGTCTATGATGAGAATGTGGCGAATCATTGATGATTGATAAGTTTTAATAATGATTATGAATAATGATAATAATTGATTGTTGATTTATGAATAATGTTGGTTAGTTGTGAACTTGTTGGATTGAAATTGATAGAATTGAATATTGATATGTAGAGAGAGGGGTGATAAGGGTATGGAAGCATTTTGGTTGGACATTGGGTTGTTTTAGGTTGAGAAACTTTGGTATGAGAAAGAAATGTTGGAAAATGGACGTTTTGAACTTTTGGGTAAAACTTGGTTTTTTATGAACTTTGGCGATCCATAACTTGAGCCTCAGATTTTGGAATCGAATGAAATCTATTTCAAATTAAAGATAATTTTGAAAGCTTTAAAACGGTATAGATTTTGTGGAAATTAGAGTTTTGTAGAGGAAGTTATGGACGTCGGAAGTTAGGTGCATAAAACTGAATTTATGGACTTAAGAGCTTTTACCTATTCTGCATAACTCGCATACGTGAGCCTTGCACGCGACGCGACCAACCCTTTCTGGTTTGGTATCTCACGTACGCGAGCAAGGTGCATGCGTACGCGAGCAAGGAAAAACTCACCCACGCGTACGCGTGGCCCACGCGTACGCGTGACCCTGTTGTCAGCAAATATGACTTTTGTGTTTGTAAAACCGAATTTCAAACTTCTAAGCCCCTATTTTCATCCTTTAAGTCTTAAATCATAATAGAATGCCTAGTAATGAGAAGAAGCTAGGGAAGGTGATAACTTGTAGATGAACTAAGGGGAGAATTAATGATGAATCAAGAGTAATGATGATTGTATGAGTTGCTGAGGATGATGATGGAAGTGCTGTGTATGTTATGGGTCGGATGGCTATGAAAAGCGTCGATTTATGGCTAAGTATGTATATGTATATGATTGATTATTAAATGATTATGATTAATTGAGGAAGCTTGAAAATGTGGCGAGTATGCCGGAGATGCAAATATGATTAATGAATGAATGTGAGTATGCTTGTGTTTTCTCTCTGGTTGTAATGGTGACAGGGCACATATACCCTCTAATGGTGACAGGACACAGATACCCTCTAATGGTGACAGGGCACAGATACCCTCTAATGGTGACAGGGCACGGATTCCCTCTAATGGTATTAATGTGTAACAGAGAGAGGATATCTGGGTTAGCTACCGGGTGTGTCAGGTTCTGGCAGTTAACCGATACGTGAGCTCATGGCCAGTAGGATAGACATACATCATATGCATTTATTTGAATTGTTTGGGTTTGCTTAATTGCTTTGGATTGCCTAATTGTACATGTTTCCTGAATATTTGCTAATTTCCCTACTTGCCTTACTTGTGTATTAATTGTCTGTATTATTTGTGTTTGATTCGGTCCTTGGGTTAGTAGGTTGGGAGGTGGAGAAGTATGAAGGATTTTGGGTTAGAATTAGAATCCTCTATGATAGTTGCCAAGTTATGGATTAGTGAGAGCTTAGGTTGGATATGACGAGATAAGAAGTTTAAGATGCTTAGTGAATTTATATTATAGTACATTGTATTTATTTGGCACTTTTACCGTACTGGGAACCCATGGTTCGAGGGTTCTCATTCCGTATATATCTCTTATTTTTCAGATGCAGGTCCAGGTGCTCAGCAGTGGGTTGTGATTTATATGAAGAACGGCGAAGACCTTTGAAATTCTCTTATTTACATTTTTCTAGATTCTCTTCGCTTTTGTTTTGAAAACTTATGCTATGTATTTAATCCTTTGAAACTTGCATATAGAGGCTATGATGTATTTTGGGAGAGATAGGAATTCCCGTTGTCAAACTGGTTTTTATTCTACACCCTAGCTGGCCTAAACTTCGCAGGTCGCGACTAGCGGCTATTTGTATATATTATACAATTATATTACGTCTTTATCTCATTCTGCTTTACTATTTATCCTTACCTTCGCTTTCTGATCGCGCTTTATTTATATGTTATCGATACATAAGAGTTCCCATTTTCGCGATTTTATTTTTACTCCTTTTCAGGCTTGTCGTTTAATATTTTCCTTCATCATATATATAATTACGTATTATAATCCACCTTGAGAGTCATACCACCTTAATATCATTGACTTATGACTCGAGCATAAGGATCTGTATATTAGGGTGTTACATACATTGCTTGCACCTAGTTAAGTTTTCATCATCTCCTCGATACAACATGCAATCATTTGGACAAGCATCTATCTTGTTGTATTCAATACCCAATTTTCTTATCGTCCTAGCTTCATACACTGTCTTTGGAAGTTTTGCTTGTTCGAATGCGTCCTACAATAAATCAAGAATCATTGACATTGCCTTATCACTCACACCGCACATACACTTAATATGATAAAGCTTCACTAAAAACGATAATTTGGAGTACTTTAAGCATTTGGGATATAACTCCTGCTCTCCATCTGCAAGTAGATCGTTAAAATCCCACGCCGCGTGACTTGGACCTTCAAATAGTACGGCAACACGTCTTCATCATCTTCGACATGTTTGATTGTTGTTGTGTCCTCACTCCCATGTTGTATTGTGAAATTGAATGCCTCGTTGACCATTTGGTGCATCGAATTTTCTTGGGATATAGGATTTTCATTTAAACGTCTAAATTCAGGACTCTCTTCAACTGGCTTCTCACCATGACGCAATCAAACAGTATATCCAGGGGAAACGGCCTTATCAATAGATCGTTGTATGTATCCTCTCTTGTTTGTATAAGTTGAAACCCACATTGAAGACATAGACACTTTATCATGCCATCGGACGATGCATTAGCGAATGCAAAGTCCAAAAAACTATTCAATCCTTGCCTATATTTCACACTATTCTGTGGCTTTGAAATCCAGCTCTTATCAATATCTATTATAGTAAACAAACATAGTGAACAAAATTAATAGATGACGAGAAAAATAAACTTGTGAACAATGCACTGGCCAAAAGAAGCCCAAATTTATTTATTACTTTGATTATCTTTAGCAAATATCAGTCACCATAAAATGCACAAAGGCACATAATCTTTAAAATATCTTAACTTCATTTGATGGTGAGTTCTACTGTACCCTTCCGATTTTAAAGGGTAACTTACCCCCTTGTTACATATCACAATATTAGTGGTTGAATTAGATTGATTTGTCATGGTTAAATTTAACCTTTTATTTAAGTTAAGTTTTGATAATCCAACTAATCAAGTATGGTACAATTTTTTTACAATTTATAAACTTTATTAAAAAAAATCTCATTCTATAATTTATTTTTTCTCAAACCACATCTCTATTAATCATTTTCAACGTATCTATTTTGATTGAAAATAATTACTAAATATCCGGGTTAATAAAAAAAGATTATAAAATGATTAATAAATGATTTTTTTTATGTTTGTTTTATTTAATTTTTTGAGATTTTCTCTGTTTGAAATTATTAATAAATATGTGGTTTGAGAAAGAAAAAATTAAATAAGGAGATTATTTTAAATGATTTTTATAATTTGCAAAAATAATTATACCATAATTAGTTGTAGTTGGTTTCTCAAAATATAGATTAAATAAAGGTTTAATTATTCTGTTAGTCCCTATACTTTCGGGACATTTTCAATTAGGTCTCTAAGCTTTTTTTCCTTTTAATTGGGTCCCTGCACCAAATTTTTTTTTCAATTGAGTCCCTACACTTTTTTTTCCTTTTTTTTTTGAGTTTCTGCACTAATTTTTTTTAGTTAGATCCCTATACAATTAAGCCAATTACTACCAAGAAGGACCTAATTGAAAAAAAAAATTTGATGCAGGGACCCAATTAAAAGGAAAAAAAGTATAGGGACCTAATTGAAAATTTTGCGAAACTATAGGGACCAACAGAATAATTAAACCTTACATAAAAAGTTAAACTTAACCATGAGAAACCACTTTAATGCAACCACAAATATTTTAGAAATGTAATACGGGATAAGTTACCCTTTAGAATTGGAAGGGTATGATAGAATTCACCTCATTTGATACTCCTCAAATTAGAAAAAGTGTGACCACTAGTACTAAAATATAATAAAATGTGCAATAGAGAAATAATAATCTTTTAATGATTTTAAATTGATATTATTAAAAATTGTTAACTGTCAAACTGGTCGAGAACCAGACAGTTGAACCAAACCAAGACCTGGCCGGTTTGGTTCAAAAACTTCCCCAAACAGTACCGTTTTGTTCAAATTGTCTTTGCAGCGTCGACACTACTCCTTGATTCTTCCTTCCAATTCACTTCCTGAAACCTAAAGAAACCCTAGCCTCTGAACTCCAAAGGTTGACACGGCAACCATAGCCTCCACTCAATCACTCACCCTCTTTTAACGTTAACCCTAAAGGCCTCCCCATTCCCGGGATTTAGCAACTCGTCCTCAACACTCATCAGCCACCCACCAGCAGCAGTAGCAGGCAGTTGCTCCAGCCCTTAGCAATTTACTCTCCTTGGGTAGAGCTCACTGTCGCCGCCGGTATTTTTACTGACAGAGGGTGCCGTCACCGCTCTTTTCTGCCACTCACACTCTTCTCCTCGCCGTGGAATCTCTGACAGAGCTCTTCTCGTCGCACTCTGGAACTGGTCATAATCATCTGTCGTCTCCTCGCCGCAATGAGCTTTGGTCCCGACGTCTCTTTCTTGAAACTCTCGCTCTATCTCTACAAGGTAACTATCAGCGGTGTGTGCCGCTATGATAACACTCTCGCCGAGCTCACTCTATCACCGCAATGACTCGCTCGGAATCTCTCTGGTAAGCCACTTCTTTTTCAGTTGCATGTTTGTTTTGTAGTGAATTTTAAAAACTTTGAGCTCAGTTTGTGTTCTGAAATTGGATCCTGAAGGTATCGTTGTAGTGAAAATGAGGTTATTGTTGGCATGAGGTTTTTAGGTTGATCCATGTGATTCTGTTGTACCCATTGAGTTTGTGTTGCTGCATCATTGTATTTATTAAGTTGCAATCATATAATTTTTGTTATTTAAGATTTTAGATATGAAATTGTGGTTTATAATTACCTAATTAATGCTTGATTCTGGTAAGATTGATGGTGTCTCTGGTTGTTAGTGATGATTGCACCATCTTACACTTTTTCCTTCTATAAATTGGTGGGAAATTCTTGGTGCTAATTAAGGTACATATATTTTTAGTTTACTCCTGATTTTTTTGGGGTTAATTTTTGGCAAAAGATTGTTAATCTTTGTCCAAAACTGTGCTCGAATTTGTTGAAATTGTGATGAGATGCAAAATGTTTTTAATCTTTATTAAAATTATGCTGAAAATTATAATAAAAGTTTTTCAGAATTTGTGTTTGTTCACTATGATCAGTCCCTTGTTTAGAGAAGAAATAAATTATGCGTCTTTAATTTTAAAGAAAAAAATACATGAATTGATTTAGCTCTATTATCCGGATAAGTAGATGTTGGTTAATTTAATGAATCTGAAATTGTTTTGTGTGATTATTTTATAATTTGGATAATTTTATAAATTTTATTCGTATACAAATTTTGGCCTCTGATATTTGTCTTTTTAAAATTTGGCTGATGTGTTATATTTATATTTGATTATAAAATTTTTATTAGAATTATACTTTTAAGTTGTATTTTTTATAAGTTGAATATGTGTATATTTTTGTATATTTATATATAAGTTTGATTTATAGTTTTATTATACTTCGGTTTTTTTTTTTTTTGTGTACTTTTAGTTACCTCATATTTGGTTTGAATTTTAGTGGAAAAAAGTATAAAATAAACGATAGATGAAGTAATTTTAATATGTATCTTTAATTACAAGACATATACAATACCGAATTATTTTAATATTAATAAATTCATAAATTTTTTATAAATTTTTAAGTCTTGGGTAGGAGGCATTAAATTTTTTTTAAATTAAATTAATTTATTTATTTTATTAAGTATAGTTTTATGTGCATATTACGTTTGTAATTCAAATGTGTTTTTAGAAACTATCTACGTATGTATATTTTGTGTTAGTATTTAAAAATTGATTAATGTTCCATAAATTAATAAATTAACAAAATATATAAACAGATCAAATAAAAAAGGAAACAACTATAAAATGGTCAATAAAAAATATACATGAATGTTAGATAAATTTAGACTAACCTGGTCGAAGATCCATTCAACCTACTATAGTCGACACCTTATACATATGAATATGTGTCTTGTTATGACGTGTTAGATGTGGAAATTGAGGCCTTCAAATACCTGAAAAAAAAAATCAGGATGTGAAATTAAAAAAATTCCTTTGAAAAAATTAACTCATGAACCACAACAAAAGAATACGGCACTGAGATACATCGGAGGTGCCTATGATTAAATTAAAAAAAATTAATCATAAAGGTAAGGATATAAAATTAAAAACAACAGATTAAATTTAATTATAAATACTCCTTGGAGAAGGGCACAACACATTGAGCACCAAATAGGTCTGTAATGGTTGAGAAAGCATGTGCTGATGAAAATGTGTAATCCTTCTTATATTAGTTATCATTCAGGTTTTTTAATTTGAGGTAACGTATTTATATAGCATTTAGCAACAAAGGTTATTATAACTGAGTAGTTTAATATGGAATTCAAATTATCGAATCCTTTATCTTTTAGTTTTAACCACATTTTAAGCTGATAAATCTTAACTTCCGTATCCTATAATATTGCTAGAAGTTGTAAATAATATTTTCAAATTAATTCATAAAAAATTAAGATAATTAAAAAGCAAAAATTAAAAGAACACGTGTGCTTCTGGTTGCTAATTTAAATTGATAAAACTAAAAAATCATTTAATTCAAACGGTTCCCATTAAATGAATAGGTCAATTTTAGTTTAGCATTTCTCCTCCCAAATCTCAACCGTTTGGATGCTCACCAGACCCCCAATATTAGCATAACTCTGAAATTGTTACCCAAAGTAAATGTCAATCTCAGCTCCCTTTCAAACCGTTTGATAATCTAAGCCCCAACCATCTCAATGGAGCACAACTCTGCAGCTCCTACTGTTGAACCAACCTTAATCCTCCATCCATTTCTCTGCAAGAATCCTGCCTCATTAAGATATCTCTGCTGGTAGCGCTCTGTTACTCCCCCTTTCTCGCCATCCAACTTTTATATTGTTTCTCTGGGTTAACTTTCTCGAAGACAGTTGGGTTCTGCAGCGATCAAATACAAAATTTTATGGAAATTACTTCAACTACTTATTAAAATTTATGTTGAATAAATAATTTTCATACTTGTTTGTGTCTTTGTAGTGATGAATTGGAGAGCCATGAGGACTAGCAACTGAATCTGGTTACTCATCTTGTTGGTGGTTACAAGGTAAATTTGGTGTGTATTGTTCGTGTTGATTATGGTATATATGTTTTTTAGTAAACTGAAGAATTTTTTTTGGGTTAATTTTTGGCAAAGAATGTTAATCTTTGTCCAAAACTGTGCTGAAATTTTGATGAACTTGTAATAAAATGCAAAACGTTATTAATCTTGAGTAAAATTAACCTGAAGTATTTTAGAGAAACAGTTTTTCAGAGTTTTTATTTGGTCACTATGATCAGTCTCTTCTTAGAGAAGAAATAAATTTGTCATCTTTATTTTTAATGAAAACATATCTGAATTGATTTAACTCAGTTATCGGGATAATTAGCTGTTGGATAATTTAATGAAATTTAGATTGTTTTGTGTGACTATCTTAAATTTCATATAATTTTTTAAATTTTAATCGTACATAAATTTTGACCTCTTATCTTTGTTTGTTTAAATTTGACTCATGGGCTATTTAGATTTGATTATAAATTTTTTTGTTGAAAATATACGTTTAAGTTGTGTTTTTTAATTAATGTATATCAGAATATGTTTCTGTTTTTTGTATAGTTATTTAAGTTTTGATTTGGTAATTTTATCATACTCCAGTTATTTTATTATGCTTTGGTTATTTAAATTTATTATAAATAAAGTGGATACTCTTAGTTCGTTATAAGTTTTTCAGATATTCTATTAACCAAAACTTTTTCTCTTATTTTGGAATCATACCTTTTAGGTGCTGTTGACAAAATCTGATTGGCATTGCCACAGAGAATTAAAGACACTACAATGATTAATTGTTGAGTTCATTTCATGTTCTGGTAAATAGCGGTGGTTAAAATCCAATTAATTAAATTGGTATAGTCTTCAATGTGATTCCATAGAGCTTAATTTCATCTGTTCACATGTTTTACTCGCTTTAACATATGTTAATTGATATTATTTTTCCATTCACGAAATTCTTTCCTAGTGTTAACATGATGTCTATCAAAGTCTGGCAATACTTTCATGAAATCCCACTTTAGAAATAACAGAAGCACAGTAGAGAATAAATACTTTACTATAAACAATAACTGCACTAATAATTGCTTCTATTGGTGTTTGGTGCAGACCTATTTGCTAATTTGGCGGAAGAAGACTAAGAGGAAACCCAGAGGATTTTGCAGAAAGAAAGGAGGTGCAAAAGAAGTCTCTTAATGCTATAGTCATCAACTACAAGTAAATGTCAATTCTGTGTACTCTTACTTTTTTAGTTCCATAGTATGTCTGCCATGGTTCGAATAGATAAAAATCACCTGTTACATTTACATTTGTTGTTTGTAGTGATGCTGTAATATTTTAGAATGTGAATGCCATTTCTGCAGGCAAAAATCTTGCTTTAGCCAAAGAACAAAAAACTTATGAATAGGCTATATAGCCATTGGCTAAGGCTTCATTCATTTAATTCTCAAGTCTGAAGCCTCATCAGAACTTATATTCTGTTCATGAATTCTTTGGGGTAGTATGACACTCAATTCTATGGATGATATAACCAAGAATCTTGAAATCGGCTTTTTTTTTTTTTGTTATTGATATTCTTCACATTATCCATAGTCTTATGCTTGTTGATTGGTTTTGGTTAATGACAATGGCAATTTAATTTAGCGGGGCCGGAGAAAAAAATAAAGCGGAGAATTTTGCAAAGGATAGCAAAGAACTGGAAGGATATAAGACACAACTTGTATCATAAGTTTTACGAAGAAACAAGGACTTTTGAGAGAAATGTTAAGCATCGCCCATTAGGAATAGAAGAAAATTATTGGAAATGTTTTCTTGAATATCGCCAGAAGGAAGAAACAAAGGTAACCCTTGGTATTTTTTATTATTTCCACGAAAACATACATATGTCTACATAATAGACTCTTTACATTTTATATTCAATATCCCATTCTCATTTGTATTTGTTCTGTTATTTGTTCATAGAAAAATTGCAAACAAAATGCTTTAAATTGGAGTAAGCAACTTTACACACATAATCGGGGCTCCAAAACACTGGCAAGAACAAAAGACGAAGTGGTAATAAATAATTATTTGGTTTGAGTTTTCGCTTAATTTTCCTAAATATAGTGTTGTTATTTATATAATTATGTCGATATCAATGTTATAGGAGAAAGTACGTGGAAGGCCCATTGGTAGAGGAGAGTTGTGGACCATCACTCATAAAAAATGGCTCGTATATCTATGCAGATGTGCGTGTTGTTGGTGTAAGTAATGTTTGAAATTTTTAAACTTCTCTTATTGTATATATCGTGATAATTTTAAATAATCATAACCCAATTTCTTGTATATCTGTAGGAAGCAATTGCGAATATTGAAAGCCAAGATGAATTCTCTAAGCACCTTTCACAAAATGATTCGCTAGCACAAGTTCTTGGAAAGGAGCACCCAGGACGAGTTCGTACCTTAGGTGTTGGTACCATGTCCCACCCAAGTTTTTGGTAATGCTGCTGTACAACCGTCGGGTTCTGGTGTGTCAACTGAAGAGTATCAGAGGACGATTGTAGAATTAAAGGCTGAGATTGCAGAAGAGAAGGCGAAGAGACAGACAATGGAGAAGCTTTTGGGATATCTAATGCGACAGTAAGGAGACAATTTGCCAGCTGACGTTACTACAAAGCTGGATCCTTTGGGCAGTACACCGACCTCATCGCACGCAAGGCACCTTCTTCTGGCAATCATGACCCGCAACAAAAATAATGACTTTCAGTCAATGTTATTAGATACTATTGAATTTAAATTGTTTTATTGTTTTATATTTATTTTCTTAATTATCGAATTTTACTTTATATTGAATGATGCACTTATGACAATCTCATTATATATGTTATGTTTGCATATATATAATTTAGTTTGTTATGTTATTTTGTTGTTTCATTTGGTTGGAAGTTCTTTAAATTAATCGATAACTAATAAATTAAAGTTGAATAAACAGATAACTATAAAAGAGGCAAATAATAAAAAAAGCTAAAACTTTAATGGGAATCCGAAATTTGGGGGCAGTTTCTAACCGCCGTAAAATGGCCATTGTTTTCATTTTCCTGCTATTTAGCGGCGATTTGCAACCGCTGCAAAATTGACATACATTTTGCGAACCCCCTATGGTAGCGGGTAAAAACCGTCGCAAAACCATTTCTTATTACGTTGCGGTTATTCCAGCGGTTAGCTTAAACCGCCGCTAACCATTTACCCGCAGCCTATCTTTCAGCGGTTATTTAACCGCTGCAATATGTTTAGCGGCGGTGGGAAACCGCTGCAATATTGCTCCAGAACTGCCGCCATTTGCTGGTAGTGTTGTAGTATATAACTTGTCCGAAGAAGATTTATTTAGCAACTTCTTTCTTAGTGGTTGAAAAATACATCGATAATGCAGAATATAAAGTGTGTATAGTTACAAAAGGCACTCTAAAATTAAGTTAATAAAGTGTATTTTTATTTTTTAATATGAGTATCACATTTTCAAAAATATTGATGGTTAAATTTGTTTTTGAAAGATGAACTATTCTTCAAAATCATCTTAAAAAAGTTTACCAATTAAATTAGTTTTTTAAAGATTAAAAATAAAGTTTCCACTCCTTTTAGCCATTGTCTTAAATAATTAATGATGTAAAACATTAACTAACAAAATACATAATATCTCGCATGTCATATTAACTCCAGTGTTCCAGCTCCTCCGCTATCTCCCTCTTGTTCCTCCATTACCAAGTTCTACACCATTGGCAACATCACGTGTGCACCTTGGGGCCTCAGCTCCATTGTTATGCTTTGATCTACTGGTCAGCACTATCGAAATTATTTGGAATGTTTATATACCAATATTTTTACTATTTTTTCTAAACATGTTTTATATATAAACCGAGTCGGATAGCGTACCGATTTTCGATTAGTCGAATCGAATCGACTGATCTATCTGGTCAAGTTCTGAGAACATTGGTGAATATAGTTATTAAAATTGGACCACATTGGTTGGTTCGAACGAAAAATCAGTGAACCGGACCCCTACGACGCTCCAGCGTTCTGCAATTCCATCGTTCGATCCTTCATGCGTATGCAATGGGTTCGAACCCTTTCCTCAAGGAATGAGGCATGCTTGAACAGCCACTAAGCTGCCATGCTTCTTGTAAATATATGTACAAATTATAATACATATAGAAAATTTTCATCAAATAGTTACTTCTATTTAATTAATTTTAATTTTAATTATAAACTCACTCATTCTTAAATTAATTATATTTTTATTTAACAATAATTATCAATCCACTTATTTTTTCTTTTCATAATTATATGATATCTGTTCTTGTGAAGGTTGGTTGTGGTATAACTCGTCCTCCGATGATTATCTTTTAGTCTTCAATCAGGATGAGTTATACCTCGACACCAAGAGAACATAGAGGATGAGCACCTACAAAAGGTACTCCTTCGCTCAAATTAGCATATGAATAATCAATTATTCGTTCTTGTAATATCTATATCAGTTTCTTATCTCCCTTTTTATATTTGGGATAAGTATCAATAGTTGTTTAACTAATTGATTTACCTTAATGGGAAATAAAGGCGTTATAGACCATTTTGATATAGTTTTGATGTTTGTCATTGATAACCAATCTATAACATTTATAGCCGAGTTATAACATGTAATCGATTTATAATGGACATATCATAACCCCCAAACTTGGCCTAGTGATATTTTGATAAGGCAAGTTGAGCTTTAAATAATGAGTTATAACTTGGCATTTTTTAGTTATAGGTATAGAGCCCCCATTTCAACATACTTTATTAAAATTACTAAAAATGTTTTGAAAAAGACAAAGGGTGTGTTCAATGAATAGGAAACAGCTACCGTTTCATTTTCCTATGCCATCTGAGCCGTTGGTTTAAGTAAAAAGAGAAACGGTGGATGGGATTTCAAAATGAAACTGAACCGATTCAATTAATTTGGACGAGATATTTATTTGGAATCCTGAAAGGGTGATATCATTAAGGAAACTTCTATCATCAAAAGGCTTTTGGGAATACGAGAAATAAAAACATGAGTAAAAGAGGTGGGTATCCTTTTCTCTCACTCTGGCTACCATGTCTTTTTATTCTATATTTTCTGAAAGTGATGGCTATGAAAAAATGAAAAGAGTTACAAAAAAAATGATGGCTCGTATAAATAGGTTAGTGAGTATGTGAAAATTTGTGGGTCCTTGTTCATAGATAGTGAAAGTGTTGAGGAAATAGACAAATCAAAAGTGGTGAGGGATGGGTCTAGTGTTCGCGTTGAGTTCTTACCATGCAGTAGAGTTGATCTAATTTTCCATAGAAAATTGATTTTGAATTTTTTTTACATACATAGCTGTGTTTTGGAAAAACTTCGAGTCAAATTACCTTTTACTGAGTTTGAGTGTGATATGCTAAATCAGTTAAACTGTGCACCGTCTCAACTCCACCCAAATAGTTGGGCTTTCTTAAGGTGTTTTGAGATTTTGATGGAGTTTCTGAAAGTGAAACCCTCGTTGGCGTTATTCTTTTCCCTTTTTCAGGCTAAAGGGGTTTGGAAGGGGGTTTGGGTTAACTTGAATAGCTCCCTTGCTTTTGAAGTATTTAAACTGTATAAATCTTTCTTTAAGGATTTTAAAGAAATATTTTTTACGGTAAAGTCGGTAGATAAAATTTTTTCCTTTTATTTGGATGAGCATCTTGGTGAGAAATTTTCTCTCTATTAGTGTTCACAACCCCATTATATTTTGAGTCTAGAGAAAATTAATGCACAAAATAAATGTATAATTGATTATTTGGTGAAATTAGTTGATAGGAAAAATTTAATTTATGTTTCTAAATTGCTCCCACGGGAGGAGAACAGAGTTTCAGTGGTGGAGTATCTTGGTAAGATTTCAAGAAGATGGTCTGTAATTGTGGTGTATACTATTATGTTGATATTTTTGCTCTTTCATTTTTTGTAGGTGAAAAGTATTTGAGGGTGTCTGCAGCAAGTTTAAGAGCTCGTTTAAAAATAAAAAATATTGAGAAGGAAGGTTCGTCATCTAACCCGGATAGAGACGAAGAGGCTGAGGTTAATCAACCAGCCTCAAAGAGAAAAAACATTGTGTTTTAAAAAGAGATAAATTGGCTTGATGACCAAAGATACGGGTTACGACTTATATGTGAAAGTAAAAGAGATTCATGTAGAGGAGGTTACTGCTTTTGTTAATAAACAAGAGAAATTGCATGGTTTTTCGGAGGGAGGTGATGGATCTTCAGTTTGGGATCGCAATTTCTCTTTTATGGTCGTTGCTGATGAGGTTTTTCAATCAACATCCAACGTGATGTTAGTCAATGAAGTCTGTGATATTGGGGTTGATTAATATCTTCAGGTACAGTTTAATATTTATATAGTCAATAATATTCATGGATGTAGAGTGTAACATATTTTCTTTTGACTTAGTTCTCGGATTTCGGTTAGCAAGAATTGGCCGAAGTCAAGAAGAAAAACATAAAAAATGTTAGAGAAGAGTAATGATTCGAAGGGCTTGAAAGAAGATTTAGATTTGAAGAAGAAAATGATAGATGAGTTAAAAAATAATTTTGCAGAAGAAAAGGAACTAAAGGTGGTTAAGAGTTCTTATGAGAAATATGCAGAAAGAAGGTGATCTTTCTAGCATGAAAGATCAATTGATTGAAGTGACTGTGAAATTAAAAAATTTAGAGAAAAATAGAGAAACGGAGATTTTGGATGCCTTTGTCGAAGGTTTTGAACGAGCAATGACACAAGAAAAATTTTTGGTGCCAGACCATGATTTTTTCCCAAATGGATCTGGACAAATTAGTGTGCAATGGAATGCTCATGGATAATGATGATGTTGCTGAGGAAGGAAATGAAAATTCGGTAGATTGATTTTTAGTTCATGTTTGCATAATACTCTATTTTAATGCTTTTAAATGTTTGATAAGTTGTATTTTGAAGACATTCACTCTGTTTAATGAATGCAAAACTTTGGTCATTGATCTTGTGATGATTTAATTTTCATGATTATCAAACGTGTTGGTATGTTGGATTGATACAAATTTGGTTTATAAGTTTATCACTAATGGATAATGTTTTGACGATTTTGAATGTTTGATGTATTTTGAAGAAAGTTGATCCGGTAAATGAAGGAATCATGGTTACCGAATTTTTTATGGTTGATAATTACCAATGAGTTGGCAAAATTGAATTAGTAAAATTTAGTTAGGTTTTGTACCAAATTGAAAGTTTTTATCATTAATGGATAAAACTTCATTGGTTTTGAATATGTTATTAATAGGATATTGATTGATAGATATAAAGATGACGTATGCGTTGTAGTCTATTTTGATGAGCATAGGTCGGATATATAGAGATCATTTTATTGAATAATCAGTGTATAATTTGGTTTCATAAAACTGTAACAAAGTTGGCTAGACCTTTGGTTACAAAGGTGTAGGTAGGCATTCCTCGTTAAAATCTCTCCAAGCAAAACCTTCTTTAGAAAAATCTTGTGAGTAGGAAAAAGAGTACAAGTCTATCCTTGTCTTTTAACTATAATAAAGCTTTAAAGCAGAAATATTCCAGGTATTGGGTAAAACTGTACCATCTAAAGATTGAATACAATATGCTCCATTTTTGAAGACTTCAATAACTCGAAATGGACCTTCCCATTTAGCGGCTAGTTTCCCATGAGATGGAGGTCATCTTGCTTGTTCAGTTTTTCTGAGCACTAGGTCGTTCACTTGAAATTATAGGGGATGGACTTTTTTATTGTATCGTTGAGCTATATTGTGTTACATTACTCGGTGCCAGAAAGTAGCTATATCTCGAATTTCCTCGATAGAATCTAAGTCTATTCGCCGAGCTTCTAAATTTTGGTGATGATTGATGAGTTGAGTGCGTAATGATAATTGAGAAATCTCTAGAAGGATCATGGCCTCAGACCCATAAACCAAGCGTTAAGAAGTTTTCTTGGTGGTAGAATGTATAGGAGTATTGTATCCTCAAAGAATTTCTGGGATTAATTCGGCCCAAAGACCTTTAGCATCATCCGATTTTTTCCTTAAAATGTGCAAGACTTTATTTGCTGCTTTAGCTAATTTGTTAGTTTGTGGATGTTCAACCGAAGAAAAATATTGACGAATCTTAAAATTCTGTAAAAAAGAGGTGAAATTATGATAAACAAACTGGCGACCATTGTCAATGATAATATGTTGAGGTATACCAAATCTACATATAATACATTTCCAAACAAATGAAATCATTTTTTGAGATGTGATTTTAGTTAATGGTTGTGCCTCAATCCATTTAGAGAAATAATCAATAGCAACCACTAAAAATTTGATTTGACTTAGTGCAATAGGAAAAGGACTGAGAATGCATGTCAATGTAAAAGGGCCAACTTACTTCAAAATTATGTAAAAGCTCGGCTGGTACATGTATTAATGGAGCATGTTTCTGGCAGTCTATACAGGTCTTTACTTTGGCAAAACAATCTTTTTGTAAGCTCGAACAATAAAATCCTGTTCAAAGTATTTTTTGAAGATAAACTCTAAGCTCCGACGTGTGTACCACAGATTCTTTCATGAGCTTCTGCTAACACAAGATCGGCTGCCGACCTGTTTAAACATTTTAAAAGCAAACGAGTATAACATCGTTTATAGAGGGTATCATTCAACAAGCTAAAGAAAGAAGCCTGTTGCCAAAGTTTTTTTAGATCGTCTATGCCTGGTGGTATATTTTCAGTTTTCAAATACTGAATATAAGGCCATCGCCAATTATGAACTTGAGTAACACTTAAAATATCGGTTAGATTTATACTTGGTGTGACCAAGATAGATTGCAAAAGAGTTGAAGTGTGTGATTGTATACTTGCTAACTTAGATAAAATGTTAGCCCTATGATTTTGTTCTCTCGAAATATGATGAATTTCAAATTTGAAAAAACGAAAAATGAGAGATTTGACAATATCTAAATATTTAACCAAAAAAGGGTCTTTGACTTGAAATAATTGGATTACCTGTTGAACCACTAATAGAGAGTCACAATTTACCTTTAGCTCGGAAATGTGCAGCTCTATTGCTAACTTCAAGCCAGCTATGAGAGCCTCATATTTGGCTTGATTGTTACTTGCCTTAAAAGAAAAGTGTAAAGAATGTTCTAAGACAATTCCATTATCATTTTCAAGAAGGATTCCAGCTCCGCACCCTTGTGGGTTTAAAGCATAGTTCTGAAAACCGAACCGGACTGATCGGTTTAACCCGGTTAACCAAAAACGGTCACCAAGCCGGTCCGGGTGAGCTTATAAACCATCTGGAAAAAAATCGGTTATAGAACCGGTCGAACCGGTGGTTAATCGGTGAACCGGTAGAACCGTCTGATTTTTTGGAGGGTTTAACTTCCAAACGGCGCCGTTTTATCCCTTTTTTTAAAAAAAAAGGAAAAATTGAAAAACGGCAAAACTGAAGTGAACCCTAAAGACCTAAATCAATCCCTGTAAGGCCGTAACCCATATTTTTCACAAACTCATCTCTCCTCTCTTCTCTGAGAATCACGCAGCCACCAATCGCGCCGCAACTGCAGCCCGCCGCCACCGCATCCCGCAGCCACCACAGCGATGGGTTTGACCACCGCAGCCCCACTGCATCGTTGTCACTGCGGGGATTGCCTTCTCTGTGTTCGCCGGTGTCACGTCCTCTGTCGTCACCGTTGCTCACCGCCGGTAAGTAATACTGTGTTCCATGTTTCGCACTTCACAGCCATCTCCTCGGCATCTACTTCCTGCTCTGTTCCATGTTTTTGATTTTCTGTTCAAGTGTTTATGATTTTTTTTTTTATGAGGTTATTGTTTGCTGAGGTTATTAATTTAGTTTTTGCTGAGGTTATTGTTTGCTGAGGTTATTTTTTTCTGTTCTGATTTTCTGTTAAAGTGTTCATGATTTTTTTTTGTTGGGTTAGTACTTTTTTGCTGAGGTTATTAATTTATTTGTTATTCTATTCATGATTTTGTTGCTAAGGTTATTGTTTGCTGGTTTAGTAAGTGTTTGCTGATGTTATTAATTTATTTGTTATTCTATTCATGATTTGGTTGCTGAGGTTATTGTTTGCTGGTTTAGTAATTGTTTGCTGAGGTTATTGATTGCTGGTTTAGTTTTATTGTGGGGTTGGCTGAGTTAATTTTGTTCATAATTTTCTGTGGGGTTTGCTGATTTTACTAGGGAGTTTGTTGATTTAAGTTTTACTGTGGAGTTTGTGGAGTTTGCTGAGTTTTACTAGTGTAGACGAGGTTTCTATCAACTTTGAGAGGAACAAGAGCAGGGTATTGATTAGAGTTTAGGCTTTTAAGTTTCTTGTTGAGATTCTGTGCAAAAGCTGAGTCATTTCTAGCAGGAAGTTGAAGTTGAGGAAGAGAAGGGATCAGTATTTGAGATGCCTTTGTATTGGAATATAGCTGTGGTGGTTTTGTTGTCAACTGAGATTGGAGCATCCATAAAGACCCTTTGTAGCCATGAAGTACCTGCTTGGAACAATGTTGGCATGGACTAAAACATGTGGTTTGCCCTAGTCCAATTAGTATGGAACTTGTGGTGAATGGTTTTGTTAAAAATTGATGGATAATAGTTGATGGTGTTTTATTAAATTTTCTGAAATAGTTTTATTGATGATTGATTATGTTTTTTTTTAATATTTGAAATTATATATTTAATTTTTAATAATTTTATTTAATATTTAATTAAACCGGTTGAACCCCAGTCGAACCACTAAACCAGTGAACCAGTCACACTATCGGTTCATTGACCGGTTTGGTTCTTGCAACCTTGGTTTAAAGCACCATCAATATAAAGGGTCCATTCACTGAAGTGATCCTCGGAGTTAGGAGCATTAAATTCGACAATGAAGTCTGTTAAATATTGTGATTTGATTGATCCTCGACTTTGATATCCAATGTCAAAATCAAAGAGCTCTACAGACCATTTTATAAGTCGGCCAACTAACTCTAGTTTAGTAAGCACCTATCGTAACAGTTGCTTGGTCTGAATGTTAATCACATGACTTTGAAAATAAGGTCGGAGATGTCTAGCTGAAAATACCAAAGCCAGGGCGAGCTTTTCTATTTTTGTATAACAAAGCTCGGTATGTTGTAGTGATTTGCTGACAAAGTACACAGGGTGTTGGACTTTGTTCCTTTCTGTAACAAGAACAGAGCTAATTGCCCAATCAGTGATGGATAAATAAACACAAAGCTCCTCCCTATGCTCAGGTTTTTGTAAGATGGGGTTTTTAAAAGAATAGCTTTAATATTTGTAAAAGCATTTTCACATGCATCATCCGAATTAAAATTATTTTCCTTTTTCAGTGTTTGAAAGAAGCAAGAAGATTTAGAATCTAAACAAGGTAAAAATCTTGATAAAGCAGCAAGTCTTTCTGTTAATAATTGGACCTTCTTTATTGTTCGAGGACTCTTCATCTCTAGCACAGCTCGATATTTGTCAGGATTGGCTTCTATACCTCGGCTTGTAAGCAAGAAACCAAGAAATTTACCTCCTTAGACACCAAAAGCACATTTTTCAGGATTCAATTGCACGTTGTACTGTCTGATTTGAGCAAAAATTTCAATAAGGTCAGCCACGTGAGGTTCACCAATCTTTGTCTTGGCCACCATGTCATCAACATAGACTTCCATGTTTTGACCAATTTGTTTGGCAAATACCTTATCCATAAGTCGTTGATATATAACCTCTGCATTCTTAAGACCAAAAGGCATGACTTTATAACAAAATTACTATATTCAGTTATAAAAGAAGTTTTATCTTGATCTGAGGGATGCATCAAAATCTAGTTGTAACTAGAATATGCATCCATGAAGCTTAAAGTTCTAAAACCAGAGGCATTATCGATCAGAGTGTCGATAGAGGGTAAAGGATATACATCCTTTGAGCAACATTTATTCAAATCAGTAAAATCGACGTACATGCGCTATTTACCATTATACTTTTTTACCATGACCACATTAGCTAGCTAAATTGTAAACCTTATTTCACATATGAAACCTGCATCAATGAGTTTTTTGGTTTTCTCTAAAGATGTTTGTCGCTTATCTATGCCAAGGTTGCATTTTTTTGTGTTATAGGTCGGACAGACGGATTGAGTGTCAGCTTGTGAGAAATTACCGAAAGGTCGATGCTTCGCATATCTATAGGAGTCCATGCAAATAGATCTGCATTTCGTTGAAGGAATTGTCAGAGTTCATCTTTTTCGTGTTCCTGCAGAACTGTACCTACATAGGTGAACTTATTTGGATCATTAGTCAAAGAAATCTTTTGGAATTCCTCCATTAGGGTAGGTCGGTCCTAGAGCTCGGCCCATGGATCCAACTTGGCTAATGATGGAAGATTAATCGAATTTTGAACAGCATTAATCTGTGCACCTATAGCTCGGTTAGAAGCAGACGTTCTCATATTGACATTGTAGCATTGTCGAGCTTCATGGTGGTCACTATGGATGGTGGCAATAAGGGGTTCCTTCACATGAAAAAATTGACACACAGATGAATTGTAGATACTATAGCACCAAACTTATTCAAAAAAGGACGGCCAAGTATTAAGTTATATGGACTGAAACAATCAACAACAAGATATTGGGTATCTAAACTCTTGGTTAGAGGATTTTCACCCAGTATAGTTTGTAACTGCACAGATCCTAAAACTAGTACACGTTCACCTGAAAACCCCACTAAGTCTCCAGTGGACGGATGTAGAATGTGATTTCTCAGCGTCATCTTTTGAAATGTAGAGCAACAAAGGACATTTGTGCTGCTTCCGAGATCCAGAAGTGCTTTCCCAACAATTAGATCCCCCAATTGAATATAGATCACGGATCATCTAAGTTGGTTACAGTTGTATTAAAATTATATAGTTTTAGTACCATCTCCAGAAAGGTAGGAAGAGGTTGAGGATTATTGACAACACTGTATACTAAGAGCATAGCTCAGTAGGTGCATTTATGAGCAGAGCTTGTAATTCCACCACCAGCAAAGCCCCTAGATATGCAATTGATAACACCTCGGGGTTGATCAAATTGAGTCTGCATGATTTTATCCTTTTAACGAGAAACTTTTCTGGCAGAAGAGTGGTTGGTAGAGTTTCCTGTGCGCTTTTGAATGTGGCCGCTGATTTATTTGTCTAAATGCCCCTGCCAAGCTAATCGTTCTAGCAGGTCTGTGGCCATAATACATTCGTCAGTAGTGTGTCCATGATTTTTATGAAAGGTACAATACTTCGACTTATCCATATTCTTCACATCTAGATAATTTCCAGCCTTCCGATGAGCTTTAATGAGTTTTGCATTCAGTATCTCCTTTATTTATTTCTTCCCTCTTAGTATTAAATTGTATGCAAGAATCATAACGTGGTGTTAACCGAAAAGGCTTCTTACTGTCCCGAGCTTTATCATTGTCTTTATGATTGTTGCTTTTTTCTGACCTCCGAGCTTGCCAAAGCTTTTCAATCTCCATTTGTCCTCTGGCTTTCTCTCGAAACTCAACCAAGGTTCTCAGCTTAGCGACGGTGATAGTTTCTTGAAACTTCCCCGGGCAAAATCCACTCTTAATAGCATGTAAGTGCACTTCGGGATGGAGGTTTGGAACGCTCATAGCCACCTTAGTGAATTGGGTAACATATTCTCAAAGGTTTTCATGTTGTCTCTGGTTTGATTGTGTTTAGATAATCACACAAATAAATAGAAGATGCAGCAAATTGATTTTCAAATAGTTTAGCTAGCTCCTGAAAATGTGAAATAGATTTTGCAGAAAAAGAAGAAAATCAATAAAGTGTAGGGCCGTCTAAAAAAGTAGGAAAACAACGATATAAAATAGGGTCAGAAGCACCGTTTACTATCATTATGGAATGAAATTTTTTTACGTGTTTTTTCGGATCTCCCATACCATCATAAGGAGTTAAAGTCATTAGTAATGCAAAGTTTTTGGGTAATTGAAAATTTATGACATCTGTGGTGAATGAACCAACTGCGGTGTCCAATTCAGCTTCTTCATTGGCTAGTTGATCCTCCTCTGGTTCCTGAGTTTCAGAAACATAAGTTGGATCAGAGTTTGCTTCCTCATCATTCGATTGTTCGTGGTGATCATCATTATGAGTTATCCGAGCATTGGTAAGCTCGGCTATTTGATTTGTCATTCTTTGATTTTCTTCCGCCATGCGCTGATTAGCCTGTTGTAATTTTGTTACCATCTGAAGAAGTTCGAATGGCGTTGGAGGAGGTCGATCAGTCATAAGCAAATTTGAAAGTTTTGGAGCTTAAAGAAAAAGTTTTAAATCTTTGGCCAACGGTGGGTGCCAATTGTTCTTATGAAGGTTGGTTGTGGTATAGCTCGTCCTCCGAAGATTATCTTGTAGTCTTCAGTCGGGATGAGTTATACATCGGTACCAAGAGAACACAGAGGTGGACACCTACAGAAGATACTTTGACGCTCAAGTTAGTATATGAGTAATCAATTATTCGTTCTTGTAATATCTAGATCGGTTTCTTACCTCCTTTTTTATATTTGGGACAAGTATCAATAGTCGTTTAACCAATTGATTTACCTTAATGGAAATAAAGGCATTATAGAGCATTTTGATATAGTTTTTATGTTTGTCATTGATAACCGATCTATAACGTTTATAGCCGAATTATAATATGTAACCGAATTATAATAAACATATCAATATCTATTAATATTATTTTTTTAATAAATATTTATAGTATAAAATAGTATAATAGGTATAAACTAATCAATAAATTATTGAAATTTAAAATTAATAGTTATTTTAATATAAAAATAAAATAAAAATATTCATAATAAAAATAATAAAATATTTATTATTTTTATTTTATATTATTTTAGAATAGTTTGATTATTAGAATAGTTTGATTATTCTTAAATTGTTAGTAAAAAATATATTTTTTAAATTTTAATTTTAAATTTTAATTATTTTATATTTTATATTTATAATTTATATAGAATCGAATTAACCGGTTTAACCAATAGTTCCTCGGTTAAATCAATCAGCTAAGGAGACCACTTCGATAAAGATACTAAAAATATATTTTTAAAAAAAAATGTTTACATGTGTCATGATATTATTGGACATCTTTATTAAATCGGTTAATAATTTATTTTTTAATAAACCAGAATAAAATCGGTTTATTATAGCAACAATAATAAATCCAATTGTCCACAGTCCACACTATAATTATTAGACCCGATTTGATCCGACCGATTTACATAATCTAAACCGAATTATATTTAAATTTTTTGATAAAAAGACAAATATATCTCTGATTTTTATTTTTAAAAAAACAAAAAAAACCATGATACAATGGATTATGTTGGTCGGTTCGACCGAATCTAATAATAATTGAGTTTATTATTATTCTTATAAAAAAATCAATTTTATTTTAATTTGTTAAGAAATTCAAAAATAATCAATTTATTAATACGTCCAATAATAATGCGACACATAAATATCTTTACAAAAAGATGTTTTACGCGTCTTTATGGGAGCATCCTCCATAACTCGATAGAAAACTGAAAACCATGTTATTTAATAGGAAAAGTATTTAGAATCATCCCACGTAAGGCAGATACATTAGCTTGAAGGAACCAATAGGCGATGACCTTATCCTATCGAAATCTTACTCGCACCACAGCCACCAAATAATATTGTGGCTTCTCGATTCTCCACCAACACACAGAAACACTAAAAACCGAAACACACCGTCTTCAACAGAGATAGAAGCAACTAACAATGGCAGCGTCACTTCAAGCAGCGGCTACACTGATGCAATCCCCCAAGTTGGGCATCAATGGCCGCAACAGCACTCTTCACCTGAAGCCCACTCACTCCCTTTCAAAAGCCTTCAGTTTGGAACCCGTTGACTCCAAACTCACTTGCTCTCTTCAGACTGATCTCAAGGACTTGGCTCTCAAATGTGTTGAGGCCACCAAAGTTGCAGGATTTGCCCTTGCCACCTCTGCTCTCGTTGTTTCTGTATGTCTCTTCTTTGCTTGAATCTTTTTATTCTTCAATACTTTCGGTTATGTTATCATGTTTTGTTATTTTCTAGGAGCGATTCTGAATAAATATATAATAATATACTGTCCAACTTGATTAGAGTGCTAATTAATGTGACAGTTCTATATTTCCATACATACGCCTTAATAGGTTAATTTGTTGAATTTTGGTTAATTGCAATCATGATCTTAGTCACTATAATTATTGTGAAGGGAGCAAGTGCAGAAGGTGTTCCAAAGAGATTAACCTACGATGAAATCCAGAGTAAGACATACTTGGAAGTGAAGGGGACAGGAACCGCAAACCAATGCCCAACAATAGAAGGCGGAGTGGAATCATTCGCCTTCAAGCCAGGCAAGTACAATGCCAAGAAATTCTGTCTTGAGCCGACTTCCTTCACTGTCAAGGCAGAGGGTGTCACCAAGAATTCTCCTCTGGAATTCCAAAACACCAAGCTCATGACACGTCTTACCTACACCCTCGATGAGATTGAGGGACCCTTCGAGGTGTCCTCTGATGGCACCGTGAAATTTGAGGAGAAGGACGGCATTGACTACGCTGCAGTGACTGTTCAGCTCCCAGGAGGAGAGCGCGTGCCGTTCCTCTTCACCATCAAGCAGTTGGTGGCATCAGGGAAGCCAGACAACTTTGGTGGGGAGTTTTTGGTGCCGTCTTACCGTGGAAGCTCTTTCCTGGACCCTAAGGGAAGAGGTGCTTCCACTGGGTACGACAATGCAGTAGCATTGCCGGCAGGTGGAAGAGGAGACGAGGAAGAACTCGCTAAGGAGAACAACAAGAGTGCTTCATCATCCAAAGGGAAGATCACGTTGAGCGTGACGCAGAGCAAGCCAGAGACTGGAGAAGTTATTGGTGTGTTTGAGAGCATTCAACCATCAGACACTGATTTGGGTGCCAAAGCTCCAAAGGATGTTAAGATCCAAGGAGTGTGGTATGCTCAGCTTGAGTCATAGACTTGTTTTATATGGTTTAATTTGTGTCTTATTTGATTTAGATTTTGTTTGTAACTCCCACACGGTGTTGCTGCTGCTGCATCGATCTCTTGTGGAATCGTGAACAATGAGAGGTTTATCATGTTTGTATATTATATTGACTTCAAATATAATGCTTCAAATTGTGGTCTATTCTACAATTCTCGGTGTGCAATTCTGGATCATCAAAACTGGTCCTAATATCATGTCACGTAAAATTTCTTTCGAAAGCTTAATCTAGTATACAAAAGCCAACAAATTCTTCTCCGTTTGTTGTGCTCTCTAGAAGATCTATAGGATAATCTCCATTTTTAGAGATTTTTAGCATATATCATGTTGATACTTTTTAACTTGATTATTTACCTGTCAATATTAAAAATAATTTTAAGCATTATGATCCAAATAATATTTATTTAATTATAATTTATTTTAATATAAAGATCGACAAACATAAATCATGTTAATACAAATTTATTTTTCATCAAAATCAAAATTTACAAAATCAATTTTATGTATACTCCCCGTTTTTAAACTATAATCAACATGCACTAAGTTGCACCTTGTTTTAGAATCAGAATGTGATGCAAGTTGATATCAGAAGGCATAGTATCTATAATACATGCAAGGTTGCGTGACATTCTGCATCAAAGAATAATTATCCAAATCATTACTTAAAAATTTTAAAAATAAATATTTTAATTTTAAAAAAATTAATACACAGATTAATTTTTGATATTTTTTTCATCAGACATAATTGTCTTAGATTTATTTTCCAATATGATTACTAACAAAAATTACTGAATTAACATATTAATTTATAAGCAATGTTAGGGGATCAATAAATTTTGTAATTAGTAGCCATCAAATAGCCATCAATAATAATTTAATGGTGTAAAATTGGTGTGAGATTTCATCTAATGGCTCACCTTTCTCTTGCTGGTTACATGCTGGCCAAAATTCAATAAAATTGCTGCCCTTAAACATTTTCTTAATTTATACATGTGTCTGTAATAAGTGTTCACATATACAAAGAGAACAAAAGTCTCTAGTCATTTAATAAAAAACATTGTCATATGGTGTCTTCTGAGATCGAAAGTCCCGTTCTTCATCCTTGAAACTTTATGTTAAAACCCTAGTTCATCATATGCTCGAATCGAAGCCTCTAGGTTCAGTTGTAATGACGCCAAGCAAAGGAACTTCATCTTCTTCAAATCGCCATGGAGGGAGATACCGTGGCTCTAATGGCAGCAGTAGTCTCGAACATGGTGACATGAGCAGCCTAGACAAACTTGAAATGTCAACACCCAAAATACTTATGTGGTTTACAAATTACTCCGTATTAAATTTACAAATTACAAGAGAGTAAAATACAGACATTTCTAATGAAAGACGAAAAATTACTCATGAAAAAACACAAATTCATCGTAATAATTAATTTCAGCTGATACTATAGTAGATTACTAAATAAATTTATTATAAAATTTATTAAAAATAAATTTATATTTGAATTTCAAATATGTTTTAATTCAATTTTAAATATTTTTTATTTTTTAAAATTTCAACTTTTTCTTGTGTTGAATATTAATTAAATATCGACAATTTTTTCAATCTAAAATTTAAAATACATAAAATAATTTTAAAAAAATAAGTTAATATTAGTTAAATAAGAGATATTATTTATATTTAAAAAAATCTAACGATTGTGTATGTTATGTGTCAGCTATAGGAGCTTATCATAATTATGAAAGGACACATGTTACCACATTTCATGCACTCTCTACTACGTGTTCTTCCTTCCTCTCACCGCCTCAACCTCTGAATAAGTAATCCATAACATGCATTCTTTCTTTGTTTGTTTCTGTTCTTCCCTCGTGAACAAACACTGCACTTATCAAAAAATAGTCCAGCAAAAACAATCAACCTAAATAAAATCTTTATAATAAGTCTTTGATTCTATCACACATATATAGCTTGCTACCCTTCTTGATTAGATATACGCAAACAAACAAGAAGAAAAAGCTAAGGCTGGTGTACGTGTATGTGTGTGTAATCATTATTATTACAATAACTTCTTCTAAGTTTGAGAAGAAAGCAAATAATAATGATAAATAATTTGTTGGTTAATTTTGCTCATGAACACAAGAAAGTGGTCCCAATATCACTGTTTGTTGCTGTTCTGTGCCTTTGCTTGGTCATTGGTCACTTGCTTGAAGAAAATCGATGGGTTAATGAGTCCATTGTAGCCATTTTACTTGTAAGCAAGCCACTTTCACTTCATCTCTGTTATTTCAATCTTCTACTTTTGTTCTATATTTTGTTATATGTATGCATGCAACATTTGTTGTTGTTAAAATCAATGAATATAACAAGCAAATGAAAAAACTACTGAATTTTGGGAGAAGTCTGATAAGAAATTAATCAGTAGTATGTGATGATGATCCTATATCATCTTATTTATTTACAAAACTAGTGCAAAGAAGAATGATTAATCACTATTTTATTTTCCCACTGAATTATGCATGTCATTACAAATTTACAAGAACAAGAAATAAAAAATTAATTTGTTCTATTTAGTGTCTGTAACATTCTCCTTGGTAGGGATGCATAGCTGGAAGCATACTCTTATTAGTCACCAAAGGAAAAAGTTCCCACATTCTTACCTTTGATGAAGAACTCTTCTTTATATATCTCCTTCCTCCCATAATCTTCAATGCTGGGTAAAATAAACTTCTCTCTGTTCTCTTTAATTTCTTGTATATATATTATATGATGAAACTCACATGCAGGTGGTGTCTTCAGGTGAAGTTGATAGTTGATAGTTGAGTTATTAATTATCAATTATCAACTTCGTATGAATTGCATGTGAGTTTTTACCATATTATATAGCACTTGATTAATTTCTTTGCTGCCAAAAGTTTTGATGTTTTGATCTTTCCCTTCAAACAGATTCCAGGTGAAAAAGAAACAATTCTTCCATAACTTCTTAACCATCATGATGTTTGGAGTGATTGGTGTTTTTATTTCGACTTCTATTATTACGGGCGGTAATGCAAATCTCTTAACTTTTTCTGTGAAATCTATAATAGCATTAGTATATTGGATCACCATGAAATTTTGTTTTGAAACTCACCTTCAAATGTTTTGTATTTGGTCCACCTAGGCAGTTGGTGGCTGTTTCCTAAGTTGAACTTCCTCGGCTTGAGTGCGCGGGATTACCTCGGTGAGATTGGTAAACTGAGAATTAGAGCTTTATTTTCTTATTTTACCATTTTTTTTTAATTTTAGAGAAGTTTTTCTATGTTTAAATGTGCCTCTAATAAGTAATAATATGTCCGGTAATGTTAGGGGAAAAAAAAAACAGCCAGAACTTATTTTATTTAGAATTAATGAATGATAAATAAAGTAAGTTCTGATTGCTTTTTGGCTAATTTTCTTTGGTTACCAAATATTTTCGAATATGCCTAACATTTAACAAGGAAAATTGGTCTTTTTGGGCGCTTTAATTAACGACTTAAAAAGAGATTAAGTCTAATTGGTTTTATTTTTATCTTTTTTTCTTACTTTTAATATTTTTTATTTTTAAAATTTCATGAAGAAAATTGATTTCACTATTTTTCTTCACGTAAACTGAAGATAAAATAGAAAATGAAAATAAAAAGCAGTCGGTTTGGTTCAATTTTTATTATAGGTGTTGTGTATATTGACACATTTGTTTGTAGGATATAAGATGCCTGTTATTGTTCCTTTAATCCTTATTATCATATTGTAATGATAATTAATTATTGGCTCACCTTAATTTAATTTAATTGAATTCAGCTATAGGAACAATTTTCTCATCAACAGACACAGTTTGTACACTGCAGGTTGGTTGAAATAACCCCCCAAGTTGGGGTCAAATGAACATTAATAAAAAGGACTAAAATGCAAATAGAGTGAAGTTAGAAAGTTGGTTGTGTTGTAGGTGCTGCATCAAGATGAAACTCCTTTACTATACAGCCTAGTGTTTGGGGAAGGAGTGGTAAATGATGCAACATCAGTTGTTCTCTTCAATGCTGTTCAAAAGCTTGATGTTTCCAGACTCAGTGGCAGGGCATTCCGCGTTCTCGGAGATTTCTTGTATCTCTTCTCATCAAGCACTGCTCTTGGAGTATTAGTAAGTTTCGGATGTTAATAAAATAGTTATATGATGACATGTAACATAATCATTTTGCAATGTGTTACTGTTTAATTAGCAGCAGAACCAATTTGTTTACTAATTTGAAACGTTTAACTTTGAGTATCAATTTGGTGAATACGTGATCTTTAAGGGGCATTTTGACTAATAATCCTAATAAGTTTTAGAAATGTGATTTCATACTATACAAAACTTAAGTGAGATTTAAAAAATTGAGTAAAGTTTGAGACTAGCAATTTTTATTTATGCTGATCAGCATTGTATATACTTTAGCACTATAAGATAGCGTTTGTTTTGAGATATTGGGACGGAAACTGTGAGACTGGGACTCAATATCATATTTGTTGGCCCTGGTATTAAAATTTCAGTTTCTGTTTTCAAAATTTTAGTATTTCAGTACTTTCAGGATATTGAAATTTTTGGAGATGGAACTGAAACTTTAATAACATTTTATACCTAAAATACTACTCTATTAGAGCTTTATCTTTATTTCAGTCTCAGTCTTCCACTTTACAACAAATACAATATTGAGACTTATTTTAGTTTCTATCTCTCAATCTCAGTCTCTCAGCTCCGTCTCTCTTCCAAACGCTAACTAAGTATATTGGACTTTCTTTTGACATCAGTAAGTTTGTTGGCTAACTGCGGTAAAAAAAACATTGCTAGAGAAAGTCTTGTATGAAAATTACACTTTACAAAATTAATTAGGAGAGTCCATTTTCATTTCTGGTAAGTTTCATTTTTTATTAAACTAGCTTAGTAGCTTTTACATGTACTTAATAGTTTTGATGGACAAATTAAATAATCGGATTATTCCACAGACCGGACTTCTCACAGCATATATCTTGAAAGGCTTAAGTTTTGGAAGGTATGTATGTATGTATGTATGTATGTTTTACAAGAATGGTGTGAGATTGGAATATCAAAGTTCAGTGATTGCATACACAATAAATTTGCCTCTGCATATGCCTGCAGACATTCAAGTGTTCGCGAAATTTCATTGATGATGTTAATGGCATACCTATCTTACATGTTGGCCGAGGTATTTGAAGTTCATGCAATGCTATTATTGTTTTCTGTAGAATAATATATGCAGGCCATTTACCTTAGGCATTAAATTAAATTATCTTATAATTAATCTATTAGAGTGAAAGATAGTACAGAGCAGAATTGAAGTACACATTTAATTTCTTCTTTATGTTGGTTCATCACTATAGACAATAAACATTAAAACAACTATAGCTCAATGTTTTAAAGAATTCATAAAGTTGACTATTTTAGAATTTTTAGCACTCAACTCGACTGGTTTGACCAAATTTGACCAGATCATTATACATTGCATAGATATAAACATAGGTATAGAAAAATAAATTAAAAAGGAAAAAATATGTTGGTTACAAAGTGTATCCATATTATATGGATATAGAGTAGAATTAAAGTATACTAAATTGAGCCAATGAGTTATAGCTCAAATGGCATAGTCTCCCCATACTCAATTAAGAGGTTGCGGGTTCAAGTCTCATATCTTTGGTAAAAAAAAAAAGTATACTAAATTGTGTATAAATATATTTATTTAACTTATTTTCAATGTGTATTTTGTATTCCAAATATGTATTTTATACTAGTGGCTGATTTTAGTATATATCTAATACGATTAGAATAAAATAGATGTAACAATAATTTTCTCCTCATTTGATTTTTCCTGCTTTTTTCTTTTGGAGTGAGAGATATTTTAACAAAACCTTGTATTTTTTATTTTTTGGTTACATTCGTGGCAATGAGATTCTTTTGACCTGCATACCAATCTAGTTTCATAGTGTAGATACAGTGAACTTGGGAGTGATTTTCTTTTATTAACATCCATGTTATTATTATAACTCATAGGTAATGTTAGAGAAACAGTATTTAAAGTTAGAATATATAACATAACATTCATAATTTCATATACATAACATCAGTAATTAAATCTAAAATTGCACAATATTCTAGCGATAATTAATGAATGATAATTAATGAATGCTAAATAAGGTAACTTTTGGCTAATTGGGCCGATTTTTTATTGTTCCCTAAACATTAATTGTAATTCTATTAACTTCTTATGCAGCTACTTGAATTAAGTGGAATCCTCACTGTTTTCTTTTGTGGGATACTAATGTCACATTATGCATGGCATAACGTAACTGAAATTTCAAGAATCACAACCAGGTATCAATTAATCATTTCAAGATTCAGAGCCTTCAAGTATACAGATTCAATACATGTGTTCCTCTCCTATACAGGCATGTGTTTGCGACAATATCGTTTATTGCAGAAACTTTCATATTTCTTTACGTGGGAATGGATGCACTTGACATTGAAAAGTGGAGGATGACCAAATTAAGGTGCTAGTCCCTAAGAAAATGCTTTTTTTCTTTGGTTAATTTAGATATTGAGTAGATATTGCATGAATTAGATCATGTGATAATATTATATAGTATATTGCTTCAATTAAATTTCACACTCCTTTTTTTGTCAAAATAAATAAACCACATAGGCACATACTAATGATGATTCTCTTACTGCAGTTCCGGAAGTTTGATGGGAATTTACGGTTGCTTAATCTTACTGATATTAGTTGGGCGTGCTGCATTCGTCTTCCCGCTCTCGGCTTTTGCCAATTCCATGATGAGTAGGCGCGCCGGGAGCGGGTCAAGTATCACATTCAAACATCAGGTCATTTAACTAACATGTTTAGTATATTGTTTCCAATTTCTCATGATGTTCTAGTTAAAGGATTATTTGTTATTTTCTTAATCTTGGTTATTCCAGATAATTATTTGGTGGGCTGGTCTAATGAGGGGAGCAGTCTCAATTGCTCTTGCTTTCAAACAGGTACATACATGCATGAAATTTTAATAAATTTTGACATTATAATTAAAAAGAAATTGTTGTCCAATGACCAAGAATACAATTGGATTATTGTCTCCTTTTTATTTATGCAGTTCACATTCTCTGGTGTTACCTCTGATCCCGTGAATGCAACTATGATTACCAACACCATTATTGTTGTTCTTTTCACCACATTAGTAAGTTGACTATTACTCTATTTAATAGTAAATCTTTTTCAACGCTGTTGAATAGAATTGTTTGTTCATGTGCATATTTTCTAATTATTTTAGGTGTACACAAAAGACCAGTCACAAAATCAGTCATCCGTATAGAGTATATATTGGAATATAAAATAACATTAAAAATGAGTTAAACAACACATATATTTATACATAAATTGATTTGATGATTGATTTTTTGTATGCATATAACATTCTACGTTAACACACGACCATAGATTGTTCATATTTCGGCAAATTCGACGATCATTTAGAAGGTACCACAGAATTTCCCCAAATGATTTAGAGAATTGATATTTTGATAATATCCTTGCAGGTGTTTGGTTTTCTAACAAAACCACTGATTAGATATATGCTTCCCCACAACAATGGAACAAGAAGAAACACAAACCATGAAGCAGGAGGGACACCTGGTGAGGACTTGAACTTGCCTTTGTTGTCTTTTGAAGAGTCAGCAGCAACAAACATAAGCCGTGCAAAGGAAAGTCTTTCCATGTTCATAGGGTCTCCAGTATACACCATACATCACTATTGGAGAAAGTTTGATGATGCATACATGAGGCCTCTCTTTGGTGGACCTCACCATAACAGGTCGCGGTGCTAGTCAAATACTATGTCATATATAAAATAATTTAGTCAAATATATTAAATTATTTAATAATTTTCAGTTATTATTTTATGTCCCTGCATGAACAGTCCTTTAAAGCAATGAAACTAGTGAGCATCTTTAACATTGATTTTCATTTGAGAAATGAATATATTAATTTAAAATTAGTATTATCACCCCTTTTTTTAAACAGAGATCAAGCCAAATGTAGAAGCCAACTTCTTATTGTTGTACAATAAAATAACCTTGTTTAATTTCATGTTCTTTAACATCTCTCCCATAACCTTTTTTATATCATTGGATGTGAAAGTATCTTCAACTACCAAAACATGCACTTTCTTGTCTATCCCAATGTAACTACGACCATGTGTAGTTGTCACTTTCCTTTCGAGGATCAGATGGCATCCTAAAATCTAAACTGAGAAATCTAATTCTAATGAGTTTATGGTTGATTTTTTTTTTGTTTAAGTTAAAAGCGAGATTCGAATTCGAGAATTTTAGATGGGAAGACCGAATTTTAGATGGGAAGACTATGTTATATGTTATTTATGTTATATGTTATTTGAATTATAGTTCATTGATAATTTATAATTGATTTTAATAAAGTAAAATTTTTAAACATAATAAAGTTCAGTTTAATATAAATCGAGTTTAATATAAATCGAGCTGAATTTCATGTGTTTTGAGTGTTTCGACTAATTTATTCTTATTATAGTGATACTTAAATTTTTTTATATTGTGTTTGACATATTTTATGTCAGTAATTTTACTTAATTAATTACTTAATTTTATTTATTCGGCAAAACTGGAAAATCAATTAATTATTTTCTAGTAAAATTTTTTTATCTATTATTATTTAGTTAAAATATAAAATATTAATTAAATATAATAAATATACATTAAAAAGTGTTATATATAATTTTTAGTTATAAATATTAAAATTTTATAACTTATATATGTTAATATTTTTATTATTGTATTATTTAGTTTAATGTATGTTACATAAGATTTTACTATTTTTTATTTTTTAATTTTTCACATCAATTAACAAATATTTTTTTAGGTAAGTTTAAATTTGTCATATTTTTTTATTAAATACATTCAAATATATAATGATTATAAAATTAATTCATAATTTTACATTATTTTTTTGTGCTTTTTATTTTAAGACTTGGTTTTTGATTCTTCATCTTCATCATAATCGTTTTTCAAGTTTTTTCAAGAAGCCATGAGTCCCTTCTTCTTTCTCCTTTTCGGCTTCTCCGCCTTCTTTAGTTTAGGGCAATCAGATTTGAAGTGCCTGGTTTCTTTGCAGTTGTAGCAAATCACTTTGCTGAAATTCATTTTCCTTGAGCTGCTTCCTCTGTTTTTCTCCTTTAACTTCACTATTTTCCTGAATTTCTTAGCAAACAAAACAAAATCATTTTTAGATGAGTTATCACTGGATTCATCATTCAGAGGGTTAGTAACAGATTTGAGGGCTATTCCTTTTCTTTTTGAATCTTTTTCAAATATGTGTTTTTAAAGGCAAGTAAATTTTCTTTCAAATCATCATATGTCATAGAATCAAGACCCCTACTCTCAGATATTACTATTGCCTTAGTTTTTCACTCTTTTGTGAGACTTCTCAAAATTCTCCTCACAAGCATAGATTCAGGATATGTGATCCCCATAGCATCCAAGCCATTGATGATGATGTTGAACCTTTCAAACAGTTCATCTATCGATTCTCCTTCCTTCATTGAGAACATTTTATATTCTCTATTTAGCATGTATATTATGGTTTTCTTTACTAGGGTGTGCCTTTATGAGTGATTTGAAGTTTGTCCCATATTTCCTTTGCCGTTGTGCATCTTGATATCCGTCGATATTCCTCGAAACTGATTGCACAGTTGAGCAAGTTGATAGCTTTGGCGTTGAGCTCCACCTTTTTTCTGTCTTCTTCAGTTCAACTGGCTTCACCCTTAAGAGAGACCACACCATCAGCTCCTGTAGTGGTTGGAAATTGAGGACCTTCTAGAATTATCTTCCACTGTAATCTACTGATTGGACAAAAATCTTCATTCTTTCCTTCCAATAAGTGTAGTTCTTTCCATTAAAGAGTGGAGGTCTGTTGCTTGACTGCCCTTTTGTCAGAGTGTAGGCCACCAGATTTGAGCCACTGTTTTCTGTCATCAGGATCTTTTCTCCAAGCTGAAAAACTTGATCTCTTTGAGACTTTGCTCTGATACTAATTGATGGTAATCAGTGGCTAAGAGAAGGGGTGTTGAATCTTAGCCCCTTTTTGTACTTTAATACTTGCTGCCTTTCAAATTAGCTTCAGGAGATTTTTCTGCGTTTTGTCTCATAACCAGACACGAGACATTTTTTTTTGTCTCGTACCCAGTCAAGAGATATTTTTTAATTTTATCTCCTTAGCAACAGAAACTGAAATAGAGTAGAAGAGAAAGAGAGAACCACACCAAGAAGTATCTTGGTTCAGCTGATAAGTGCAATGCAGCCTACGTCCAGTCTCCATCACAACAATGATGGAATTTCACTATAATCAAACAGATTACAAACGCCAATTCTTCCCTAGGAACTACCCTTCCTATCCAGGACAAGTCCAGAGTCTATCCCCAATCCTGAACTTGACTTGGTCACCTACCAAGCTTTCAACTGCTAAGTGCTAACCCAACTTGCAAGAAAATTTCTACAGAATCATGATACACAACTCATAGATGTACAAAGGACCTCTAAGGCACCTATGGCTTTTTCTTTAATTTTGTACACTCTGTCTTTTTTCACTCACTGACTTTTTTTTACAAACCTCACACTGTTTGCCTTTTTCACCATGAGATTCAAACAGACAAAACTAAAGAAAATGCAAAATAAAACACATTGAAGGAGAAGAACTTCTGTTAGCTTGGGTAGCAATGAGAACTCTGTGCTTTCTTCCCTTGTCTCAAGCCTTGACTGTTCACCCTTATTATAGAAGGGGAAGTCTCCAAGGTTGAAACGGTTCAACCGAGCCAATTTTTTCTTCTTCAACACCAAAAAATCAGTTCGGACAGAGAGAAGAGAGAGAGAACCGAAAGCTAAAACCAACATGCAATTATCTCTCTCTCATCCATTTTCTTCAAGCTTCATCAATCTAAGCCTTCCATCTTGACTTGGTCCCCAAGAAGGATTTCTGACTCTTGATGAATGCTTGATCTTTGACAACTCTATCTGCTCCACTTTTGCTTCCTCCTCCACGTAGCTACAGTAGCTACCTTCTGTGATGGATGAACAAAAAGTAGAAACGAGCCATACCACAGGGATCTTCTTCTCTGACCGAATTGGATTGCTACCATTTTTAGGTATGAAGATCTTGAGACTTCTTCACCACATCTTACCTTTAGTGGTAAAGATCTCAATCACGCCATACTGTAGATCTTCTTTTTGCAAGGGCCATCATCACCTTGGCCGCTTGCTTCTTCATAGCTTCTATTTTTCTTCCTCTGATAGCTTGCTTCTACTAGCTTCTTTCCTGTCAGTGAAGTGATCAAAAACTAGAGAGAGAAGAAAGAGAAGAAAGAGAAAACTTTGGAAGTAAAGAAAGAAATTAAAATCAATTAAAGTCAATTAAAACCCACTTCCATCCCCTATGCCTAGTAACTTGTAACTCATTAAAGGCAATCAAATCAATTTCAACTTTCTCTTTCCTGTTACCAATGCTTGCATTAAATTCAAGTTAATTAAATTTGAATTCCATCAAAGAGGGGAGTGGGTGACCGAACCAAACATGCACTACTCCTTCCTTCTTTCTTTTCAATTCGAACCAAGCCTTGTTGGTCTTGCAACAAAGATTTAATTGGGCTTGCTCAAGAATTTTCTGGCCCATCTAACATAGTAATAATTCAGCCATTCTTCAAATAGAATTTTGTACAAGGCTGGATATTACATTGGGTTTTGATGTGATTTTTCGGCCCAACAAAAATCTGCAAATTAACAAAATTATTAATCAGCTAATTTTGAATTAAAATTTAATTTAATAATTTTGTAATTAATTATTGTTAACAATGTTTGATCATCATCATATTTCAAGCTTTTCAAACTCAACAATCTCCCCCTTGATGACAAACATTATTAAAAATTGAATTAAGAAAAAGGTAAAGATTAAGAGTACTCCCTTGAAGATTTTTGGATCCTCCCCTTTCTATTTGTCACATAACTCCCCCTTGATATGTGCCATTTTTATCAGTGGAAGCATTACTCGTAACAAGCTTTATACACTCCAAAATGTATTCAACATATGATACAAAAGAATGTTGAACATTTTGATTTTTGAGCATATGTATTAAGATAAATAAAACCTGATTTGTTATCTTCTAAACAGTTTTTCTGTTCACAATAAATAACCATAAAGTATGCCTGAGTACAAATTACATTGCAACCAAGCCTCAGCATACTTTAACTCAACATGTTTTAAACAGATAATTCCTATAAGAAAATATTTGCTGTCAAAACATTTGATCAAACAAAAATTATCTAGCAACATACAGTTCATCCAACATATCAGATCAGTTATTGGCAAAAGGTATCAGAACATGATAATGCAGAAATCGGATCACATAACCTCCTTTAACCATAAAAACAGAGCATGAACTAATCATCAGAGAATAAAAAATAGAAATTTAGAGCACATATTTCCAACAGGTTTCAGCCCTATTTCTTTTTCTTTTAAATCCTTCCCCTTTTGTCATCAAGGAGCTAAGGACTTGCAAAACAGATGAAAGAAGCATGCCAAAATAATAGATTAATAACCAAAGCAAAAAGGATCCAAATTATCCAAGTATAGTCAACCAACAAAAAAAACAGTACTCAATCCAAAAAGAGCAGTAAACTAGAAATTGTTCAAAAAAATGGGCAGCAATAAGCCTAACAATTAGGCATCAGACAGATTCACATCAGAGTCAGAGAGATTATTATCTTTGTCGGAGGGAGCCATATCCTTTTCAAAGCTTTGGAGAAGCAGATTGATCCTTTCATTACATTTGTTCCAAGCTTGTTCATTTTGGTAAGCCTGCTTACGAGCTTCTTTGTAAGAATGTGCCATCAGTTTGGACATATGTGAAAGCTCATTTACAACGTCCTTGAGTGACTCAGCAAGCTTAGATGGCTCAGAAGGACGACTTTCAAGATCACTGTCAAATGACATGGCTGGCATTGAGCTTTTTTCTTTGTTTCCTTTCCCGGTTCCAGAAACTCCGCCTCCTTTGATGGTAGACACCCTGTTTCTTACAGGCTCATTTATTAAATCAACATGAAAATGTTCAAAGATACATGTGAGAAAAATACCATAAGGCAGATTTGCCTTCTTATCACTACGCACACAGTCCCACATGTGACGCACCATTAAATAAGTAAATGAAATAGATGAAGAAGTAAGAATAGCAAAGAGAACTAGGGTATCGCAAACTGTTACTCTCTGATAAGAACCGCTCTATGGCATTAGAATGTGGTTGATAATTCGGTGAAGCAGAGCTCTCACTGGCCCGAGAGCTTTGTAAGTCAGCACAGTCCCATCCAATGCAGAGAAATTTTCACAGACTTGAGTCAGAGCAATCTGATAAGAAATTCCAACTTGAGAATCCCACTTTCCTGACATATATGCTGTGGCTCCTTCATCAGTATACCCTAAGGCAGCGCTAATAGTCTCTCTGTTCAGAGTCAAACATCTAATCTAATAATATACAATTTCATCATAATTCAACATAGGGTTCACTAAATTGGAAATTCACCAAGGTTTAAGATCTTCTTACCTTACCCACGGACTAATGGAACAACACCCAAAAAGCCAAGTGACGCCTGTGCGTCGGCCACGCGTATGCATGGGTGCGTTTTATGCCCCACGCACAAAACCAGCACAACTTTCGGGAATTTTGACTGGACAATTGATTTATCTCATCGACGCGTACGCGTTGGCCAGGCGCACGCGTGGGTAGTGAACATTTGAAAACAACGCGTGCGCGTCGGCCACGTATACGCGTGGGAGTGCGTTCTGCCAAAAATTTTACTAAGTTAAAAAGTTGCAGAATTCACAGTTTCAAACCCCAATCTTTCGACGGGCATAACTTCTCCGTTTCAAATAATTTTTCACCCGTTCTTGGAACGACATAAACATCCCGGAACTTCGAGGTATTTGTCCAAATTTCGGACGAAACGGATGGAGGACACCCCAGGAAAGATTTTTTTGTCTTTGAAACATTACGAAAACACAGCGCTTTAGACTTCTCCACATTAATCTTTATCCCATAAGCTTTACAAAAACTTTTCAATACTGCCATCATATTTTGAACTTGTTGTTTCTCTGCTTTACAGAAGAAGTAAATTATCAGCGAATATTAAATGAAAAATTCTTGGATCCCCTCTAGAAATAGCAACTGGCTTTCACCTCCCATAACAACTTGATGGTTAATCATGCAGGACAGTCTCTCCATACACAACATGAATATATGGTGACATAGGATCTCCTTGTCCAAGACTCTCTCTGGGAGCAAAATTGTCCAATCTATCACCATTGCAAAGAATAGACAAAGAGGATGAAGTGACCTAGCTCATAATCAAGTTGACTGTAGGACTAGGAAACCCGAATTTCATGAGGGTCTACTTTAGAAACCTCCAATCAACTCTGTCATACACTTTCTCCAAATCAATGTTAAATGCTAGATTTCCTTTGTTTGTCTTATTCCTTTTCATGAAATGAAGTATCTCTTGCGCTATAATAATGTTGTCCGGTGCTCCCCTTCCAGTAATAAATTCCCTTGAAAGGGCCAACAGTATTCGTGAGATGAGGCAGAGTCTGTTGACTAGAACTTTAGTGATAACCTTGTATACCACATTACAGAGACTGATAAGTCTAAATTCCTTCATCGATATCGATGAATCCACCTTGAAAATTAGAACCAGAAGAGTCTCTATCATTCTGGAATCAATTGTACCCCCAGAAAAAGTTTTCCTAACTTTTTTATATATATGCTAATTGTAATAACGTGATTCATTTTATTAATTTAGGCAACATAACTTGATGCTCAAAAAAATAAAATCGGAGATTGGGTGAAGTCTGATTAGGTAGGGAGAAGAATTGAAGGTAATGCGAGGAAATTTTACAATAAATCAAAAATAGCAAGCTCAATTTCGCCTCAGCCAAAGAAGAAACCATCTCCTTCTTGGCTTATGAAAAGCTTATCAAAACTCAGCATGTTAAATTAGGGGAAAAAACCAAGAACTCATAAAGCAGCAAAATAGGGGCAATTGTGGAGGCTTCAAATGATGGTACTAATGATTCATACACATCAAACTGATGTAAATGAAAATATTATAATTGCTACCATGGCTGTTAAAAAAGGAAAGATCTCTAGGCTGAAGCAAATGGCAAGAAAAGGAGGTAATAACATAAAGCAAGCTGGAGAAAAAAGGAAGAATGTCGTCAAGGAGAATAATGATCAGCAGAAAAAGATCTGGCTTGGTATTAATCAGATGTTAGAAGATCAAGTGGAGGGTGTCAACCTTCAATTGGCACTCAAGGAGATATGAGACTACAGTTTGAAAAGACCTCTAACAGTCTAGAATTTAAAAGGGAGGTCAAGATCTCACTTTTCCTAGCTTGGTTTCTTTTGCGAAACTAAAAACCAAGCTTACTAGGTGGAGAGAAAAATAAGTATAACTGTATTTAATAATTGGTTTATTGTGGATCCTGAGGGTACGGCGGGAGGTTTGGCATTAGCTTGGAGGGAAGGCGTGACAGTGTAGTTTGTGCAATCGGATCGGTTATTTATTACCGCAAGAATTACTGATCAGGACCTTAATGAGCGTTGGGGTTTGATAAAAGTGCACCTAAGTACCAACGAACAGGTTCGGTTACTGCAATTTTCACAATTATAGTTGGTTATCCAATAATTCATAGGAAAGGTGATGGTCGTTGGAGATTTTAATACCATTACTTTGCAATCCTAAAAGTTGGAAGGTACTAATAAATCCGAATCCTCTATCACTGCATTTCAAAACTTTATTAATGATGGGAATCTCGTGGACATAGGGATAGAGGAAGACCTTTTACTTGGTCAAATAGGCGTTACGGGTATAATTTGGTTCAGGAAAGATTGGATAGGGCCCTTATCGGAACTGATTGGCTGTTAGTGTACGCTAATCTGGTGGTTCTTAGGCTTTCTGAGTTAGGTTCAGATCATGCCCCACTTCTGATAGATTTTAATCGGAGCTTAGAGAGATCTAAGAGAAGATTTATATTCCAAGAGAAATGGTGTTTAAAACACGAGGTCCGGCAAATTATTTGTGATACTTGGAAAGAAGAAATTCCAGGCTCCCTAATGTTATTCTGGCGCAAAAGTTAAAAAGGTGTAGATACCACCTTGTTCAATGGTAAATGGAGGGCACTTACAAGTCACAACTCTAAAAAAGATATTTAGAAGTTAAATAGTCAAACAAAAAATTTGAGATAAGCGGGAATTTTTGTTGCAGAGGATATGCTGGAGCTAGAGCGAAAATTAGAAAGAGCTTGTCATGATGAAGAGATGTATTGGAATACGAAGTCTAGGGATAAATGGCTTCAAGAAGGGGACCGAAACACTCAATTCTTCCATCAAAAGTTCAGAAACAAGATGAGAATAAACAAAATTTAGAAATTGGAGTCTCAATGGTGAAACAGCTACTACTAATTCAGAAATTGCAGGAGTGGCTGAAGGGTATTTTAAGGAGATTTTCTCTTCCACTTGCCAAACTGATCCGGAGCCTTATTTCACTAACTTTGAGCCAAAAGTTACAGCTTTCATGAACCGTAGGTTGCGAAGACCAATTACTATAGAGGAAGTTTAGAGAGCTACTTTTAATGTGCACACTCAGAGTGCTCCAACAGAAGATGGTATGATAACCAAGTTTTTCTAGTACTACTAGGAGTTATTAGTGGTGTATTTCATGCAGTTCGTAGCTTCTTTGCAGGTGAAGACTTCTTTAAAGCTTTAGTCATACTCATATTTGTCTTATACCTAAAGTTTCAAATGTTAGCAATATGACTCTGGTAAGACTTGTTAGCCTCTCTACAGTGGTTTATAAAATTATTTCTAGAGTTTGGTTTTAAGACTTCAAGGTTTATTGACAAATTTAGGTGAGTCTTAATCAGAATGCATTTATCAAAGGCCGCTCGATCTCAGATAATATTTTTATTGTACATGAATATATCTACTATCTTAAAAATAGGATGCAAGAGATTGAGTCTGAAATGGCTATGAAATTAGATATGAACAAGGCTTACGATATGGTGGAATGACACTTTTTCTGGTTTATGTTGTCTAAAGTTGGTTTTGGTGGTACTTTGATTACTCGGATTTGAAAATTGGTCAGAATTGTTTCTTATTTTATTATTGTGGAAGGTCAACCGTATGCTTTCTTCAAACCAAATAGAGGTATTTATCAAGGAGGTCCTCTATCTCCGTATCATTTTCTATTTTATGCAGAAGTCTCTCTTTCTTACTATACTAGGCAGAACAAAATAGTCTGATTCAAGGTATTCAAGTGTCAAGGAGATGTCCTAGAGTCAACCACTTACTATATGCAAATGATTTGATCCTTTTTGTAAAACCTATATGGATTCGTGTGAGAACATTTTGGAACTCTTACATACATACGAGGGTTTAAGCAGACAAAAGGTAATTCTCAACAACTCCTTAGTCTTTGTTAACTGCAACACTCTGGATTTACTCAGAAATCAGTGGGCAACAATATTAAACATTAATCATAATATGGATAAATATTTGAGTTTTTCTTCCATTGTTGATAAATCTAAGAAGGCTACCTTCAACCTCATTAAGGAGATGGTCAGGAAGAAGATTATCGGCTGGAAAGGAAATTTATTATCCGTAAGAGGTCGGCATATTTTACTCAAGGTAATGGGAGAAGCAATCCCTATATATACCTTCTCATGTTTTAAGTTTTCCGACACTCTCGCTTCAGAATTTCATACTATGCTCTCTTAGTTTTAGCGGCGACAGCAGAGTACAGAGAAAAAATAGTATGGATTAGCTAGAATACAATGATTAGAGCTAAAAAGGAAGGATGACTTGGGATCAAGGACCTCACAGCTCAGAATAGGGAACCAGTTTTGAAGAATAACAATACAACCAAATTTACTCTTATCTAGAATTCTGAAAGGCAAGTATTATAGATACTGTGATGCATTAATAGCTGAAGTTGGAAACACATCATAGAGGTGGTGCAACTTGTTAGAGGGGCGTAAAGTGGTAGAAAACGGGTTGTCTTGGAGTGTTGGTACAAGCTTAGAAATCAAAATCTCTGAAGACCCGTGACTTCCCCCTCTTTATCCTTTCTCCATTCCTCCACAATTAGTTCATCAAGTCGCAAATCAAAAAATTTTTTGGGTTAAGAATTTGTTTATTTCAACCGGCCAATGGAACAAAAATCTAATTCAATAAATTTTTATGTAAGACATTAGTAGTAAAATTTTGTCAGTAAAGATTGAAGGGGACATGGATAAAATCAAATAGGCCTTGCACAAATCAAATACTTACAATGTTGTTTCAGGTTATATGATTATCTACAACTTCTTTCATGAGTCCCTGGAGCTTTGACCTCCAATTTAGAGTTTGAGAAGTCTATGGATGTCCTTGTGGAAGCTCCCAGTCCTCCCACAAAATTCAAATCTTTCTTTGAAAAGTTTGTTATGAACGCCTATCAATCTCTTCTCTTTTCCATCATTGATTTGTATTGACTAGTGAAAATTTTTCTTGTTGTCATGAAGAAGAAGAAATTCAGCTTTACTACTTGGTCAGATGTAGAGAAGTTCAAAAAATTTGGGGACAATCTCAACTCAATTGGTGCTTACCTGATCCTAAATTCCTTATGTACTTGAATTCAGCCCATGGTGGTTGATGGCAACTTAACTACCAAGTGGAACAGGTTGCGATAACCCTCTGAATGGTCTGGAAGGAACGTAATAGCTGAATTTTTTAGCAAAAATATTGTCCCCTAGCAAAAGTGGTAGCTTTGGCAAGAAAGCTACACCAAAAATTGAAAGCTCTCCTTGCCGCTTTCGTTCTTAGTTTCTTATTTACTGATGTTCACTTTCTCCTTTTGATTTTGCTTTCTTTTATTTTTGATGATTTATTGGGAGACCTTCATTGCTTTTTCATTAGGAATGACAATATGCACCTTGTCTGCAGGTATCCAACCCGATCCGTAGCGGGTAAGATTCTTGTGCGGGTTGAATAGGGTGCGGGTTGAACCTCAATCCCATCCGATTAACCCGCACCCTATATATGTATACTTAATAATTTTTATTTAATGCATATTTCAAAAGATTATTTTTATTCAAATTTTAACTGTGTTAAATTAGTCAAATGTATGATTTTTTATGCACTAAAAGTGTGCAAAACTTATTTAATAATATATGAAAGAGAATAATAAGTAATTTATCATCTTATAAAATAATTATCAACAAATAAAATGAGTTGGTAAACTTAAATCTTAACAAAAAATGTAAATTAAATATTTTGTGTATCACTTGCATATCTACACATTTGTTTTTATATTGAATTATGGTTAAGAGTCACAATTTACTCTTTAGTTGCTTGGCGATAAATTATTGTTTTCATCTTTTTTTTTTTAATTTTAAATTATAATTTACATATAATTTAAAAAAAGACAAGTAATTAAAATTATTTTAGGAGAATATGATAATTTTATTTTTTTAATTTATTTACATATAAAATCCAAATAATAATAATAATAATAAAATTTGATTATTTTGTTGGTCTTTATAATTTTATTAAATTTTTAATTAGGTCTTTATATTTTTTTAAGAAAAAGTCTAGGGTTCAGCAACTTTGTTAAATTCTGGCCAGCATGTAACCAGCAAAGAAAAATGAGCCATTGAATAAAATCTCACACCAATAAAACCATCATTGATGGCTATTTAATTGCTACAAATCACAAAAGTTGCTGACCCCTAGCATTCCTCTTTTCTTAATTAACTCTTTACATTATTTCGAATTTTGTAATTAGATTATTTTCATACCAAAAATGTTAAAATTAACCGAATATTTCTCCTAAAATGTATGCGGTCAAAGATCTAATTATGTTTTCAATTATGAATACCAAGAAAATTCAATTAACTCTAACATTTTTTGCACTAAAAATGACTTAATTATAAAATAAAAAATAATATAAATATTCAATTAAAAAAAATATAAAAATTTAATTAAAAATTTAATAAAACTATAATAACAACAAATAACTAAACAAAAAAAATTTTAATACTAATAAATTAATAATAATATAAGTGTTAATTATGCATCGCACTTTTTAGTTTTCTTGAAGAGGAAGAAGAGACCCAACTCTCACTGCAGAAAAGCACAAGCTCCGCCATTGGTTTATTTTAACACATTCTATTCTCTCTTCTCTTGTTGCTTCTGTAATCTGCCACTGCAAAATCAAAGGGACACTCTACTCATAACTCAAAATCCCAAAAAAGAGGAGAAAGAGAGCAAAACCCTAAAACGTGAAACCCTAGTAATCCTCAAACAATGAGTCGAGGGAGCGGAGGCGGATACGATCGCCACATCACTATTTTCTCCCCTGAGGGTCGTCTCTTCCAAGTTGGTATGTAATTTCTTCTCTCTTATTCGAATTCATTATTTTGCTGCAGTTTTTTTTTTATAAATGAAAAAGTTAAATCAAGTTTAGTGTTTGAATTTTAAAATGCGTAGATTTCTAGGGTTTTTCGTGTAGTTGCTTCGATTTTAATGCCTTGCGTTGAAACGTTGACGTGTTAATGGATCAAATATAGTCTAGATCTTTTGTATAGTGGACTGAGTCCCAAAATAAGAAAAACAAATACTGGGTTCGATTTCTGTAACAATTTGAAATTGAGGAAAGTTGTTGTGTAACTTTTTGTTCTCTTACAAAGTTCTCTAATTTTGAGGGTGATAATATCACTGCTACTGTTATTGGGATCATGGGGTAGGTTGGTTCAGTAAATTAGGGGTTTGATTTAATTTGAGTGAGTGAGTGACAAACTATGCATATTCCTGATAACTTTGCATAACACACAAACTATGCATATTATGAATAAGGGCTCATCACACAAACTATGCATTTTATTAGTTAGTAGGAATGCCGGAAATGTAATTATTACTTGAATATGAATGGCTTGTATCTACATATGTTTGTGCCATTTTTCCCACTCTAAGGATTTCATGACAATCAGTGTGATGATCCCTTATTTATCATATTCATTGTCTTATGAAATGTTTTCTTTTGGCTATTTTGGAGTGGAAATAAACTGATTGTAGTGTAATATGTTTTAAGTTGTGGCTTTTTTGGATGATTGTAACAGAGTATGCTTTCAAGGCTGTTAAGGCTGCTGGGATCACCTCAATCGGTGTACGGGGAAAGGATTCAGTTTGTGTTGTTACTCAGAAGAAGGTTCCGGTGAGTACTGAGAGCTAGTTGTATAATTCTTTTCTTTGTGAGTATTTCTTTTGGCTGCTTAATTGTGAAAGTGTAATGCAGGACAAGCTATTGGATCAGACAAGTGTTACACATCTGTTTCCCATCACCAAGTATCTTGGTTTACTGGCAACTGGAATGACAGGTTTATCATTCATCATACCTTTTCAGCATTTCTCTGCTCGCGCACTTGTGAACTTTCTTAGCTACCTTTTTCCATCAAATGAAATAAATCTTTAGTGATGACAAATTTGGGTAACATTTCTAGGATATGATACTTAATCTATAAATTGAGGTTTGATATATGAGAAATGCTTATATTTAAATCAGAGTAAATAAATAACTTATTAATTGATATACTCTGAAGAGAGGTACATCTTTATGTTCTAAGTTCACTTTTGCTTTATCTCATTGGAATACCTTTGTCCAGCTGATGCTAGGACATTAGTTCAGCAAGCAAGAAATGAAGCTGCTGAGTTTCGGTTTAGATATGGATATGAGATGCCTGTGGACATATTGGCTAAATGGTAAGTGGTACAGTTTTATAAAAGATATTCAGCTACTAAAACAATTATTAGCTACTTATTGCTTTGTAATATCTGCAAATTTAAATGTTATTATTCTCTTGTGTAATTGTCGGTATTCAAATTGTTAGATTATTTTCCTCTTGTCATCTCCATATTTTTCAATTGCCTCAATGTTTTAACATATACATCTACTGTGGCTACTGGAAGATCTATTCTTGGTGGTTGATGCGAAATAAGAATATTCAATTGAACTTCATAGTAATTGGAAAAGGAATCATCATTCTGCCCCCTCCCTTACCTGCGGCCCCCTCTATAAATTTCATATTGCCATCTTTTGCCATCCGACTTCTGAAATATTTTTCACCAACAGGATTGCAGACAAATCTCAAGTCTATACTCAACATGCTTACATGAGACCACTTGGAGTAGGTGTGTTTTCCTTACCTGTTTCACTACTGAATAAATTTTCAGCCTGGAGAATCGTACAAGTAGTTTTGTGGGATCACAACCATTTTCTGCTTTTATTACTTCTTGTTGTTACTACTGATCTCTTTTTGTGATTTTTAAATCTGTTGTGTTGTGAAGTTGCCATGGTTTTGGGTATTGACGATGAATTTGGTCCCCGCCTTTACAAATGCGACCCAGCTGGTCATTACTTTGGTCACAAGGTAAACAGAGGATCATCTCTCACTTACATTGATGTCAAAATTCTTCATTTGATCTAATTTGAGATGATGGAAAAACTATGATTCTGAATTCATCTACTTTAATTATTTACTATGAATGTCATCATGTCATCATATAGGATAGAGGGTTTGGGACGATGAATGCAAGTTTTTTTTTCTTTATACTTCATGATCTTTTTTCTTAGTTACTGTGTAAAATAAGATTTCCTAGTGGAAAATTGCTTTCTTGGTTTGTTATATCACCAGAATGAGGTTTTATATTGTGTGTATTTAGATGAATTATATGGTTGAGGAATTAAGAAGCTAATAAAAATTCTATGGTGGATTGGTGATAATTTATCTGAATATTTGCTCTGAAAACAATGTTTAACTGTGTGTGTGTGCTTGTAATTTGATAAAAGGGACTATTTTAGTATTGTTAGGCAATAGGTGAAAAGGGATTACATAAATAATAAAAAGATAAAGGAGTTTAGCATTTATCTCGTTAAAAGGTGAAAGTGGCTGTAAGTAGTATGGAGGTGGTGAGGGAGATTGTTGGAAAATTTTATGTTAAAAATCATTTTTGAAGTTGGTGCCGTTGATTTCTACATGAAATTTTTTTTATACGTATTGTTTTCATGTTATAAAATACTTGATGTCAAAGTACATGAATGAGGCTTAACCTGTGCTGAGTTTTTCTTTCCATTTCTGTTTCACTTTTGGACCAAGTTTACGTTCCTTCTATGAACTATGGACGCTGAGAAACCTATCTATCTTTGTTCAGTGGGTGAATTATTTTAATCTATATTTTAATTGTTTGTGCTGTCTGCTTTGGTGATTGCTTTATTTTTTTCCTCCCAGAAAAATGTTTTGTTTTCTACTCCTTCCGCATTCAAATAATTGTGATGTACATTGATTTTGAAATTTTAAACGTTAAAAGGATAGTTCTCTCTTGGGGCCATCTTTATCATTTTTTAATCAAAAGTCTGTAGCTTCATGTAGCAGTACACAAGACAAATATTCAATGTGTCTAAGAATCTATTACCATGTACTCAGGCCACAAGTGCTGGATTGAAGGACCAAGAGGCGATTAATTTCTTGGAAAAGAAGATGAAGAGTGACCCTTCATTTACTTATGAGGAGACTGTTCAGGTTGCGTTCTTACTTTTCTTTTAAATTTTTCATTACTCCCATTTTGCGGGATAGCACCTGCATTTGTTTCGATTTTCAAAGATATCTTGCCATATGATGACGATCCATGCATAATGAGATGAACACCCAACTCAAGTGTAAACTGCATATAGACATTGGGGAAAGCAGTGAGAGACGTGTGTCTCTGGAGCATATAATTTGTGTCAACCATTATAAAAGCAACCCTTTCAATAAAGGCTTTGATTTTTGAGGGAGCTTTAGAACATCACGTGGTTCCTCCAAGTTACAATATTTCTCTATTAGGAGGGGAATTAAGCATTGGAAAATATGATTTGCAAGTGAAAACTAATTAACTGTCTCAGTTCTTGAGACAGGGATTTCAAAAAGTTGAATGGAATCAAGCGAAGGACAATGTAACTTAGTGCAATAACCTTTCTATCGTGAGTTCATGGGGGAATAACGAAAGGTCATAGTTTATTATCAGAATTAAAAGGTTGATGATGCAAAAAATATCAATTTTATCAAAATCATTTATTTATTAATCAGTTTATTGAACCATTATGTGACATTATTTTGTTTCTAACTGTATAGTTTCCCTTTTTTTTTCAGACTGCGATCTCTGCTTTGCAATCAGTTCTTCAGGAGGATTTTAAGGCCACTGAGATTGAGGTAGAAAAAAAACCTTTATTTTAAAGCTCTAATATCTTTTGTAGGACATCATGGTATGGTAAACCCAAGTTATTTATAGATTCTGCGCGAGTCACTTGTTTCTCATTTATTACCTATATTCAGAAATCTTGCCTGATTTGGCTTCTGCCTTGCTCAAAATAGTAATCGATTCTATTGCTTAGGTGGTTATAGTAACTCAAACAGCTAAGATTGTGATAAATTGGAGCATTGCATTATAATGTGGGCTTTACATGATTAGTTGTGGTGGAAATCAGAATTAGGGATGATTTTTATTTTAATGGTTTAAAGAGAAAAGATATTGTGTGTTGCAATTGATTATATTTTCATGTTTTGTAAGGTTGGAGTTGTCCAAAAAGAGAATCCGGAATTCAGAATTTTATCGACGGAGGAGATCGACGAGCACTTGACTGCAATAAGTGAGCGCGACTGAGTTGGGTTTAGATGAAAACAAGGATAGACTGTTGAAACTCTCTTGTTAAATTATCATCATCACCTCTTTAATTTCGGGGATCATTGAATTAATATTGGAGTGTTAACAAAGTCTCGTTCAACTGCAGACTAAGCAAGAACCGAGGTTGTTTGTTTTCACCTTTTTCTTGGATGATTGATCATGTTTATTTCCCTTTGTTATCTTGATGGATAAGATATGTCAAAAGCCGTTATACCACGAGAACTGAGAGTTTGTACTTCGTAGGGCTGCACTTAATCTGTTAGATGCTTGAATTTTTGAAGGAGGGATAATTTGGAAAAAAGAAATTGAATTTTGACCGAAAGACGTTAATATGACGAAAATAAAATGTTGGCGTGTAAGTAGAAGTAGAACAACAAAACTGTCCGGATAATTTTGTGATTTATTCCAAATGCTGAGGGCAAAAGTGATATTTTTTTCTTAATTTTAGGCCTAATTTCAAATCTAATTCACATAAATAAGTTCAAATTTTAATATGTATTAATAACATTTTTAATTTCATTGTGGTAAATAAATAACTGTTAATTGCATATGTTTACTGATTTGAGAGGGTATTGTGTACAAACTATGAAGAGAGGGACAAAATGAAAAAATAAAGGGTGAGTTCTGGGCTAATTTTTTTAAAAATAGAAAAAAATGTATGTAACTCAGTATTATAGTTAATTGGTGTGTTTTTTTTATATGAATTAATTTTTTTTTTAAATAACCAATCGGACCATCAGATTTGAAAAATTGGAAGATCATGTTTTTATAGTGCACATATGGGAGGGTCAGATTTGTAGTGAGATAAAGTTTCTTTTGGATTTAAAAAAAATAAAAAATTACAAATCTGACCAACCAATGGTATCCATACAAAAAAAAAAAAAACAATAAATTCTTACATTATTAAAAGATACCACTAAAACCCCAACACTAAAAGTAAAAAGCACGAGTTTTTTAGTGGCATGGCCTATGGTGGCTAAGTGTGGCCAAAGTTTGACCGCCAATGGCATTGTAACATGTGACAAGAGAGAAGCTTGAGAAATAGTGGGTTAAGGTATGTAGGTTCATTGCAGCGTGTTATTGATAAGCACAGTAACTCTCTCTTGTTTACCGCATTGGCAGTGTGGAAATTTTACAGGCTAAAAGCTCTTTGAATGACGTGAGTCTTAGTGTAGGTGGATCGAAATCCACACAAAAAGAAAAATAGTTGTCCAAAAAATAGTTCAATGGACTGGTCTGAGTTTTAAAATGAATTGCATTTAATTCCATACCTAAAAAAAAGATCAGGGGCAAAATTATCGTCAGCAATCTCCAGAAAAAAACTAGACCGAACATTAACTTTGAGCAATGGCGACCATGGTTACCAGGCTTTCAGTCATCAACAACGACGATATCTTCGAGGTTGCACCCACGAGAGAATCTCAACAGCGTCGTCAAGTCCTTTTTGAAAAACCTCGTCTCACAACCAATTGACAACGGCGGTATCAACAGCTGATGGCGATAGGGAAAAATGTTGGAAGCGAAGGCACTCGAAGAGTGGTCTTTTTCGTAGCTTGGCAGCGACCATGAAAAAGGAAAAGAAAAGCGTTGTCTTGCAGTTTTTGTCGGGTCGAGTTGGAACAGGAGTTCTACCAGTTCGAACATGCTTTAAAACCTGAACATTCCAAGATCTATGTTTAGCTTTTTAATTAATTTTTATTACATACACAAAATATTTATCCAACCTTTATTAAAAATTCACCATTCTTAACACAATCAATATTATTGGTTTTTGCTTTCTAAAACTACCTTGGCCACTGCTTTGCTTTGGCCACCAAAATAAAATCCTAATCACTTTTGAAATAATAATCGATGTACATACAAAGAAAAAGTTATGTAAGTGGTATCTGTTAAGAGAAATATTAGAGTCATTAGAATTTATTGTTTTGGTTATTACTTAGTCATTATTAATTTAATTTATTTAGTTTAATTTTTTTAGTTTAATAATTTAATAATATATTTTATTCCATACTTTTAAATATTAATAATTAACTGATAGTAAAAGATAATAAGTTCTCATAGTTCTTTAACATTCTTTAAAAATATATTCAAATTTTAAGAAAGTTTTAAAATTTGGTAAACTTGACTATTATAATATGACATGATTCATCAGTTTGATTGACTAATTTTATTAGCGTCCATAAAAAGTTATTTAATGGTCCATAATAAGACTTACACTGTGTTTAAGCGAATCCCTTGTTTATATCAAAGTTGTAAGAACCGGACCGGTCAATAAATCAGTTAAATAACTGGTTTAATGATTCAACGGTTCAACTGAAGTCGAACTGGAGTTGAACCTATTTAATTAAATATAACCTAAAATTATTAAAAATTCAAAGTGACATATATTGTGAGATAGAATGCAGAATAATGAAAGCATTGTATGAATTAAACAATATCAGTTTCTTAATCTTCATGTATATATAACATATTAGCAATAGGACTTCTAAACTTGGTCAAACAATATCATTTTTAGATATAACAACAGAAGATAGGCAAGCAAAATTTGAGGCCACAAATTTTAGTATGGTGCAAGGTGGAAAAGAAATCAGTATAGTCTACAATTTGAGCTGGAAGAAGAAATTCCACAGCACAATAAGAAGCTCAGAACATAAAAAAACTGAACAATTAAATTAACTAAACAAGATAAAAACACAATAAAGAAGCATAAATAACCTTTATAAATTAGGTTTCCATTCCTGAATTTTCCATTTTCATAAATTAGGTAATCTTTTTGTTCTTTGCTTCTTAACTTCATTCGCTTTTCCTATGAGTAAATCATCTCCTTGTCTGAACTTCACTCAACCCTTATTTTGAAGGCATATAGTAAATCCAACATAGAATTGTAGCCATGTTTCTCTTTTGAATCAATGATAGCAAAATAACAAGTAAAACAGATCGGATTTATAACTCAATCTCAGCAGAATTAATTCATATCAATCTCAGCAAAAATCATTCTCAACAAAAATCATTCTCAGCATAATTAATAAATTAAACCTAAAACAAATTTAATTTATAACTCCATCTCAGCAGAATTAATTCAACATCAACTGACTCAATTCAAATAAAACTTAAGAAAATTAATATCTCAAAACTCAGCAGAAACATCAATAATACATCATATGTATATTCAGAACAAAACGAAGAAGAAAATAATATAATACAATTATAACAAATTGAACATTATTGAAGAGGATAAAAGGGAGGTTTTTACGTTATCTGAATTGGTAGCAAAGGGGAGGAAAAGACAACATAGAGCCAGAGAGCAGAGAGACAGAGAAATTCAAATTCGGAACTTCAGTAACGTGAAATAGGGAAGCAATGACGGTGAGACACGGTGTGGAGCAGAGAAGTAGCGACGACAAGATTGGCAGGGAGTAGAGAAGGGGCCACAGCAAAAAACAGCGAGGATGGGAGAAGCAGAAACGACGCACCACAAGGAAGGGAGAAGCAGCGACGACGCACGGCGAGGAGCAGAGAAGCAGTGACGACCAACGGTGAAGGAGCAGAAAAGCAGCAACAAGGGAGTTCGGACAGGGAAACGGCAACGCCAACAACAGCCCCGAACCGACCTTAGCTTCTGGCAATGCGAGGAGAAGAGCAGAATGCAAGAAAGGGGAGATGGTGATGGTGGCTCTGATAGGGTTTAGGAGAATCTAGGGTTGGTGAGGCTGTGTTTGTGAGAGAGAAAGGGGGAGGGGGTGTCATTCAGCACTGAACTCGTGTTTCTCTGGAATCAAAACGACGCTGTTTTGATTGTTGGATCAGCGAATCGGGGCTTGAAAAAACCCAGCCGGTTCGCTCAGTTTGCCAGTTAACCACCAGTTTAGCCGGTTTTTTAAACCAGTTTTTTGCAGAACGGTTCTGGAGGTCAACTGGACCGGGCAAATGACCGATTTTTGGTTAACCCAGTCGAACTGGTCAGTCCGGTCCGGTTTTCAGAACCTTGGTATTTATCGGAGACGAATTATGGCTTTTAACAATTTGACCGCCGTTTACTGCGTCCTTCCTTTAGTGGTTCCAGGGGTGATCAGTCCCGGGGTATCGTCTCGTTTTGTTTTTTATATAGTAATTTGGTCGGGTAGTTCTTTGAACGCGAAAAGAAAAGACGACGAGTTTCAAAATAAAACCAATTGGGCATAAAATGGTAACGTCAAGTAATATGAACACAAGGTAACTGGAAATAAATAACATAAGGCAAACAATCCCACATATAGCAATATAGATCTTACTCGAAAGGTTGAACCGGTAGGACGCTTGCTCGCCTAGTGTGCCCCGGCTGCTAGGGATAGAATCTCTTCAGGTTACCCGCGTTCCATGTCCTTGGTATTTCTTTTCCATCAAGCCGTTCCAATTTGTAGGCGCCGTAGCCGAGCACCTCCTTCACCCTGTATGGGCTTTCTCATTTCGCCGCCAGCTTTCCTTCCCCAAGTGTCAGTAGCCCGACATCGTTACGTTGCAGGACAAGGTCGTTCTGCTCAAACTCTCTCTGGAGTACCTTGGCATTGTAACGCAGTGCCATCCTTTGCTTCAATGCCGTCTCCGACAAGTGGGCCATCCCCCTAGCTTCGTCTACCAAGTCCTTCTCCACGGCTTCTTCGACTCCTCCCAGGAGTTGCCGCGGGCTCGGTTCGCCGATCTCCACTGGTATTATTGCATCTACCCCATACGTGAGTCGGAAGGGGGTCTCCCCGATAGATGACTGCTGGGTTGTGCGATAGGACCAGAGGACTGAGGCTAGCTAGTCTGCCCATGCTCCCTTCTTCTGGTCAAGTCGCTTTTTGAGCCCCTGCAATATGACCTTGTTCGCCGCCTCGACTTGACCGTTGGTTTGGGGGTGCTCAACTGACGAGAACTTTTGTTGTATGCCCAAACCGGAAAGGAATTCTCCGAATCTCTTATTGGTGAACTGTGTTCCATTATCCGAGATGACGACTTCTGGGATACCGAATCTGGCCATTACCTGCCTCCACAAAAACTTCCGACAGTTTGCCGAGGATATGCTAGCCAACAGCTCGGCCTCTATCCACTTTGTATAATAATCAATGGCCACTATTAGGTACTTGACTTGCCCTGGCCCGACCGGGAATGGTCCCAACAGATCGATTCTCCATTGCGAGAAAGATCGGGAAGCCGTTAGTAAACTCAGTTCGGTCGCTGGCGCTTTGTGGAAGATGGCGTTTTCCTGGCATCTTCTGCACTTTCTCACGAATTCCTTAGAATCCGCCATCATAGAGGGCCAGTAACAACCGGCTCTGACGAGCTTTCTGACTAGGGCCTTCCCCCCGATGTGGTGACCGCAGCATCCTTCGTGGACTTCTCTGAGCACATAGTTCATTTGGTCGGGACACAGGCACTTCAACAGGGGTTGGCTGAGCCCCTTCTTGAACAACTGGCCTTGTATGATTGCATACTTGGCCGCTTCTCGCCTTATTGTCTTTGCCACCTTCTTGTCGCCGGGGAGTTCGGCCCTTTCCAAGAAATCGATGATCGGGTTCATCCGGGAAGGATCTGCCTGGGTTACATGTAAAGCCACTGCTGGTTCTCTTATCAAGCCCTGAATGAGAGACCGGTTCCTCATTCCTGGCTTTGTACTCGCCATTTTTGACAGGAGGTCTGCCTGCGTGTTCCTTTTTCTCGGGACGTGCTAAACCGTAACTTCCTCGAATTGGTTGCTCAACTCTTTGACTTTCTCCAGATATTTCTGTAATAATGAATCTCTGGCTTGGTATGTCCCATTGATCTGTGAGGTCACGACCTGTGAGTCGCTACATATTTCTAGTCTGGTAGCTCCGACCTCTCTTGCTAGAGCTAGGCCACCCAGCAGGGCCTCGTATTCTGCTTGATTGTTCGACACCGGGAATTTGAACTTGACTAACTGCTCATATACAACTCCAGTTGGGTTTTCTAAGATGATTCCCGCTCCTCTGAACATTTGGTTGGATGCTCCGTCCACGTGGAGCTTCCACCGTGTGCTCAGTGTCTCGGTAGGGTTCCCTGTGACCTCCACCAGGAAGTCAGCCATGGCTTGAGCCTTGATCGCATGCCTGGGATCATACTACAAGTCATATTGGGAAAGTTCAATAGCCCAGGTCATCATCCTACCCGCCAGATCGGGTTTCTGGAGTGCTTGGTGGATTGCCTGATCGGTCCTGACGATTACTTGGTGTCCTTGAAAGTACTGTCGCGGCTTGCGGGACGAGGTCAAGAGCGCACATGCTACCTTCTCCAGCTTGCTGTACCTTAGCTCCGCTCACAAAATATACTGGTTGCTAGATCTTCCCTCTTCTTGCACCAAGACTGCCACCAATGCCTCATCGGTTACTGCCAAGTACAAGTACAGTGCTTCTCTACTCCGAGGCTTCCCCAGGACAGGCGGTGCCGAGATTATCTCCTTGAAGTGCCTGAAGGCTTCCTCACATGCCGAGGTCCACTCGAACACTATCCCCTTTTTCATCAAGTTGAAGAAGGGCAGAGCTTTGGCCGCCGACACACCGAGGAAGCGGGATAGCGCGGTAAGTCTGCCTGCCAACCTCTGGACATCTTTCACACATCCCGGGCTCTTCATTTGCAGGGTCACCTGGCACTTTTCCGGGTTGGCCTCCACTCCTCTTTGGGTTATCATAAATCTTAAGAATTTCCCGGCTTCCATGGCGAAGGCACACTTGAGCGGATTAAGTCTCATGCCGTGTCACCGAAGAGAGGCGAACACATTCTCCAGGTCACCGATGAGGTCCTCAGCTTTGGCGGTCTTGACCAGGATATCGTCTACGTACACCTCCACCGTCTTGCTGATGAGGTCTTTGAATATCTTGTTCATCAGCCTTTGGTACGTAGCCCCTGCGTTCTTTAGCCCAAACGGCATCACCTTGTAGCAGTATGTCCTTCCTGGCGTTATAAATGCCGTTTTCTCTTCATTTGGTCGGTGCATCGGTATCTGATTGTACCCAGAATAGGCATCCATGAAACTCAAATATCGGTACCCCGCCGCCGAGTCAACAAGAGCATCAATGTTGGAGAGGGGGAAGGAGTCCTTGGGACATGCCTTGTTAAGATCGGAATAATCCACACACATTCTCTATTTCCCGCTGGGCTTTTTAACCAAAACTACATTCGACAGCCAAGTTGAGTAGTCAAGTTCCTGGATGAAGCCCGCTTCTAGTAGGCTGGCCGTTTGCCTGGCCACCTCTTCTGTCCTTTCTTGGGACATCTTCCTCCTCCTTTGAGCCACCGGCTTGGCCTCTGCCCTCACGGCTAGTTGGTGTAACATGGACTGGGGATCTATACTCGGCATGTCGGCCGACGTCCAGGCAAACAGGTCACTGTTAGCTCTGATCATTTTCATCAGGGGTTCTTTCATGTCATGAGGCAGGTTTCTGTTTACGAATGTGAACTTCTCATCCGACTCACCGACCCTGAACTTCTCGAGGCCTCCTTCGGGTTTCGGCCTGGGTTTGTCTTCAACCCTGGCATCCAGATCGGCAAGAAAGACACTAGATGATTCTTTGGATTTCTTCCTCAGGGAGAGGCTGGCGTTGTCGCACGCGACCGGCATTTCCAAATCTCCCCTGATGGCCCCCACTGATCCATCATCAGCAACAAATTTCATTAATAGCAGTTTGGTGCAAATCACTGCTCCAAACTCATTGATGGTCTTCCTTCCTAGGATGAGGTTGTAGGCCGTGGAGTCTCTTAAGACAACAAACTCTACCATTAGCGACCTCTTTCCCCGACCTCCGCCAATGGAGACCGGGAGGGAAACTACTCCGTCGGGCTTGATGAAGTTATCACCTAGGCCGACCACGCCGTGTTGGTGGCCCCTCAAGTCGGCATCCCATAGGCCCAGAGCATCAAATACATTGTGAAACATGATGTTCGAGTCAGCTCCCGTGTCTACGAGGATCCGTTTTACCAGGCCGGTGCCCACCCTTGCTGTGATCACCATCGGAGGGTTCTCCATCACCTCGTCAAACCATTGATCTTCGGGGTCAAAAAATATCGACGGTACCCTCCGGGAGGGAGGTGCGGAGCCAGAGGACATAGCTAAGACCTTGGCGTCCTTCTTGCTAGCCGACTTCGATCTGGGGGAAACATCTCTCCCGATCACTACGTTTACAATGATGAGGCCGCGCTTATTATCTTCCTCGGGCTCTCGTCTTTGTCTCACGGCGCGGCTCTTGTCTTCGTCAGATCGGTCATGATCCCATCTCCTCGGCTCGCTTATAAGGTGGGAGAAATCGACCAACTTTCCCTCCAGGATGGCTAGCTCCAGAGCGTCTTTCAGGTTGAAGCAGTCTTGGGTCTTGTGGCCATAGCCCTTATGGTAGTTGCAGTAGAGGTTTTTGTTTCCTCCTGTTCTGTCCTTGAGTTGTCGGGGCTTCGACAAGATGCCCTTGTCGGCAATCTGCTGATAAACTTCTACAATCGGGGCTGTCAAGGGGGTGTAGTTGGTAAATTTACCTACCCAGGAGAACGGCTTGTAGGTCTTGGTTGAAGCTTCGTCCTTGGAGTGCTCCTTTGACCTTTCCCCGCTACCGGGTTGTTGAGCTTGACTGTATGCAGGCTGCCACTTATTGGCCGCCACGACCTTGCTGACCTTTTCGTCATTGATATACTCCCAAACCACGTTTTGGATCTCTTGCATAGTCCATACGGGCTTGGTGGTAAGATGCTTCCTGAAGTCCTCGTTTAATAATCCATTCGTCAGGCATAGGCTGGCCATCGAGTCGATGAGGCCGTCAATTTCCAAGCACTCGTCATTGAACCTATCTAGGTACTTCCTAGTCGGTTCGCCAACTTTCTGGTTACCCCTAGCAGGTTAATCGGGTGCTTCGCCTTTGCGATACGTGTAGTGAACTGGGTTAGGAAAGCACGAGATATGTCCCCAAAGGTCGTCACAGATCCCTAGGGAAGGGCGTTGAACCAACAAATTGCCGGCCCCAATAAGGTTACAGGGAAGGTGCGACACCTTACTTCATCACCCACCCCTTCCAGGTTCATCCTGGCCTCAAAGGCCGTTAGGTGTTCCTAGGGGTCTTGGGTCCCATCATACTTCATGTCCGTTGGCTTATCGAAGTGCTTCGGTAGCTGGACTTCCAGGATTGAATGGTGGAAAGGAGTTGCCCCCATGACCACCAGTTGTCGCCTTCTCCTTGGTCTTTCTCTACTGTCTTCCCCGTGTGGTCGGCTTCTCCTTGGCCTCTCTCTGTTGTCTTCTTGCTGTGGTCGGCTTCTCCTCGGCCTTTCTCTGCTATCCTCTCGATCTTCCTCTATGGTGTTTCTTGTCGGTGATCGGGAGTAAATCACGGGATCTCGTCGTCTCCTGGGCACTTCCCTACTTTTCTGGGTCTTTGACCTTGACCGGGGACTCGGGGTGCGCCTAGAACGGCTTCTTCGGAGACTTCTCTTTCTCATTTGAGGGGATCGGGAACGCTCTTGACTCGGAGTCAGTTGATGGCGCTCTCTGCCAGCCACTTCCCGCTCTAGGTTTTGCACTCTGTGGCGCAGTTCTTGTATTATTCTGGCACTATAACTACCTGTTTCCCCAAAGGGTCGTCTCTCGGGTTGCCGTGGGGGAGATCTGGTGCGCTCGCGAGAAGGGGCCCCTGTGGCTACTCTTCTGCTTCTGGGGTCCATCCTCTCCCCGCGGGGCTCGCCTCCATCGCCCGCCTCCATTGGGCCCAAGATAAAGTCCATATCGGCTAGTCCCCACAGACGGCATCAATGTATGGTTGGTCGGATACCATGCAGTTCAGAGGTGTTCACTGGGTGTGAAGGTGGATCCTAGCCTCGATTTGGGTCTGGGGCATGAGAGGCGGGGGCAGCCGACGTCCCGAGCTCTTTGTGAGGTGAGGGGGGTGCCACCTGCAAAGACACTCCGACGCTCAAGTCAGAAAGATGTGCAAGTGGTATGGGAGTAAAGGGTATGATGATGTACCTGCGGGGGAGGGTCCTACCATATATACCCTGTCAGAGGTAGGCCCCCAAGGACATACCCACCTTCCTCGAAGTTTCCCCTTGCCAGCTCTTGCCAGGTGAGCTGGCTCCCTGGAGGAGAGGTACCCAGGCCAAGGTCCGAGCGTGCGATGCTCCGTAGACCGGCCGCCCGGGTCGGATGAAGGCGTATGCGGGCCGGGTCGACCATGAGGCCAGCTGGGCTGGGCCGCAACAAAACTAAAACAAATGATGAAAATTCAATTTATTCTCATTTTTTCTATTCAAAAAAATTTGGAAGAAAAATATAATAACAAAAATATAATTACAAAAAATGAACAAGAATAATGAAAGAAAAAATAAAAAATAAGTTGTATCTCTTATTAGTATCTCTTTGTTTTCCTGCCAAGATAGATACAAAATACACTAATTCAATGTCTCTAAACATAATGTCTCTGTCTATGTATCATCTGCCAAGCATGATTTGTAACAAGAATACCTCTCTATGTAGTCTGTTGAGTTAGTCGGCCGAAACTCCACAGACTGCGACTAATTTTCTTTTGTGTATTATATATATATATATATATATATGATCCTTTGTTTACCTTTACGCATTTTTTTTTGTTGCCCACGGTATCCCCCAACCCGACAGGTCAAAGACTAATCTGTCGTGAATCTGAGCTCCATTTAAGGGTCTGCTGCTGGTCAATAGGTTGCTGCATGCACAAGGCGGGATTCGAACCCCCGACACTTGCTTAAGCGGACGAATGAGCTGACCACTCGACCAACCCAAGTTGGTTACCTTTACGCATTTAGTTATCGGATGTGAATGCTTCATGCTTTGTACTTCTGCTTTATGTGACTTTGGGCTTTTATTCCTTCATCGGGCTTTTAGTTATATAAAATTCTTGGATATATACTATATTATGAGCTTTAGAACTATCGTGACACTTTATCACCCTTTACTTTACGGCATTAGGTAAGGTTTAATGGAGTTAAACCCCAAAATAGTCCCTGAAATTGGCGTCGTGCACTAGAATCATCCCTGAGATTCCAATTGCACCAATTACGTCCCTAAAATTGACAAAAGTGCACCATATTAGCCCCTGACCCATTTTTCATTAACGATGTGATGACATTGCTTGATGATGTGGGCTGTTAGTGACACATGTCACTCCATAGTTTGGCCACGTGTAATGGCGTGATGATGTGGTGACCAGTGACACGTGGCATGCTAATGTGGATGGTTGTGCCACGTGTCACAATACTATTTGGCTACGTGTTCGTTTGTGCCATGTGTCGCAACAACATTCGTCCACGTGTCGTTTATTATGTCATCATTGTAGATACATTAAATTAGTCCCTCACTTTGCATTAAGTGACTCATTTTAGTCCCTGAAATTGAATATCATGCACCAAACTAATTTCTTCACTAGTTTTTTCTCCTTTTTTTTCCTATAAATTCAAAATTCTCAATATCTTTGAATGCATTAATTTCAATTCTATTTTTTCACATGTTATTCAAATACAAGTGCTTTTATAAAATATTTTTTCTCTTGCGGATGCCCTAACTGCCATCTTGGAGTTGATGTGAAAGCATTTCAAGCACCTTCACTACCATCTATGACCTCTTTCAGTGCTTTATAAAATATTTTTATTCTTGCGGATACCCCTAACCGCCGTGTCGGAGTTGACTAAAGGTATTTCAAGCGCCCTCACTACCATCTCTGACCTCTTTGGTCTAGACTGAAGAGGTCGGAGATGATAGTGAGGGTGCTTGAAGTGCCTTCAGTCTTACCCATTTATACACTGAAGGTTGTAAAAGGCTTAGAGAAAGGGGGTTGAATCTATGACCTTCTTTTACTTTAATGAAATATGGCTTAACTTATAAACTTTCACTTGGATTCTGTTCGAACTCAGTAGCGAAAAATTTATGAGACAATTTCATTTTGTCTCATGAATATCAGAAAATAGAACAGAGAAGGGAAGAGAGAAGCTGATACCATCATGTATCCTGGTTCAGTTGCCTTGTGCAATGCAACCTACATCCAGTCTCTACCACAACAGTAGTGGAATTTTCACTATAGTTAAAATATTACATACACCAATTCCACAGGATTGACACAATTATTTTCTTATCAAGTTCTAACCTAACTTGACTTAGCTATGCTAATACCTAACTCTTCACTCTTAGTGCTCACCCAACTAAGAAAGGGGTACCTCACTAGTACAAGATACAAGACACAGAATCAACCTAAAGAAATCTGAAATCACTCTAGGCTTTTCACTCAAGTGTTTCTCTCTACCTCTTTCCACTCTTAGGCTCTTTCAAGAACTCTCTCATTCAGCCTTTTACCTCAAGAAATTACAGACAGATAAATATTGAAAAGAAAATTACAATCTGTAAAATATGAAGGAGATTGATGCTTCAACAGCCTCTTTGCTATGTGATGAACCAAATTTGCATGCCTCTGATTTAGTTCCTCATTTTGGCGGAATACTCATTTGATTAGGTAACATTGTCCAAGTTGATGAACTTCTTCAGAGAACTCTTCTCAGAATATAAACCTCAAAAACTGGTTATCTCTCCTTACCTCAGTATGAACAACAATTTTTCCTTTTGTATTTCCTTGCATGTTATTGAGTTGCTCTCTCCTAGGTCAACTCCTTGAGCTGTGTGCTACCAACTTACCACATCACTTTTTCAGTTAATCCCTAGATTAGAAATTTAAGTCTGATTTTCTCTTGCTTGACTGAAAGCCTCAGGAAAACATTCAAGAACAGTATTTCAATGGCAATCCCACATCTGAACCCTTGAGATACTACTTTGTCCCCAAGAAATAATTTTGACCATTGATTTACAGCAATGGTGAACAGAGATTACTTTCTTCATTTATCTCAATTTGGAGTAGCAGAGAGTTTGAGAAAAAAAGAAGAAAATTGGATGCATGCAAAGGAAAATAAATAACCTTTAGCTTCAAACTTAGCTTGATATGGTTTGATTTTTGGAGATTAGACTTTTACTTTTTGGATTGACCTTTCTCTTTCTTTCTTCTTCGATGAATGGCTTAGGGATGAAGCTCTCTCTCTCTTCTTTGAGTTTTGACCGAATGAAAAAGGTGAACGTTGCTTTTGGTGAAAGCACTTTGGAGGGATCAGCTTTGAATGATAAGTTCGGGCTTGGGTTGGCTTTGTCCATTCAGCCCGTTTGATTTCTTTGTTATTTGCAATTGAGCTTTGTTTGAAATTGTTGCCCACAAAAAATATATTCAACTTGTTCCATATTGGGTTGCTACAACAATGAATTTTGGCCTGCAACACTTAATCAAAAATAATCAACACTAATTGAAAAATTAGCCCAATAGAATAATGTTTGTCATCATCAATTAATTTAATTAATTTCTTAACTCAACACACACAATGGAAATGTGTATTTCATAAGAACTAAGAAAATATTTATTTAATTATTGATTTCTTGTTAAAAATACATATTTTTTTATGAAAAAATATATCTAATCAATCATATAATTCTTTTTTTTATAATAACATACTTATATATTATAAAATTTATCAATGTTAAATTATTATAAAAAATTATATAATTAAAACTAAAATCTTAAAATTTTATATAAAAGCACTTGTATTTAAGCAATATATAAAAAAATAGAATTGAAATTAGTGCATCCAAGATATTGAAAATTTTAAATTAAAAAAATGAGAAAAAAATGGTGAAGGGACTAATTTGATGCACAATATTCAATTTTAGGGACTAAAATGAGTCACTTAATGCAAAGTGAGGGACTAATTTGGTACATCTACAATGATGACATAATGGACGACATGTGAACGAATACTGTTGTGACACGTGGCACAACCATCTACGTCAGCATGCCACGTGTTACTGGTCACCACATCATCATACCATTACACATGGCCGAACCATGAAGTGACACGTGTCACTAACAACCCATGTTATCAAGTCATGTCATCACGTCGCTAATAAAAAATGGGTCTGGGACTAGTATGATATACTTTTGTCAATTTCAAGGACGTAATTAATGCAATTGAAATCTCAGTAATGATTTTGGTGTACGACGCTAATCTCAGAGACCATTTTGGGATTTAACTCAGATTTGGTGTGATAGGGTATTACAGAGAGCGTTTAGTATGAGATTTGAAGGTTGGTTAAAACTAGTAAAACAAAGAATATTTTGATTTTTTTTAGTAGTTTTTAGATTTGTTTAATTTTTTGATATGAATGATTAATTAGGATTTATGGAGGATCATCAATAACATTGAAATAATCTCTTTTAGCATAGATAAATAAATAAATGTGTTTTTGTTTTTATTTTTAAATTATTTAAATTTTGAAATTATAAAATTAAACAATTTGATTAATTTAAAAGAATAATTTTTGTCTAACATAAAAAAGATATTTAAATTTTTTTATAAAATTAAATAAAAAATATTTTTTATTTTATTAAATTATAAAAGTGTTTTAATAAAAATAGTGATATGATATATATTTTTTTTTAAAAAAAAAAAGAATACTAACCTAAAAAATAAATTCTACATATTATATTGATATTTGTTTATATTTTTAAATATCGAATACATATAAATTATTATCGTAACAAAGTAAACACTATAAAATTTTGGCTATTACCTGTGTGGTATATCTTGCTGAACAGTAGTGCAATCGGTAAAATTATTAATGTTGGGAATGAAATTAAAATTTATTTTAAATATTAAGAATAAAATTAAATCAAATTAAAAGTTAAGAATAATTTTAAAAAACTAAAAATAAAAAACACACTTTATATATATAAAAAGGGTTTTATGTTTTTATTCTTGCATTGTCCAGGTTGAAATTTAGTTTTCTTTTTATGTTTAGCTCTATTTTTTACCCTTAGCACATGGTATTTTAGTGTGGCAGCAGGCAAAGAATTCGATAGTCCCAGAATATTTGGACTATTAGATAACTTTATAACAAAATATATTTTTTAAAATTTTTTAATAACTCTTAAATCGTGTTTATTTAATTTTACTTACAAATTAGTCTTTTATATATTATTTAATTATAAAATTTATTTTTTATTTTATAAATTATTATTTTATTATTCATCTATCATGTTTATTGATAATAAAAGATTAAAATAATGCAATAATAAATCAGATCTTCCATTAATTGTAATAAATATTTTGCAATTTTAATCGATAATAATTTTATCATTGATCCGGTTACGTATGTATTGGGTTGGAAAAATTGGATTTGTTAAAAATTCAATCGATTGGATGCACAAATCGAATGAAATTCAGGTTTTCTAAACTCCAATCGAATTGGAATTGATACACAATCGATTGAATTTTGCAAGGTATACGGGGTTTTTCTTATTCCATCGATTGGTCATATTAGCTAATCAATTGGTCATATTACCCAATAGATTTTTTTCGAAATAAAATAAAAAAAGTATTATTTTTCAAAATTTCAACTTTAATTTTTCAAATACAAGTTTTTTTTATGTAGAGAAAATTCGCCACACTCTGACAAACTTCACTTCAAATTCTAAAAAAATGACTAACTCAAATTTTTAATTTTACAATAGACTGACAACTATTATCATCGTCTCCAAAATATATAGGAGTACACAAGAGTACACAGGAATAAGTATTATTTTTATTGGGAAAATAATATTTTTTTTAATTTATAATGAGAAAAATTCTTATTAAATATGGCTTATTCCCGTGTATAGAAGTATGAATTGGACGAGAAATACCTCTAAGAATGTTGATCATGTGTTGGTTATTTTTATATATAACAGAACCAATCGATTGAATTAACTAAACCCAGATTGCTTTAATGATTTCAATCGATTGAATAAGAAAAACCTCACATCACTTGTAAAATTTAATCGATTGTGTATCAATTTCAATCTATTGAAGTTTGAGAAACCTGAATTTCAATCGATGGATTTATGCATCCAATCGATTTAATTTCTAACAAACACTATTTTTCCAACCCAATATTTATGTAATTGGATCATTGATAAAATTATGATCGATTAAGATTGCAAAATATTTATTACGATTAATAGAAGATCTAATTTGTTATTGTTTTAGTTTTTTATTATTAATAAACATAATAGATGAATGATAAAATAATAATTTATAAAATAAAAAATAAATTTTATAATTAAATAATATATAAAAGACTAATTTATAATTAAAATTAAATAAAAACTATTTAGCTATTATTAAAAAACTTAAAAAGCATGTTTTATTTATTTAATGGTCCAAACGTTTTGAGATTATCAAATTTAATGTCTTGTTAATTTAATAATAAAAAAATATAATAAAAGTGATAAATCGAGAATAATGTCTGTAACTTATATTATAATTTGTTCGTCACGATGAAAATGAATATTATATTGTAACGTTTCAACAGAAAATGAAAAGTCATATTCGGACTTTCATTTAAAAAAAATATTAGGAGTCATCATGATTTATTATTTTTTATTATTAATTAATTATTAATATTTAAAAATATAAAATAAAATATATTATTAAATTATTAGACTAAAAAAATACTTGTTCAAGTTATGGAGTTGAAGCATCAATTGGGAACAGGAACTTGTAATAATTTTCAAGCAACTTGTTCAGAAAAAGTTTTACCTGTGTACTTTTTCTATGCAATATTCATGCAACCGCACGAAATTTTTATGTCAAACATGGCCTACAGCTTCCACTTCAACCCTGAATTCTTTTTTTGCTTGTCCCCTGTGAACTCAATAACCAATTCAATTAGTTAGGTTGATAGAATTTACCTTGGTTACTAGTCAAGCCCTTATCCACTTGAATACCATTTTACTTCAAGTCTTCAAGATTAATTTCCATAGTTGGAGTAGGAATTGTACTACAAGAAAGAGAACAAATAAATACATAACTACTCTTTACATGCATATATACTAACTGGCAAATTTAAAGACAGTATATACTTCATGCTATAAAAGTTCTGATTTGAACCCAATGAGCAAAGGCTAAGTTAGAAAAAACTCAAGTATATTAGTATCTTCCTTAATTACGAATTAAGAAAAAGAATGAATGAAAAGGATGGGAGCAGAGACCATGTTCTTTGCTTGAGAAGCTAGGGTGCCTTGGTTGAAAGAACCTACCTATATGGAAAAAAATCAGCGAAGTTGTCACCATTAAACAAACCTTAAATATTCATTTTAATTAAATCTTTATACTTTTATAAAAATTTGGACATACTCTCCTCTAAAAATAGGACTTAGCCATCTTTATGGGTTCCCTCTTCCTCAACATTTCACCAGCCTTTTATCAGCAATTGCCACAACAATATATTATTCTCCAAAATATTTGATAATAATAATATAGAAATTTAGTCTTAAATCCCGTATGCAAGGTTATTACCAGAAAAATAATTTCAGCAATCTAATTTCAATTATGTTTTCAAAATACCAAATGAATTTAAAATTACACAAATTTTATGTCCAGGTGACCGTCTCGGATTAAGCTTTCTAATAAACTAAAACCCATAATTTTCTGATCACTCTAGCCTCGGGAATAGAAGGAAAACTGTGACTACTCTCCAGTATTTAAAAACCAAAAAACAGCAGTAGCATTCAATATTCAAAATTCCATATAAAATCCAAATTAAATTCAATGGCCTTCAAAATTAATGTGGTTCAACTTAACTTATTCATATTTCTTTCCCAATTAGTTTCATGTTAATACCATTTAATAAAAAAAGTTACATAGCTTGGAAGTTAGGTAGAAAAGAGTCAAAACCTGTTTTAGAAATCAGCAAGCTTGGTATCTTTCAAATTATATAACTTTTACTACAAAACATCAATTAAGCTAAATTTTGGTTTTGAGACTCCTAACTTATCTAGCAACAAGTGTGTCTTAGTTGCAATCCAATTTCCATTTAATTCTAAGAGTTCTAAGCATTGGAAGTTGATGCATAACTTGCTGAAAACTGATTCTTTCCAGCTTTGACCACCAATTTTCAAAAACTCACAACCCCCAATCCTTAACTCCTATGATGGTTTCAGTGGCTAAGAGAAGGGGGGGTTGAATCTTAGCCCCCTTTTTTGCTTAGTAACACTTGCTGGCCTTAGAGATAACTTCAGGAGACTTTTTGAATTTTGTCTCGTCCCTAGCCACGAGACTTTTATTTTTATCTCATCACTTGGCACGAGACTTTTCTTTTTGTCTCGTCACTTGGCACGAGATATTTTTTTCAGTTTGAGCTCTTGTGCAATAGAAATAGAATTGGAGTAGAGAAGAGAGAAAATTACACCTAGATATATCCTGGTTCAACTGCTAAGTGCAGTGCAGCCTACATCCAGTCTCCATCACAACCATGATGGAATTTCACTATAATCTTCTTGATTACAGACTGTAAAGTGCTAACCCAACTTACAAGGGGATTCCCACAGAATCATGAAACACAACATAGATGAACAAAGGAACTCTAAGACATCTATGGCTTTTTCTTTTAATTTTGCACTCTCTGCCTTTTTCCGCTCTATGACTTTTTCATACAAACCTCACTGTTTGTCTTTTTTCATGAGACTCAAGACATGACAAAATTAAACAGAAAAATACTAAACAGAATACATTGAAGGAGAAGAAAAACTGCTAGCTTAGGTAGCTCTGAGACTTCTGTGCCTTGCACTCTCACTGCTTACTTCTAACTCCTTGCTCCAAACAGTGGCTGTTCTCCCTTTTTATAGAAGAGAGAAGCCTCCACACTTGAAGCCAAAACCCAAGCCAACTTCTTCTTCTTCAAGAAACAGAACCGGTTCGGCCACATAGAGAGAGAAGAGATAACCATGCAAAACCCAACATGCAATTACCTCTAGTCCTTCCTTGGTCACCACTCTACATCAATCCGAGCTCTCCATCCTTGGTTTGCTCTCCAAGATGGATTTCTGGCCCTTAATGCTTCATGATGATGATGACTTCATCTGCTTCAATCTCTGCTTCTACCATCACTTCGCCACTCTAGCTACTTCCTGTGGTGGTTGAGCAGAATCAAAGACAAGTCACGCCTCCAAGAGTCTCTTTGCTGGCCGAATCTTCTTCTTTCTTTTTGAGCATGAAGAGCTCGAGATTACTTCACCAAATCTAACCATATTTGGTGAAAATCTCAGCCACAGCACACTTTTATTTTGTTATGTTTTCTTGCCATCATTGTGGTAGCCTTGTAGCTTGCTCTTTCTTCAATTTGGTAGCTAAGTTTTGCTTTCATGGTTTCCTGTGTAATAACCGAAGAAGAGAAGCAAAGATGAGAGAGAGGAGAGAGAAATTTGAACACTAGCTAATGGGTAATAATAAAGTGAAATTAAAGTCCAACTTCCCTTGCATAAGGTAGCGTGTAGAGTTACTGAACCCATCAAATCAATTTCTCTCTCTTACATTTATGTTTCCAATGCTAGCAAATTAAATTTGAAATCCATCCAAAGAAAAGAAATGGGATCCGTGGGAAAGCATGAGGCAAATGATAACATTTGCTTTCCTGATGGATATTGGATCAAGCATTGGTTCTTGTAGCATCAAAATTAATTTGGGCTTGTAGCAATAATAGTTTCAATTTGGCCCAAATAAAACACAACATTGTTTCAGCCACTATGATCACAATTAGATTAATATCAAGACTGAGTGTTCATAGGCATATTGGGCTTGCACCAGAATTTCATTTTCGGCCCAATATTAAAAACCTGCAACAAAATTATTAATCAATATATATTAAATGGGAATCAAATTAATAATTTTGTAATTAATTACTTTTAATAATGTTTAGTCATCACAAATATTAATTTAGAGTTTTCCAAACTCATCATCCTAAAATTCTGAAGTTTTAGAAAAATAAACCAAGTTAATCAAATGTTTAAACAAAATTGGTTTCGCTCCAGAACTCAACTCGTAGGAGTCGCAGCAAGACAAACAAGTTGCTGCTCTGTTCGAACTTTTCTGCAGCAGGACAAATTCAATGACCTGACTTTAAAAAATCGCCATAAATTGTATATTTAATGAAAAAGCCTCAAATTTTTCAGTCCAGCTCCATCTATTCTCAAGTATAACCCAGACTTAGTCTCACGCAATTCTGATCATCATAGAATTAGTTATAACTTTTTAAAGTTTCTAACTTCGTTTAAAAGTAATACAGAAAATCAGGCTTTCAACAAAAAGTTTAATATTTCAAGATTCAACCTTCAATACTTCTCAAAATCAATTTCAAAACATTCACCCACCAAGTTCAAAACATTCACCCACCAAGTTCACCACCATTATAATATATCTAATAACTATATCAACAACAATCAACCAATATAATCCATCAAGATTCAACATTCTCAGCAATCACTCATCAACAATTCATAATTCACAAATAACCAACCAATTACACAAAATCAACAAGCACAATCACATTCACAATCATAACTCAACATCCATATAATCAATCAATTATACTCATAATAATTAAACCTATTTGCAGCTATTCAATAAACTTTGTAGGCATTCTTAAATTAAAATCGTTTAAATTAAACCCCCTACCTTAATGTCGTATTAATAACACTATGAGGACAGTGTCGGCAACATTAACCAGAATAACAGCGACATCAGTAGTTTCGGCCAAGAATGGCGATATCGAACAGATATAATAATGATTTGTAGCTAGGAAAAATCAAGAAAATGAAGCAGATTATCATCAAGGCAGCAGCAAACAAAATAGCGACACAGAACATAATTCAATCCTACCAGGGGAAGGCAGAATAGAGCAACAATGGCAACCTAGACAGTAAGGGTTTTCGGCGAACGGCAATACCCACACTGGCAGAGGCTTTGGCATTTCCAGCAGCAAGAGAACAACTGGGTTCATCTCCAATGGCGGCGGCAGTAACTAACTCCAGCGGCAGCGACGCTGGGCAGAAACGACAGAGAAGCGACGCTCACTCTCTTCGAGCCTCATTCATGTCTCCCTCTGGGCTTCTTTCACTATGACGGCGGCACCTTCAATCGACGACGGCGGCTCCGACCACTCCAGCGGCGATGGCGACGGTCCCTCTCATCTCTGTCGCAAGCTTCCCTCAGTCACGCTTGTCTCTCTCTCTCACTCTACTGCGAACCTCTCTCTTCCCTTTGTGCTCAATGGTGACAGCGACGGCGACAGCGGCGAGGCCCCCTGCTGGCGCCGTTCCTTCCTCCTCCCTCGCTTCTCCTTCCTCTTCTCCTCTATTTTTCCCTTTTTCATTCTGTTTTCTTTCTTTTTACTCTGAGCGTGCCTGTGTGTGTGTTTTAGAAAGGAATGAAATTGGGAATTAGGGTAAACTATGGTTTTATTGGGTAAAAAGATAAAATATATATGACTAATATAATAATTTTATAAAATATTTATGATAGAATAATAATTTAGAATTTAAATATAATATTATAAAAATTAATTTTGGAACGCATATAATTTTATTTATCAATTTATTAATGAATTTAAATAATTATTTTTAACTTAAGTTATAAAATAAATATATTAATTACATCCTATAAAATATAATTTAAATCCAAAATATTAATTATCTAAATTAAATCATGACATTTCATTATTTTTCTATCATCGAGATTTTAATTTTAATTTATATAAAATAACTTATTATAAAAAAAATTGTACATAAATATTAATTATCTTAAACATAAAATATTTATAAAAATCAATTTAATCATTTCTAACAAATTAATCTCTAAGAGCTCAATTTAATAAAATAAACCGTAATTCAATCATAATACAAATTTCTTAAATTAAATTATATAATACTTCTATTACTGAATTTTAATTTCAAATAACCAATTATAAAAATTTACACAAGAATATTAATTAACTTAACTCTTAATATTCATAAAACTAATTTAATTACTCTTAACAGATTAATTTATAAAATAGAGAGTTCAAATTAAGGGCAATTTACGTTATTAAATTGTTTCACCCTCAATATTACGCAAATGCATTGTTTCCAAATCCAATACGCAAATACATTGATTCACTATTCTATATAAACCGCTACTGGCAGTAGCGGTTTACAGTTGTGCATAAACTGCTACAACCAGCCGCAGTTTACGTGTGTGTGTGTGTGTGGGTAAACCGCTGCTGGCAGCAGTGGTTTACGTGTGTGTGTGTGTGTTAGCGTAAACCGCTGCTGGCAGCAGCGGTTTACGTGTGTGCGTGTGTGAGTGTAAACCTACGTGTGTGCGTGTGTGAGTGTAAACCGCTATAGGCTATAGCGGTTTACGTGTAGTGTGCTGAATGGGGCTGCTTATATAAACCATGGAAGCTCGGTACCTGTGGGACGAAGTGGGTAAAAAAGTTATTTACAAGATTTCCATTGCCGTTATGTCAACTGGTGTGAGATATGAGACCTTCGTGATCGGGTCGGATGAAGACCTGCAGGTCTTGTTTCACTGCAGGCGTAGTTTTTCGGAGGTGAGGATACCTGAGCTGCTTGCAAAGTTGGAAGATGGTGTGGATAACTCTGGAGCATCGGCACCGAATCCTCAGTTGACCCCAGCCGGTGGTGCATCGACATCGATGCCTGTGGTAGCAGCGGCAGTTCCAATTTCTCTGCCCGAACATGCTGGGGCTGTTCATGCATATATTGATCCTGTTGTGCCTGATTTTGAATGTGATGCCGGACCGGATCGAGTTGAGAATGCACTGTGTGACGATGATTTGGATGAGGAGCCTGTCGATATTGGTGGGGACAGTGATGATGATATTCCAAGAGGTACACGTTCAACCCATGGAGGTTCCGGTTCTGGAACACAAGAGTACCCTCCCCACCTCTCTTCTTTGAACTTGGAAGCCATCGGCCAACACCAGAATGTAGATGCAACATTCAATGGGCAGGGGATGCATGATGGGACACCGCTGACTGAATTTCAGATTGGCCAATCATTCCAGAGTAAAGAGGAAGCCGTGTTGAGTGTAAAAGATTACAGTATTCGGCGTGGAGTTGAGTACAAGGTTATGGAGTCCGACAATCTGAAATACCAAGGGAGATGCAAGGAGTTTGGTAACGGGTGCACGTGGTTGATTCGGATAGTCAAGAGGAAAAGGAAGAGCACATGGGAAGTTAGGAGGTACAACGGTCCGCACACGTGTATGGCCACATCGATATCAAGCGACCACAAGCAACTTGATTATCATGTCATCTGTGCGAAAATCTTTCCATTGGTTAGAGCTGATGCGTCGGTGTCGATTAAGGTGTTGCAAGAGGCAACGGAGGCGACATATGGATTCAGGCCTAGTTATCGGAAGGTGTGGTTGGCGAAGCAGAAGGTAGTAGCGCAGATATATGGCGATTGGGAGGAGTCATATGCTGATTTGCCTCGGTGGATCCTTGGGGTCACATCCACGATGGAAGGTTCCGTTGCTCTACTGAAGACCTCCCCGGTTAGAGTGGGTGACCAAGTTGATGAAGATAGAGTCTACTTTCATCGGATGTTTTGGACATTCCCTCCGTGTATTGAGGCATTCCGCCACTGTAAGCCGCTCGTAAGCATCGACGGAACACACCTCTATGGCAAGTATGGCGGGACATTGTTGTTGGCGATCGCTCAGGATGGTAACTCGAATATTTTTCCTATTGCGTTTGCACTCGTGGAGGGGGAAAATGTAGAGTCTTGGTCATACTTTATTTGGCCACCATATGACGGGCCGACTATGATCCCCGACCCGGACATGAGAAGGGCAAGAGAAGGACGACCACGGTCCACCCGCATCCGCAACAACATGGACGATACTGACGCTGGCCGACCTAAGAGGTGTGGCCTGTGCAGGCAGCCCGGTCATACTCAAGGGTTTGCCCTCAGCGAGGTTCTACTAGCGGCATCTAGATTTATCATCATTTAGTTCGTTTGTGTTAGTTTTATCATCATTTAGTTCGTTCGTGTTAGATTTATCATTATTTAGTGGTTTTTACTACGAATGTCTCTGTTTGTAGCAGTTATGAGTTCTAAGTCTTATTGGTTTAAATGTTAATGTTAATACAAGTAGTTATTTATCACTTTTCTAGATTTATCACGGTTTATTTCCATCATAGTTGTATGATCAATAAATATAAAGTCCATAAACATAAACATAACGTAAAAACTGACCAAATAACGGTCATCCAACGAGAATAAACATAAAGTCCATAAACATAAACATAACATAAAAACTGACCAAAATAACAGTCATCCAACGAGAATAAACATAAAGTCCATAACCAGAACATCTACCACATAACGAAAAATGAAAAAATACAACACATGGTGCTAATCATCGCGATCATCCCGGGCTGCATCATGAAAGTCACCAAGGAGATGAGATCCTGTCCCACATCGAGCGGGACGCCTGACTCGAGTTGGTCGGGCCGGCTCCTGTCCAATGTCATCAACTGGGTGGTCTAACCCAATCGCGGACTGGGGGGTGCCCCCCATGGTAAACCAAGTATCCAATGGGCTACCTGCAGGCTCATTAAGATCCACCACATACTGACCCTGATAATAAGGTGGCTGGGAATGCATCTCCGTCATATGTGGCTGGTAAGGTGCGGTCTCGAACTGCACCTCCGGCATCTGCGGCTGGTAAGACTGAGCACCAAACTGCACATGGGACGTGCCAGCATCATCCCTAATCAAATCAACAAACTCTGCATAAAACCGTGGACTCACCAGCTGATCATCTAAATCCATAGTCATCGTCGGCGTCTCAGGCTGGGCATACATGTGAGAGCTGGGCTCTGGCATCGGAGAGTAAGATCTGCTGGTGAATGTCTCCCCTCCAGGCTCAGTCCCTACGGTCCCACTAACTCCACCATCGAACTGCGTGGGATCTGCAGTTCTCCCACGTCTGGCACTAGACCGACGAACACGGTGATCGCCCCCATCTCTAGCCTCTCCGCCTGCATCATCCTCCTGCATCGTATCATGTAACCATCGCCACTCTCGACCGGTGTCCCTAGTACCAACACGATGGCGTCTCTCAACACGGCGGTTATCCGGCATATCAGGTAGCTGTGATCTGCGTGGGACCTGGGACGACCCTCTCTGAAATGCCTCTGGAGGTATCTGGGTGCCTTTGGGATCCGCGAATGCTGCCCCGGACTAAGGAACCGCTGAGCCTCGCGGTACCACCAATCTAAGTAATCAGCAGAAAGGCCAGGATCTGCCACTCGCTCAATGGAAATGACTGCATCAAGTTTGTTCCCCCAGTGTAAATGCCAGACCTGATAGTAATGGGGGAACTACCTATCCCCTCCCCTCCCGTCCTTAGCATGCAGCCAGTCTACATTCAAAGCATCCTCGGGGATATGCTGGACTCCACCCAGCTGTGGAACAACCCTGTCAACCTGATGCCACTCGATGACCGCAAAGTATATCAAAGTAGTCACCGCTCGCCATATGCGACTATGCTCCTCTGTAAGTATCTCTGGATGGACCACGGCAAGTACATCAAGCGCGGAGTAGGGCTCCCATACAATCTGAAAATTCAGAACTCATCAGACATTACCACAACATGTATATATCTAATCACGACTAGAGAGCAAACCAAAAATGAAACTCTAACTGGTATAAAACTTACATCACGAGTGGTCAATCGATCCAATGCAAGCCGATACCTTATGACCCTTTGTTCCTTTCCATCATTAGGAGGTAAGTAGGCAGACCACCTAAATTTAAGTCATATGAGACACAAACTTAAAAAATCGCCCATGAAATTTGTAAGCATTAAAAAAGCATAACCCATACCTGGATGCCAGCGGGAAAGAGAAAACCTCAAACCCGGACGGCCTCAAAGACGGAAACCGCCAAAATATCCAATTCTGTAGCAACTGGAGCGGACCCGCAAGGTTAGTCAAATTTCTGTTTGCTACCCGACACATGCATCGGTACAACCATGCCAAAGCGGCCGACCCCTAGCTTTACCTCCCCATGTCATCAAGGTTTGCCACAAATGGCAACCACCGTATATGTACCCGGTTCGCACTCTTGTCCCCAAATAACTGAGTCGATAACAGCATCATGATGTAGGCCCGTGCGTAGATGTGGTTACTGTCCTCACTCGCATCTGGTGGTAGCACCCTAAACCTCTCGTGGAACCATGTAAAGTGTACTGTCATCTGCTTGACCTTATTCAGTGGAGGCCGCTCACCGAATAGGTCCTCAAACCACTCCCAAGCTGGTCGGCCACCCTCCATGTATTTCTCAAACTCACCAAGGCAACCACTCATAGCCTCCCCATCCACAGGCAGCCCTAGCTGAAATGCCACGTCTTGCAATGTCACTGTGCACTCTCCGAAAGGCATATGGAACGTGTGCGTCTTAGGACGCCACCTCTCAACAAACGCACTAACCAATGGCTCATCCAACCAGAACCATTGGCTGTTTAGCCTGGCCAAATGGTACAAACCAGCCCTCTCTAAGTACGGGATGATCCTTTCATACATGGGCATATTCTGTTGCCGTCTCACACTGTATATACACCTAGTGGGCTGTACAGAACAACAAAGAAATACAGAGTCCAATTAAATTCTCCTATCCATAAAAAAATTCCCCTATCTAACAGGATACAAATATCTTAAACCATCAACAAATTCTCCTATATAAAAAAAATCCCTAATCACGATAGTAAAAATAACAACACACATACTTGAATAAATAACAGCCAGAAATATAAAAATATTATAAAGCTTTAAAATTAAAAACTTCATATCATACAAATACACTAACCAAACTAAAATAATTCACTAACGTCAACTGTCCCTTTCCCTACACTAAACCAACACCATGTAGAATAACATTCATTGAAGGGATTTGAAATTTAGCTAAGTAGTCATATTTATAACTTAACAAGAAAAACTCAAAATACTAAACCAAACCCATTAAACTAACATCCTAGCATGCGAAGCCTAATTTCAAACTAGAGGGAATAATCTATAAATTCTAGTTCGTCTACATTACATACCATTTTTCTGACTAACATATGCAAAGCCTAGAAAAAAATAATTATTAACTAACCTCGTCACCAATAGAACCGGCAATATGGGCAACACCGTTCAGTCGGTACAAGGTCCTGCCTGCCATGATAACTCGTCGGAAGTCACCGCTGAGATACCTCGGACCCGCTCTCAACTTGCTCTGACCTCTCTCTAGAATTTCCTCTCTCTAAAAAACATCACAACCCCTCTAAATGCATAATCCGCGGCTACCACCACGGTTTATATAGGCAGCACACTACACGTAAACCGCTATAGCCTATAGCGGTTTACACTCACACACGCACACACGTAAACCGCTGCTGGTAGCATCGGTTTACACTCACACACGCACACACGTAAACCGCTGCTGCCAGCAGCGGTTTACAGTCACACACATACACACGTAAACCGCGGCTGGTTGTAGCGGTTTATGCACAACTGTAAACCGCTACTGCCAGTAGCGGTTTATATAGAATAGTGAATCAATGTATTTGCGTATTAGATTTGGAAACAATGCATTTGCGTAATATTGAGGGTGAAACAATTTAATAACGTAAATTGTCCTCAAATTAATAATAAATTATAACTTATTCATAATAAAAGTCACTTAAATTAAAATATAAAACTCTTTTTTTTTATTTTTCAATTACTAAAGGAGGGAAAATACAATAGCTCTGTGTTTTGTTCTATAGAAAATTTTTCAAAAATTTGTTCAAGAATAAAAAATATGTTAAATTTTAAAGCGAGAATGAAATAAAAAATAATATTTATTATAAATTTATTTTAAATTTATTTTTTTATAAATAATATTTGTTATTTATTTATAATAATATAATTTTTGAGTCTTCTACTAATTTAATATTTATAGAGAACTATTTTTATATGTATCTTTTAATTTGTATAATTATTTAAATATAAAAAAATTGTTGCTTAATAAAAAATTATTGTAATGATTATAAAACTCTTCTTTAAAATAGTTAAAGAGAACGGTTTTATTTTATTGCTATAACTTAATAAAAAATTAAACTTCAACAGTAACACTATAAAAACCGTTGTCTAAAATAATCTAAGAGAACGATTTTAAAGTGTAACAACTTTGGCAACGGCTTTTAAGCATATCTTTTATATAATTATTTAAACAACATTAAAAAACCGTTGCTTAAAAACAAATTCTAGTAACGGTTATAAAACCGTTTTTTTAAATAGTCAAAAAAATAGTTTTATTTTGTTGCTATAAAATAATAAAAACTGAACTTCAACAGTAACATTGTAAAAAATCGTTGTCTAAAACCATCTAAAAAAATGGTTTTTAAGGCGTTACAGATTTTAGCGTTGCTAAAACTCATATTTATTGTAGCTGGGAACACAGCCTCTCATTGTGTAAGTGGTCCCTTCTAAATTTCAATTTTTTTTAATAAACTGTCTGTAAATTTTTATTTAATTTTTTTAAAATTTTTATTTTAATTTGTTTATATTCGAAAATTAAATTTCCGTCCATCTCTCTAAATTTTATGCTAACTTCGCCGTTAGTTGGCCTTTAGTTTAATGAGCGATGGTATGACAGATACCTACCCTACTTACAACATTCTTATTTTGACTTTTCTCGCACTTTGAATCAAAATAATAAGGGGATTTTAAAAGTGTATGTATTAGTCTTTTATAAAGTATAGGAAAATTTTTACACGTTCCATCTATTTTATTGGAATAGGAATATAGCAGGTATGATAGTTAGTAAGTCAAAATTTTGTCTTTTTGTATGAGGTACAATACCCAAATTAAAATATCCTAAAATGATAATAAATTAAGGCAAAGAATAATGAAAAATCAACCGTTGCTTATGTGGCTAACCGATTAAAGAAGAAGTGTTTAACATCAACTACACCAAATAATAACATAGAGGTGTACACGGATCATCGGATATGGTCGAAAATTCGATCCGATCCGCACAATTTTTATCGGATCGGATCGGATATGATATCCGCACTTTTTAATGTGCGGATTGGATCGGATCGGATATCGGATATATCCGCATAATTAAACCTTCTCTTTTTAATCATATTTCTATGTAAAAGAATTCGATAAAAATATTTTTTTTATACTTTTAAACTTATTTATTCCTAAAATATTTTTAATCAAACTCTCTCTAAATAACAAAAATAAAATAATACAATATAAGAATAATAATTACTAACTAAAACATACAAACAAGTAAATATAATACCGATCATATATATATTTATTTATTTTTTAATTATTATAGTGCGGATCTGCGGATCCGCGGATGTAGAGCAGATATCTGCGATCCGATCCGCAAAGGATCAGATCCGATCTTATCCGATCAATTTGCGGATTGGATCGTATCCGCAATTTTCGGGTCGGATGCAGATATTTACTGCGAATCTGCGGATACGATCCGATCCATGGACACCCGTATAATAACAGAATGAAAATAAATAATTAAATACTTAAAACATTAAAATTTAAGTTAAAAAAATATTACACATGGCAAAAGATAAATGAATAGATAATAACTTAACTCCTTAAAAATACATATAAAATCAATTTAATTATTATAAGATTTTTTACATTAATTTATAAATGTATAATTTTTAAAAAATACATATAATATCAATACTTTTTTTTCTATTCTCTAATAAGAAGGTATATTATCTTATTATGGTCTCCAAATACAAAGTGTGATTATAATATGGTCAAATAATGAATATGAAAAAACTTTCACTTTAATATACATTGTGATCGAATACAAAATTAATTTAATTTTATGAACAAAGTTATCACAGATATATATGAACAAATTGAAATTTAACTTTCATATAAAATATTGAACAACACAAAAAAAAACTGAGTGATGATGGCTACCAAAAAAATATATAGTTATTGAAAATTGAAAGTTATATTAAAAAATTAATAATCCAATTTGTTTTTATTTATGATAATGAATTTTACTTTAAGAAATATTACATTACTAATAAAATTTATTATTATTTGTTAACACTTGGTCAATAAAAACATTTTTAGATTAATTCTAGACTTTAAATTTTAAATTCTAATATTATAAAAATAATGTATTGAAATAAAGTGTAGACTAATATTAATAAAAAGTGTTAGTCCTTTAATATTTTTCTTTTGTTTTTTGGGTAAACTATTCAATTAATACACGAAAAAATTTATATAAAATAAATAAATAAATTTATAAATAAATAAATAATATTAAAAGATACAAATGATAAATAAATTTATGAAATATTTAAAAAAATGAAAAAATAACTAGATATTAAATATATATTCTCAAAAAAAACTTTAGAAATTAGGTTTTGATGCAAGTTTTTATAAATATCGTTAAAAATTGAAATATTTTTATCTTTAAAATTTAGTAATTTTACATCAAGTGAATATTTTTAATATTATCTTTTTGCAAATGACTAAAATGTTTTTTGAAAAAATTTAAAATCCTAGAGATCAAATGCTGCTATGATCTTTTGTTATCCACATATTTTTACAAAAATTAAAATAAAATACACAAATTATTTATTAAATATAAAAATTATTTGTCACTTATAAAAATAATGATAATTTTTATAATTTTTGTCATATTTTTAAATTATTTAAAAATTTATTTATCATTTGTATCTTTTAAATTTTTTTTGAGTGGTATAAACTTTTAAATATCATTTTAATAGCTTTTTTAATGTGTGGCTGCACTTTTATTATGTGATATTATTTGAGGAGCTAGAATATAAAGTGAAAATTATATAAAAATACTAGTGGTTAATATTAATACTCTTCTTAAAAATACCAAGTCGACTTCATCGGCCTCGTAATCATCAAGCAAACCCATATTTCTATTAGGCGTCTCGCAGGGAAAGACAGGCATCATCCGAATAAGAAATTTCTTCCTCTGCTTCTGTTTATTGGTGGTTGTTGATTTCCTGAGTCAAAGGCGTATATTGAATTTGACATATTTTTGTTTAGGTTGATTTGCCTTTTTACTCGTGCAATGTATTAATTTTGATTTTGGTCAGTTTTTTATTTCAAAAGCAGGTATTAAATTTAGTAGGGGTGTGCATGGATCGGGTGAAATCGAGTTTGATGTGATCCAGACCCGGTCCGAAATATATACCGGACCTATTTATTAGACCCGAATCCGACTCTAGACCTGATGAAATCTATACACTTTCGGGCCACGATTATACCGGGTAAAAACCAGGTAAAAACCGGGCCGTTAACATTACATTACCTTGATACCTTCTTATAAGTTAGCATGTGAAAATATCCAAATTTCTAAAACTCCAACCATTATTTGACATGGTAAAATTCAATTAGAAAAATATAACAAGAACCAACTCTTCTCTAAAATTAAAGCATAACCATAATCAATACTAATATTGTCTAATAATACCAAATATTTAAATCAATATAAATAACACAATATTATGCATTAGTCTAAAATCTTATGCATTTTAAACATAAAGCATTAACTTATAGTCTTATAATAACTAATAACACAAAATATTAAAGTTTACAATACTTAAATTTCACATAAGAATAGCCATCATCCATCACTAATAACATAAAATATTAATTGTATATGATGACCGGGCCACCGGACCGACTTTGGGTGACCCGAGCCATGGTCCAGAACCGACCCGAAATAATGAATGGGTCTATTTTTAAAATCCTTACACGGCCCTAAACCCGATGAAATCACACCAAAATAGCCCCTAAAGTATTTGGGGCCGGACCGAGTCTTCGGACCGGATCGGGCCATGCACACCCTTAAAATTTGGCATATTTTCAATCGCTTTGAGTTTAATAGAAAAAATTTTGAGATGAAATTTGTAATATTTGTAATGAACTGCTAAAATTATGGGATTCAGATCTCTTAGCTTGTATCTATTGGAATTGTGGTTAGAAAATACTGTAAATTATTGGTTTATCCCTCTTTTGCTTCTCAAAAACTTGCTTTTGAGATTTGAAGAACAATTCCTTGGGGTCCTGAGAATTATCGCGAGCTTTTCACATGAGTGACTATTCATTTCATTAGGTGATGAATTCTTTCCTAATATATGTTTGTTTGTTGATTTTAGAATAGTTGTATTGTCTCTATCTATCGCTTAATGTAGACAATTTTAAAATTTTAAGGACTAATTTGATTTAATTATTAGGACTGTCGAATAGACCTGTCAAATATTGTGTAGATGATATTTAACAGATTACATTATCTTTTTTTTTAACTGTGTTAGTTAAAAAATAAACAGAAAGACTAACTTGTTTAATTAAAAATTTTAGAAATAAATTTAATTAAAAAAATTTTTAGAGATTAAAATAAAGATGGTGTGATTTTTTAAGAATTAATTTAATTATTTACTCAAAGTTAAAAGACTTTTATTGTGATTATTTCTTTCCAAGTTGATTCTGTATGTGCTACTCTTAAAATGAAACCTAAGTGGTTGGAGAGAGAGATAATATAATTAGGAAGATGGGAATTTCAGATGAAGAGTTTGCGTTGAATTTCGAGAAGCCTAATAAACTGGGGTGGTTGGAAGGGTGGATTGATAATTGGGATGCACCGAAGAATTGGGATAGAGATTATTTGATGTAATATATATGAATTTCGTTAGGAAGATAATGAAAAATTTTGATAATGTGTATAATAGGTTAGTTTTTTAGTTTAATAAAAATAAATAATGAAAATTATTTTTATTTAGTTATTTCACATCAAATTTTAAATTTTAAATTCTAAAAAAATTCAGTTAGTTATTTTAAAAAATTAATCATTTCAAATTTTAATTTACTAAAGAATTTCATTCTAATACTCTTTTCTTTTTCAACTGGCTATCACTTCACTTTTATCAATAATCATTCCACTTCATTCCTAGTAAAAATATCTATTCACTTAAAGATAAAAATAATCATCCCCATACTTAATGAATTGAACATCCAACATATTTTAATTATATATAACTAAACTCAATCCAATTAAAATAATCATTCACGTAAGAATTAAAATAATCATCTGCATACCTACTAAAATGAACATCCTAAACTGGCCATTGAAGTAGAAGAATGAAGAAGGAAATGAATAAACAGAATAAGCAACCATCATCAAACTGGCTGCGGAGGAGGCTGCACGGCCGACGGCGGGTGGGCAGCGCAAAAGAGGCTGTTCGGAGTTGGTGCGGCGCGATCGGATGTTCGCAAAGAGGCTGAACGGTGGAGGATGGACGCATAAAAACGTTACACTAGTATGTCCCCTAAGTGACACGAATAAAGACGTCGGAGGGTGAAACGTCGCCGACTAAGGAGAGGGGCTTTTCCGACTGACACGTTCAGGGCTGCGCAAAACTGGTGTAATGGCAGTGTCAGCCTCACGTTTTCAGCGAGAAACTGGCAACTCCATACCAATGCAATGTGCTTTTCACGAGTGACCCATATATCAAAATTAATTTTCGCAATCTTTCATCCAATGCTCCTGTGGCTTGCTCGTGCATCTATAACAATATATAATGCCAAAACATGGGGTTTGGTGTCCAATTTTCTATTTCCTATTTTAACCCTACTAACATAATTCAAAAATATTATACAGTTACTTATTTTTCTACCATATTTCACTAACAGTTACAAAAACTCACGCATAACTTCTATTCAATTCTTTACTCCACAATCTCTCTTTTTTATTTTTTTATTTTTTTGTGGCCATATATGAAATGAAAAAAAAATAATTAGAAGCCAACAAGTGTTTAACCAGTAGTGATAAATAGTTTTTTTTTATAAATCTTATTATATTCTGAGATATTCATTTAAATTATATTTTGTTTAATTTTATGTTAGTCTTTGTTTGTACTTTGTATAGTGTTATTTTGAGTATGTCTGTGAGTATTGTACTTTGATGGTCTGTCCGGCAATTTAGCATAATTCTAATTATTCTATTAGAATTTTTTTTGTAATCATAAAAAATATATCATTTTTATTTTTTTTTAATTTCATCTATTCTACTATTTTTTTGACCTCTTAATACACTTTGTTATATTTCTCTTGCTACTATTATTTTGTTACCTTTAATACCATCGATTTCATTACATCCATCGTTACAAATTTCATTTAGTTTACAAAGATAGTGTTCTATCTTTTTCTCTTACCAAGGAAAAACGATTTTTTTTTCATCTAAGATGTATTCTTTATTTTTTTAAATATGTCTGTACCTATCAATGATGAATTGAAAAAGTCTAATATTTTGTTAAATTCATTTTTTTCTTTTTTAAATGACTTCATATGGAATAATATTATTTTTTAAGTTTTAAATTATTAATTATACAGAATATTATATTTAAAATTTGAGTACATGAATATTTATTTTTAAATTAAACTAAAATAAATGAATTATATTACAAAAATATAATTTATTTTAACTTTAATAATATCATTTGTTTAGCATATGGCAATGGTTATTTGATTAATGTATAAAAGATGTAACATATAAATACTTAGTGATATTTAATTACGGTGGGTGAAGAAAAGGTGGAAGGAGAAGAAAAAAACTAGAAAGAATAAAGTAATATAATAATGGCGACTAGACAATGACAGGTATGTGTATAGAGAATAATAATATCTATAACAATATATAATGGAAAAACCCACTTTTGGTGTCCAATTTTTTTTTCCATTTTTATCCTTTTTAATAACTTACTTCGAGTTACAGCATTCTACTACTTCATTTCCATTCACGTTCACATCAATATAACTTCTCGCGTTAATTTCTCTCATATGACGTTACTGCATTATTTACAGAATTCTACTACTTAATTCTCACTACTGCATCAATTCATTTCTCTCACATCAGTTAGTTACTGCATCAATTGTATTATTCTCAATTTTTTCTCTTAATCTCTCTCACTTCACTGGTTACTCCATATCTCTCCACAATAGAAAAAAATTCATTCATTTCTCCTCCATCTTTTCCTGCATTCTTCTCATTTCGCCTAAATATAATGTAAAACTTACTGTAATTTATTTTTGGTCATTAAATAAAAGTGTAGAACTGTTTTTATATGTTTCTTTGATTAATTATAGTTGACAACATATTAATGGAAGATTTACGTGGAAGTGGTCGACGAACTTGGCAAGACTATGCCAGACATGAAGACAAAATATGAGTGAAGAACGAGGCAGCAACGCCTTCTACAAAATATGAGTGAAGAACAGTTTATCATTTAATATGAATTATTTTTTACGATGTATCTATGTTACAGGACTCTTAGTAAGTACTAATTGTGTATAATTTGTTTCTTGAGTGTACTCTTAAATTATCAAATTACATTATTTTCATCTTAATAATGAATTTTTTACATATACAGATACTCACAATAACACCGGAGCTGGTTCAAGTAATATAACAAACGGTCCAAATATGGGTAGGAATCCTATATTTATATTTATTTAATTAATAATAATTTATTTTTTCTTAAATTTTGATTCAATAAATTTTTTATTGTTGGCCTAAATAATATTATTATATTATCTTAAATGTACTTTACATCATTACAATCTCAATTATTAAATAGTTTAATAATTTTTTAATATAATATCATACAAATATAAAATTTTTATAACTCTATCTATAATCTATAACAATATATAATGCCAAAACATGGAGGTTTGGTGTCCAATTTTCTATTTCCTATTTTAACCTACTAACATAATTGAAAAATATTATACAGTTACTTATTTCACTAACAGTTATCACGTAACTTCTATTCAATTCTTTACTCCCACAATCTCTCTTTTTTTTTTTATTTTTTTTATTTTATTCTGATTCTCCTTTATCTTATAAACTCTTCTCTGTACCGCACAATTATTTAAAGGAGTTTTTTTGACATCTTAAACTAGGTAAAGATGATGTCAAAAGATTTATTTTCGTGGCCATATATGAAATGAAAAAAAAAAATTAGAAGCCAACAAGTGTTTAACCAGTGATGATAAATAGTTTTTTTTGTATAGATCTTATTATATTCGGAGGTATTCATTTAAATTATGTTTTGTTTAATTTTATATTGGTCTTTGTTTGTATAGTGTTGTTTTAAGTATATCTGTAAGTACTGTACTCTGATGGTCTGTCCAGTAATTTAGCCTCATTCTAATTATTCTATTAGAATTTTTTTTATAATTATAAAAAATATATCTTTTTTATTTTTTTTATAATTTTATCTATTTTACTGGTTCTTTTTTTACCTCCTAATACACGTTGTTATATTTTTTTTGCTGCCATTATTTTTTTACCTTCAACGCTATCGATTTCATCACATCCATCGTTACAAATTTTATTTATTTTTATTGCAGTTACTACGTTCACGTATAACTTCTACCTATATTTTTTTCCTCTTTAATTTACTTATCCAATTAATATTTTCATGGTTCTTTTACTTTTTTTAATTTGTTCCCAATATTTTACGTATAAAAGATAATGTTCTATCTTTTTCTTTTACCAGGAAAGAACTAATTTTTTTCATATTATATGTATTTTTTTTAAATATGTCTGTACTTATCAATGACGAATTAAAAAAGTCTAATATTTTGTTAAATTCATTTTTTTTCTTTTTAAATTTACTTCATATGTGATAATATTATTTTTTTAATTTTTAAATTATTAATTATACAGAATATTATATTTAAAATTTGAGTACATGAATATTTATTTTTAAATTGAACTAAAATAAATGAATTATATTACAAAAATATAATTTATTTTGACTTCTATAATATTATTTGTTTGGTATATGGCACTGGTTATTTGATTAACATATAAAAGATGTAACATATAAATAGTGATAATTAATTACGGTGGGTGAAGAGAAGGTGGAAAGAGAAAAAAAAAACGAGAAAGAACAAAGTAATATAATAACAGTCATTAGACAATGATAGGTATGTATATAGAGAATAATAATAATAAGAGAAAGAATAATGTTTGATATAGTAAGGGGATATAATAAAAATTATAAATTAATAATTTAGAAAAATAATGAAATTAAAAAAATTTTAAAAATTAAATATAAAATTAAATGCTTTATGTCTTACTTTTTTTAGCGAAACTTCAACAACTCATAAAAGTTAACGGAATAGATGGTTATAAATCAAAGTGATAGACAAGATTAAAATTTGCGATAATAATACTTGGTGATAATTAATTACGGATGGTCGGGTGAAGAGAAGATGGAAGGAAAAAGAAAAAACGAGAAAGGAGAACAAGGTAATATATAATAATAATAACGGCGATGAGACAATGACATACAGGTATGTGTATAGAAAATAATAACAAGAGAAAGAATAGTGTTTGATATAGTAAGAGATATAATAAAAATATAAATTAATAATTTAGAAAATAATAAAATTAAAGATAATTAAAAAAATTAAATATAAAATTATAAAATAAAATATTTTTAACCATTGAAATTATGCATGAAGATAGAGAGTATTTTAAATATAAATTTTTATCTCGGTTTCAAATTAAATACGAATTAAAAATAAATAATTAAACTTAATAACGTTTATAAATAGTTAATTTGTAAATAATATTTCTAAATTTTTATTTTGATTTTATTACACATCATTTTTAATTGAATAATCTTGAAGGGTTTATATATTTATTTTTATGGTCAATAAATCTGACAGTTTTTTAAGACTAAAAAAGTTATTAATAAGAAGATGTACGATGAATTAAGAAGGATTTTGTTCAGATATACAATTTTTATAATTTTCTATTTTATTTATTAATTATTCTTATATTTTGATATTTAAAACGAAAAAAATAAGCATTCTTATTTATTTTATTTTTTCACTATTTATAAAAAAATAAAGAACTCTTCGTATTTAGATTTATATTTTGGCTTACTACTTAAAAAAGATGAAGACAAATATGAATTACCATGATATTTAAGTAAAAATTATCTTTTGTAAATAACTAACATGTATTTTGATTTATATATATTTTTTTGAATCAGAATAATGTTATCATCATTATTTTTTAAATGATATTTTAGTTTATAATAATTTTAATTTTAATAAAATATAATATAAATAAAATCACATCAACATTAAAATAAAAAAATACTTATCTAATAAATTTAAAAAATAAATAATATATTAACAAAAAAATAATATTAATTTCTTAAAAACAATAGAAAAGCGGCTGAACAGGTTAGTGCCTGTTGAGCCGCTAGTATAAATAAGGCCCGTTCATAGTTGCAACTTGCAACTCCCTCAAGCCAGATAACTTCCTAGCCATGCAAGACCCATCACGACATCACTATACTTTTATTCTCTCTTTTCAATGGGTTAACGGAACAAGGGATTTCTTTCTCACCATACTCTATCAAAAAATGTCCACCTGCAAGTTCTCTCAAATATCCCAACTTTTCAAATATTTTATCATAAATTTTAATGTCTAGGAATATTGGAACAGCAGTGTACCACTAAAGTACACTGATATATGTGAAATTCTCCCTATTAGAAAGGGATCAATGCAAAAGGATAGATTATGGAGGCTCAACTTCTTAGAGAACAGATATACAATGGATGTAATTTATGCAGGGAGACGAAGACTATTGAACATTTAGGCTCCCTTTGATTACGAGAATAGAATAAGATTAAATATTAAGAATAAGATACAAAAAATAGAGACATAAAAATTAGTGTTTTTGTATCTTATTTGATGATGAATTAAATTTAAGAAATAATAAATTATAAAAGTTTAATTTATTCTAATTTTTTTTTTATACAAAAACTTTAAGAAGAAAAATATAATGATAAAAATATAATTATAAAATATTAATAAAAATAATAAAAAAAAATAATTTCTGTATCTATATTCATATCTCATCTGTCAAACATAATTTTATATTTTTGTATCTCTATTTTAATGTCTTGTGTCTATAAACAAACATAATCTTATTGCTCAAATATGCACATGCATCACGTGCATGGAACTTAGCCTAGTTATTACAGCTCCCAATGATTTGGATGCGGTCAACTCCTATGAAAAAAGGAAAAGTATAGGTAACCAATAATTTTTTTGAACAATGTGTGAACAATGTGAATTAATAGGGATAAAAAAGCAAATTTAATTAATAGCATTAAATTAGTGTAATATATTTTATTTGATTGGTGATTATTCATGTTGTTCAAAATGGTCATTGTTTACCTAACATTCTCCATGAAAAAAAAGTTACCTAAGCTAGAAAGGAGTACCGAGGTACGTACAAGGAGAAAATTTTGTTATGGATTTAGAGTTTTTTTTTTTAACAGTTATGTGATTTTAATAGTAGAAATATTGTAATCTTTGAGGATAAATGGTGTATTGTGAGTGATACAATACTTAGGAGGAATCAGTCGTGTCAATGCAATGAATGCATGGTTATAGTAGCTAAAGAACTTTAACGACACTTAAAAAGAATTAATAAATTTAAGTCATACTTTTTTATATTTTAGTAATAATTTTTAAATTTAATTTTTAAATTAAAAACATTGTTAAGTAGAAAAAGAAAATTATTTTAATATTAGTAATACTTTTTAAAGAGTTGCTAAAATTGTATAACTACTATAACTATTACAGCATATATCTGCCTAAAACTGAATATTACATTGATATGAAATAAACAAAAATGACTGTTAGAATGAACTTTTGTCGATAACAATATTGGAAGTAGTAGTGTCAAAGCGGCCTACTCGCCTTGCCAAAACATGCCTTAAAACAGGGCGGAACGAGCCATCCTTCTAAACTCAAATGAGTCTAAACCTCTAATTTATCCCATTTTATATTTGGTGGACAGATTGACAGGTTGGGTTACCTAACTTTTTTCTTTATTCAAGCACAATTCAAAAATTTAAACAAAAAATTTAAACCACTGCTACAAATTCCTAAAATAGAATCCTTAGCATAGCAAATTAAAAATTTTAAAATAAATAATAAAAAATTAAAAATATTAAATCAATCAAACTTAAAAGAACATAACTACAGAAAGGGAGGAGAATGTAGAAGTGGAGCTTATCAATAGAAGCAAAACCCACGTTGGGAAGTGACTGTAACAAATGGGTTGAGACTGTAAATGGAGAAAATGGCCGAGGCACTGCGAGCTTTGAGTGATAACCAACGGAGATGCAGGAGATCACATAGAAGAGCCTGCCGCTGGAGAAGAAGTCACTGTTGGAAAATAACCCAACCCAAAGGAAGACATTGCTGGAGTGCTAGTGCTGGAATTTGAGAGAGTTGAGAATGATCTGAGAGTAAGAAGGACGAGGCTGAGAGAGAGGCGGATGAGACTGAGAGGTTGAAGAAAGGCCGAGAGAGAGAGGTGTGGATAAGGCTGAGAAAGAGGAAGATAAGAAAGGATGAGGTTGTGAGTGAAGAAACCCTAATTTTAAAATTTATACTCGATTTCAAAACATCATTTAAAAAAAAATTCTCGTCGTACCATGTGGGTCCGTCCTTTCCTGCCAAAGTCTACATATTCAGCGATGTGGGTTCGACCGATTTTTTTAGTTTGACAGGTTTAAAATCATAGTTCGGTTTGCTTTTTTTGGCGGGTTGACCTAATAAATGCGGTCTATTTTGACATTCTAAACTGGTGTTGGTTGTCTTATTATTGTTTTTCTTTTTGTCTTGTTGTTTATGTACATGCATTTTTTTTGTTGTTTGTCATCAAGGACAACATCTACAGAGATATCTGCGCCTCGGGATGTTTTACCACCTCTATCTCTATCTCTTTTCAAGGCCTCATAGCGCTCGCAAACAGACGATCCACCACCATCACCACCTATTTATAATTTATTCAAATATTTCATTTTATAACTAGATAGATTATTTTTTTAATAAATGTCAACAAGTTTTAGAAATATATATATATATATATATATATATATATATATATATATAATGGGACAAAAAAATCATAATCGATGTCCTAATTATCGATAAAATTTTATCAAAATTAAAAAATAAATTAATTATAATTACCGATGGTTGAAATATCGGTAAAATTATTTTTAAAATTTCGGCAACATGTTTTACCAACAGTCAAAGTGTCGCTAATAATAGTTAATTATACCAAACGTTTTAAGACATCGATAAGAAGAGTCAAATTTTAATTAAGGAAAAGTCTAGGGGGACAACAACTTTTGTATTTTCTGGCCAGCACTTAACCATCAAAAGAAAAGTGAGTGATTTCTCACCATTAAATGTAATCTCACACCATTAAAAATATCATTGATGATCAATTGATGGTTACAAAATACCAAAATTGCTGGTCCCCTAGCATTCCTCTTTTATTAATGGTATTCTGATCCACGCTTTTCTTTTATCGATTATTTAAAAATGATTGCTGACACTTTAACTGTCACCGTAGTAAAACTAACCAGTATTATAGTGCATAGGAGAGTACTTCATTAACGAGAGTGTTACACATTATATAATCCGGAAAAGTCTAGAGGGTCAGCAACTTTTGTATTTTCTGGCTAGCACTTAACCATCAAAACAAAAGTGAGTGATCTCCCACCATTAAATGTAATCTCACACTATTAAAAACACTATTGATGGCCAATTAATAATTACAAAACACCAAAATTACTGCCCTTAACATTCCTCATATAATCCATTCAAAGGAAACTAGTGGAAGCAATAGTTATTAATTACGGGAATCCCATGTTCATAGGTCATAATATGCAACTAGAAATATTTTATCCTTGGCCTTTCGTTGGAGCGTGTTTGATTTTTTATTCATCACATATTTCATGGGAAAAATAAGCTGTTTGACTTTTTTTTGTTTTTTATTTTTTAAAATTACTTTCTTGGGGTGGTATTATTGTTTGACTTTTTGCTTCTTTGTTCCCATTAAATACCGAAAATCTGCTGAGAAAACATGGACACATCCTCAAAGAGATAGAGATATCTTTGTAATCAGAATCTTTTAACAAGGTGATAATAATGTGGATACTGGGATTGTCTATTGTGGCTGTGCTAGTGATCTATGTATTTCATTGGATTATTATTCTTACAGACCCAAAATTTAGAAATAGATCTTCTCTCCCTCCTGGTTCCATGGGTTTTCCATTCATTGGGGAGACCCTTCAGTTCCTGATTCCAAGTTACTCATTGGATATTCATCCTTTCATCACAAAGAGGATCCAGAGGTATATACTAATTATTCATTTCTTCAAGTCTATCTGACCAATGTTTAACCAATGTTTAATCCACCAGTAAAATCGACGCTAATGTGCGATGGTAAATCTAACGATATTCAGCATTTTTTTTATAGTGCGCGTTTATCATCGATTCGAACCACAGAACTGCACATCACCACAAACAAAGCAATATATAAAATAATTTCTTTACACAAGAACCTATATTACTTTTGTTGCTTTGTTTGTTGAAACTTTTTATTTTGAACAAATAGATTTTCAAAAAGTTTCAAGTTAGATATTTTGATTTTATTAAGTTTTTATTTTCCAAAATTCTTGGAGAATTATTTTTGTCGGACAAATTAATTTGTGTTATTTTCAATCAAACTTTTAAGAATAAACATTTAAATGTATCTCTAAAATTGTGTTTGGAAAGAAGATTAAGACTAAGAGAGATAGGGAGTAGAAAATAGAAGACAAAGGCTAAATTAAATTTTTGTATTGTGTTTAGTGTAAAATATTATTGGATTGAGTTATATTTTAATATCATGTTTGGTTTAAGATAAAGATAGAGAATAAGGGATAAATTTAGAATTTGAAAAGTTAAATGAGAATATTTAAAAAAAATATCATTAAAATTTTCTCTCTATCTGTAAAAATTTTAGTTTCAGATATTATTTCTGTTTTCTGGAGATATTTAAAGGACTTAAAATTTTATGTTCTAAAACTGAAATTTTAGTTTTAGATCAAACACAATACTCATTAGTCTCATTCTTTCAATTTCAATCCTAATTCTAAAAAACAAACACAGCTAACAGATTTTAAATTGAATATTTTGATTTCTGTAATAATTTTTTTCTTTGATTAGTCCTCAAAAATTATTTTTGTTGGACAAATTGATCTCTATGTCATTTTGAAAGAGATTAATTTGTTTTACACAACATATTTTTAAAACCTAATTATTTTATAATAAAATTTATTATGATGTTATTTGTCCAACATATTGAAAATTTAATTAAGAGTATCAGAGTGATCAATTTGTTTAATGAAACAAATTTTTAAAAATTTATAAAAAATAAAATTTTATTAAAAACTAAAATATATAATTTAAAACTTTTTGACAACTAATTGTGATATGTTTATTCTTTTATTTTAGAGGTTGAACGAGGGTACTTGAATCTTAATAAGATTAGGGTTTACAACTTTCAAGAGATAAGAAAGAAAGAATTATTATAGTAACTATGAAAAATAATAATAACGAGTTAGAGAGTTGAACTCTGAGTTAAATATGTATAACTGAAGTCACCCAAAAAAAATATGTATAACTGATCAATTTATTAATAGCATATCTTAAAATGTAATTTCTTGTCTGATTTATTCGGGTTGTTCCAGAACAATTGCCTTATGTATGTTTAATACGTGACATTTTTTTTTTTTACCAAAGATATGAGACTCGAACTCGCAACCTCTTAATTGAGTATGGGAAGACTATACCATTTGAGCTATTACTCATTGGCAAAAAATTTGGAAAGATAAGAAACTTGAACCCGCAACCTTTTAATTGAGTATAGGGAGTCTATGCCATTTGAGCTATTACTCATTGGCGCTAATACGTGACATTTGCATATGGGAGATTTAACAATTTGTATAACAATTTTTTAGATACATTTTCATTGATTAGAATATTATAATAAAATATATAGAATTACAGAAAATTTCAAAATTATAATATAGATCTAGTAAAATATTTTCGGAAATAGAAACAACATTTTACTTTTGGATTTGTTTTTAATAATAATAAGAATTAAAAATAAAATGTTCGTATAAATAAAATATTTTTCTTTTATCAAAATTCACCTAAAAAATAAAGCAAGAAATGTAACAAAGATTTATACGAACTTATACTTATATTAAGAGCAATTTATAATAAGTTCTACGGAATGACTTAATAATAATAATAATAATAATAATAATAATAATAATAATAATAATAGAATTTAGCATTTTCTTCTAAAGAAAAATGAAAATGTTTACTAACAACTATATTGTCTATAAATTAGGGATACATTTCTAACACTTGTTTCTAGAAAAGCATGATATACTTTTTTCTTTTCTAAATTATATTGTTCATCATCCTTCTCAAGATAAGGATAAAATATACATTTAATTTTAAAATATTTATAACATTTATTTTTAATTTTATCTATAATATTTTAAATATATTTTAATTATATTCTTAAAAATTAATTACGTTAACTAAAATACTAGCATAACAATTATATGCCCATGTGTTCATAACACGTCTGAATAAGATTACTTGTTACATCCAATGAATAAAAAAAAAATTGGTTTTGAGCGAACCGATAAAAATAAACCAATTTAAAAACACAGTTTTTGATTAAAAAAGAACAAATAGATAAATAAAAAGATAAGGACTAGAATTAAATAAAAATTAAATAAAAATTGAATATAAAAAATATTATTTTATCTTTTATCTAGTTTTTTATGTAATAATAAATAGACTCACTCAATTTTATTTATATACATTATAGTTTAGAATAAATTAAAATTAAATAGAAAAGAATTATTTTATTTTTTATTTAAATTTCTTGATATAACAAAAAAATGACTCACTCAACCTTATTTGTTCACACTATAATTTTATTACAAAAACTAAGATTTTAAAAAGTGTATTTTCATTTCTCTAATTTTCGTCTGACAGCTATTATTATAGTTCATAAAATATCTATAAATTCCATATTAAATTAAAAATAAAAATTTTAAATCCACTAATATAAGCTTAATATACTAATTAAATAAATAAAATCAAAATATATAAAATTAAATTGAGCATTCTAACATTTATAACTACTAAATAATATGTATACTTTTCATATCACAAACTACTAAAGCGCATATCAGTTTAATGAAAATTTGATTAAGAAAATAAATTACAAAAAATTTGGTCACAAACTTTTTGTTTATTATTTTGAAGGTACTAATAAAGATTAAAGAGTGCTGATAATAACATTAATAACCAAACAATTATTTTCTTTATCAACAGATTTGGTCCTATATTTCGAACTAGTTTATTTTATCAACCGATTGTGATATCAACAGACCCTGAATTCAATAATTACTTAATTCAGCAAGAAGGCAAATTGGTTGAATTATGGGCAGGTCCTGTCTCCAATCTTTTTCGACAATTTGGTGAATCTGAAATATTTTTTGGGAACATCCACAAGCACATTCGAAGCATCACTCTAAATCACATTGGTCCTGAACGCATAAGAGAAAAGTTAATTCCTCTATTTGAAGAGATGATTATGAACACTTTCCATCAATGGTCAACTCAAACATCTATCGATCTTAAACAATCTATAACAAAGGTATATATATTGCTTTGTTAGCTAAAACTAGAGGTGTCTAAAATCTAGCTCGACCCAAAATTTGGCTCAGATTCAAGATATATTTTGGTCGGGTTCGAATTTGTCATTTTTATCCGTTGTTATTTTTTGATCGAGTTTGAGTTATGTTTCGGATCATTCGATCTGGCTCGAAGTTAATTTTAACAATAAAAAAAAAATATTTTAGAGTGAAATTAGTAATATTATATTATATTATACGGTATTATTTTTGTTTTAAAATAATTTATTTTGATATAAATATGATATAATATTTGTTAAATTTAATTTTTAAAAGTAAAATTTTATTACTTTAATATATAAAATTTATAAATTTGTATATACTAATTTTACATTTGGTTGACCCGATTTATTTTGGGTCACTTCTGAGTCGAATCGAAATAGATTCAACAACTTTTTAGAATTGGATTCAAATTTACTTAAATCCGGTCCGGCTCATGAACACCCATAGCTAAAACTATTCTAAAACTAGTTTGAAAAAAAATTTAATTAAGCTTGTTCGTCTTATTAGTTTTTTGGTCTTGTGTTGCAGATGAACTTTCAATTTTTTGCAAAGTTTTTTTTCGGGTATGATATTGAAAATTTACCCCGCAATACTGAAAGAATTTCAGAAGAATTATTCACAAATTTTACAGAAGGGTTGAAGACAATTCCATTAAATATTTCAGGAACAAATTACCACAAATGTTTGGAGGTATGGAATCTTAAAATACCAAATTTTATTTTAAATGTTTTTTTATGAGTTTACTTTTTATATACTATACTAAATTACTAATACAAAGGATTGTAAATATATATGTCGCAGAGTACAATTTTAGAGAAGCAGAGATGCAATTTTCATAGAGAATAAATTGAAAATATAAGAGACAGAAAACTTCAAACATAAATTAAATGTTAAATTGAGTTACAAGAATGAAGTATCTTATAAAAATATGATCTTTCAAAAGTTGTATTGAACAGGATGGCAAGTTCTGTGAGAAAAAAAAAAAGAAGAATTTATACAAAAATGTGGCAAAACTATAAAAATGTGCATCATCCAGTTTAATTCTCACTTTAATTAACTACTCTCTTTTAAAGATTTTTAAATATTGATAATTAATATATTTTAGTCCATCAAATGAGAGTTTTAGAAATTACTACACTTGATTTTTACTTAAAAAATTTACATTTTTATCGTTACTCTTCGTGACAGTATCATTAAAAATGTTTATTTCATTATTTATATTATTATATAATATTTATTCAGGAAATAGTATTTTGCAAATAATTTATTATATTCTTTAAATAAAATAAACTCAAATTTCTCGTTTAAAACAACACTTCAATATATTCTAAAAGTAACATATTACCAACAATTATATAATAAATGAAAAAAAATATAAGTACACTAAAATCAATTACTAAAATCAACCACTAAATTTTTATGTTTTTGATTGTTTGTTTTCATTACTTCATTTTTATTGTGTTTAGCTCTTTTCATTTTTTTTAAAAAAGTAGTGAAGTTTTATAAACTAAATCTTAATTTTAAACTAGCACACATAAAAAAATAATATTTATTATTTATGTGAAGTTCAATTAAAAATTATTAGATGATAATTTTATCAAATCCATCAAATTATCTAACAATTCTTAACAATTAATTTCACATAAAAATAACCAAACATAAATTTTTTCTTTATTTTATTTAACATATAATTATTTCGAAATTAAATGACAAGATAGATTCGCCAAATTAGCGAAATAGGCAGGGTGAAGATTGTTTTTAAAACTAATTTTCACATCCGGGATTGAATATATTTTATTCTTATCTATACTTTGATATATATACTATATAATATGAGAATATTAAAAACGTTAGTGTGAATATTTTTTTTTTAAAATACCCTTCAATTATAACAATCAATAAATATAGTGAGAATATTGAAAGGGTTAGTGTCAAACTTTTTTTTCCTTAAAATCCCCTTCGACTATAAGAATAAATTTTAAAAAAAATATAATTTTTAAGATTTAAATCCAAAATCTTTTAGTTATATTATAAATCACTTATTATTTTAACTAATTATTCAATTTTTATTATTTTATACATATTTAATAAATAAAATAAATACAGTAGTACCTATTGATTCACTAGTTCAATATAATTGAAATTTCAGCTACTTGCTATCACATGATCTTGCACATTTTTCCATAGACAATTCACAAATGCAAACATAAATCCTTAGTTATTAATATGTGACAATTCTGTTATGTTAACAATGTAAAATTAAATATGAATAATTTTTCCTTAAACATCCAAATAGTAATTGTTAACATGTTAACGATATTTTCTTTGGAATTGAATTCATTCAGGAATGGAAGAAAGCAATTAAAATTGTTAAGAATATCTTAGAAGCAAGGCGCAATTCACCAGAAAAATACCGAGGAGATTTTCTTGACCAAGCAATTAATGACCTGGAAAAGAACAAAGTTATGAATGATGACCAAATTGTCTTGGTCATATTAGGGATATGGTTTGGTTCTTCTTCGTCAATTTCATCAATAATACAATTAATCTTAAAGTTTTTATCAGATGATCCTTCTGTGATTGAAGAACTCAGAGTATGTATTTATTATATTTATTAAACCAAATATATACTTTTTAGTATAAAGAAGAGTTGCTCAGTAACCATTGTTTTTCTAATCATATTAGGGAGAACATGAGGACATTCTCCGAAGTAGAGACAAATCAAGCTCTTCGTTGACATGGAATGAATACAAATCCATGAAATTTACACAGCAGGTAGTTTAAAACTACAAATCTTAATTACTTCTCTTTAATTCTAATTTAACAAAAATAAATTGAGAAAATGTCATTATCATTTATCATCTTTCATAATTTAAAAATTTCTAATCGATTTCAAACTATCTAAATAATTGATCTAAACAGCCCTTAACATGTCAGTATATCATTGTGCATAAAAACCGCTTAAACCAATTATTTAAGAATAAATAGTCATTTCTGATCATAAAAAAATTAAACGCTGACAAAATTAATCATAAAAAATTAAAACTAAAGTTATACAGTATAAAATAAGTTTCATTTGACAAAAATGATCGATTATTAAATTTTTATTCATAATTCCATAAACACCGCACTCCTTTCCTCCTCGTTCTCTAACCCAAACTTTAACCCTAACTATTTAACTGTCCCTCCCTCCCTCCTCCTCCTCCCTTCTCTGCCTCCACAACTTTCTTCTCAAACACCCAAACCCTCCAAATCCTCCTTCACAAATCGCAAACACATCCCTCCAGCAGCAACATAATAGTAATCCATAAAATTTGTAAATTGCACCTTACTAATTGAGATCTGTTTTACTCTTGCATCATTCACTTCTTAATAATTTTATCAATATCACTAATTGAGATCTGATGACGGAGCTTGCTGTGACTGACTACCGAACTTTTCGATCTCCGCCGCGAGCGACAGAGACGTGAATGCCAGCGATGTGGCTGCCAGTACGGAGAGGAGACGAGGGTGGAGGAGGAGGTGGTGAGAGGTGGTTGGAGGGAAGGGAATGGAGCGGTGGTGTTAGAGTTCGTGATCTCTGCACCTTCTGCAAGATCCAGAACGAAGAAATCCCGCGTTATCTCCATCTTCGCTCCCTGAACCTCAACAGTCTACCCGTTGCACACACCTCTGCAACAACTCACGACTCTTCAGTCGTCGACAATCTCAGACCCTTTACCACTCTCGCCGAAATGACGCTGTCGGGAGAACCTTAAGACACCATGATTATCACTCTTCTTCCCTTGATCTTCCCCCAGAACTTCATCAGCGCGTTGTTCTCGGGATCCACGAAGGCGAGGCACCTCGTTTCAGCAATACTCGCAAGGTCCATTAGATCGGAGAGGGATTCGATGTCAAAGGTACTCAACTCCGCCTTCACATCCTCGCTGAGGCTGTTCAGGAAGACGAAAACTAAAACGACGTCGCTGAGCTTCTCGAAAAGCTCCCGGTATTCCTTGACGGAGGTTGAGGAGCACGCCGAAGATAGTGTCAACTGCCTCTATCCGGAATCGGCGCTCCACCGCCTTAGCTCCGTTACTTGCAGCTTTCTCTTGTGGCGGCAGAGAAGGGTGGAGAGGAGGAGGAAGAAGAGGGAAGGAGAGGCGGTTATATTATTAGGGTTAAAATTAGGGTTATGGAAAAGAGAGGCGTGGTCATGAAATTATGAATAAAAATTTAATAATTGGTTATTTTTGTCTAATGAAACTTATCTTGTATAAGTATAATTTTAGTTTTAATTTTTTATGGTCAATTTTGTCGTGTCAGAATCTTTTATGATCAGAAATTGTTATTTATCCATTATTTAAATAGTTAAAAATTGATTAAAAAATTTTAAATTGTAAAAAACACTTTTCTTTTGAACAAATGGTAAGACGTAAGATACAGACATTTATTCAAATAAATAAAAATTTTATTAAACTTTTATTAAAAAAAAAAACTTTTTTTATTCATTGTTTATGAGTAGTTGTTATGATGCATATTTCAGGTATTGAATGAGACTCTTAGGTTCTCAACTTTGCTTCCTGGACTACTAAGAATAGCATTAAAAGATATTCACTTCAATGGTAAACTCTAATTCTCTCTAACTATCCCAAATTTTGTAAGATGATGATATAATATGTTTTAATTTTATCATTTTACAGAATATGTAATTCCAGCTAATTGGATCATCCTGATTTTTACTCCCAGCCTTCATATGAACTCAGAAATATATAAAGACCCACTTACCTTCAATCCATGGCGCTGGAAAGTGTGTATGAAATTTTCATTTCATTTATTTCTCTTACTTTATTAACTCGATCACTAACAAATTTCTTACACTTTTTGAATGCAATGAAGGAGCTTGACTCCCTCACCGTGTCAAAAAATTTCAAGCCTTTTGGTGGAGGATTGGCACAGTGTCCAGGAGCTGAGTTAAGTAGAGCTTTCATAGCCACCTTTCTTCATGTTTTGGTCACAAAATATAGGTAACACATTAAGCAACAATTTTCATATGTTATGGATTAAGATTCTCTAAAATGAAAAAGTTGATAAAATAATAAAATGAGGAATTAATCACTTTTAAATTAAGATAATAAGACACACATTTTATAAAAATTACAAAATTAACGATAATTAACTATTCATTTTACTACTTTACTAACTTACTCATTTTAGAGAACCCAAATTTATTATGTTATGTTATGATATATACATCATATGTTGTTCATAAAGCTATGGATAAACATATAACATACGTCAGCTTTATCATATTTATATTATCAGGTGGACAAAAATCAAAGGAGGAAATGTTGTTCGGAATCCAATTCTGGGATTTAAGGATGAATTTCACATCAAGATTTGGGAACACCGTGAGTAAATTTAAAGCTATATATACAAGAAGAAGAGACATAAGTATTTTAAGTTAAATAAATAAATAAATTATGGACTTTGAATTGTCGATGCAATACTTAGAAAGATCTCTCTATCGGTTTGTAATGGTAATGTATTATGAATGCTTAGCTTTCTATAATATTTATTATATATTGTCTCTTGTGTGAATATATATCAGTATCATCAATGTATGTTTAACAAAGTCACGATATATATAAAAGTTTATTTACAAAGAAAATGAAAAAAGTATATTACTTTTTAATTTAATAATGAGCCAAAATTCTTTCTTCATCAATCAAAAATTATAGCTTGTTGATTTGGGTAAGTTTTTTTTTGTGAAAATAGATTAAATAAAAAAAAGATTAAGATGAGAGACTAAAGATAAATCTATTTGTGAGAAAAATACTTTTATTAATGACAAATAAATAATACAAGAACTAAAAATGAGAAATAGAAATGGAGAATAAGTGTTGAGACTTTTACTAATGTCATAAGAAGATAAATGAGTTCTTTTAGAGTGGATAAATGTTAATTAATCTTGTTGGAACACCGAATGCCAATTTTGTAAATTTTTGTTTGAAGTCGACGATGAACAAAATAAAAAACAATGAGAACAATTGGATGAGAGAAAAAATGGATAGGAGCTCTTTAAATTTTTAGAAAAAGGTCCTTCAAGAGAAGTGAGTTGAGCTCCTTTTATAGTGTAAAGTCATTTTGAGAGAAGTACATTATCCAATAGTTGCAATGTAATATTTAACCAACGTCTTTTATCCCAAAGTTAGTTATTAAATAGGGTAGTTGACAGAAAATATTTTTAGGTATTCTTATCATTTTAAGTCTTTTTAATAAAAAATAGGTGTAAGGAGGAAGTTGATTCCCACAAGTTAAGTTAAAGTTCTGAACACTGCTACGGGTGTCCGTGGTGAGGAGGTATCTGAGTAAAATAAGTGCTCGTGATATGTGAGATTAGTGAAAAGACATCTAATTTGTTTTTTTTTTTAACTAGATGACACTCTCTACACATCAAATGTAACTAATCCACTTTCACCAATTTAGTTCCTACTAAAGAGAAATTCAACTCCTCAATATGTTCTTTTGAATTTTTATCCTTTTACTTAACACCTCTAGGAAAAACTTGTCCTTTTTTTTGTTATATTTTTTGTGAAAAGAAGAAACAAAATTCTTTTTTTGGTTTGAAGTAAAAAAATTAGCTAGAGGTTACAAGTGATACAAGTGGAACATAATGAAGTTTAAGAAAATTAAAGAACATTATAGAACTTAAGTTTGGTCTAAAATCAAGTATGATGCAAATAGTTCTTATCAAGTAAGAAGACTCATGAAACTACTTTCAAGTAGTCCAACTTGCATAGTCAAAGTTCTAGTCAAAATTTGCAACTTGAAGATAAGATTAGTTGCAATCTTTGACTTAGTCAAAAAATGAGTTATTACATAAGTTGATATTTATCAACTTGTTATACAACTTGATAAATATGAATGTAAAAGAAGACTCTAGTACACACACTTGTGCACAACTTGATCAACTTGTAAACCAAATGCATCTCCACAAAATACTATATATAGGGGTTAAGGCATTTGCTAATGTATGCTATGTTTTGCATAGAATTAGTGAGTGAAACTTAGAGAAAAAAGTAACAAGGTTTCTCATATGTATAATCCCTTTGTATGAATTTTCATAATACGTAAGAGAGTATTATAGACTTCTCTATGTATTGTGAGAGATTGTAATTTCATCACTTTGTCATATTATTATTTCCACTATTGTCTATATTCTTGTTCAGTTCCATCTATTTCTCGTTTACAAATTTTAGTTGCGTTATTTTGTCCTTATTAACTCTAGTACCTAACAGTGGTAACAGACCTTTAGGTTCTTAATATTCCGGTGTAAAAGGGTAAGTTGGTGTCAGAACCATGACAACAAAATCAAAGATCGAGAAATTCAATGGAAATAATTTTTTTCCTTTGGAAACTGAAGATCAAGGCAATTTTGAGAAAGGATAATTTCTTAGAAGCAATAGAAGGCAGGCCTACCGGCATTCCTGATGACAAGTGGAAAGAGATGGAGGGAAACGCCATTGCCAATTTACACTTGGCTAGGACAGATTCTGTATTATCAAGCATCTCGGAAAAACAGACAGCAAAGGAGATTTGGGAGACACTCCCTAAGTTGTACGAGGCAAAGTCACTTCACAATAAGATATTTATGAAAAGGAGACTCTATACTCTTCGTTTGAGTGAATCTACATCGGTGACGGATCACATCAACAATCTTAATACTGTATTTTCACAACTGATAACCATGGAGTGTTAAATTGTAGAAAATGTACGTACTGCACTTCTTCTCCAAAGTTTACCAGACTCATATGATCAACTTATCATCAACATCACAAATAACAATATTGTTGATTAACTTCGATTTGATGATATTGTTGCCACTATTCTTGAAGAAGAAAGCAGGCGCAAAAATAAAGATGATCGAATGGAGAGTTCTAAGCAAGTAGAAGCTTTGTGATGAGAGGCAAATCAACGAAACATGACTCTAGTGGGAGTCAAAGTCATGGTAGATCAAGATCTCAAAAGAAGAACCTTACTTATTACAATTGTGGCAAGAAAGGACACTTGAAGAAAGATTGTTAATTTAACAAGAAGAGTACAGAGAAAACTGCTAATACAACTACCTCACATGGTTGTGTTGCAAACACCTCTGATGATGGAGATGTCTTGTGCATTGAAGCTGATATTGGTCATGAAGACAATAAACCACTAGCTGATGTCTGGCTATTGGATTATGCAGCAACATATCACATGACTCCACATTATGAGTGGTTTAACACTTATGAACCTATTTCAAAAGGATCTATACTCATGGGAGATGATCATGCTTTAAAAATTGTGGGAATCGGTACTATCAAAATTAAAATGTTTGATGGTTCCATCTATATAGTTCAAGGTGTAAGACATGTGAATGGCCTAAGAAAAAATTTGTTATCCATTGGACTGTTAAATTCTCAAGGGTACAAGATCAATATTGAAAATGGATCGTTGAAGGTGACTAATGGTACTCATGTGATTATGAAGGCAAAATGGGTAACAACCAATCTCTACTTGCTTTCTAGAGATACAGTTTGAGACGCAGAAGCATCAGTTGCATCTACAGACCAAGAAGACACAACGATGTTGTGGCATAGTAAATTAGGCCATATGTCAGAACGGGGTCTACAAGTTCTTACAAAACGTAATCTCTTTCCAGGGCTCAAAACGGTGAATCTACCTTTTTGTGAGAACCGTGTGACAAGCAAGCAGCATAGATTGAAGTTTGAAAGATCAACCTCTAGAAGCAAGCACATACTAGACTTGAATCATTCTGATGTGTGGGAATCACCAGAATTATCACTAGGAGGAGCAAAATATTTTGTCTCCTTCATAGAAGATTACTCACAAAGAGTATGGGTATTTCCCATCAAGAAGAAGTCAGATGTATTTTCAGTATTCAAGGAATTTAAAGCATGAATAGAGCTTGAAACTGGGAAGAAAATAAAGTGCTTGAGGACAAACATTGGAGGAGAATACACTGATTGTGATTTCATAGCATTTTGCAAGCACGAGGGTATTTAGAGACAATTCACAGTTGCATATACACCTCAGCAAAATGGTATTGTCGAACGGATGAACTGAACTCTTCTAGAAAGAACTCGAGCTATGTTGCGAACTGCAGGATTAGCCAAGTCTTTCTGGGCAGAAGCAGTCAAAACAGCTTGCTACGTGATTAACAGATCACCGTCAACAGCAATTGGGTTGAAAAGTCCAATGGAGATGTGGCAAGGTAAGCCACCTGATTATTCTTCTCTCCATATGTTTGGATGTCCTGTTTATGTGATGTTCAATACCCAAGAAAGAACAAAGCTTGATTCGAAATCAAGAAAGTGTATCTTCTTGGGATATGCTGACAATGTAAAGGGGTATCGTTTGTGGGACCCCACTGCCCACAAAGTTACTGTCAGTAGAGATGTTATATTTGCTGAAAACGAGTTACAAAAGAAGCAAGAAAACAACAACAGCAATGAAGAAACTACTTCAATATACATGACTGATAAGTCTAGAGAAAAGGACTCTTCTGAAGCAGAACCTGAGCAAGTTGTACAAGAACCAGCTGAATCTCGCAAAACAACACATGAATTGAGAAAACCATCATGGCATGCCGATTATGTCATGACTTGCCATGATGCATATTGTTTTGTTACTAAAGATGGAGAACCATCAACCTTTCAAGAGACTATTGAAAGTCCAGATTCTTCTTTATGGATGAAGCCATGCAAGAAGAAATGGAAGCACTACACAGAAACAAGACGTGGGAGGTTGTCCCACTCCCGGACAGAAGAAAAGCAATTGGTAACAAATGGATTTATAAAATAAAACGTGACAATCATGACTAGATAGAATGTTATCGTACAAGCCTGGTGGTGAAGGAATTTGCTCAAAAAGAAGATGTAAATACTGCCTTTCTTCATGGTAAACTTGAAGAAGAAATATATATATGCTCCAACCAGAAGGCTTTGAAGAACCAGGAAAAGAAAACTTGGTTTGCAAGATAACCAAATCTCTGTACGGCTTAAAGCAGGCGCCAAGATGTTGGTACAAGAGATTTGATTCCTTCATTATTAGCCTTGATTATAACAGATTTCAGTCAGACCATTGTACTTATTACAAGAGGTCTAGTAATGATGATTTCATCATTCTACTGTTGTACGTGGATGACATGTTGGTGATAGGCCCAACAAAGATCGTGTCAAGGAATTAAATGCTCAGTTAGCTAGGGAGTTTGATATGAAGGATCTGGGACCAGCAAACAAGATTTTGGGGATGCAGATTTGCCGAGACAGAAAAGATAGGAAGATTTGGCTATCCCAAGAAAATTACTTGAGGAAGGTCTTGCGGCGCTTCAATATGTAAGAGTGTAAGCCAATATTTACCCCACTTTCTATCAATTTTAAATTATCTTTTGAGATGTGTCATAGTAGTGAAGCAGAGAAGATAGAAATGTCATGAGTATCGTATGCATCTGCAATGGAAAACCTTATGTACGCCATGATTTGCACCAGACCAGATATCGCTCAATCTGCCGGGATAGTCAGCAGATTCATGGAAAATCTAGGAAAAGAGCACTGGAATACTGTGAAGAAGATCTTGAGATATATCAAAGGAATCTCAAGTGTTGCTTTATGTTTGGAGGATCTGAATTTACCATTAAAGGTTATGCTGACTCTGATTTCGCAGGAGATCTTGACAAAAGAAAATCCACTATGAGCTATGCGTTCACACTTGCAAGAGGTGCAATAAGTTGGTTATCAAAATTATAAATAGTTGTAGTATTATCAACTACAGAAGCAGAATATATGACAGCTATGCAATCTTGTAAGGAAGCAATTTGGTTGCAAAGGTTAATGGAGGAATTCGGCACAATCAGGATATGATTCCAATATTTTGTGACAGTCAGAGTGCCTTGCACATCGAAGAGAATCCAGCTTTTCACTGAAGAACGAAACACATAGGCGTTCAATATCATTTTGTTCGTGATCGTGAAGTAGTGGAGGAAGGAAAAGTGGATATGCAGAAAATCCACACCAACAACAATCTTGCAGATATTATGACAAAACCAATTAATACAAATAAATTTGATTGGTGCAGATCTTCTCTTGGCCTATTGAAAATATGAAGCATCATGAATACACCAAAAAAATAATTTTGAGTACAAAATTCTTCTTTTGGTTTGAAGTCAAAAAAATTGGCTAGAGATTACAAGTGATACAAGTGGAGCATGATGAAGTTTCAAGAAAATTAAAGAACATTATAGAACTTAAGCTTGGTATAGAATCAAGTATGATGCAAATGGTTCTTATTAAGTAAGAAGGATCATGAAACTTCTTTCAACTGTCCAACTTGCATAGTCAAAGTTCTAGTCAAAATTTGCAACTTGAAGATAAGATTAGTTGCAAGTAGTAAGGTCTCTCATATGTATAATTCTTTTGTATGAATTTTCATAATACGTAAGAGAGTATTATAAACTTTTCTATGTATTGTGAGAGATTGTAATTTCATCACTTTGTCATATTATTATTTCCACTATTGTCTATATTCTTGTTCAGTTCTATCTATTTCTCATTCACAAATTTTAGTTGTGTTATTTTGTCCTTATTAATTCTAGTACCTAACATTTTTGGACTATTTTTAAATTATTTTTATACAAAAACATATTTTTGATACATTAGTTAATAAAAACACCAAATAGATCCTTTCAAAAAATATTTTATATTTTTTTCGATAATTAAAACTCTCAAACATCCCACAAGGGTGTGAGAAACAAGTCAAGAAAAAACACCACCACAAAACCAAAGAATACAAAATCAACAACTAAAGACAAGTAAAACAACACATCGCATATTTATACGCACATCTCGATACTATCACCTGTCAGCAGCAACAAAAAAAAGACTTGCCAAGCCTTTTAAATACAATCCCTCAAAGTTCTCTTGCTATTCACTATCCACAAGCACCCGATTTATTCTGCTACAAGAGGATCTCCCAAATCATGTGTACATTCTTCCTGACAGCTCCAAATCTATCAATTTCATATAATCTATCTACTCCTGAATCTCCCTGCTATTTTTTTAAAATGTATTTATTTAAGTATTATTAAGTTGATAAAAAAATATATTTTTTAATAAAATAAATTTGATAAATTTTTAATAATAAAAATAAAAATACTAAAAAAATACAAAAAAATATTTTTTAATAAAAGTTATAATTTATATTTTTTTTAAAAATATTTTTTTAAAAAAGGATGTTTTTTTATATTTTATTTAAACATACTATTAAATTAATTATTAGACAAAATTAACCAACTTAATTTTGAAAATAATATTTTGTATATAATAAATAAAAAAACTAAACAATGCTTATAATAATTAATTGTAAGCATTATTTATTTATTTATTTGTTAATAATATATCTGTTTATAATTCACTGGAAGGAATAACGAATTATGCTTCTCCAAATAATTTGCTGCAGCCTAATGCAGATTTGATTCAACACGAAAGTCTTCGTACTAGCCTGGAACCTCCAGTGTATTATGTTGTATCACTCTTTCATATATATTAATATGTTTTAACGTGCCATAGCTATGTTAAAATGTGTAATCCATACAAACATTCAACCGATGGTTAAATAAAGGATAAAATATATTTTTTGTCCTTAAAGTTTGATAAAAGTTTCAAAAATATCTTTAAATTTTATTTTGTTTTAATTTTATCTCAAAAGTTTTCGATTTGCATTAAATATACCCCTAACGGCTAATTTTTCAAAAAATTTAAGACCAATTAAATAACAATTTCATAAGAACAACCTTCAACACAAGCAAATCAAGTATAATTTTCATGTATTATTGGCTTAAATTTTTTGAAAATTTAGCCGTTAAGGATATATTTGATGCAAATAAAAAACTTTTGGAACAAAACTGAAACAAAATAAAATTTAGAGATATTTTAAAAATATTTGTCAAATTTTAGAGACAAAAAATATACTTTAACCTTAAATAAAAATAAAAGAGACCGAAGTGTAATATTTCTACAAAAGCTACATTTGGATTATTTGATCTCTATTTAATTTATTTATGCAATTTGTCCTTAATAATTTTTTCCAATACTCTTTAATGTCCAAAATAAGTGTATAAGTGAAGTCTAGGATGATTAAAGTGGTTAATTTTTTTTTATAGTTTTGTAATATCTTTTATTTTAATTTTTTTTAAAAGAAAAAGTTCAACACAACAAGCGAAGTATAAAAAGACAAAAAAAAAAAAAAAAAAAAAACAGAACCAACTTAAAACAAATAAAAGACACTTTAGTCTTTAATAATATTATTTTTAGATAGTATAATTTTTTTGTTAAAAAATTTATTAAATAATAATAAAAATTAATTTTGTGAAAGTTTTATTTATAATTTATGTGGATTTAAAATTTTCACAAAATATTTTTCAATGATAGAACTAACTACTACCATCTTCTTCATCATTATCATTATAACCTTTACCGTTATTTGTAAGATTTTGAATCTTTGAAAATTTTGGTATGACACTACAAGAAAAAGGCCTACGACCACGCTTTTTTTGCTACGCTTTAAAGTGTGGCCAAAAGTGGTCAATGGCCACACTTTTATGAGGGTGGTGATTGATTACAGATTTGGCCACGTTTTTTCTTGCGACGCTTAAAAAGCGTGGCGAAAGGGGTCTATGGCCACGCTTTTATGAGGGTGGCAATTGATTCGAGATTTAGCCACGTTTTTTTGTCACGCTTAAAAAGCGTGACATAGAGAGAATGAGAATGCAGAATGAGAATGAGAATGCAGTAACAAAACCCTTGTACCCCATTCCCCTAACCCTAACTCACGCAGCAGCGGCACCTCCCTCTCTCCCTCATTCGAGCATTCCTCCTCCATCCTTCTCATCCAGACACACAAGACGGCAGCAGCGGTGGTGGGTTTGTCGTCACTCTCATGGCGCCTTCGCGAGTCCCAGCTACAACTCTCTTCTCCTCCTCCTCGATCCTTCTCACGCAGGAGCAGTTTGCGAACCTTCTAATAAAGCTACTAATGCCAACGAGCTTCACCAACATCCAAGGAATCACACTCAAGACAATTCCATCCGCCACCAAGATCAAGATAAAGCACGTCCTTGAGTCCCTCTATGGCTTCGTAGTCGAGAGGGTTCAAACCCTAAACATGGAAGGGAAGAAGAAGAAGCGTGGTGGCATCCTCTTTGCAAAACCCGATTACAAGAAGGCTTACGTCACTCTCAAGACCCCTCTTTCAATCAACATGAATCTTTTCCCGCTCAAAATGGTTGAAGATGCCAGGAAGCAGATAAACAAGAAGAACGTGTCAAGCGTCATTGAGGACGAAGAAGAGGAAGAGGCATTGGCTTGAAGGTGACCGGGCCGGATTGTCTGAGGCGGCACCCCGTGGCTATCATGGTCACATGCTCTTTTGGGACCATGGGATGGCTCGTAGGGCTCGTCGTTTGAGCCGTAGGCACCGTGATGAGGATCGTGATGGTGCTGCAAGGTAGGATAGTGAATTTTGTTGATGGATTATTGTTGTGCTTAATAAAATTTTTTACTAATAAAATTATTGACTGATAGTGAATTTTGTTTATGGATTATTGCTATGTGTTTTTTATGATGAATTAACGGTAATCGTGATGGTGATTAAGGTAATGCAGTTGTTAGAACATGGAAATTGAACTGTTCACTCTATTATCAAAGTCTTCAATACATTTTCTGCTTTGTTTCTAGCTAAAGGAAGTGGTGAAATTTTGGACCTCAAGTAGCTAAACTTGTTGTGTTTTGTTTTTCTTTTAGTTTCAAATTTTATTTTATTTGTATATTTCATTTTTTATGATGTTTGATTGTTGGTGAAGTTAAATAGGTAATGCAGTTGTTGGGATGTGGAAATTGAATTGTATTTGTGTGTAGTTATAATTTTTGGATCCCATGGGGTGCTTTGGGTTGATTTTTAGCAGCTTCAAATTGTTGATTGGTGTAGCTGCTGAGGGAGATAACCCACGAGAATGTTGTGAAGCTTGTAAATGTACACATCAATCACGTAAACATGTCTCTGTATCTTGCTTTTGATTACGCTGGGCACGACCTTTATGTGAGTTTTATTCTAGAACATGCCCTTGTGGTGTTTACCTGAGTTGAAATAATCATTTTCAGATGTAAACTATTGATGTTTTCTCCATGAAAATGTGTGTAGTTTATATTCATGCTCGATGAAATAAGCTTTTTCCATATCGCCCACATATAGCCATGCTTTTAAGCATGGCAATCTGTAAAAAATGTGGCAAAAAAAGCGTGGCGATAGAGTAATCGCTATGCTTGCAAATGTGACCCTTTCAAAAGCGTGGTGGTAGCTCAAAAAGCGTGGCGAAATGCTATCGCCGCGCTTTTTTCAACTTCTTGCCACACTTTAAAAGCGTGGCAATAGAGGTGTTTTCTTGTAGCGTGAGTCACTTTTCGATGATTTATTTTATTTTCAAAAATTATTTTTATTAAAGGTAAAATTGTTTAGTTCGCAAGGACATAGCTGTTGTTCTGCTTGCATTATTGGAATATGATTGTATGGCAACGAGTTTCTTCCCACTTGCATGATTCTAACACTACAAGACACACGACAGATAGCAGCACTTTATTAGAGTCGGTTTTAAAAACAGCCACTATCTGCAGTTTAGCAGTGATTTTCGTGGCAGATTTGAGAGAAGCTGCTATTTGCTTTCTTTTCAAGGTTCAATTAGATGCCCCTCTTTCTCAGATCTCTATCTCAATTCTCATTCTGATTTTCTTCACTCTCTCTAGTTACAACACAATTCTCTTCTCTCTAACTTCCATCATCATCTTTGCACCTCTCCAAAGTTCTATGTTGTGCTAGCTCCTCTGCTTCTTCTGCTTCCTCCTCTGTTCTGCCAGATCTGCTAGCTATCTCATCCGCGTAGTATTGTACGCGGTTCGAATCTGCGGTAGCGACACGAGCATCTTGTCACTGTCACCTCCACCACACCTGTTGTGGGTTCTTCTCCTTCTTCCTTTATTTCTTTATTTAGATTGTTGTTTATTTATCTTCTTTTTTCTGCTAGGTTTTCATGTTTTCACAAGAGGATAAGTGCCCCTCACCCATAGCAAAAGGGATCTTTTGTCCCAGATCTGCTCGCTGCTCATGCCTCCTTCCTTCTGCTTTGCAACTTTACTTCTGGTTTTCTCTTTATGGTTTTTTTTTCTGGTTTTTTGTGCATTCTAAATCCTGGTTCTGATTTTCTTTGGTTTTTCTACTAATTAAATTGATTGTTTTGCTTTATCGAAGAAGAAGAGAAAGCTCAATAGAGAATCTTTTTAGTATATTCAATTCAATATCTAAAACAATTTGTAAATTGCAATATGAGAATAATTTTTACAAATATTTTTATAAAATTTTCAGAATCAAGTAATACCTTTTGAGTTTGGAAAGGGAAGCTTAGAGGACAGGTCATAAATCTTGGTTGATATTGTGACTATTAAGCCAACTCATGTTTTTAATGTTGATGATTTCACTAGTGCATTTAATTTGAAGTGGTTTGAGGCTAACAAAACAGAATCTATTAGTGTTGATGTTGTTGGTGTCCTAACATTGGCAAGTGCTTGCAAGGGCCATAGTCTCTGACGAACTAGACTTCTGCTAGTAAAGAATTTTACAGATAAAGTCTCGTTGCAAGTATAGTTTCTAAACCAACAGAGAATCCTTTCGTACAAAAGTTTGGTTGTCACAAGTAACAAAACCCAATAAAATTTATAACTGAAGTATTTAAACCTCGGGTCGTCTCTCAAGGAATTGCAGGGAAGTATGATTTATTATTGGTTATGGAGAAAGGTATATTTATGGGTTTTTGAAAGGTTGAACAGGAAAATTAAATAGCAGGAAAGTAAATTAATAACTAGAAAAACTCTTGGCAAGATATAAGAACTGGAAATCCCATCCTAGTTATCCTTATCAGGTGTGATGAGAATTGTTTATTGCTCCCACTTAGTTAACCCTTACTAAATAAAGGAAAGTCAAGTGGACTAATTAACTTGATTCCTCAAGTCCTAGTCAACTCCTGTGGAAAGACTAGCTTTAGAGGGATCCAAATCAATCAGCAATTTCCAATTTTCAATCAATAGCTGAGTTTGACAACTCAAGTGTCACCAATTACTCAACCAAAGCCAAAAGGGAGAAAAATCTAAATTATTTATATCATAAATGGAAGAAAGCAATCATAAATCTGAAATACCTCAATTTATATTAAATAGAGAATCAAATTAAACATAGGAATCCATGAACCAATTTGGTAAAATAAACAAACTAAAGTAATAGAATAATTAAAAGTAGAAGAGAAACTAAAGTAAAGGAACATTGAACATGGAATAAAGAAATAATCATAAACTAAGAGAAATCCTAATTCTAAAACCTAAGAGAGAGTAGAGAGCCTCTCTCTCTAGAAAACTACATCTCTAAACCTAAAATTGTGAATTATGAATGTTATTCTCTTGATTCCCCCATTCTCCAGCCTCTATTCTGTGTTTCTGGGCTTGGTTTTGGGCCGAAAAAGGGCCCAAAAATCGCTGGGGGCGACTTCTGTAATTTTTTGCACGTGACGTCTGTCACGCGTGCGCGTGGGTCACGCCTGCGCGTCATTTGGAGATTTTCTTTGCCACGCGTACACGTCGTCTATGCATGCGCGTTGCTTGCGTTTTGCGCTAGGCACGCGTCCACGTCGTCCATGCATGCACGTCGCTTGCGTTTTCTTCAAAACTCCATTTTGTGCGTTTCTTCCATTTTTGCATGTTTCCTTTCTATCCTCTAATCCATTCCTGCCCTATGAATCCTAAAAATACTTAGCATACAGATCACGGCATCGAATGATAATAAAGGATAATTAATATTTTTAAGGCATAGGAAACATGTTTTCACATATATCATAGAATAAGGGAGGAATTGTAAAACCATGCAATTTATATGAATAAGTGGGTGAAGAATTGATAAAAACACTCAATTGAGCACAAGATAAATCATAAAATAGTGGTTTATCAACCTCCCCACACTTAAACATTAGCATGTCCTCATGCTAAATCCAAGAGAAAAGAGTGAAGGTAGAATGGTGGAATCTTATGCAATGCAATCTATCTAAATGCAAGCTACCTAAATGAATCATGCAATTCTAATTATTATCCACCTATATATATAGAGCTTACTTGTGGTTAAATTGATTCATATTTTCAAGGAATCATACAACCAAGGCAAACTCATATTAAAACACATTCACAATTGAGCTGAGTTAATTAAAAGAGTTCACAAACTTGCAAGACAATCAATGATTAAATATGGATATATGGAAATGAGCTATTGAACCATCACTGGATTTGTGTATACACTCTAGTCACTTAGTGTTTGGGGTTAATCACTCTATTCTTCTCTAGTCATGCTTTCTAAAACTTTGTTTTTCATTTAACTAATCAACAAATATTTAATGTACACATGCAAACATCATGAAGTCTTTTTCAAGGTTGTAATGGGGCTAAGGTAAAGGTGATGGCATATATATAAGGCTAAGTGAGCTATAAATTAAATCCTTGATTAGTCTAAGATCTCACCTAGCATATACATACTCTATACAATTTTAAATTTATGCCTAGCTTTCCATAATTTTCCCACTTTCTTGTCACATAATCATGCATCAAATTATTTTTAATTTTATCCTATGTGCATTGATCTTTTTACTAAACTCATTATTGGGGTAATTTTGTCCCCTTATTTATTTATTTACTTAAAAGGTTTTTTTTTTAAATAAATATAACATTATCAATGCACATGGATTTTTTTTAATCTTTCTACTTTCACATGAGTAGGTACCCAAATTCCAAATAATTTATCAATTGAATGCCTTTCCTATCATCCCATGTTTCCACAGTTTCCCCACACTTAGTGGATACACAATCTCTATCTTAAGCTAACCAAAGATCAATTTGGGATATTCGATTTGTTTTTCTGCTTAAGGCTAGTGATGTGGTTATAGAACAGAAGGGGATTAAAAGGCTCAAGGGGGCTAACAAGGGTGACATAAAAGGGTAGGTTTATTTGGGATAAGTGAGCAAAGAACAAGTAATGGCCTCAATCATATGCAAGAATGTAAATACATTGAATATTGGACATATAGAATGAAACAAAGTAAAGTCTGCAATTATAGTGAAGAAGGGAGAAACACACAGGAATGAAAACTATGGTTAAATAATGTAACCATAAAATTAGGCTCAAAAACTCACAGGTTGTGTATTCTTAGGCTCAAAAACTATATATCAGTTATGTATATCATGCAAGTAGGAATTAAGAGTTTCCATTCAACTCAATGTGAATCTTTGAGTGGCTCATATAAAAATAAGTGTATTCTTTGAAAAATATTGTCAATTTACCAACATTTATTGCTATATATATATATATATATATATATATATATATATATAGTAGGTGGATTGTTGTGATTCTGAAAAACTAAAATTTCTAGTTTTCTCTTTTATTTTTCAATTAAACCAAATTCTCATATGCTAAAAGGGTAAACTAAACTAAATAATCCATATGTTTCTATATCACAACTAAATAAGCTAAGAGTGCAAATTAAGCTAAATATCTAAGATATATATATATATATACACAGAATATAATAAAGTCGAAATAAATAGAAATACAGCAAAAGAAAATGTGCAAGTACTGAAGGGACAATAAGATAAAATAAAATGAAATAAAATACAGAAAAGGAAATAAAACACGATAAAGAGTCTGAAAGTAGTTAACCAAAGTAACATACGCCAGAGATGGCGACCTCCCCACACTTATATAATAGCATCGTCCTCGATGCTCAATCAGGCTGGGTGTGAAGAAGTGGCATCTCCGGAAGGGTGCTCTGCTGGTGTCTCAATGGCGGCCTGAGGTGCTGCAGTCTGTGTGAGTGTCTGGGGATCTGCCTGCTGCAGCGGAGGCTCCGTCTGTAAAGGGACCTATGGATCGGCTGGCTGTATCTGCTGGGGCTCCTCATGATGTGGTGCAGCCTACTCGGGTCCTGCCTGCACAGCCTCTGCTCGTGCATCGTCCTCCTGCTCATCCTCCTCCTCCTCAGAGGGCTCTGATGGTGTGTCAGGCTCGGAGGGGATGTCAGCGTGGCCCGACCGGATCATCAACTTTAAATGCTCATAGCGTCGCTTGCTGCGACGCTCAGACTGCTCATATCGCCACTGGTTGCGGCGCTCCATCTGGTCTAGCCGCTCAAAGAGGCAGTGCACTAAGTGGTAAATGGGCTGGGAGGCAGGTGGGGTACTGTGGGTGTGGGTGGTGCAGCAGGTGCTGAAGGAGCATCAGAGGATATGGCTGCATCAGCGGAGGCAGTGAGAAAGGGCGGTCTGTAGCCCAGAGCTACGAACTTTCTGCCATGTGGGATGATCTTCTTGCAGTCGGCGGCTGGTGGCTTCTCATCCGCAAGCTCCCAGGGTACCTCAGCTCGGCGGCCCATCTGAGTAATCAAATAGGGGAAGGGCAGAGTGCCTCATACATGGACCCTGGATATGGAATACCGGATAAATCTGGGAAGGTACAGGTCCTTGCCCTCCATCACGCACCAGATAAGAGTAATCATGGCAGCTGGCACCTCAGTCTCATGAGTGCTCAGCATCACATAATTGCTTAGGATTTGTTGCCATAGCCGAGCCTCATCGTTCAGGTAATTGATCTTTATGCCTTTAGGGTGCACCGTTGATTTACCCATAACCCTTGGGACAGCAGGATCAAGAGCTATAGTGCACTTCACTGCTTCCCAGTCAAATATCATAAATCTCATATCTTCTTCAGCTTGCTGATAACCATCTGGCTGATCGGATTTAGGCATGAAATGGAGGATGTCTTCAATTGCCTCCTCAGTAACTAGAATATGCTTCCCTCTGAGCTGGACTGCATCCAAGGTCGTTTTAAAATAGTTGCAGTAAAATTCTCTGACCCAGGATACATTAACCTCAGTCAAATCCCTCTCCAGAAACTACCAGCCTCTCTGTTTGATTTGTTCTGTGGTGTACTATTGTAATTCGGCTGAAATTCAGAGCGTCTTTTCTAGATATAGGTTCCTTGAAGTTGCAAAGACTGGATACTTTAGTTCACAGTATCGGTTTACGAACTTGACTGGGTCGGTTGCAGGCACTAACTGATCAGCTTGTTCCTGCGGAGTAAAATTCTTCTCCTGCCAGGAATTATCATGCAGTATATCCAGGATAGCTATAGAGGACTCTCCTCTTTTCCTTTTCCCGTGCTTGCTTTAGCTTTTCCTTTGCCTTTTGGGTCAGACATCCTGAAAGACAGAGCGAGGTTCCAGGATACAGTTTATTAAACTAAAGCAGAAAAATAGGTAAGCAAATAGTATTGTAGCAATATAAGCATAAATGGGCAAAAGAGGAATAAAATAGCAATATAAGCATGAAGTGAGTTAGATAGATGTAGAATTTTGGACTGTATACAAGCTGAAAGTCAAAGAATTGAAATAAAAATCACAAGCCAAGATCTATGATGTGTGGAATGCTTGTTTATCAGGAACAACAATAATCATGACTTGAAATGGGTTGAAAGTAGTTAGTTGAAAGCTAAGAGAGAAGTTAGAAAGTTAATATAGTTAAGAGTTAAAAGGTGAAGTTAAAGTTAGTGGCATAGTATTGTAGTTCCTAGTTAACAAAAATTGCACAAACTTAAAGAACAATTAACTCACATTCAAGCAGAGAATGCAGGTTATTGATGATGAATCATATAAATAAAAGAAGTGCAAAATGAATAAAATTATCAATAATGCAATTTGACTAAGAAGGGAACCAGAAGGAGTAAGAATGCTAGCCCATCCATCCATGAATTGGCTTGGGTGAAAACAATTAGTGCAAAGTTCAAAAGTACCAAAGCCAATTTTTAAATGGGAGTCGAGTGAAACAATTTGCAAAAAAATTGGGCAGCATTTTGGCTATAAATTGGACGTTCCCAAAAAATCAAATAGCCTAATAATGCAAGTAGCATTACTTTTAAGCAAGATTAGCAGCGTATATGAATCCTAGAACAGGTAAGACCAAAAATAGCAAGTATAAGCAATAAGCAAGTGTAGCCAATCCAAAACAGCAATAAGTAATTTAGCTAATCCAAAACAACAATAATTAAGTATATGTAATCAGTCTGGCTTTAGCAAATTCAGAAAGCAAGCAAGAATATAGGATATGGATGCAATGTATTCGGCTTACTGAATCAATGAGGATAAAGCAAATGGCAACAAGAATGCTAATGTATGTGCAGTTATATAGGCATTTGCAACACTCAATTAAGATCCGATGAAACAAAATAGTATCGAACAGGAATGGAACAGCAGGGAATAGCAACATCAACAGCACAATAATTTCAGAATTGCGAAACAGATAAAGCAAGCAGCAAGAACGACGCAATTATCAGACCTAAATCCACTAACCACATCCTAGCTACCTAACCACCTAAAATCTACTACGAACATGCATCTCTAACTATCCTAATTTGAATAGAATTGAAAAATATGCAAACGAACTAACTGGAACGGGAAAGGAATCGGAATGCAATGGAACCTGGTGTGCGTAGTGAAAGAAATTGAACGAAGAGAGAGGATGGTGGTGTGGTGGCGCTGGTGGGTGGCACGGCAGTGCTGAGAGGTCCGCGATGGTTCGGGTGGTGGCGGCGGCTCTGGTTCGGCCGCGGTGGAGGCAGGGGAGGGAGGGGGTGAAAGAGGGAGGGGAAGAGAAGAAGGAGGAGGACGAGGAGGAGTGTGGCGTTGGGGTGGTGGTGGCCAGCGTGAGGGTGTGGCGGCGGGGTTGGGTTTGCGACGAGGCAGGGGCAAAAGGGGGGTGTAGGGGGTAGAAGAGGAAGAGAGGGGGAAAGGGGGGGGGGGGTGAGGGCGGTGCGGCTAAGGGCGGCGACGACGGCGCTGTGGTGGTGGCTTGCGGTGGTGGTTGGGAGGTCGAAGGGAGAAGAGAAGAATAGAGGTGGCATGTTTACAGGGGGAAGAAATGACGCGAGGGGGCTAGGGTTTCCGCGTCAGGGGGTTAGTTGATTCAAATCCACGCGGACGCATAGGTCACGCGACAGCGTGGCTGAGGCGAAAGTGCAGCGACGCAAAGGCGTCATTGACGCGAACGCGTGAATGGGGCATAAGGAAAATGACGCGTATGCGTGGAGCACGCATACGCGTCGACTAGAATTGTACTAAATGCACAAATCCAGCGTCGTTTTGGCGCAACTCTCTGTTTCAATTAAAGGGGACAAAGATTTTCACGCGACGCGTACGCGTCGCCCACGCCCACGCGTGGTGTGTGTAAGTGAAAATGACGCGTACGCGTTATTGATGCACACGCGTGGCCCAAATTGTGCCTAACGCATACCAACCGCACAATTCCAGCCTAACTTTCTGGGCGTTGGATTGATACGCCGATTTGGAATCGACGCCCACGCGTGGCCCATGCGCACGCGTGGTGTGATATATTTTTTTTTCAATAGAAAATGCAGAATGCAAAATGCAGATGCGGATGCGGATGTTATGAATGATACCAGGGAAAATAAAATAAAATAAAATAAAACTAAAAACAAACAAAACGAAAAATAAAATTTAAAATTGAAAAGGAACGATCATACCATGGTGGGTTGTCTCCCACCAAGCACTTTTAGTTAAAGTCCTTAAGTTGGACATTTGAAGAGCTTCCTGTTATAGTGGCTTGTGCTTGAACTCATCCAGGAATCTCCACCAATATTTGCAATTCCAATAGCCTCCGGGGTCCCAAACTAGGCACGTAAAGCCTTTGAGCAAGTTAAACCAGGTTTTCAGGCTCCAGGAGTATTGATTGTCAGGATAAATTCCAGGATCCCAAACTTTGCTTCTATACCCGTCTTCGCTGTTATCTTCATTATTCCAACCGGACAGTACACAACCTGAATTTCTACTGAGATACCCAAACTTCTTCCGAAATTTATTCAATCGAGCTCTATACCAATCCTTGCACTTCCATTTGGAGCATGGAACCATATTGAACTTTGGTTGCCAACTTCTATCCCCAACCATCTCCTTCTTACTCTTAAAGCCACAAAGAGCTCTAAGCTGGCCATCGGTTTCAAGCAAACCATATTCAAGTGGAAAGGTGAAGATAAAGGCTAAGGATTTTACCCACTTGAAGTTTGTATTGGGTGGTAATGGCCTTGGGAGAGGTGTTTCCAGTGGTCTTTCAAGCTCCACTTCATTGTACTCCGCTGTGAATCCTTCCAATTCCTGACAAACCTCTTCAACTGCAACCACGTCTTGATCAAAGTCTTCAATTTCTTCCTCATCACTCAAGTCATAAGTTGGAGGTTGGGAGAAGTCTACCTCCACATCATCTTCATATTCACTTGGGAAAGATTCTTCTAGCTCGAAGAGTTCACTTGTGACTGCAGGGTCATCATTAGGAGAACTTGATTCATAGTCATCATTACCAAGGAAAATTGCTTCTCAATCTGTTCCGTCCAGTTCTTCATAAGGTACATGCTTTGGGGGTTGTGCACTATCCTCCTTAGCATCAGTTGCAAATTTCTTGGCGGAATTCTCTACAATTCTTGATTCCCATGGAGGTTCAGCGTCTCCTAAGTCTTCGACCAATTCTTATTCTTCGATAATTGTAACTTCCTCTACTTGTTCCAGTACAAAGTCATGCTCCGTACTGTCAACCGGAGCTTCTAGTGTCTCCTTCATGCTACGTTCTTTATTAGATTCTCCACACGAAGCCATGGGAGTTCCTTGAGTGCCTGAACGTCAGAAAGCTAATTGATTTATTGCTTGCTCCAGTTGATGAAGGGTTGCATGAAATTGATCTACTGTTTCCTTGAGGCGAGCCTGTGATTCTTGGGTCGATGGATATGGACATGGTGCATATGGAAGTGGTGGTTCTTGGGAGTAAGTGGATTGGAATTGGGGTAGGTAGAGGTTAGGGTCATATGGAGGTGAATGGTTGTGATTGGCTTGTGAGTATGGTGGTTCGAAGCTATGTTAAGGAGGTGGTTCATTGGCATATGATGGGGCTTGTTGGTAACTACAAGGGGTCCACCATATCTATCATCTTGGTATACACCTCGGAATGGTTCTTGACCATAGTAATTAGGTGGAGGTGGTTTATCACGAGGGAGTCCACCATAACTATTGTCTTGGCATGCATTGTAGAATTGTCGTTGTCCATGGTATCTTGGAAGGTGTTGTTGCTGAAAGGGTTGATCAGATCCTCGTGGCTCCTTCCATCCGTGATTGTTTCGACCTTGATGCATGTTCCTGTTATAGCTTACATTCCTTACAACAACATTAGAACCAAACTCAAAGCGACGGGGGTGAGAACTCATAGTAGCTATTAAAAATAAAAAAAAAACAAAAATAAAAATGAATAAACAAGCAAAATAAAATATTTACAATAACCAATAATAAGGCACACAATTGCAGTTCCCCGGCAACGGCGCCATTTTGACGAACTGGACTTCTGCTAGTAAAGAATTTTATAGATAAAGTCTCGTTGCAAGTATAGTTTCTAAACCAACAGAGAATCCTTTCGTACAAAAGTTTGGTTGTCACAAGTAACAAAACCCAATAAAATTTATAACGGAAGTATTTAAACCTCGGGTCGTCTCTCAAAGAATTGCAGGAAAGTATGATTTATTATTGGTTATGGAGAAAGGTATATTTATGGGTTTTTGAAAGGTTGAACAGGAAAATTAAATAGCAGGAAAGTAAATTAATAACTAGAAAAACTCTTGGCAAGATATAAGAACTGGAAATCCCATCCTAGTTATCCTTATCAGGTGTGATGAGAATTGTTTATTGCTCCCACTTAGTTAACCCTTACTAAATAAAGGAAAGTCAAGTGGATAAATTAACTTGATTCCTCAAGTCCTAGTCAACTCCTGTGGAAAGATTAGCTTTAGAGGGATCCAAATCAATCAGCAATTTCCAATTCTCAATCAACAGCTGAGTTTGACAACTCAAGTGTCACCAATTACTCAACCAAAGCCAAAAGGGAGAAAAATCTAAATTATTTATATCATAAATGGAAGAAAGCAATCATAAATCTGAAATACCTCAATTTATATTAAATAGAGAATCAAATTAAACATAGGAATCCATGAAACAATTTGGCAAAATAAAGAAAATAAAGTAATAGAATAATTAAAAGTAGAAGAGAAACTAAAGTAAAGGAACATTGAACCTGGAATGAAGAAATAACTATAAACTAAGAGAAATCCTAATTCTAAAACCTAAGAGAGAGGAGAGAGCCTCTCTCTCTAGAAAACTACATCTCTAAACCTAAAATTGTGAATTATGAATGTTATTCTCTTGATTCCCCCATTCTCTAGCCTCTATTCTGTGTTTCTGGGCTTGGTTTTGGGCTGAAAAAGGGACCAGAAATCGCTGGGGCGACTTCTACAATTTTTTGCACGTGGCGTCCGTCACGCGTGCGCGTGAGTCACGCCTGCGCGTCATTTGGAGATTTTTTTTGCCACGCGTACGCGTCAGTCACGCGTACGCATCGTTCATGCGTGCGCGTCGCTTGTGTTTTGCGCTAGGCACGCGTCCATGATGAGAAGAACTTTTGTGTGGTTTAAAATTCACAATTGAAAGCTCGTTGTAATATAGTTCCTAAACCAAGCAATAGTCCTTTCATACAAAAATTTGTTTGTCACTAGTACAAACCCCTAAATCTATAAATTGAAGTATTGAACTTCGGGTCGTTCTCCCTAGGAATTACAATAAATTGTTCTTGTTATTGGTTATGAGTTATATTTGGGGTTTTTGAGATTTTAGACAAGAAATGTAAATGGCAATGAAAATACACTAACAACTATGAAAAGCTCTTGGCAAGGTTATGAGAACTAGAAGTCCTATCCTAGTTATCCTCCTCAATTGTGATCATAAATTATCCATTGCTACCACTTAGTTAACCTCTAACCATGGAGGAAAGTCAAGTGGATGAATTAACTTGATTCCACAAGTCCTAGCCGACTCCCAAGGGAAAGACTAGCTTTAGTGGTATCCAAATCAATTAGCAACTTCTAATTATCAATCGACAAAGGAATTAGATAACTCAAGCGTCACTAATTACTCTACCAAAGCCAAGAGGTACAAAATCTACACTAAAGTCCAACCAAACATTTCATCAAACACTTGGAAGGCATAAAAGAGAAGCAAGGTAAATTGATAACAACAATAAAATCTAACAACTACTTATTGCAAGGAATTAATAACAACAATCAAGAACATAAGATCTACATGAATTACCTCAAATTGCATTAAAAGAAAATAGAATGAACAAGAGTAGATCTACAAACAAAATAGAAGAAAGTAATAACAACAATAGAAAAGTGATGAATGTAACAACATAGAATTGATAGGTAGAAGAAGAAGAAAGCATGAATTGAAACCTAGATCTAAATTATTGAACTAAACCTAATTCTAATTCTAATCCTAGAGAGAAGTGGGAGCTTCTCTCTCTAAAACTAAGACTAAAACTAATCCTAATGTGTGTTATGATTCAAGATGATCCTCCCCCTTCAATCCTTGGTCCTTTTGAGTGTTTTGGTGCCAAAGCTGGCTTGGATTGGGCCCCACAGGCTTTGAGAATTTGCTGGCCACGTTTTTATTAAAAAAATCATAAATCAACACCGACGCGTACGCGCACATCACTCGTACGCGTCCATGGTCGATCTCGCAAGGTGCGCGTAAGCGTCTGGTGCGCGCGCGCATCCATGGCCGAGTTCAACTCTTTCGCTTTTCATGATCTTCTCCACTTGTATGCTACATTTCTTGCTCCCTTGATCCATTCCTAGCCTTTTTCAACCTGAGATTACTATCAAACACATCAAGGCATCTTATGGAATCAAAGAGAAAGTAAAGTTATTTAATCAAAGGCCAAAAAGCATGCTTTTTACACTTAGGCACAAATAAGGGAGAGATCACAAAATCATTCTAAATCATTGGCTAAATGTGAGAAAAGGTTAGCAAAATACTCTAAATCTAACATAAGATAAACCCTGAAAACGGGGTTTATCAACCTCCCCACACTTAGACCTTAGCATGTCCTCATGCTAAATTAAAAAGGAAACAAGGGGTATGATCTTTATTTAATGCAACTAAACTACATGAATCCTATCTACATGCAACTACCTATGGTAAATGCAAATGCTTGGTCAAAACAATTCAACTTCCAAGAGAATATATATATGAGCATAAGAGCTAGAGTAATGGGGATCAAGTCCAAACCACAATTGTATTGAATTATCAAAAGAATTTCAAACTTGCAAGAATATAGATAATAGGGGTGAATACATGTAATTGAGCTATTGAACCCTCACCGGATGTGTATCCGCTCTATTCACTCAAGTGTTTAGGGGTTTATTCACTCAATTCTCTTCTAATCACGTTTTTCAAAATTTGTTCTTCATCTAACAATCAACAATCATTCAATGTATGCATTCATTCATCATGAGGTCTTTCTCATAGGTTGTAATGGGGTTAGGGTCAAGGTAGGATCATATATGGTCAAGTGGATTAGAGATTTGAATCTTTGATAAACCTAGACTTTCCCACCTAACCTATACAATGACCTATACAAATTCTAATCTATCCTAACCAACCATCCTTCACTCTTTACACATTCATGCATTTCTTTTGATCTTCCCAACACTTATGCATTGATCCTTATTGAGCTTTGTTTTGGGGCATTTTGTCCCTTTTTTATTCCTTTCTTTTTCTTTGTTTCTTTCTTTTCCTATTTATTTTCTTTTCTTTTCTCTTCTTTTTGTTTCTTTTTTTCTTTTTTCTTTTTTTTTTCAATGCATAAGGTCTATACATTTAATCAATACAGGAGTATGCACCCAATTTCTCAAATACAAATGCAAAATACTCTTTTATCCCAACCAATGTTCCTAATCTCTCCAAACTTGAATATAAGACACTCTCACTAGCCTAAGCCAATCAAAGATCCAAACAAGGGACTTTATTGTTTTCCGCTTTAGGCTTGTAATGTGCTAAAATAAGAACAATTGGGTTAAGCGTGGGCTCAAAATTGGTTAACAATGGAGGATAGAAGGTAGGCTATTTGGGTAAGTGAGCTAATTGAAATAATGGCCTCAATCATATAAATGCATGAATACAAGGAATAAATGGACATATAGAATCAAGCAAACCAAGGATCACAATCATAGGAAGAGAACAATCACACACAAGAATGGAAAATGGGTAGTTATAAAATGTAACCACATCAATAGGCTCAAATCTCACATGCTTGTGTTCTTAGCTCAATACATGTTTCACAAAGTATGAATTCAAGCAAGTTTCAAGAGTTTTCAATCAATTGGGTTGTGCTCTCTAGATGGATTCCTTGGAAAATTTCATCATTTTGACTAAGCATTGTTGTGATTGGAAAGGTTCAAAGATTCCTTAGTTTACCCTTTCCTTTTCTAATCAAAACAAGTTTACATGCAAAAGGGTTTAACTAGGTCTTAAGAATTCCAAAATAATTTCTAATCACAACCACAAGCTAAAAGATAACTATATAAGAAAAAATCCAACTAAAGTATGAAATCTAGCATCTAAAATACCTAATCATCCAAAATGATAAAGTATGCAACAACTAAGGCAAAAGTATCCAAAGTAATCCAAAACAACCAATATATACAACAGTGTGCAAAATAAGATAACTAGGAAATATGCCAAAATGTTCACCGATCCACCAATGGTGCCAACGGCAACCTCCCCACACTTAAGATCAAGCATCGTCCTCGATGCTAATCCTCAAGCTCACGGAGAGGTACGCTGGTCGGCTCTGGCTCTGGCTGTGGCTGTGGCTGTGGCTGGGGCTGTGGCTGAGGTGTCTTCTGAGTAGCCTGGGTCTGTGGGGGTGGTGCTGTCTCCATGTGAATCGGCTCCTCCTCATGAGTATCCTCATCATGTAAATTTGCATGCTCCTCCCCATGGGTCTCCTAATCTGAACCGGAGGACTCTGGAAGAGGGGGCAGCTCAAGGTCCTGGGCCACAAACATCTGGTCAATCCGATCCAGGTGACGCATGATCTGACGGTTGCTGCGCTCCATGAACCGAAAAAGACGCTGAACCAGTAAGTAAGTCGGTTGAGGTGCTGGTGGTGGTGGTGGTAAAGGAAGTGTTGCTGCAGCTCCTGATGTAGATGGTCCTGCTGGGGCTGATGATGAAGATGGTCCAGCTCCCTCCTCTGCTGCTCTAGCCCGAGATCTGCGCCGGGAAGGAGGCTTTTCGTTCACCCAGGACCCCCATGGAATGGTCTCCGGTTCCTTCTAAGGGAGCGGTGGGGGTGGTGATACGTCCTCCGGTAGCCACTGGACACCGGTCCGCTGAATCATCTGTGTGACAAGGACGGGAAATGGAAAGGTACCTCTAATATGGGCCCGCCACATGAACCGCCTGATCAGCCGGGAGAAGTAGACATCCTTCCCCTCCAGCACACAGCTGATCAGGATCAACATAGCCACAGGGATCTCTGTGAAGTGGGTGGTCGGCATGAGGTAGTGGGCAAAAATCTGCTGCCATATCCTGGCCTCCTAGCTCAGATAGATAAAGCGCATCCCTTTGGGTGCCTTATTCTCCGCATCCATGACCCAGGGAGCCTCTGGGGTAGCTACCGCTACCCTCAAAGCATTAAAATCGAAGGTCATGCAGTGGAGCTCCACCTCGGCCTGCTAAAAGGCATTAGTATCACTCGCCTTGGGCCTACAAGTAAGGGTGTCCTCAATAGCCTGCTCAGTGATGGGCACCTGAATACCTCTAACCAGAACCGAGTCAAGGGTGTGGCGCAAGAAGCTGCAATAGAATTCCTGCACCCAAGACCGGTTCACCCGGCTGAGCTCTCGATCCACAAAGTCCAAACCCATCCTCTCAATGCGGTTATTAATTGTTTGCCTCAGGTCGGATGGAAGGGCTAACTTCTTTTCAATGTTCAAGTTCTTTGAGTTATAACTTGGAAATCGGAGTTTACAGTAGAGATTCGGGAACTTGACTGAATCCTGGGCAGGCAGGGATTGGTTTGCCCTCTCCACCTCATCAATAGGATTTTTCGAATAATCCACATAAGGAGAGAAAGTGGAATCTGGGGCCCCTTTCCTCTTTCTGGAGGTGGCCTTGCCTTTCCCTTTAGCCGACATCCTGAAAATTAGAATAGAACAGAGTATAAGCAATTAAACAAGTAGCAGGAAGCAAGGAAGAGCAAGTTCAGGATGTAAGATGAAAGACAAGTAATCATGATGTGAACCAAAATTGAAAACTTAGAATGTAAGTAAGCACAGAAAACATAGCCATAGACGAAGAATTCAACATTTCAACCAATGTAACATAAAACTCATGCATTAGGCATATTCATCATCACACCTCAAAAGGATAGTTAGAGAGTTAGGTGAACTGAAAAGTGAAGTTAGTAGGTTAGACAAGTTAGTGAGTTAGAAAAAAATTGAAAAATGAAATTGAAAGTTAGTGGTATGATGGAGAATAGCCTAATTAACAGAGAATTGAAGAAATGGTACAACAAGCATGTTCACATACATGAGGGAAGTGCAGTCATTGATGATGAAATATGAAATTGCAAGAAAAGCAATTAATTGGAAACAAGTCATCATTCAAATCCTTGGCCATAATTGATGCTCAAATTTGAAATGTAGGTTGTGTAACACAAATCAAAATACAAACGAATTTGAGTGAAAGTGAGTTACACAATGGTGGTACACCAATTATGTTGAAAGAATGCACATTGGAAAAGGAAATTGCAAACCGTGGTCCAATGAAACATTTAAGCACTTTCCTGAAGTTCCTTTAGATGATAGGGGAACCAAAATGAAAATAGAAAAGCTGACCCAAATTTTCTGGGGGTTGAACTTGGTGTGGGCTTGGCAAAAATCAATTTGAAAATGCCAAGTTCAATCCGAAGTGGTAATGTGTAGTTAAAAACAGTTTCGAAAAAATCGGGCAGCATTCCGGCATAATATTGGATGTTCCCAGATAGGCAGAAAGCAACAGAAAAGTCATATGAATCCACAAGACAATAACCAAGTAATAGTGACATAACCAGGCAGCAGCAACATAATCACATAGTGAGAAATGCAGCAGGCAACATCAAACAGGGCAGAATATGAGCATACCACTCAGCAGTCAATCAACATAAGCTCAGTTAGGTAAATAAATACGGCGCAATTATCAGGCCTAGAATCCTCTATCCAGAGCCTAACTACCTAACAGCAGATATCTCTATCTATCCTAACATGCAAAATTCAAATCCTAACTAACTAACAAGAGCTAACAGCAACTAATAACAGAAATAAGCTAAAAAAAATAAAATAGAGTTGGAGCAGAGGCTGGTAACCTGGGATGCAGGGCAGAGATGGGAAATGGGAGGGGAGGCAGTAGAGATGAGGCGGGGCAGAAATGCAGTGGCCACCTCAGATGGTGGCAGCAGTGACCCCACGGCGGCGCAGCAGGGGCCGGCGCGGTGGCGGTTGAGGGAAGACAGAGAGGGTGAGGAAGTGAGAGGAAGAAGGAATGAGTGATGAAGAGAGAGAGAGAGAGAGAGAGAGAGAGAGAGAGAGAACGGGGGTGAGGGAAGGGAAGAGAGCAGCGACGGCGGCGGCGTGGCCGACGCGGCGGTCGGAGGTGACTGGGGAGAAGAGGGAGTTGAGGAGAGGCGTTGGAGAAGAAGAAGGGTGGAAGGGAGCGTCTGCGCGAGTGTTCGTCGTGCCTTAGGGTTTTCCTAATTTTAGAACCGACGCGGGCGCGCACAGTGCGCATTCGCGTGCATTAAAGAATTTTGGGATGGACGCGGGAGCGTCATGTGCGCTCATGCGTGATTGGAGGAATTAGCAAGGACGCGCACGTGTACTGTACGCGTGCGCGTGCTATGAGTTGGGCCGAAGGCCTAATGTTGGCCCAGCGCCAGCATAACTCTCTAGACAAATGTATGGGCTGGTGCCAGCCGCTTAGGGACGCGTACGCGTAGTGCGTGCGTCCGCGTGCATGGCCATTTGGTCTAGTGTACGCGTATGATGGTGGTAGTTGATTTTCACATAAAGTTTTACCATAGCCATTGAATTGACATGCATTAGGATGGTGATTATACCTATAAGTTTCCGGAGGTTGTTGCCAATAGGAGTGATCAATTCCTTGAGGCTCCTCCCATCTTTGTTGGTTCCATCCGCAATGAGTGTCATCATTGAAGTTCACATTTCCTACAGCACAATTAGAACCAAACTCATAGCCAAAGTGAGAATTCATAGTAGAAAAACAAAATAACACTAAGAAAAACTAGAAACAAGCAAAATACAAACCTATTCACACTATTCACATATATACAATAACCAATAACATAACACCATTGCAAGTCCCTGGAAACGGCGCCATTTTGATGAGAAGAACTTTTGTGTGGTTTAGAATTCACAATTGAAAGCTCGTTGTAATATAGTTCCTAAACCAAGCAATAGTCCTTTCATACAAAAATTTGTTTGTCACTAGTACAAACCCCTAAATCTATAAACCGAAGTATTGAACCTCGGGTCGTTCTCCCTAGGAATTACAATAAATTGTTCTTGTTATTGGTTATGAGTTATATTTGGGGTTTTTGAGATTTTAGACAAGAAATGTAAATGGCAATGAAAATAAACTAACAACTATGAAAAGCTCTTGGCAAGGTTATGAGAACTAGAAGTCCTATTCTAGTTATCCTCCTTAATTGTGATCATAAATTGTCCATTGCTACCACTTAGTTAACCTCTAACCATGGAGGAAAGTCAAGTGGATGAATTAACTTGATTCCACAAGTCCTAGCCGACTCCCAAGGGAAAGACTAGCTTTAGTGGTATCCAAATCAATTAGCAACTTCTAATTATCAATCGACAAAGGAATTAGATAACTCAAGCGTCACTAATTACTCTACCAAAGCCAAGAGGTACAAAATCTACACTAAAGTCCAACCAAGCATTTCATCAAACACTTGGAAGGCATAAAAGGGAAGCAAGGTAAATTGATAACAACAATAAAATCTAACAACTACTTATTGCAAGGAATTAATAACAACAATCAAGAACATAAGATCTACATGAATTACCTCAAATTGCATTAAAAGAAAATAGAATGAACAAGAGTAGATCTACAAACAAAATAGAAGAAAGTAATAACAATAATAGAAAAGTGATGAATGTAACAACATAGAATTGATAGGTAGAAGAAGAAGAAAGCATGAATTGAAATCTAGATCTAAATTATTGAACTAAACCTAATTCTAATTCTAATCCTAGAGAGAAGTGAGAGCTTCTCTCTCTAAAACTAAGACTAAAACTAATCCTAATGTGTGTTATGATTCAAGATGTTCCTCCCCTGATAAACCACTATTTTATGGTTTATCTTGTGCTCAATTGAGTAGATTTTATCAACTCTTTACCCACTTATTCATAATATTTGCATGGTTTTATATTTTCTTCCTAATTTTATTCTATAATTGGAAACTTGCTTTTCGAGCCTTTTAATTACCAAAAATTAATTTTCCCTTATCACCATTCGATGCCTTGATATGTGTGTTAAGTTTTTTTAGAGATTACAGGGCAGGAATGGCTTGGAGGATGGAAAGGAAGCATGCAAAAGTGGAAGGAAAAAGTTGAAGGAACTGCAAAGCTGTCAGCCTGACCCTCTCGCACTAAAACAGTCATAACTTGAGCTACAGAGGTCCAAATGATGCAGTTCCAGTTGCGTTGGAAAGCTAACGTCCGGAGCTTCGATTTGATATATAATATTCCATAGTTTCCCTGACGCTAGGCGATGCGACCGCGTTCTCCATGCGGACGCGTTGTAGTGACGAAAAACCAGTGTGGCAGATTTCTTCTCCGGCGATTTCTGGGCTGTTTCTAACCCAGTTCTCGGCCCAGAAAATACATCTTAGAGGCTATAAAGTGGGGGAATGCATCGATTTATAATCAAGCTTTCATAATTCACTTTTCATAGTTTTAGATGTAGTTTTTAGAGAGAGAGAGGTTCTCTCCTCTCTCTTAGGATTAGGATTTAGTATTTCTCTTAGTTTTAGGAGTGACTCTCAATCCCAGGTTAAATGTTCTTCAATTTATATTTCTCTTCTACTTTTAGATACTCTAATACTTTTATTTGTTAATTACTTATGTTGCCCATTTGATTCATAAATCTTTCATGTTAGATTGGATTGCTTTTATTAATATAATTTGAGGTATTTCAGACTTATGATTGCTTTCTTTTATTTATTATATAAATAATTTGAATTTTTCCCTTTTGGCTTTGGTTGAGTCATTGGAGACACTTGAGTTATCAAACTCATTGTTGACTAAAAATTGGAATTCTTCAAGAATTAATTCGAGTTCCAATAACTCTAGCCTTTCCCAAGGAAAGACTAGGACCTGAGGAATAATAATTAATTCATCCACTTAACTTACCTTCATAGTTAGAGGTTAACAAAGTGGGAGAAAAATCCAATTCTCATTACAATTGATAAGGATAACCAGGATAGGACTTCCAGTTCTCATACCTTGCCAAGAGTTTATTTTATAGTCATTTATTTATTTTTATGGCTTTGAAAATATACCTGTGCCCATTGCCCAAACTCCAGAACCCCAATTTACAAACTCATAACCAATAATAAGAACATACTTCCCTGCAATTCCTTGAGAAGACGACCCGAGGTTTAAATACTTCGGTTATCAATTTTAAAGGGGTTTGTTACTTGTAACAACCAAAACGTTTGTATGAAAGGACTTTTGAAGGTTTAGAAACTATACTTGCAACGAGGATTTATCCGCAAATTTCTAGACCACACAAAAGTTTCTCTCATCAAAATGGTGCCGTTGCCGGGGAATTGCAAACGTGTGCCTTATTATTGGTTATTGTAAATATTTGCTTTTTGCTTGTTTATTTGTTTTTATTTTTGTTTTTATTTTTGCTTTTTTTTTTCATAAATTAAGAGGTTATTGGTTTTTATTTAATTATTGAAATTTTTTCAAAAAAAATTTTTTTTTTCTTGGTGTTCATCTTGATCTTCAAGTTGTTCTTCGTATTCATCTTGACCTTCAAGTTGTTCTTAGTTGTTTTCTTCGTTTTGATCTAAAAATTTTTAAGTTTTGTGTCATTTTATTGTTTTTCTCTTTCCTTATTAAATTAAAAAATTCAAAATTTAAAAAAATCAAATTTCAAAATTCAAATTTAAAAATTTTCAAAATTCAATTTTAAATTTTTTTTCAAATTTCAAATCTCAAATTTCAAAAATTTCAAATTTCAAAATTTAATTTTCAAATTCAAAATTTAAATAACCTTTTAATTTAAAATTTATTTTTATTTTCATTTTTAATTTTTATTTGCTACTATGAACTCTCACCCCTTTGGCTATGAGTCTGGTTACAATTATGTTGCAGGAAGAGGAAATTACAATGAGAACAGGCATCAAGGTTGGAACAATCAAAGATGGGAGGAGCCACAAAGATTTGATCAACCCTCTTGGCAATAACCACCTCCAATGGACTATCAACAACTACCACTATATGCCTATGAACCCTTTCCTCAACATGACTTTGGACCACCATACTCACAAGCCCCTTTCCGCCAATCACCTCCATATGACCCTAACCCGTATCCACCATACCAACCACCTTATGAGCCAAATGAACCATACACAGAACCACCACCTTTCCAACACAACTACTCTCATGAACCACCACCTCAATATTCACCATCTCCATATCATTATCAAGATGAACCACCTTCCTATTATGAACCCTCTCTCCCAACTAATGAATCCTCATATCCACCCCAACCTCCAATAGATGACAGACTTCGTGTTATTCTTCAAAGGCAAGAAAGGATGAATAAGAGTGTGCTAAATTTTGCGGCGGCCTTAGGCGAGTTAGTAAATATAATAGCTTCCCAATATCTGAGCACTCAAAGAACTCCCATGGCTACATGTGGAGAATCAAAAGAAGAGCAAAACATGAAGGAGACACTAGAAACTTCGGTGGACAATGAGGAACATGGCTTTGTATTGGAACAAGTGGAGGAAGCCATAATAGTTGCAGAGGAAGAAGTGGTTGAAGACTTAGGAGATGCTGAACCTCCATGGGAAAGTCAAGACATAGAACCTCCTTTCAAGACGGTTGCAATTGATGTTGAGGAGGGTGTACAACCTCCAAGGCATATCATGGCTAAAGACTTTGAAGAGGTTCACCAAGAGATGGAGATTCAAGAAGAAGAAGCACAACCTCCTATGCCCTTGGTAAGTAATGAAGAAGAGATTGAATTGGAAGAAAGCTACCAAGAGGAAGAGGTTGAAATTAAAGAAGTTTGCAAAGAGGTGGATGTTGTCAAAGAGCACAAGGGAGTGGAGCTTGAAATCACCTTGCCAAAGTTATTGGAGACCCCTCCCCCTAAGTTTCCATCATCCTTCACAACATTCAAGTGGGTAAAATTCATATCCCTTAGCTTTCTAATTCCACTTGAATATGGGCTACTGGAGACGGATGGTCAACTTAGAGCTCTTTGTGGCATAAAGAGTAAGAGGAAGATAGTCAGTGGTAAGAATTGTCCTGCAAGGTTCATTATGGTTGGAAGCTTTAAGTTTAAACGCAAATGTTGGTGTAAAGCTCAACTGAATGGGTCTAGGAAGTTGGTTGGCCGCTTTAGTGAGAATTCAGATTACTTGCTACCCGGATGGAATGATGATGATCAGCACAAAGACGGGTGTAAAAGCAAAGTTTGGGATCCTGGAGTCTGTTCTGACATTCAGCACACTGGAAGCCTGAAAACCTGTTTAAAACTGCTCAAGGGCTTTACGTGCCTTGTTTGGGATCCCGGAGGCTATTGGAATTACAAACATTGGTGGAGATTCCTGGATGAGTTCAAGCACAAGCCACCATAACAAGAAGCTCGCCAAATGTCCAACTTAAGGACTTTAACTAAAAGTGCTAGGTGGGAGACAACCCACCATGGTATGATCATTCCTTTTTCATTTTATTTAGTTTTATTTGTTTTCGAGTTTTATTTTATTTTATTTTATTATATTGAACCTGGAGTTTTGCATCACATTCATATTAACACTACATTCTGCACTTTTTCAGATTTATAAAAAAAAAGCACGCACGCGATGCGGCAGCGTCGCTGACGCGTCCGCGTCACCAGTGCAATGGGAAGAAAAGAAAACGAACAGAAAGTCACGTGAGAGCGTGGCTGGAGGCGCGCCTTTAGCATAATTTGATCCCACGTGACCGCGTCGCTGACGCGACCGCGTCATGTGGCAAAAGAGCCTCCCACGCGTCCGCGTGCCCCACGCGGCCGCGTGACCAGGATTTCCACGTCAAAGTGGTGCACACCTGAAAGTTGTGCTAGAGTGGTGCTGGACTGGCGCTGGACGCACAGTCCCTCTCACGCGAACGCGTGCCCCACGCGTCCGCGTTATATCCCAATAAATGGCCACTTACGCGATCGCATGCCCCACGCGATCGCGTCACCCAAAATTTGGCAATTAATAATTTTGAACAGAGAGTTGTGCGAGTGCGAGGCTGCCCTTGCGCCAGTAGCATAAAACGGGTCATGCGACCGCGTGACTGACACGACCGCGTCAATCAGTTTAAGCGCAAGTCGCACAACCGCGTGCCCCACGCGACCGCGTCGCTTGCGCCGCACAGTTTTCCTGATTTGCCAATTATCTTATCTTTTTCTCCCCAATTCCTATTCTCTCTTTTCCCTCCTTATTTCTTCTTCCTCCCTTCTTCCTTCTTCCTTCTTACTCACTTTCTACTCTCTCTCTCTCACCTCCATTAACAAGGTTTTTATTTTTCTTCTTCCCTCCTTACTTTTCTATTATTCTTCTTATTTTTATATGTTATCTTCTTTTCTTTTCGTTTTACCTTCATTATTCATATTTTCTTTTTCTTTCTTTTTTCTTTTTATTTGGTGTTATAAATTTATGTGAGTCATTGTTTCTCATTATATGCTTGTGGATTGTTATAAATTTGTTTGACAATTATATATTACTTTTTAAGGGATTACTTGCATGTTCAAATTCTTATTTTCAAGAGCTTCTTCTACATGCATGCTATGTGTTTGTGAAAAAGCCCATATGGCATTATGAACTTCTTTACATTTTTCTCCTCTAATATTCAATACTTGCTTTTCACAAATTCCCTCTACTATTTTATTCATTTAATTTAATTGTCAATACAAACGTGATGGTTAGTTACGAGTGATAACATATTTTAATTGGACATTGAATGCTTGATCTATGCTACTCATGCCTTTGCTGCATGCCAATAAACCCTTTGCATTTATTTGTCCCCATATGCACTTGCTATATTTCCATTGATGACTTTTTCCATGTGGTCATAACCATGTGTTAACGTCATTCTTCTTTATTATGTATTGATTATCACTTACACCACCCTCTTCCTTGCTCTACCCCTGTAAATTTAATTTACTTTCTCTTTCCTTTTTCAGGCTGGCCACCGAAGACGGATAAAGGGAGAAACTTTTAAAAGGGGAGACAAACAAGTCCATCTGCACAATCCTTGGAGAAAAGCATCAGTTGGAGAGACCCGTCCACTTGTACATCTTAGCATGCATCGAGGACGGTGCAATCTTTAAGTGTGGGGAGGTCGATACCGATCTCCATGGGTTAGTATTTTCTTCTCAACACCAATATTTTATTTTCCTTGTTAGTTGTTGCATTTGCATGTTTGTTTGACTTTTGTGCATATTTTACCACTTGGTTAAAGTAATATTTTCTTTTTTAAGAAACCTTTCAGAGCATTTCACTAATTTGAATAAAATTTAATGTTACACTTGTTTGAAGAAATATTATACTGGAATATGGTTTAGAGCTCGAACACACAAAACCTGTGAGATTCTGAGCCTATTTGATTGGTTGCATTTTACCAACCAATATTTTATTTTTTTTGGTGTGTGTTTTTCTCTTTAAAATTGTGATCTTTGTCTTGCTTAATTCTATATTTCTATTATTTAATGTATACATACACTTACATGATTGAGGCCTTATTTCACTGAGCTTACATACCCATATGGCCTTAACCCTTTTATTATCCTTTGCAAACCAATTTTGAGCCTATTATACCCCTTTGTTCTTTACTTTAGCACATCATTAACTCTAAGCGGAAAACAATAATGTCCTTAATTTGAATCCTTGGTTAGCTTAGACTAGTGAGAGTGCTCATGAATTAAGTATGGGGAAAGTTGAATTTCAAAACATTTGGTTTGAGAATTGGGTGTTATATATCTTTATGAAAATGTGAAAGAATGTTGAGAATATGTTCATGCATTCAATAAATTAATCATATGCATTGAGAAAATATATATATATATATATATATATATATTAAGAAAAAAAAGAAGAAAAAGAGAAAAAGAAGAGAAAATGAGCAAATAAGTAAAAGGGGACAAAATGCCCCAAAGTAAGTGGTGAAAGCAATGCATATGTACTGTACTTGAAATTAGAATGCATGAATATGTGGAAAAACATAGTTAATGGATAGTTAGATGTGGTATTATGATTACATGGATTTTCTAAAGTTAGGTGGAAAGTTTAAGTTAATTAATGATTCAGATTTTAGTCCACTTGGCCAAATACAATCCTACCTTGACCCTAACCCCATTACAACCCTTAAAAGACCTCTTGATATGTGTATATGTGCATTAAATTTATTTTGATTGTTAGATGAAGAGCAAGCCTTAGAAAGCAAGGATAGTAGAGAATTGAGAGAGTCAAACCTTAAACACATGAGTGATTAGAGTGCATACACTTCCGGTGAGGTTCGACGCTCGATTCATTGTTCCCAGCTTTTATGAGCTATTTTCTTCTTGCAAGTTTACTTGTACTTCATTTTTTTTGGGATTTGAATTAGTGAAATCCAGTTCATATTTGTTCTTAAAAGATTTGTTTACTTTTAACCAAGTAGGTAGAAACATTTTTGCATGTAGTTGCATTCATATAGATAGGTTGCATTTCATATTAATCTACCATTCCTCTTCATCTTTATAGCTACTCTTGAGCTTAGCATGAGGACATGCTAATGTTTAAGTGTGGGGAGGTTGATAAATCACTATTTTATGGTTTATCTTGTGCTCAATTGAGTGGATTTTATCAACTCTTTACCCACTTATTCATAATATTTGCATGGTTTTATATTTCTTTCCTAATTTTATTCTATAATTGGAAACTTGCTTCCCGAGCCTTTTAATTACCAAAAATTAATTTTTCCTTATCACCATTCGATGCCTTGATATGTGTGTTAAGTGTTTTTAGAGATTACAGGGCAGGAATGACTTGGAGGATGGAAAGGAAGCATGCAAAAGTGGAAGGAAAAAGTTGAAGGAACTGCAAAGCTGTCAACCTGACCCTCTCGCACTAAAACAGTCATAACTTGAGCTACAGAGGTCCAAACGACGCGGTTCCAGTTGCGCTGGAAAGCTAACGTCCGGGGCTTCGATTTAATATATAATATACAATAGTTTCCCTGACGCTAGGCGATGCGACTGCGTGCTCCATGTGGACGCGTCGCAGTGACGAAAAACCAGCGTGGCAGATTTCTTCTCCGGCGATTTCTTGGCTATTTCTGACCCAGTTCTCGGCCCAGAAAATACAGATTAGAGGCTATAAAGTGGGAGAATGCATCCATTCATAATCAAGCTTTCATAATTCACTTTTCATAGTTTTAGATGTAGTTTTTAGAGAGAGAGGTTCTCTCCTCTCTCTTAGGATTAGGATTTAGGATTTCTCTTAGTTTTAGGAGTGACTCTCAATCCCAGGTTAAATGTTCTTCAATTTATATTTCTCTTCTACTTTTAGATACTCTAATATTTTATTTGTTAATTACTTATGTTGCCCATTTGATTCATAAATCTTTCATGTTAGATTGGATTGCTTTTATTAATATAATTTGAGATATTTCAGACTTATGTTTACTTTCTTTTATTTATTATATAAATAATTTGAATTTTTCCCTTTTGGCTTTGGTTGAGTCATTGGAGACACTTGAGTTATCAAACTCATTGTTGACTGAAAATTGGAATTCTTCAAGAATTAATTCGAGTTCTAATAACTCTAGCCTTTCCCAAGGAAAGACTAGGACTTGAGGAATAAAAATTAATTCATCCACTTAACTTACCTTCATAGTTAGAGGTTAACAAAGTGGGAGAAAAATCCAATTCTCATTACAATTGATAAGGATAACCAGGATAGGACTTCCAGTTCTCATACCTTGCCAAGAGTTTATTTTATAGTCATTTATTTATTCTTATTGCTTTGAAAATATACCTGTGCCCATTGCCCAAACTCCAGAACCCCAATTTACAAACTCATAACCAATGATAAGAACATACCTCCCTGAAATTCCTTGAGAAGACGACCCGAGGTTTAAATACTTCGGTTATCAATTTTAAAGGGGTTTGTTACTTGTGACAACCAAAACGTTTGTATGAAAGGACTTTTGAAGGTTTAGAAACTATACTTGCAACGAGGATTTATCCGCAAATTTCTAGACCACGCAAAAGTTCCTCTCATCATCCCTCTTCAATCCTTGGTCCTTTTGAGTGTTTTGGCGCCAAAGCTGGCTTGGATTGGGCCCCACAGGCTTTGAGAATTCGCTGTCCACGTTTTCATTAAAAAAAATCATAAATCAACACCAACGCGTACACGCACATCACGCGTACGCGTCCATGGTCGATCTCGCAAGGTGCGCGTAAGCGTCTGGTGCGCGCGCGCACGTCCATGGCCGAGTTCAACTCTTTGGATTTTCATGATCTTCTCCACTTGTATGCTTCGTTCCTTGCTCCCTTGATCCATTCCTAGCCTTTTTCAACCTGAGATTACTAACAAACACATCAATGCATCTTATGGAATCAAAGAGAAAGTAAAGTTATTGAATCAAAGGCCAAAAGGCACGCTTTTTATACTTAGGCACAAATAAGGGAGAGATCACAAAATCATGCTAAATCATTGGCTAAATGTGAGAAAAGGTTAGCAAAATACTCTAAATCCAATATAAGATAAACCCTGAAAATGGGGTTTATCAACCTCCCCACACTTAGACCTTAGCATGTCCTCATGCTAAATTAAAAAGGAAACAAGGGGTAAGATCTTTATTTAATGCAACTAAACTACATGAATCCTATCTACATGGAACTACCTATGGTAAATGCAAATGCTTGGTCAAAACAATTCAACTTCCAAGAGAATATATATATATATATATATATATATATGAGCATAAGAGCTAGAGTAATGGGGATCAAGTCCAAACCACAATTGTTTTGAATTATCAAAAGAATTTCAAACTTGCAAGAATATAGATAATAGGGGTGAATACATATAATTGAGCTATTGAACCCTCACCGGATGTGTATCCGCTCTATTCACTCAAGTGTTTAGGGGTTTATTCATTCAATTCTCTTCTAATCACGTTTTCTAAAATTTGTTCTTCATCTAACAATCAACAATCATTCAATGTATGCATTCATTCATCATGAGGTCTTTCTCATAGGTTGTAATGGGGTTAGGGTCAAGGTAGGATCATATATGGTCAAGTGGATTAGAGATTTGAATCTTTGATAAACCTAGACTTTCCCACCTAACCTATACAATGACCTATACAAATTCTAATCTATCCTAACCAACCATCCTTCACTCTTTACACATTCATGCATTTCTTTTGATCTTCCCAACACTTATGCATTGATCCTTATTGAGCTTTGCTTTGGGACATTTTGTCCCCTTTTTATTCCTTTCTTTTTCTTTGTTTCTTTCTTTTCCTATTTATTTCCTTTTCTTTTCTCTTCTTTTTGTTTCTTTTTTTCTTTTTTCCTTTTTTTTTCAATGCATAAGGTCTATACATTTAATCAATACATGAGTATGCACCCAATTTCCCAAATACAAATGCAAAACACTCTTTTATCCCAACCAATGTTCCTAATCTCCCCAAACTTGAATATAAGACACTCTCACTAGCCTAAGCCAATTAAAGATCCAAACAAGGGACTTTATTATTTTCCGCTTTAGGCTTGTAATGTGCTAAAATAAGAATAATTGGGTTAAGCGTAGGCTCAAAATTGGTTAACAATGGAGGATAGAAGGTAGGCTATTTGGGTAAGTGAGCTAATTGAAATAATGGCCTCAATCATATAAATGCATGAATACAAAGAATAAATGGACATATAGAATCAAGCAAACCAAGGATCACAATCATTGGAAGAGAACAATCACACACAAGAATGGAAAATGGGTGGTTATAAAATGTAACCACATCAATAGGCTCAAATCTCACATGCTTGTGTTCTTAGCTCAATACATGTTTCACAAAGTATAAATTCAAGCAAGTTTCAAGAGTTTTCAATCAATTGGGTTGTGCTCTCTAGATGGATTCCTTGGAAAAATTTCATCATTTTGACTAAGCATTGTTGTGATTGGAAAGGTTCAAAGATTCCTTAGTTTACCCTTTCCTTTTCTAATCAAAACAAGTTTACATGCAAAAGGGTTTAACTAGATCTTAAGAATTCCAAAATAATTTCTAATCACAACCACAAGCTAAAAGATAACTATATAAGAAAAAATCCAACTAAAGTATGAAATCTAGCATCCAAAATACCTAATCATCCAAAATGACAAAGTATGCAACAACTAAGGTAAAAGTATCCAAAGTAATCCAAAACAACCAATATATACAACAGTGTGCAAAACAAGATAACTAGGAAATATGCCAAAATGTTCACCGATCCACCAATGGTGCCAACGGCAACCTCCCCACACTTAAGATCAAGCATCGTTCCCGATGCTAATCCTCAGGCTTAGGGAGAGGTACGCCGGTCGGCTCTGGCTCTGGCTCTGGCTGTGGCTGGGGCTGTGGCTGAGGTGTCTCCTGAATAGCCTGGGTCTGTGGGGGTGGTGCTGTCTCCATGTGAACCGGCTCCTCCTCATGAGTATCCTCATCATGTAAATCTGCATGCTCCTCCCCATGGGTCTCCTCATCTGAACCGGAGGATTCCGGAAGAGGGGGCAGCTCAAGGCCCTGGGCCACAAATATCTGGTCAATCCGATCCAGGCGATGCATAATCTGACAGTTGCTGCGCTCCATGAACCGGAAAAGACGCTGAACCAGTAAGTAAGTCGGCTGAGGTACTGGTGGTGGTGGTGGTAAAGGAAGTGCTGCTGCACCTACTGATGTAGATGGTCCTGCTGAGGTTGATGATGAAAAGGGTCCAGCTCCCTCCTCTACTGCTCTAGCCCGAGATCTGCGCCGGGAAGGAGGCTTTTCGTTCACCCAGGCCCCCCATGGAATTGTCTCCGGCTCCTTCTCAGGGAGCAGTGGGGGCAGTGATATGTCCTCCGGTAGCCACTGGACACCGGCCCGCTGAATCATCTGTGTGACAAGGATAAAAAATGGAAAGGTACCTCTAATATGGGCCCGCCACATGAACCGCCTGATCAGGATCAACATAGCCACAGGGATCTCTGAGAAGTGGGTGGTCGGCATGAGGTAGTGGGCAAAAATCTGCTGCCATATCCTTGCCTCCTTGCTCAGATAGATAAAGCGCATCCCTTTGGGTACCTTGTTCTCCGCATCCATGACCCAAGAAGCCTCCGGGGTAGCTACCACTGCCCTCAAAGCATCAAAATCGAAGGTCATACAGTAGAGCTCCACCTCGGCCTGCTCAAAGGCATCAGTATCACTCGCCTTGGGCCTACAAGTAAGGGCGTTCTCAATAGCTTGCTCAGTGATGGGCACCTGAATTCCTCTAACCAGAACCGAGTCAAGGGTGTGGCGGAAGAAGTTGCAATAGAATTTCTGCACCCAAGACCGGTTCACCCGGCTGAGCTCTCGATCCACAAAGTCCAAACCCCTCCTCTCAATGCGGTTATTAATTGTTTGCCTCGGGTCGGATGGAAGGGCCAACTTCTTTTCAATGTTCAAGTTCTTTGAGTTATAACTTGGAAACCAGAGTTCACAGTAGAGATTCGGGAACTTGACTGAATCCTGGGCAGGCAGGGATTGGCTTGCCCTCTCCACCTCATCAATAGGATTTTTCGAATAATCCACATAAGGAGAGAAAGTGGAATCTGGGGCCCTTTTCCTCTTTTTGGAGGTGGCCTTGCCTTTCCCTTTAGCCGACATCCTGAAAATTAGAATAGAACAGAGTATAAGCAATTAAACAAGTAGAAGGAAGCAAGAAAGAGCAAGTTCAGGATGTAAGATGAAAGACAAGTAATCATGATGTGAACCAAAATTGAAAACTTAGAATGTAAGTAAGCACAGAAAACATAGCCATAGACCAAGAATTCAACATTTCAACCAATGTAACATAAAACTCATGCATTAGGCATATTCATCATCACACCTCAAAAGAATAGTTAGAGAGTTAGGTGAACTGAAAAGTGAAGTTAGTAGGTTAGACAAGTTAGTGAGTTAGAAAAAAATTGAAAAATGAAATTGAAAGTTAGTGGTATGATGGAGAATAGCCTAATTAACAGAGAATTGAAGAAATGGTACAACAAGCATGTTCACATACATAAGGGAAGTGCAGTCATTGATGATGAAATATGAAATTGCAAGAAAAGCAATTAATTGGAAACAAGTCATCATTCAAATCCTTGGCCATAATTGATGCTCAAATTTGAAATGTAGGTTGTGTAACACAAATCAAAATACAAACGAATTTGAGTGAAAGTGAGTTACACAATAGTGGTACACCAATTATGTTGAAAGAATGCACATTGGAAAAGGAAATTGCAAACCGTGGTCCAATGAAACATTTAAGCACTTTCCTGAAGTTCCTTTAGATGATAGGGGAACCAAAATGAAAATAGAAAAGCTGACCCAAATTTTCTGGGGGTTGAACTTGGTGTGGGCTTGGCAAAAATCAATTTGAAAATGCCAAGTTCAATCCGAAGTGGTAATGCGTAGTTAAAAACAGTTTCGAAAAAATCGGGCAGCATTCCGGCATAATATTGGATGTTCCCAGATAGGCAGAAAGCAACAGGAAAGTCATATGAATCCACAAGACAATAACCAAGTAATAGTGACATAACCAGGCAGTAGCAACACAATCACATAATGAGAAATGCAGCAGGCAACATCAAACAGGGCAGAATATGAGCATACCACTCAGCAGTCAATCAACATAAGCTCAGTTAGGTAAACAAATACGGCGCAATTTTCAGGCCTAGAATCCTCTATCCAGAGCCTAACTACCTAATAGCAGATATCTCTATCTATCCTAACATGCAAAATTCAAATCCTAACTAACTAACAAGAGCTAACAGCAACTAATAACAGAAATAAGCTAAAAAAAATAAAATAGAGTTGGAGCAGAGGCTGGTAACCTGGGATGCAGGGCAGAGATGGGAAATGGGAGGGGAGGCAGTAGAGATGAGGCGGGGCAGAAATGCAGTGGCCGCCTCAGATGGTAGCGGCAGTGACCCCACGGCGGCGCAGCAGGGGCCGGCGCGGTGGCGGTTGAGGAAAGACAGAGAGGGTGAGGAAGTGAGAGGAAGAAGGAATGAGTGATGAAGAGAGAGAGAGAGAGAGAGAGAGAGAGAGAACGGGGGTGAGGGAAGGGAAGAGAGCAGCGACGGCGGCGGCGTGGCCGACGCGGCGGTCGGAGGTGACTGGGGAGAAGAGGGAGTTGAGGAGAGGCGTTGGAGAAGAAGAAGGGTGGAAGGGAGCGTCTACGCGAGTGTTCGTCGCGCCTTAGGGTTATCCTAATTTTAGAACCGACGTGGGCGCGCACAGTGCGCGTTCGCGTGCATTGAAGAATTATGGGATGGACGCGGGAGCGTCATGTGCGCCCATGCGTGACTGGAGGAATTAGCAAGGACGAGCACGTGTACTATACGCGTGCGCGTGCTATGAGTTGGGCCGAAGGCCTAGTGTTGGCCCAGCGCCAACATAACTCTCTAGACAAATGTATGGGCTGGTGCCAGCCGCTTAGGGATGCGTACGCGTAGTGCGTGCGTCCGCGTGCTTGGCCATTTGGTCTAGTGTACGCGTATGATGGTGGTAGTTGATTTTCACATAAAGTTTTACCATAGCCATTGAATTGACATGCATTAGGATGGTGATTATACCTATAAGTTTCCGGAGGTTGTTGCCAATAGGAGTGATCAATTCCTTGAGGCTCCTCCCATCTTTGTTGGTTCCATCCGCAATGAGTGTCATCATTGAAGTTCACATTTCCTACAGCACAATCAGAACCAAACTCATAGCCAAAGTGAGAATTCATAGTAGAAAAACAAAATAACACTAAGAAAAACTAGAAACAAGCAAAATACAAACTTATTCACACTATTCATATATATACAATAACCAATAACATAACACCATTGCAAGTCCCCGGCAACGGCGCCATTTTGATGAGAAGAACTTTTGTGTGGTTTAGAATTCACAATTGAAAGCTCGTTGTAATATAGTTCCTAAACCAAGCAATAGTCCTTTCATACAAAAATTTGTTTGTCACTAGTACAAACCCCTAAATCTATAAACCGAAGTATTGAACCTCGGGTCGTTCTCCCTAGGAATTACAATAAAGTGTTCTTGTTATTGGTTATGAGTTATATTTGGGGTTTTTGAGATTTTAGACAAGAAATGTAAATGGCAATGAAAATACACTAACAACTATGAAAAGCTCTTGGCAAGGTTATGAGAACTAGAAGTCCTATCCTAGTTATTCTCCTCAATTGTGATCATAAATTGTCCATTGCTACCACTTAGTTAACCTCTAACCATGGAGGAAAGTCAAGTGGATGAATTAACTTGATTCCACAAGTCCTAGCCGACTCCCAAGGGAAAGACTAGCTTTAGTGGTATCCAAATCAATTAGCAACTTCTAATTATCAATCGACAAAGGAATTAGATAACTCAAGCGTCACTAATTACTCTACCAAAGCCAAGAGGTACAAAATCTACACTAAAGTCCAACCAAGCATTTCATCAAACACTTGGAAGGCATAAAAGGGAAGCAAGGTAAATTGATAACAACAATAAAATCTAACAACTACTTATTGTAAGGAATTAATAACAACAATCAAGAACATAAGATCTACATGAATTACCTCAAATTGTATTAAAAGAAAATAGAATAAACAAGAGTAGATCTACAAACAAAATAGAAGAAAGTAATAACAACAATAGAAAAGTGATGAATGTAACAACATAGAATTGATAGGTAGAAGAAGAAGAAAGCATGAATTGAAACCTAGATCTAAATTATTGAAATAAACCTAATCCTAATTCTAATCCTAGAGAGAAGTGAGAGCTTCTCTCTCTAAAACTAAGACTAAAACTAATCCTAATGTGTGTTATGATTCAAGATGATCCTCCCCCTTTAATCCTTGGTCCTTTTGAGTGTTTTGGCACCAAAGCTGGCTTGGATTGGGCCCCACAGGCTTTGAGAATTTGCTGGCCACGTTTTCATTAAAAAAAATCATAAATCAACACCGACGCGTACGCGCACATCACGCGTACGCGTCCATGGTCGATCTCGCAAGGTGCGCGTAAGCGCCTGGTGCGCGCACGCGTCCATGGCCGAGTTCAACTCTTTGGCTTTTCATGATCTTCTCCACTTGTATGCTTCATTCTTTGCTCCCTTGATCCATTCCTAGCCTTTTTCAACCTAAGATTACTAACAAACACATCAAGGCATCTTATGGAATCAAAGAGAAAGTAAAGTTATTTAATCAAAGGCCAAAAAGCATGCTTTTTACACTTAGGCACAAATAAGGGAGAGATCACAAAATCATGCTAAATCATTGGCTAAATGTGAGAAAAGGTTAGCAAAATACTCTAAATCCAACATAAGATAAACCCTGAAAACGGGGTTTATCAGTCCGCGTCGTCCATGCGTGCGCGTCACTTGCGTTTTCTTCAAAACTCCATTTTGTGCGTTCCTTCCATTTTTGCATGTTTCCTTTCTGTCCTTTAAGCCATTCCTGCCATATGAAGCCTAAAAATGCTTAGCACACAGATCACAGCATCAAATGGTAATAAAGGGTAATTAATATTTTTAAGGCATAGGAAACATGTTTTCACATATATCATAGAATAAGGGAGGAATTGTAAAACCATGCAATTTATATGAATATGTGGGTGAAGAATTGATAAAAACATTCAATTGAGCACAAGATAAATCATAAAATAGTGGTTTATCAGTCTCCCCATGATGAATTATGCATTTAATGGTAATTTTGAACATAAACCAAATTCTAATGTTAATTAGTTAAAGGTCTCATTGTGTCATGGGGTTCAAGGGAAGAGAGACGAAGAGCCTGGGACAAATGGATAAGAAAAAGAAATTCATGTATTTTTTAGCTTGGAGGTGTCCTAAGTTTCTTGCTTTCTTCTATCGGCAAAGCTTGTTGTCAGGAAAGCATGGTATATTTGATGCAAATAAAAATTTTTTGGGATAAAACTGAAACAAAATAAAATTTAGAGATATTTTTGAAACATTTGCCAAACTTCAGAAACAAAAAATTTAAGGACCCAATTCCCAGTAAGTTATGATCATACTAGAAATCAAGTGTCACCAACTTGTTCACCTAAAACTTCTGCTATTTATTATTAAGCCTGTAATCGAGTTAGTGCACTATCGAGTTTTTGGAAAAAAAACTTTTACATTATAAAAAGATTTGCGAGAACAGCTAATTAAACATACACAAGCCATAATAGGGAATTAAATAAATCATACACAAGCCAGCATAATATATAACAATAACACAGAGCATAGATCATACATACACATAAAGGTACTGTCGTACATATGTGTGTGTGAGATAAGTTAGCATACAACCCTTCACATCCTACTACTATGTACAAATCAACACTCCAGGTCCTGGTTCATACAGAAAACTCCTAAGCTGGTGCCCGAACTAGTCTAGTCAACTATGTACACCCTACTCTCCAGTGAGTCTAATCAAAAGTGAGAGACTAACGCAAAAGCTAGGCTATCGCAAAAACTTCCAAAAAGTCTCATACTCAGCTCTCCAGCATCAACTGTCGTCAGAGCAGGAAATCTCGAACACATCTGATGGGGAAGGAAGGAAGGGGTAAGAACTGGGGGTTCTTAGTAGGGTCGGTGATAGTTAGTTTAGTCAGGATTGTTTCAGTTCAACTAATTCACAGCCAGATATATATAAGAGTCACAACAATTCAGAACACTACTAAGGAATGTACAAATACAAGAAGACAATCACAAATGATTTCATAGTATCGCATAAAATGCAAATGCACAACAAGGATGATGCATGTCTATTCCTAACGCAGGCCATGAACTCATGTGTCGGTTGCCTACCCGCTCCCGACATTACCCGGGCACGAGTCTCAAATATGGCTTTCCAGATGCATACAGTGTACTTATAAGTCATACGGCTAGGCCGCATACAGTGTGACTTTCCAAATCAATAAGCGTACATCTGGAAAACAGTTCCCAGTATGTGGGCATCCCCACTTTATATTTGGCACTAAGGCCCAACAATACTACATCTGCTCTCCTGTGGCAGACAGTCTTTTAAAGCTTTTTCTTTATCTTTGTCCTCTGCTCTCCTGCGGCAGAGATCCCTTTAATTGTCTTTCTTTCCTTTACTTTTCGTTCTTCTTTTTTTCCTTTATATCATTCCACAATATAAATTATCTTTGATAAAAAATAATTTATTTTAATATAAAGAGTAATTTTTAATAAAAACTCAAAATAACATTTACATTTTTCTTTTAAAACTTAGTTTATAAAACCTTATTTCTAAGACTTTTACTAATTCCTTTCTAGATCACAAACTTTTTAATATTCTATTTCTAATCTTAATATTTTATAAAATTATATCTGAACCCTCACGTATTTTTTTATATTTATAAAAATAATCCTAATTTTAAATAAAATATCTACTTTACCCCTGTTCTTTATTTAGTGTCCAAAATACCCAAAAAACTTGATATAATAATAAACCTAACCTCAGTCTTTTTATAAAAATAAAACTACACCCTTCAAAATAAAATTTTCAAACTAATTTCTTGTCCTCCAACAAGACCGAAATCCTATTTTATTTGTTATCAAAATATTAACTAGAAACTTTATTCATTTTCGAGCTGATTGAAACACAACCTCATCAAAATATCAATTTATCAACAAAATTCAACATAAAATGCAGTAAAAATTTAATAACACTCAATCCAAACATCAGTTCACTTATCAAATATCATTTAGTCAGTAAAAATTTACCAAAATCCTACATTCGTACGAAATCGAAATACTCGAAACTCCGGAGAAACTTTTTGACCGAGTTGCTGAAGAAGAAAATGTCTAGAATCGTCTATACCTCCTAGAGGTTTAGTTGGTCAATTTCAATGGATAAGGGAGTTACGTCACTGTCGACTTCTACCGAACAAAAGCGATGTCAATACGTAGAAAAAAAGAATACAAACACATTTATTGAATTAAATTTTTAATTAGGATTACGAATTGCAAAAAATCAAAGCCAAAAATTCAGTAAGGGTTACGGTTCTCTCTTTCTCTCTCTGTCCCTCTTTCTCTTTGCATGCAATGGATATTGAAACTGAAGGTTATAGTTTGATAGGAAATGGATGCTTATGTGTCACCCATTTGATCTTCGGTCATATATATGTATATGCATGCATATGCCTTTGCCTTTTTTGTTTTTCTTTGTTTCCTTAGTGAAACCATGAAGGAACTAAGAATTATAGTAATATAATAATAATGATAGTAAGGATAATATTAATAACAATAGTATAGATAATACCGTAATAATGATAATAATAATAATAATACTAATAATAATTATTATTATTATAATAACAAAGCTAATATAATTATAATAATAATATATATAAGGTTAAATATATATGAGTTACTAATATAAATAACATTAATAACTTAGGAATTAAAAGATGTTTGACGAAACATTAGCAATTCTAAGCTCATCAAAAAATACCAATAATTAATTTTATCGGTAAAAGTCGGACTTGATAATAATATTAATATTATTATCTAAGCTTCATTATAATTATAGCAAGTAAAATAGATAAAGAAGATAATAATAAGATTATATTACCATCTATTTTACTTTAGGGTTCGAAATCGGCTCGTCAAAATAAAACTAATCGCTTTAAAATTTTATTTTAAGAAAAAGTCGCGTTAGTGCAAAAATTAGAGTTGTTACATTCTACCCTCCTAAAAGAAAATTTTTTCTTCAAAATTTCCTTCACCTGTAAACAGGTACGAGTAATCGGTCCTTATCTCATTTTCTAATTCTCAAGTGTGGTCTGTTTTCTCATTTCGTCCCAACTCATGTACAACAGTTAAAGAAATAAAAGAATTCAATGCACCAGAATCGTAAAGTGCAGTTAGGAAGCGAATCTTGACACAATACTGACCTTGGGTCAGGGAGTCCGAGTACGAGCATCTTCAGTCATGATTGCAAATACTCTTCCTGGCTGCTGAGATTTAGCTAAATCTTGAGTAATCTTCTTCTCACAATTCCTCGCCATGTGTCCAGGCATACCACAAAAGTAACAAACGTTCGAACCCGATTGACAAGGATTCCTACCATGGTCCTTCCCACACTGATTACAAACAAGGTTTGCTAGTGCTGGCTGTGGTCGCTTTTTAGTATCTCGTCCTTGCCTATCAATATTGTCACGAGCAGGAAGATTACTAACTTGATGATTCCCATATGAAAGTGTCCTACTCGTTTTAAAGTTCCTTCCTTGTGGGGCTATATACCAATTAAAATTTTTTGGAGGTAATTCTTGACGACTCATCTTTGCTGCCGCCACCTTCTTGGTACAGTCTTCTACCAACTGACTCTTATTGACAAGCTCTGCAAAATTTCGTATTTCCAATGGTACTAACGAATGCATTAGCTCTTCGCGTAGTCCTCCTTCGTACTTCAAACATTTCCATTCCTCAAAATCATCTAGGTTTCCTTGACAGATCTTAGAGAATCGGCACAAATCCTCAAATTTCTGGGTATACTCTGCCACTGACATATTTTCTTGTTTCAACTGCATCAGTTTTATTTCTTTAGCATCACGAATAGATCTAGAGAAATACTTTTTGTAAAATTCCTCCTTAAAAGTGTCCCAGTCAATCTCCTCCACCTCCTGCCTCAACAAGCGTTGCACTGTATGCCACTAATGTTCAGCTTCTCCCTCTAGCATATAGGTCGCAAACTCCATGTGTTGTCTTTCTGGTACATGTTACGCTCGCAGTGACTTCTCAATACCACGGAACCAATTGTCAACTTCAGCTGCAACAAGCGTCCCCTTAAACTTGGACGGATTCACCTTCAGAAAGGTTGTCAATGTCATAGGGTTATCGTGGTTTCCAGCGCCTTCATTATCATTACCGTCTCCACCACGCTCACCATTGCATCCTCCGTTACGATCTCCGTTCCTCTCTCCTAAACGGTCAAATGCTCGCAAAGTAGCAGTTGCCGTTTCATGCACAGCCTCACCCATAGTGTTCATCGTAGCTATAAAAGCATCCGCACCCCTCGTCGGTTCCTCTACATGGTCCGCACCACGCCTACCACGTCTTCGTCCCCGTGCAGCCATCAAGATCCTGTTCACACCCAACATGCAATATTAAGGTGATCAGTCTTAATATTTCAGGCAAAGTGTGAATAGTCTCTAAAATGAAAACACAGTGACAGTCATGCAATCCATATCCCGAGGATATCCTATGTGCATGAAACACAACTCAGAGAATGCAATGAAGCATGATTCAGTCCATATCCCCAGGCTTTAATAGGAACGAACTACTCTGATACCAAGTTGTAACGACCCAATTCCCAGTAAGTCATGATCATACTAGAAATCAAGTGTCACTAACTTGTTCACCTAAAAATTTTGCTATTTATTATTAAGCCTGTAATCGGGTTAGCGCACTATCGAGTTTTTGGAAAAAACTTTTACTTTATAAAAAGATTTGCGAGAACAGCTAATTAAACATACACAAGCCATAATAGGGAATTAAATAAATCATACACAAGCCAGCATTATATATAACCATAACACAGAGCATAGATCATGCATACACATAAAGGTACTGTCTTATATATATATTTCATAAGTTAGCATACAACCCTTCACATCCTACTACTATGTACAAATCAACACTCCATGCCTTGGTTCATACAGAAAACCCCTAAGATGGCGCCCGAACTAGCCTAGTCAACTATGTACACCCTACTCTCTCAATGAGTCTAATCAAAGTGAGAGACTAACGCAAAAGCTAGGCCATCGCAAAAACTCCCAAAAAGTCTCATACTCAACTCTCCAGCATCAACTGTCATCAGAACAGGAAATCTCGAATACATCTGATGGGGAAGGAAAGAAGGGGTAAGAATTGGGGGGGTTCTTAGTAGGGTTGGGGATAGTTAGTTTAGTCAGGATTGTTATAGTTCAACTAATTCACAGCCAGATATATATAAGAATCACAACAATTCATAACACTACTAAGGAATGTACAAACACAAAAAGACAATCACAAATGATTTCATAGTATCGCATAAAATACAAATGCACAACAAGGATGATGCATGTCTATTCCTAACGCAGGCCATGAGCTCATGTGTCGGTTGCCTACCCGCTCCCGACATTATCCGGGCACGAGTCCCAGATATGGCTTTCCAGATACATATAGTGTGCTTATAAGTCGTACGGCTAGGCCGCATAAAGTGTGACTTTCCAAATCAATAAGCGTACATCTGTAAAACAGTTCTCAGTGTGTGGGCGTCCCCACTTTACATTTGGCACTAAGACCCAACAATGCCAGATCTGCTCTCCTGTGGCAGACAGTCTTTTAAAGCTTTTTCTTTATCTTTGTCCTTTGCTCTCCTGCGATAGAGATCCCTTAAATTATCTTTTTTTCCTTTACTTTTCCTTCTTCTTCTTTTCCTTTGTATCATTCCACAATATAAATTATCTTTGATAAAAAATAATTTATTTTAATATAAAGAGTAATTTTTAATAAAAACTCAAAATAACATTTACATTTTTCTTTTAAAACTTAGTTTATAAAACCTTATTTCTAAGACTTTTACTAATTCCTTTCTAGATCACAAACTTTTTAATATTCTATTTCTATCCTCAATATTTTTATAAAATTATATCTGAACCTTCACGTATTTTTTTTTTTATATTTATAAAAATAATCCTAATTTTAAATAAAATATCCACTTTACTTCTGTTCTTTATTTAGTGTCCAAGATACCCGAAGAACTTGATATAATTTTAAACTTAACCTCATTCTTTTTATAAAAATAAAACTACACCCTTCAAAATAAAATTTTCAAACTAATTTCTTGTCCTCCAACGAGACCGAAATCCTATTTTATTTGTTATCAAAATATTAACTAGAAACTTTATTCATTTTCGAGCTGACTGAAACACAACCTCATCAAAATATCAGTTTATCAACAAAATTCAACATAAAATGCAATCAAAATTCAATAACACTCAATCCAAACATCAGTTCACTTATCAAATATCATTTAGTCGGTGAAAATTTACCAAAATCTTACCTTCGTACGAAATCGAAATACTCGAAGCTCTGGAAAAATTTTCTGACCGAACTAAGTTGCCAAAGATGAAAATGTCGAGAATTGTCTGTGTCTCCTAGAACTCCAGTTGGTCAATTTTAATGGCTAAGGGAGTTACGTCACCGTCTACTTTCACCGGACAAAAACGATACCAATACGTAGAGAAAGAAGATACAAATATTTTTATTGAATTAAATTTTTAATTGGAGTTACGAATTGCAAGAAATCAAAGCCAAAAGTTTAGTAATGGTTACGGTTCTCTCTTTCTCTCTCGGTCACTCTTTCTCTTTGCATGCAATGGATATTGAAACTGAAGGTTATAGTTTGATAGGAAATGGATGCTTATGTGTCACCCATTTGATCTTCGGTCAGATATATATATGTATATGCATGCATAAGCCTTTGCCTTTTTGGATTTTCTTTGTTTCCTTAGTGAAACCATGAAGGAACTAAGAATTATAGTAATATAATAATAATGATAATAAGGATAATATTAATAACAATAATAATAATAATAATAATAATAATAATAATAATTATTATTATTATTATTATTATTATTATTATTATTATTATTATTATTATAACAAAGCTAATATAATTATAATAATAATAATATATATATAAGGTTAAATGTATTTGAGTTACTAATATAAATGATATTAGTAATTTATAAATTAAAAAATGTTTGACGAAGCATTAGTAATTTTAAACTCATAAAAAAATATCAATAATTAATTTTATTGGTAAAAGTCAGATTTGATAATAATATTAATGTTATTATCTAAGCTTTATTATAATTAGAACAAGTAAAATAGATAAAAAAGATAATAATAAGATTATATTACCATCTATTTTATTTCAGAATTTGAAATCGACTCGTTAAAATAAAACTAATCGCTTTAAAATTTTATTTTAAGAAAATCTCGTCTTAGTAAAAAATTAGAGTTGTTACAAAAAATATACTTTAACCTTAAATAGAAATAAAAGAGGACCGAAGGCAGGTAATATTTCTACAAAAGCTACATTTGGATTATTTGATCTCTATTTAATTTATTTATGCAATTTGTCCTTAATAATTTTTTCCAATACTCTTTAATGTCCAAAATAAGTGTATAAGTGAAGTCTTGGATGAATAAAGTGGTTAGTTTTTTTTATAGTTTTGTAATATCTTTTATTTTTATTTTTATTATTTTTTTTGAAAAAAAAAGGTTCAACACAACAAATGAAGTATTAAAAGACAAGGAAAAAAAAAAGCAGAACCAACTTAAAACAAATAAAAGACACTTTAGTCTTTAATAATATTTTTTTGGGACAGTATAATTTTTTGTTAAAAAATTTATTAAATAATAGTAAAAATTAATTTTGTGAAAGTTTTACTTATAATTTATGTGGGTTTAAAATTTTCACAAAATTTTTTTCAATGATAGAACTAACTACTACTATCTTCCTCATCATTATCATTATAACTTTTACCGTTATTTGTAAGATTTTGAATCTTTGAAAATTTTGGTATGAAACTACAAGAAAAAGGCCTACGGCCACGCTTTTTTCTTGCTACGCTTTAAAAGTGTGGTCAATGGCCACACTTTTATGAGGGTGGGAATTGATTACAGATTTGGTCACGTTTTTTCTTGAGACGCTTAAAAAGCGTGGCAAAAGGGTCTATGGCCACACTTTTATGAGGGTGGCAATTGATTCGAGATTTAGCCACGTTTTCTTTGCCACGCTTAAAAAGTGTGACATAGAGAGAAACAAGCACGCTTTTAAAGCGTGGCGACAAAATTTTGTTATAGTGGCGTTTTAAAAGCGTGGCTGTTTCTTGTAACTTTTTTTGCACGCTTCAAAAGCATGGCCAAAAGATTCCAAAAAAATTTTAATTTTTTGCATCTGAGAATGAGAATGCAGTAACAAAATCCTTGTTCCCCATTCTCCTACCCCTAATTCGCGCAGCAGCGGCGCCTCCCTCTCTCCCTCATTCGAGCAGTCCTCCTCTATCCTTCTTACGCAGACACGCAAGACGGCAGCAGCGGTGATGGGTTTGTCGTCACTCTCATGGAGCCTTCGCGAGTCCCAGCTACAACTCTCTTCTCCTCCTCCTCGATCCTTCTCACGCAGGAGCAGTTTGCGAAACTTCTGATAAAACTGCTAATGCCAACGAGCTTCACCAACATCCAAGGAATCGCACTCAAGACAATCCCATCCGCCACCAAGATCAAGATCAAGCACATCCTTGAGTCCCTCTATGGCTTCCTAGTCGAGAGGGTTCAAACCCTAAACATGAAAGGGAAGAAGAAGAAGCGTGGTGGCATCCTCTTTGCAAAACCCGATTACAAGAAGGCTTACGTCACTCTCAAGACCCCTCTTTCAATCGACATGAATCTTTTTTCGCTAAAAATGGTTGAAGATGCCAGGAAGCGGATGAACAAGAAGAACGTGTCAAGCGTCGTTGAGGACGAAGAAGAGGAAGAGGTATTGGCTTGAAGGTGACTGGGCCGGATCGTCTGAGGTGGCACCCCATGGCTATCGTGGTCAATGCTCTTTTGGGACTGTGGGATGGCCCATAGGGCTCATTGTTTGAGCCGTAGGCACCGTGATGAGGATCGTGATGGTGCTGCAAGATAGGATAGTGAATTTTGTTGATGGTTTATTGTTGTGCTTAATAAAATTTTTTACTAATAAAATTATTGACTGATAGTGAATTTTGTTTATGGATTATTGCTATGTGTTTTTTATGATGAATTGACGGTAATCGTGATGGTGATTAAGGTAATGCAGTTGTTAGAACATGGAAATTGAACTGTTCACTCTATTTTCAAAGTCTTCAATACATTTTCTGCTTTGTTTCTAGCTAAAAGAAGTGGTGAAATTTTGGACCTCAAGTAGCTAAACTTGTTGTGTTTTGTTTTTCTTTTAGTTTCAAATTTTGTTTTATTTGTATATTTCATTTTTTTATGATGTTGGATTGTTGGTGAAGTTAAATAGGTAATGCAGTTGTTGGGATGTGGAAATTGAATTGTATCTGTGTGTAGTTGTAATTTTTGGATCCCATGGGATGCTTTGGGTTGATTTTTAGCAGCTTCAAATTGTTGATTGGTGCAGCTGCTGAGGGAGAAAACTCGCGAGAATGTTGTGAAGCTTTTAAAAGTACACATCAATCACACGAACATGTCTCTGTATCTTGCTTTTGATTACGCCGGGCACGACCTTTATGTGAGTTTTATTCTAGAACATGCCCTTGTGGTGCTTACTTGAGTTGAAATCATTTTCAGATGTAAACTATTGATGTTTTCTCCATGAAAATGTGTGTAGTTTATATTCATGCTCGATGAATAAGCTTTTGCCATATCGCCCACATACAGCCATGCTTTTAAGCATGGTAATCTGTAAAAAACATGGCAAAAAAAAGCGTGGCGATAGAGTAACCGTTATGCTTGCAGATGTGACCTTTTCAAAAGCGTGGCGGTAGCTCAAAAAGCGTGGCGAAATGCTATCGCCGCACTTTTTTCAACTTTTCGCCACACTTTAAAAGCGTGGCAATAGAGGTGTTTTCTCGTAGTGTGAGTCACTTTTCAATGATTTGTTTTATTTTCAAAAATTATTTTTATCTCGCAAGGACATAGCTATTGTTCTGCTTGCATTATTGGAATATGATTGTGTTGCAAGGAGTTTCTTCCCACTTGCATGATTCTAAATACACTACAAGACACACGGCAGATAGCAGTGCTTTATTAGAGTCGGTTTTAAAAACAGCCACTATCTGCAGTTTAGCGGCGATTTTCGTGGCAGATTTGAGAGAAGCCGCTATTAGTGCTTTTCAGGGTTCAATTAGATAAACAGTACATTTTTATCTCAAGAAGCTTTAACTGTTTTGAATGGTTTAAATGTGATTTAGTCCGTTTTAATTTGTAAACAATTGAAAACCAATTAGGAGAATTTCTGGCCAATAATTTGAAAAATTAAAGTTGTGATACCGGTGCATGCATACAGTATCTGAAGTGGATCGGATCCAAGTATGGTAGACAATTTTTGGAGTATCATCTTTACTTTAGCATAATTATTCTTAACTTTGGTTCATGCTTTTTGGGTTTTAATTTTCATAAGCATTCTTCTTGTCAATAATGTGTTAGTGGGTCAAAATGCCCAAACCATTTTAGGCAAACTATCCTCATTTATTGTTATCAAAGCAAATCACTATGTGGTAAAGTTTATCAAAAGGTTACCACCGTTACATGTTAGTTCTTTAAAATTTTGCCACCATTACATGATAATTATAATCCATATGCTATATATATATCTTGGCCAACACAGACCTACATGTCTGTCTAATTGTATATTTATAAAGTGATAGTTGAAATTTATACATATATGCTTAACTTGTTCTTATGCCATTTTTTGAACTATTTGTAAGGGACATAATATTTTATATTGTACTATATTTTAATTAATGTTTATGGTATTCTTGCATGTCATATTTAGGACCAAAGATATTTTTCTTGTATCCAGAGGCTTAAGGTTTGTATAGATGATTCCAGAACCTTGAGATAAGCTACTCACTAGATCAAGAAAAGTTGAAGAGTTTATTGAATTAGCCCAACAAAAAAGCATGGAGATAGGTAAGGATTGTCTTTCAATTTTCTTTCATTTTTTCATTTAGAAAAATTCTCACTAAGTTAGTGTACTTATTTGGTTAGATTTAATAACGTAGTTACTGCTCACAAAGTTGGTGTACTTGCGTGGTTAGATTCCATTTTATTTCCATATATTTTATCCTCATCCTTTTGTGTTTTTAGGAGTTTTGTGTTTCACTTATTCGTTCAACAAGTTATTTTTTATTTCTTTTCAGATTTGGCAGTAGTTCTATAAATTATGTGAAGAGATGAGTCATGACCCATGATCTGATTGGTCATTTATATATCAAGTAAATTGCTTGTTCTTTTTGATCAATTGAACCATGTTTCATTGTAAGTAGTGCAATTAAGTTTTAATTTGATTTATATATTATATTTTTTTTCTAAGATTGAGCAGTATTACCTTGAGAAAGGATTACACTAGAAAAGTTTTTTTTTTTCCAACAGTATTTTTCACTTATCATTTACATTAGAGGCGGTTTTGTGGTAAATATAAAGTGTTGAGTTATTTATTTAACTACTATAAAGGGTTGAATGATTTGGTGCTTCTTCCCATTTGAACTACTACTTTGGTATGAGTTTATAAATGCGGTTGTTTTTTTTAAAAGTTCATGTATGAAATTGCAGCGGTTCAAAACCGTCGCATTTTTTTAAAAAGACACATAAATTTGCGGCGGTTTCAAAACCGTCGCAGGTTTTTTTAATCCACTGAGCAAAATAGCGGCGGTTCTGCAACCGCCACAAAATTGAATATCTGATTTGTTGCGTTTGTACCCGCGGTTTCTCAAAATCGCCGCAAAATTAAATCTCCACCCCTTAATAGGCAACACTTGTAGAATCGCTGGAATTTCGTTTCGTGGCGGTTTTAAACCGCCGCAAATCCATAACAAAACCGCCACTATTCAACGTATCTCTTGTAGCAAGAACGTGAGTTCCGTCTTATAGTTATATTATTATTTATTAAAATCAAAATCGTATAGTTTGATTCTCACTCTTTTATATTCTAATATTTTTCAGTGAAGATATGAAAAATCCTTTGAAGAGTTTATTGAATTTTAGATGTGCACTGATATACTTTTAGAATATAAATGTTATTTAGTTATTTTTCCTTTGATGTGTTATATATTTCAGAATTCGTTCTTTTACAAAGGACAAAAAATTATATTATATGTTGTATGTATATAAATGTATATAAAAAATACATAATATATTTTTATTTATAACCATAGATGTGATTGTTTGAATTGTATTATTTGTTGATTTTCTTTTTGTAATTTGATTTTTGGAATGTGTGTATATATAAATTTATTTCAAAAATAAATTTATTAATAATTTGTAGGGTTTAAAACTCCTATAAATTATAAATAAAATTTTCTACAAAACTAATTTTGATTATTATTTAATAAATTTTTCAACAGATAATTTTATATTGTCCCAAAATAATATTGTTAAGAACCAACGTGTTTTTTTTGGGACAAAAATACCTTATTATCCTTTAAAAAAATAAATAGAAATCGAATTTAGTCTTTACTTAATAATCAAAATTTAAAAACATTTATAAACAAATTATATTCATAACTATAATTAAACTAGATTTATATATATAATCAAACTAGATTACCAAAACATAGTGAATTAGTTTTGTTTTCATAAAAAAAATAATTATTTTATTATGAAAAAGTCTGATTAATTACTATTTTATAAAAGATTTTATTATTTTAATAGTTAATTATTTTATAAAAAATATATAAAATATGTATAAACGATGTAGAGAGACAAAAAAAATCAGAATTTATCTTATTTAATATTTATTAATTACGGTAATACTAAAGAGAAAAGAAAACAGTTAAAACTTACTTTATTTAATATTCATTAATTACTGTCTTTATTTAACATTTATTAATTGCTGTACTAAATAAGACAAAATTCTGGTTGATTTTGGTTATTTTTTTTTGTTACCAAATATTTTTGCATTAATTGTCGCAACAATTAATAAATACTAAATAAGGCAAGTTATAACTGTTTTTGGCTAATTTTTTTTTTTGTTAACAAATATTTCTAATGTATAAATATAGACAAATTTATAATGAGTAATTCATATTACATTCACAAAGCATTTTAATTTTTATAATCAACTTGCCAAAAAGAGATGGAAAGAAATTAAAATCTTTGAATATTTAAGGTAATGAAAATCTAATCGTTTACTTAATTATTTCCAAAAGATAAGTTTTCGTCTTCGGAATCTTTTACCAGCCAATTAATGAGCATTATCTAGATAAATCCAAATAAATATTACGAAACAAGTGTTACACAAAAACTTATTTATCAATAAATTCCTATTTAATGATGCATATTTAGTGTTTATTAAAAAATTAATTATGTTGCTATAAATTATAAAAAAAATCATGCTGCACATTTAATTATTTTTTATAAAAATAATATTCAGAAGACAATAAAAATTTAGTTAAAATAACATAAACTTATCTTATTTAGTATTTATTAATTGTCTAATGCTAAATAAAATAAGTTTGGACTTTTTTTCTCTCTAATATTACCGTTTTAGTAATTAAGTCCAACCAAATTAGTCTAAATTCTTATGATACACGGACACACGACACGACGCACGACATGCGAACACACGAATTTTAAAATCTTATAAGACACGGGCACATGGCATATATATAAAATATAAAGTATTTTTTAGATAAATTACAATGATATTTTAATATTTTATTGATATTAAAATACAAAGTAATTGTTTTAATTGTTTTAATGTCTTTTTTTAATTATATAAAGTATTTAAAATATTTTTATTTTAATAAATAATAATATATATTATTTCTAAATTTATTTCAAGAATACATGTTAAGAATAAGGTTGTACACGCTGACACGTGATGGTATTTAGGTGTGTCCAAATGTGTCCGAAAAAGATTTTTTATTTTTTATTAAGACACGTTTGGACAAAACAGACACGCGTGTCGAACGAGTATCGTGTCTGAAATATGTCCGACACGCAGACATGGCAACTTAGTAAAGTGTCCATTCTTCATAGCTAAATCCAGTAAAAATTACTCACACAATGTGCGCGTGAATCATACACTTCTTTTTATTCCTTTATCTTCGCAAGTGTATTCCTTCCTTGTCCTTCTTATTCTTCTTTTGTTGTTGCGTTCTTTTTTTATTATTTTTTCTCCTCCTCCTCCTGTTTTGCTGTTATTGCAATATTTTTTATTTAATTTTTCTTCTCTTTTCTTATTTTTATTCTTTTTAAAAATGTAAAGTTTTGAATTGTACAAAATTTATTAAAAAAAGTACTGAAATTTTTTAATTGTGACTCAAAAAATTTCTTATCCAATAAAAAGTTATCAAAAACAAAAATAGTATCGAAATTTCTCAACCGTGATACATAATTTCTTAATTATTAACTAATTAGAAGTTAACAGAAATAAAAATAACACATAAATTTCCTAACTATGACCCATCAAATTTCTTAATAAAAAATAATACTTAAATTTCTTAATTGTAACACAAAAAATTTCTTATCCAATTAGAAGTTATTAAAAAAATTAAATTTTTTTAACCGTTACATATAAAATTTTTTAACTAATTAAAAATTAATAAAAATAAAGATAACACATAAATCTCTTAACTGTGACCCATAAAATCGCTTACGAAAAAGAAATGCATGTGTATAATGTATTTAATTGGACTTAGTTTAAAAAATACTTGACTATCTAATATTTCTAAAAAAATACCTATTTTATTACAATATACGTGATTATTTTATAATATCAAATTTGATTAATTTTAGTATTTAATTATTTTATTAAAAATATATAAATATATACAAATATATAATAATTAATTTAAATACTAAATTTTCACCGTCGTTATGTTGGAGTAATTTTTATTTTATTATGAAATCATGCACGACTGCCGTATATATAATGGCCAAACTAGAAGGTTTTGGTGCGAGTGTAACACAACCATTTAGTAAAAGTTAAATTAGCATTTTAATGATGAAATTCTTCTCCCCTTTAATCCTTTTGTTTGCATCTCTCTTGATTTGCTCATCAACCAGTAAGTTTCTTCTCTTCTCTGCCATATTATTATTGCTTTTTGCTTTTTTTGTATTAACTATGAATTAACAACTTGCAGCATGGATATATTATAATTCACACTTATTTATATTATTATGTAGATAAATCATATTAAAGTTCTTGTAGTAAATCTATATACAAATTTTAGACCTTTATTGCACTACATATAAATCAAAACTACCTAGGCCATATTGAAGATTATGGTATTTAATTTAATTTAATTTAATTTTTTGGAGGGATGGCGACAGGTACAAACTTATTATCAGGAACATGTAATCCGGAGAAACCTCCAATTATCCGAATTTGGTTTTGCAAAAATGAAGTATGCCAGAAAAGATGCAAAATTGAACATCCTACACAAACTGAACAACCTCGTTGCGTTGGCAGAGACACTTGTGTCTGTTGCTATCATCCATAGTTGAGGAAATAAATCATTTTCATATGATCAAGGGGGTTTTATTGTATGGGGACAAATCCCAATGAATAAAAAATAAATAAATTAAAGATTATTATTGTATTTGTTCGTATCGGGTTAACGATACGTATTTGAGAAAAATTGAGATTCCAAGACGGTTTGTTTTCAAACCAACCTGAGAGGACAATTTTTGAAGTCATTTCGAACTTTTAAGTTAGTAGTGTGCTACAATAAATATGGGTTTTAGTAACGTTAGAATTAACGTTTTAAAACCGTTTTTTTATATGATTTTAGACAACAATTTTTTATGGTGTTACTATTGAAGTTCAATATTTTATTATTTTATAGTAATAAAATAAAACTGTTCATTTTGACTATTTTAGAGAATAGTTTTATAACGGTTACAACGATTTATTTTTAGGCAATGAATTTTTAATATTGTTTTATTGTTTAAATAATTATACAATAAGAAACGCATAAAAATCATTGCCTAAGAATACTTAATTTATAGTACACATAAAAACCATTGTCACAATTTGCTACACTATTTTAAAATTATTCTATTGGATGGTCTTAGACAACGATTTTTACAGTGTTGTTATTGAAGTTTAATTTTTCATTATGTTATGACAATAAAATAAAACCGTTCTCTTTTGACTATTTTAAAGAATGTTTTATAACCATTACAACAATTTTTTTTATCAAGCAACACTTTTCTAATGTTTAAATAATTATACAAAAGCTACCCAAAAAAATCGTTCCTAAGAATACTTAATTTATAGTACACATAAAAATTGTTGCCAAAATTTACTACATTTTAAAACTATTCTATTAGATAGTCTTAGACAACAATTTTTAAATTATTGCTGTTGATGTTTAATTTTTTATTATTTTATATCAACAAAATAAAACAATTCTCTTTGACTATTTTAGAAAACACTTTTATAACCGTTACAACGATTTTTTTATCAAGCAAGGATTTTTTAATGTTGTTTAAATAATTATACAAAAAATACACATAAAAACCGTTCCCTAAAAATACTTAATATATAATACACATAAAAGTTATTCCTTCCAAATATAATATTTATTTTCAATTTTTGACAAAATAATTATGAAAAAAATCTAAATTATATTATTATTCAAAATAATAATCTAAAAATCTAATTATATAATATTTATTCCCAACCGTTAAAAATATAATTATAAGAGTATCTAAATTATATTAATATTTAAAATAATTATCTAATAAAAAATCTAAATATAATATTGTATTATTTAATATATTATTATTGTTAAAACCTCTTCCCTAATAAAAATTTTCACTACTTTTTATACTAAACACGTACACTATATATTAACTTCAGTTTCTTATATAGGATGTTCTAGGTAATTTCTTTCTTCCACTGTTCTTGTCATTTTTTATTTTTGATAAATTATTTAAAAATTATTTTATTTATTTAAAAATTTTACTTTTAAAATATTAAAATAAACTAAATTAAATTTCTTTTAAATGAACCTTATTTAATTAGGACTTTTATATAATTTTTTAATAATTAATCATTATACATAATTAAAAGAATTAAGTACTTTTTTCGTCCCTAAAATTTGAGGTGAAAATCAAAATCGTCCCCAACCCTTTTTATTAAAATCATCCCAAATATTACAAAATATTATAAAATCTGTCGTTTTCTACTTCAATTATATTTTTTTGACCTTATTATCCTTAACTATTAATAAAAATAATATTAAAAAAATAAAACCCCACCCTAGCCCACTCAACACATCTCTTCCCCCTCCTCTTCACAGATATATTTGAGCACCATAAGGGCATCAGAAACCCTCAGAGATGCCGCCAAACCCAGAATCAAGATCGTATATACATGTGCATTTGGCCTCGACCACTTCCATCTCTCAACCAAAGATCCATTCATGACCTGAATCGAGACTTGCGCGCATGGCGTAGAAAATGGACAACGCAAGCTCGAAATTGTTCCGCTGAAGCGTGGCGGAGATGATGGTGGAAGAATCGTCAGCGGAAACGATGCCGCCTCCATTTCTTGAAGAGCTCTGTGCGATCATGAGCAAGGCATCATCGGCGTCTTTGGCAAAGGCGGCGACTCAGAGGAGGAGCTGGTGGTGATCGAGCTGGCCAGCATCCTGAGAAATCTCATTGTGGCTTTCACTGAGGGAAGCTCTGGAGAGGTTGTTGGAAGTGGATCTCATTGTGAATAAATTAATTATTGTTTTTCTGTCTTTTTTTTATTGTTGCTGTTGGTAGTGTTAGTGGATTGTGAGAAGGAGTTTATGGGTTGAAGGTAGAGGTATAAGTCACTGGGTGCATGTGATGGTAGGTGAGTGAGGTTTAGTGGTTCACTGGTGAATGAATGAAGTTGAACGGTAGTGAATGATGAAGATGATGAAAAAATGAAGATGAAATGGAGGTGAAGGACAATAATAGTGGAAATTGGGAACTGATGATGGTGGTGGAGATGGGGTTTGGGGTGGGTGGGTGGGGGTGGGGAAGTTCGAAGAGACTCAGAGAGTAGGAAGAAGAAGATTGGAGTGGGTGGAGGGGAGAGGGATCAGGTGGGGTTTTGTTTTTTTTTTTTTTAATATTATTTTTATTAATAATTAAGGGTAATATGGTCAAAAAAATATAATTGAAGAAGAAAAGGACGATTTTATAACGTTTTGTAATGTTGGGGATGATTTTAATAAGAAAAAAAAGTTGGAGATGATTTTAATTTTCACCTTAAACTTTAGGGACAAAAAAAGTACTTAACCCTAATTAAAATTAAAATGTAAGTAATTGTAATAAAATTAAAAAATATAATTTAAATAATTAAAATTTTAAATTTAATTTTATGAATAAAATAAATTAATTAAATAATTATATATTTTAAATTAAAATATTTATTTCAACTCATTAATAAATAAATATTTGATATATTTTTAAAATAATTTTATTATATTATAATTATCCTAAATTTCTATTAAAAACTGGTTATTCTAACAATTCTTAATAATTCTTGTATTATATTTACATGAGATTATTAATTTGCTTGACCAAATTAATATTAGCTATTATGACCTAATAAGGAAATGCATAAAAAAATTCACTAATAGTTATTTTTCTTTCCTTTGTCCCCTCTCTCTATTAGTAAGTATTATTATCATTAGGTTTAGTATTATATTTAATTTGTTATTTTTTTCACAAAAAAAAATTATGAAAGTGAGGAAGAACTTAATCATACATTATGAACATGAAACACTAGAGAATAAAAATCACTAATTTGTGAAGATAATGGAGAATCTATTTACTATTGTAATATATTAAATCTCTTTTGTTTATAATTAGATATTATTATGACTTAGATTCTTATTATATGTTTTTAAAGTATCTTAGTTTAGTTGACTTCTAAATTTTCTTTTTATAAGTTATAAACATGTATAAATTTTATAGAATATGTTATAAATCAAATGTTTAATTAGTTTTCTTTAGTGATTTGATTCAAATAGTTGGAATATTAATCTATTAACACTAAAAAATAGTTGGAATATTAATTTCAATGCAACATGAAAAAACTATTGTAAATAAAAAAATATATAACTACAAAATACTGTTATCAAAAGTTTTAAAAGACAATAGTGTTAAAACTGTTGTCAAAGACAGCTACAAAATGACAATAGTATTAAAACTGTTACAAAAAAAAAAAAAAAAACCAAAGGCAACACTTTTAAACTATTGTCTTTGTGAATAACAAAATTACAACAGTTTAAAACCGTTGCCTATTCAGTTATGGTTTTAAACCGTTACGTCATGAAAGAGAACGATTTTAAACCGTTTTTTGTTGCCGTTGCTTTAGGTAAAAAATCGTTGTTTATGAGCATTAGCAACAGCCGCATATACCACAAGTAAAAAACTATTGCCAAAGCGTTGTCTAAAATTTTAGAAATGATTTTTTGATCTATAGTAATAGTTTTCAACCGTTGTAAAAACTCTTATTGTTGTAGTTGTTAGGGATTGTATCTCTTTACCTATTTTGGAGCCCCCGCTTTATATTACTTAATAACCGTTTTGCCGATTTGGTGTAACTTGTGTTGTCGGTGTTCTCTGCATAATGTTGATAACGCATAATTTGGTATACTTGAATCCAAACTCGGAATAATTCTCCTTAATGCTACGTCGGAATTCCACTACCCAATAACTCTCATTTTAAGGATCGTTAAAGGATTTTGGATTTCAATTCACTCAAATTTTTGTTTCCTCTTAATTTATATTTTTTGCGAGGTAAATACCAAATCAGTACTCGAAAGATTTTGGCGCTGATAAAATGGTGCTTAATTTTTGTTATTGACAAAAATGTCCCTGAAAATTTTAAAATTTGACAAAGTCACCCAAATGTGAGTCTGTGAAAGAATGACATCACAGTGAACGGAAAATGCTGATGTGGCCGTCGGAAGAGAGCTTCGATAATGGCAAAGAGCTCCACGATGTTTCCAACGACCTTCTTCTTCTTCTTCTTCTTCTTCTTCTTCTTCTTCTTCAACACGTTGCTGCGTTCCCCTTCCACCATGACAGCTGAAGAAGAAGACCGCCATGGCACGCCGCTGCACCTCATGGCGCTCTTCGTGTTTGCCGCTTCTTCTTCTTCAACATATCGCTACGTCCCCTTTCGCGTCCCCTTCCGCCATGACAGTACGTCGTCGCATTCTTGTCTTCGCTGCTTCTTCTCTTCAACACGTCGTTGCGTCCCTTCTGCATCCCCTCCGCCATGGCAGCACCTCGACGCTGCGTCCCCTTCCGCGATGGCAAAGAAGAAGAAGAAGAATGCGTCCCCTCTGTCATAGCACTGCTGCGTCCCCGTCCGCCATGGCAAAGAAGAAGAACATTGGAAATGTTGCTGGAGCTCTCTGCCGACGGCCACATCAGCGTTTTTCCGTTTACTGTGACGTCATCTTTTCATGGTTGGATAATTTTGTCAAATTTTAAAATCTTTCAGGGACAATTTTGTAATAACAAAAGTAAAATACCATTTTGTCAGCGCCAAAATTTTTCGGATATCGATTTGGTATTTACCTCTATTTTTTGCTCAAATCTTCATAATTTTTATTCTGATCCAAAGAATCCATATTTACCGTGTATAATTATGGAATTTACTGTCATTAGATTATTAACCAAAAAGGCAAAAACACTAACAAACTGTGATTTTACCACCAAATAGAAAACAAACTTATAATATTGAGCACCCCACCACAAAAAGAAAAGGCATAAAGAAAATTCCAACAAAATAGCAAAAAAAAAAAAAAACAAAACAAAACCTGTAAATATGGAAATCATGAAAGCTGAAAAGGATCAAACAAACAAAAGGCTGAAGTTTAATAAAAGGTTTTTCTTAATCAACCTTTTCTCAGGTAAGAGAATTATATATTTTTAATATGTGGTAAGTTTTAGGTTTAATTAGATTCCTATAGTTTTAACGATTTTTAATTAGGTCCCTATACTTTTTTTCTTTTTAATTGGGTCCCTATACATTATTTTTTTTCAATTTAGTCCCTGTTAACGTTAAACGTCAAAAAAATGTTAGTGAATTGTGAAATTACTTATATACCCTTAGGGACCCAATTGAAAAGAAAAAAAGTATAGAGACCTAATTGAAAATTCGATGAAACTATAAATATTCAATGAAAGATATTCCTATAATCCTTTTAATTTTGTCACTATCATTCTTATGCTTATTTATATACAAATTGTACCAAAAATAGTTTTTCTTTCGTATTTTTTTACTTTCAAAATACCTTATTTTTAAAGAACATATAGAAAAAAAAAAGAATGGATAAAATGAAACAGAAATAGTAGTAATAAGTATATATAAAATTCAATTTCCATTATTCAAGTATTTATTATGATCGTATAATATTTTACATTTGTGTGGATTCATGAAATATAGTTTGTATCTTTATCATATCATGGTACACCATAGAAAATCACAAGGTTATGTAATTTGTTTTATTGAAATTTAAAATCTAAAAATGAAAACCATAAAAAACATAATTTCAGTGTAATACAGATAATCTATAAATCAGTTCTTGTGTTGCAGCCTCCTACTCCCACTCTCTGAACCAGCATAGGATCAACAATAAAGAGTAGACTTGAGTTCATTAAGTGTCCCAACAAGATAGTCCACCAAAAGCTTCAATAAAAGCATACTTGAGTTTATCAAGTGTCCCAACAAGATAGTCTACCAAAAGCTTCAATCAAAGCATGGTAGCCTGTAGCCTGCTTTTGAAACAAAGAAAGTCGGAGCAAGATCATCTTTGTGAGGTCTATTCAACTCTTCGGGAGTTCTCCGGTCACCACCATATACACCTCCATGGTTGAAAACAATCACTACCACAGGTAACTGGTATCTTGATTGAAAAGAAGATAAGACATATAAGGCAATACATATTTTCTCAAGTATCGAAAAAAGATAAGACATATAAAGTAACAGTCCAGAATTTTCACTCCACATCCCTGGATTAAACCATTACAAATAGCATCAATAGTCACCGACTCTTTTATAATTTAGTTTCCAAAAAAAGGACTCTTGCAAACAATCATAATTTACCTTTACCACTGTTCAGTACTCAGTACTCACTAGTAACTAGTAAAAAAAATCTCCTAGAACTTGGAATTTTGGGTTGTCGCATAGTAATTACACCAGCTTATGTAATCTTATCTATCACAGAACTACTAGTTATGGATAAAAACATAAAAGAGTTCATGGAAGATCCTAGTTCAAAACAATTGCAGTAAAAATTTCTGCTAGCGTTTTATGATTTGTGGTTAGACCTTAAGTTGTTTCTATAAACATGTATTTGAGACATGCGTGAATCAATAGAATCAATCATCATATTCTCAATTTCATACACTTTCTCATACTGGTTGTTACTTAACAATGTTGAGACTAAAATAAGAACCATTCCACTATATGACAAATGAAAATATAACTAAAGATAAGGGCATCAATAAGTATGGGTTTAGCAGTATATACCTCAACTTCAACTTTAATGGTACTAAATCTGAATCCAAAATCTCCTTTAACTGTAACAATAAGTCAATCGGGACAAGCCACTGCAGTAGCAATGCAATAACCGAGGACAACCCCTATGGTCTCCCAAGTCCCTGCATCCAACCTAGTCCTGTGCTCTGTCTGAACCAACACAGCCCTACCTACATCCATGGTGTTTGCACCCTCGGACACCACTACCGGAGCTGGACTTCCGACTCCAAAAATTGCATCTCTTATGATCCTCGTTGGTGTTAAGAAATTGAATGGCACAACATCCTTAGCAATCTGAGCATCCATCTTTGACGCATTATCCTTAGACTTCCTCCATATAGCTTCCCCCAAGAGTGGTTCCTGGTCAAACAAAAAGATCATCCTTAATCTCCCCCCAAGAGTGGTTCCTGGTCAAACAAAAAGATCATCCTTAATCTCCTTATTCAGAGTTTCCTCAGCTCAATCTCTTCCTCACTAATATATATATATATATATATATATATATATATATATATTATAAACCTTAAACCATTACAAAAAAAAATTCAGAAATCAATTCAAAAAATAGGTATTCAACCACTGCTATATTTTTCGTAATCAACTCAAAAACCATTATCTCAAAAAAATTACATATGCTTAAATATGTTTCATCAACTTTGAAAAAGAAACAAAAAATTTGACTCGTTACCTGTTTTGGCATATTGACTTCAGGCAGCGAGGCGCGGCCCGGTGAGGGAACGCCACGAAACCCACGGACGAACAACGTGGAGCAGAGCGGAGCAGACAGACGAACAGTACATAGCATATCAGAAGCGATGGAAGACCACCAACCGACGTACGCTCACACCACCACGAACGACGATGCAAATGAATGATGAACCCAACGAATGGAGGAGAAACGCCAAGAACATACTGTTTCCTATTTCGCCGTGAGAAGGGAAAAGAAGAAAAAGATATTCGGGAAGTGAGGAAGAAAAAGGAAAAAAGAAGAACAAAGAAAGAAAGAAGATGGAGTGTGTATTTGGCTTGGTGGGTAACAGGTTCACGATCGTGGTGGCGGACACGTCGGCGGTTCACAGTATCTTTGTGCACAAGTCTAACAAAGACAGAGAAAGTTAGGGCTGGCAAGGGATCTCTCATTTGGGGGACCAAGGGCTGTTTTGGTATTTTAAAAAAATAGAGAGGTGTTTAATTAGTTACTGTTATTCTAAATTAATTATGAAAATATTCTATTTTTTAATAGAATATTCTGTTATCTCAAACGGTTTTGTCACGGCAGGGATTAAATTGAAAAAAAATTAACGTCTAAGGACCCAATTGAAAAAAAAAAGTATAAGGACCTAATTAAAAATTCGGTGAAACTATAAAGACCTGCAGAGTAATTAAACCTAAGTTTTATTCAATACAATTCAACTAGGTATCCTTTAAAAGTTGTACAATATTCAGCCTTTTATTACAATAATTTAACAAAAATTAAAACAAATTCATCTAAAAATTATAAATAGATTTAGTGTCTTTTTAAAATTAAATACACATTTAAAATACAAACTAAATAAAACTGAAATTTAAAATTTTAATTTTAAATTTCTGTTTCAGATTTAATATATTTAATTATTAATATATTACAATTTAAATATACATCTAAAAATCAAATTAGTTAGAATTCAAAATTTCGAATTTAAGATTCTAAAATAAATCTTAAATCATCTTAAATCACTAGTAAAATCTTCACTTCGTAAAGATCCAGAGCTGCAGCGCCTCCTCCTCCTCATCTGTGGCCGCTTTCATCTTCTCCCGCGTTGCGCACTCTTCTGCGACGATCTCTTCCTTCGGCGACGCGCTCCTCCCCGCGATGCGCACTTCCCCTGCGCACACCCCCGCACCTCCTCCATCGATGGGCTCCTCCCCGTCCCTGGTCTCCTCCCTCGCGCCATGCACAACCGCCCCCTTCTCCCGCGCCTCCCCTTATCTCCTCCCCACGTCGCACTCCTTCTGTCTCTGGTAGTTCTGTTTGCAAAATTCTAAAAAAAATTGGTTGAGTTCATTCATGAAGATATGTTATCCCTTTTTTTTTCCGCTTAATAAAAAGTTCTATTTTTTTAAATTTATGTATAATATTGGAAGTGTCTGTATTTTTTTTTTTAAATGTATTTGTGATTATAATTTTTTCTTTTTGCACTCATATGTTTGATTTGGGAGTTGTAATGTTAACCTAATTTGGATGTGTTTATGTTGTTCATTATGTTCTTATGTACATATATAAGTTTTTTTATATGAGTTTTGGATGTGTATTTGAGTTTAATTTTTTCTGTGTTTAATATGTAATTTAGAACTACAATGACAATAATTTAGATGTGTTAATACATAATTTTGAATGTGTTTATGTTGTTTATTTAATTTTAGATGTGTTTTTGACATGAGTTTTGAATGTTTTGAATAAAAAAAATAATTGAAGTGAGTTTAATTGATTTTGAAAACTTCACTGATTTTTTAAAAGTTAGTACACGAAAAGTTGTTACGAGTTTTATGATTTGGTTTGAAAAAAATTAATGTATTGCAAGTGGTTACAAATTGTACGGTGATAAGTATTCAAAATAAAAGTAGTTCCTTAAAAATAGGAAATATGATTAATTAAAAAATTAAAATAATAAAATATTAAATTTAAAGGCTGAATAAAGGCTGAATTTTGTTGTACAAGTAGCATTTTCCATTTAAAAGGAACAGAATCGTGAATATAATATTGAATAGAAAAATGCTACTTGTACAACAAAATTCAGCCTTTAAATTTAATATTTTATTATTTTAATTTTTTAATTAATCATATTTCCTATTTTTAAGGAACTATTTTTATTTTGAATACTTATCACCGTAAAATTTGTAACCACTTGCAATACATTAATTTTTTGCAAACCAAATCATAAAACTCGTAATAACTTTTCGTATACTAACTTTTAAAAAATCAGTGAAGTTTCAAAATCAGTTAAACTCACTTTAATTATTTTTTTTATTCAAAACATTCAAAACTCATGTCAAAAACACATTTAAAATTAAATAAACAATATAAACACATTCAAAATTATGTATTAACACATCTAAATTATTGTCATTGTAGTTCTAAATTACATATTGAATACAGAAAAAATTAAACTCAAATACACATCCAAAATTATAAGAATGCATTCTAAATATTTTATCAACACATCCAAAACTCATATAAAAAAAATTTATATATGTACATAAGAACATAATTAACAACATAAACACATCCAAAATTAAGTATTGACACATCCAAATTAGGTTAACATTACAACTCTCAAATCAAACATATGAGTGCAAAAAAAAATTATAATCACAAATACATTTAAAAAAAGGAAAAAAAAAATACAGACACTTCCAATATTATACATAAATTTAAAAAAATAGAACTTTTTATTAAGCGAAAAAAAAGGGATAACATATCTTCATGAATGAACTCAACCAAATTTTTTTAGAATTTTGCAAGCAGAACTACCAGAGACAGAAGGAGTGCGACGTGGGGGAGGAGATAGGGGGAGGCGCGGGAGAAGGGGGCGGTTGTGCATGGCGCGAGGGAGGAGACCAGGGACGGGGAGGAGCCCATCGATGGAGGAGGCGCGGGGGTGTGCGCAGGAAAAGTGCGCGTCGCGGGGAGGAGCGCGTCGTCGAATGAGAAAATCGTCGCAAAAGAGTGCACAGCGCGGGAGAAGATGAAAGCAGCCACAGATGAAGAGGAGGAGGCGCTGCAGCTCTGGATCTTTACGGAGTGAAGATTTTACTAGTGATTTAAGATGGTTTAAGATTTATTTTAGAATTTTAAATTCGAAATTTTGAATTCTAACTAATTTGATTTTTGGATGTATATTTAAATGGTAATATATTAATAATTAAATATATTAAATCTGAAACAAAAATTTAAAATTAAAATTAAAATTTTAAATTTCAGTTTTATTTAATTTGTATTTTAAATGTGTATTTAATTTTAAAAGACACTAAATCTATTTATAATTTTTAGATAAATTTGTTTTAATTTTTTTTAAATTTTTATAATAAAGAGCTGAATATTATACAACTTTTAAAAAATATCTAGTTGAATTGCTTTTAAATTTGTCTCTACTAATATGGTTAATAAAAAAATGACCAGAAAATACTGCAAAAGTTCAGGTTTCTACAATGCTGGAATGCTTTCACGCCAAACACACTGACGATATAGCATTCTCAGGAATAGGAATACTTATATTGTAATTTTTATTGTTGATATAAATTTGTTAATGTTGGTGGTGCCGTAAGTGAAAATTTTCTATAAATATGTGTGAAGAAGGGAAGCTGGACACTGATGCTTGTCTTCAACTACCACTCATGGCAACTACTAAACCCTCACACCTTCCGGAACCTTCTCAAAGCATGCATATCGGAAAGAAACCTTTTAGCAGGGAAAGCCCTTCACGCACTCTTCTTCAAATCCCACAACAACAACAATGATAACATTACCACCTACCTCTCTAACCATTTCACCATTCTCTATTCCAAATGCGGCACTCTACGCAATGCCAGAACTGCATTTGACCTCACTGAACACCCCAATGTGTTCTCCTACAATGCCATCATCAATGCCTATGCCAAACACTCCCTTCCCCACATTGCCCGCCAGCTGTTCGACCAAATTCCTCAACCGGACCTTGTTTCCTACAACACCCTCATTAGTGCGTATGCTGAGCGCGGCGACTGTGAGGAGGCACTGGGCTTGCTCCGGGTGGTCAGAGAGAAGTGCATTGCCATCGACGGGTTCACCCTCTCCGGCGTCATAGATGCTTGCTGCGGCCGTGGCGTGGGGTTGATCAGGCAGCTACATTGCTTCGTGGTGATGGGTGGGTTTCATTCTTATGCTTCTGTTAACAATGCCATCCTCACGAGTTATAGCAAGGAGGGATTCTTGGGTGAGGCGAAACGGGTGTTTCATGAGATGGGGGTTGGTGGGAGGGATGAGGTTTCTTGGAACTCGATGATAGTGGCTTGCGGGCAACACCGTGAGGGATCGGATGCGCTGGCACTGTTCTGTGAGATGGTTATGATGGGATTGGAGGTTGACATGTTCACTATGGCTAGTGTGTTGACTGCCTTTACTTCCCTCAAGGATTTGGCAGGGGGGATGCAGTTTCATGCTAAGATGATTAAGAGTGGATTCCACAGGAATACTCATGTAGGGAGTGGTTTGATTGACTTGTACTCTAAGTGTGCAGGGGGCATGTTAGAGTGCAGGAAGGTGTTTGAAGAGATTATTGCACCAGATTTGGTTCTATGGAACACAATGATTTCTGGATATTCCCAGAATGAGGACTTGTCTGAGGATGCCCTCTGTTGTTTTCGCAAGATGCAGCGTCTTGGCTTTTGTCCAGATGATTGTAGTTTCGTGTGTGTGGTTAGTGCTTGCTCTAATTTACCTCCCTCAGTAGGAAATCAAGTTCACGCGTTGACAATCAAATCCGACATCCTTTATAATCGTGTTTCGGTGAATAATGCTCTTGTTGCAATGTATTCTAAATGTGGGAATCTTCAGGATGCGAGAAAGATTTTTGATACTATGCCAGAACACAACACGGTATCACTGAATTCGATGATAGCAGGTTACGCACAACATGGCCTTGAGGCTGAGTCACTATGGCTTTTTGAACTGATGCTGCAAAAGGATATTGCCCCAAATAACATAACCTTCATATCTGTTCTTTCTGCATGCGCACACACGGGGAAAGTTGAGGAAGGTCAGAAATATTTCAATATGATGAAGGAGAAGTTTGGGTTTGAACCAGAGGCAGAACATTATTCATGCATGATAGATCTTTTGGGTCGTGCGGGCAAACTCAAGGAAGCCGAGAGGATTATTGAGACGATGCCATTTAATCCTGGCTCTATTGAATGGGCTGCTTTACTTGGAGCATGTAAGAAACATGGAAATGTGGATCTTGCAGTGAAAGCAGCCAGTGAGTTTGTCCGGATTGAACCTTATAGTGCTGTTCCATACGTGGTACTTTCTAATATGTATGCCAGTGCTGGCAGATGGGAAGAGGCTGCGACACTTAAGAAGATGATGCGTGAAAGAGGAGTGAAGAAGACACCTGGTTGTAGCTGGATTGAGATAGATAAGAAAGTGCATGTCTTCGTGGCCGAAGATACTTCACATCCAATGATAAAAAAGATTCATGAGTATATGGGAGAGATGTTAAAGAAGTTGAAACAAGCAGGTTATGTTCCTGATATAAGATGGGCATTGATGAAAGATGAAGAAGCAGTGACGGCAGAAGAGAAGGAAAGAAAGTTATTGTATCATAGTGAGAAACTGGCTGTTGCATTCGGCTTGATCTGTACTGAAGAAGGGGTGCCAATACTGGTTGTGAAGAACCTAAGAATTTGTGGTGATTGCCACAACGCCATAAAAATTATTTCAGCCATTTCTGGTAGGGAAATCACTGTTAGAGATACTCACAGGTTTCATTGCTTTAAAGAAGGACAATGTTCATGCAGAGATTATTGGTGATAATATAATCAAAGGTGCTACACTGCTACTTTACCGGGAATTTGAGTTGTTCTACCATGACTTATAGATCTACTAAGCAGCCAAGCTAAACTGAATGTTTGCAGAGCTTACTTGCAGAATCCTACTAAAGAGTTAGTTTGAACCAAGTTCTCTTGTCAATTTAGAGCTATCTCAATTTTGAACTCTTGTTTTATTAAGCCATTTTTTGTCTTAAATATTTCACCCCCTTCGTTTTCAGATACTGTGTGCACACCTTAGATATAGAGTCTTCAAACACAAATTCTGCCAGAAGAATATAAGATTAAAAAGAAAAAAGAAAAACATTGCCTTGGTTTAACAAAGCACAACTCTGAAATCTTATTAGTAATATCAAAGCATATTATGGTTTTTTCTTTGATAACTTGCACTAAGCATTCATCATAAAGCTTGGTCACTGAATTTGATGATTGCAGGTTGTACACAAGATGGTCTTGAAGCTGAACTGCGACAGCTTCTCAAACTGACGCTGCAAAATGATATTTTCTCTAAAAACATAACCTTCATATATGTTCATACACATGTGTTGGTTGGTGCAACCAAAGCATCCAATGAATTCCTACAGCAGGAACCTTATAAGGCTGCTCCCTATGGGATCCTTTAGAATATGCATGCTAATGCTGGTGAATTAGGAAGAGGCCTACAACACTTAAAGAAATACTGCAAAATAATTATCATTGACACACCCTAGTGATGGACTTCAAAGAATGGAAGAAAAATGATTATCATCCCTGAGAGTCCAAATAATCATAGCCTGCTTTCTGATTAAAATCTTGAGCCTCAAGTCTCGTCTTGTGGCACTCACCGCTGCCATCCAGATTAAATTTCACCTTGAACACCCACTTGCAACCGATAGTATGTTTACCATGAGTCAGTGAAGTAATAGTCCAAGTCCTGTTCTTCTCAAGGGTGAGTAACTCCACACTGATTGCATTTCTCCAACACTCATGCACAACATCTTGTTGATACGTCCTTGGCTTCGAGGTTGTGATTATTGCCAGGGAAAAGGCTCTACGGGTGGGAGACAGCTTCCCATAATCCACAAGGTGATGCAAACCGCATCTCTCTCAACATGATTGGTAGCTGGAACTCCCTGTCCGAAGCAGCATGCAATGATTAGGTGAGTACGAAGATATGAAGAATCATAAAGAAAAGGGATCAAAGTCATCAAAATTAGAACCAATAGTCGGTGTAAAAGATGGCAAAGTACCCTTTGCATGTAGCAATTAATTTATAAGACAAACAATGCTCATAAAATTCAACATTTCTAGACAAATATAATTCCCTTGTATTGAGATCAAATAATGTATAACCCCTTTGTACTTTATCAGAGATGATAAATGTGCCTTAACTTGAGTCTATGCAATTGTGTGGCTTTGATTTTTCTCACAATTTTAGCATTTACCTATCCGTATGCAGCTTGAGCTACAGTATGCAGCTGAAACCAATAAGCTGCACCCACCTCATGAGTATGTCCCATGGGTAGTTGTGGATGGAGAACCACTCCATGAGGTTAGTTTATAATTTTACAAATTCGTTCTTCACTATTCGAAAAAAAGAGTTGACAAATTAGTCCTTCTATTCAAAATATATACATGTCACATTATACATTTCAGAACCATTTCAGAACCAGTTTTATGGTTCATGAAACCAAATCAAAACTGGATTGAAGAGAGAAATCGGTTCTAAACCGATTTGAAAAAACAAAAACCAAATTTAAACCGGTTTTAGAATTTAAATTCGGTTTTATTTACAAACCGATTTTAAATTCAGTTTTATGTATAAAACCGGTTTTAAATTTGGTTTTTTTTTAATCCAAATCTAAAATCTGGTTTTTTTAAATCCAAATTCAAAATTCGTTTTTTTTTTTTATAAAATTCAGTTTTAAAACCAGATTTTTTAACCAAAAATTCAGTTTTAAAACCAATTTTTGAAAATCCAGTTTTAAAACCAGTTTCTTCAACCAAAAATCCAATTTTAAAACTAGTTTTTAAAAATCCAATTTTCAAACCAAATATTTTAACAAAAAATTCACTTTTAAAACCAGTTTTTAGAAATTCAATTTTCAAACCATAATTTTTTTAAAAGTAAAATTAATACTAAAGTCATTTTAAAGTATATAGGTTCATTACAACTAGAATTTGGTTCTTTATAAATCTAATGACAATAGCTAATATATATAACATTTAATCTTATTAATGGACAAGCATGCTACTATAACCATGAAAACAATGTCACTCATTTTCAACTTCACATACACGATTATTTTTTAAATTCTTTTTAGTGATACAGGTACCAAAAACAATAATCTCCTCTTAAATAATACCAAATATCATTAGTTGTGCATGCAATTGGTCAAGGCAAAAAAAAATTGTTAATAAATAATATCAGAAAAAGTTCATAGAATGAAGGCAAAGGAGATAATCATGCAACCAGAAAATAGACATTTAACATCATATTAAACACAACAAAATTAGAAGACAAGAAAAAAGAACTAAGTCGAAAAAGAGATGCCAAAACAGCAAAAATAGTTCAAACTCGGTCAAATATATGTCGAATTGATCAAATAAGAATAAACACATACAATACAATTAATATTTTGAGAAAATCAGCATTTTGACCACCCAAAGTTTCGGTTTTGAACAAAATTGCCCCCCAAAAGAAAAAAAAAACCGTTTAAATTTGGATTAGGAATTTTTTTTTCACCAATTCAGTCTTAGATTAGGATTTTTTCAATTTGGATTTTAATTTGGATATGGATTTGGATATGAATTTAAACCGTGTAAATGATTTGGATTAAAAATCCAAACTATAAAAGAGATCCAATTTGGTTTGGATTTTTTTAAATGGTTTGGTTTGGATTTGGTTTAAAATCCAATATTTGAATTTTTTTGCCCAGCCCTAATAATGTGTCTAGTAAGGGTATGGTGAGGGATAAATCTGTCCGGTTAGTGATAGATTCCTTATTGTCCCTTATGCTTAAACAATCTCATTATAGACATAATACATGATATAGTTCAATGGATAGCCTAGAAAGAAAAATATTTTTCTTAGCTCTTTTATCAAACTTCTTTCTATCATGAGCCAATGTCAATGCATATGCCAAACAACCGAACACTAATATCTGCATCTTTACCAAATAGTAAAGCAAAGGGTGTCTGATTTTTCAAAATAGGACTGGGCAACCTATCTATTATATGAACAGCTTGTCCAACTGCAAAGCTTCATAAGGTTTTTGGTAAACAAGATTGAAACATTAGAGCTCTTGTAACATTAAAAATGTGTTGATATTTTCTCTTAACAATTCCATTTTATCATAGGGTGTCAACACAAGATGTTTAGTGCAATATGCCTTGTGAATTATAATATGAAGTAATCTCAAACTCAAGCTCATTATTGGATCCAGTAACTTTAATTTGAGTTTGAAATTGGGCTTTTACATATGCAACAAAATTTTGAACCAAATTATTTGCCTCTGATTTCAGTTTCATAAAATAAACCCAAACAAATATGGTTTTATTATCTATTATTGTTAAAAAATATTTAAAACTTTGTAATGAGATCACCATATGGTATGCACCAAATTGAAACTGTTCAAACTCTTAGATTCACTGAGTGGAAAAAGAAGTTGATAGAGAGGCGCCTACTACTAACAGGTTTGGACTATGTTACAAAAGGAGAGGCAAGTAGAGGTCAAGTAGAAGTGTTTTAAGAGTTGTTAGGATATCCAGCTGGCTGATAGGTTGTTATAAATAGCTAGGTTATAGTTAGTTGAGAGAATATAGTTTTTCTGTTGTGAATTCTGTTAGAAGTTGGAGAGAATCTCTCTCTCTCTGAGCTAGTAGTTCCAGCTGTGTAAAACCTTTTAGGGTGAGCTAATTGGCCCTCCCGGTGTATCAATAAAGCTTGATCATTCTGCTATTGCTAGTCCTATCAACTGGTATCAGGAGCTTGAGGATCCCGACGCTGAATGGTGCAATCGAGATCGAGGAAAATGGAGACACGATTTGACACAATTGAATCGTGCATGGAGGAGATGTTCCGATCGATGTAGGAGACGCTACAGCGCTTCGATTCCCGAATAGATGCGTTCGAAAATCGCGCGCCTAATCGGAATGAGCGTGGTTCACTGGGATCGCACCTGGCCGCAGGCTCATCGGCCGGAAGCCGCGGCGCGCCGGAGCAATGGCGAAAGCTGGAACTTCCGATCTTCCGCGGAGACGACGCGGTGGTTTGGGTTGAACGTATGGAGCAATTCTTCTTGCTGTGCACAGTGCCAGAGGAGGAATGGCTCACAGTCGCCACCTTTGCAATGGAAGGAAGGGCATTCACGTGGTTCAGGTGGTGGGAGGCGACGGCGCCGGTGCTGCAGTGGCGGTTTTTCAGTGCGGCGCTGCTACGACATTTTCAACCGGAACGGCTACAGAGCCCTTATCAAGCGCTGCTGAAGATGAAACAGACGAACTCAGTGCGGGACTACGTTGACCAGTTCGTGCTTCACGCGCGGTCCTTCCGCGGAATTGTGCCAGAATTTCTGATGGATCTCTTCTTGAACGGGCTGAAACCAGAAGTGGGGGAAGAATGTAAACTTTTCCCATACCAGTCAGTAGACGAGTTAATAGAACTGGCTCAGAAGGTCGAAAACCGCAACGCTGCCTTGCGAGGGGTATCGGGACGCGGTAAATCACTGGCTCCCAACTTCGCCGTTGCCAATTCAACCGCCACCAAAATGGTGCACCCCACTACAGCGTCTAACTCTGCAGCAAGCAACAGCGTGGAGTCAACGACGGATCCCTTGCGACGGCGCGGATTAAGACATCTCAGCAACGAGGAATATAGAGCTAAGCGGGCCAAGGGGGAATGCTTCCTCTGTGACGAACCATACACTGCAGATCACAACTGCAAGAATAAAGAGTTCAAGCTTTTCATCATGGAGCCAGACTTTGAAGCGGATTGGTTACAGCATGAGGCAGTCCCAGAAACAGGGGAACAGGGACAATTGGAGCTCAAATTCATGAGCTTGAGTGGACATCACAAGTCAATCAAAGCCTGGGCAGAGATAAATGACCGCCGTGTATGCGTTCTCATAGATTGTGGAGCTTCGGACAACTTCGCGACACCAGAGATTATCACCGAGTTGGGCCTGAGAATTGACAACACCCCTAAGTTCCAGGTCAGGGTAGCGGACAGTACCAATAAAGGGGGACAGGGAAGGTGTTTGGGTGTCACGCTCCAATTCAAGGAAGTGGCAATCAAGGAAGACTTCTTCATCTTCCCAACTGACGAAGCGGAATTTGTCCTGGGACTGGCGTGGCTAGATAAGTTGGGAGACGTTCTCACAAACTTCAAAAAACCACGCCTTCGATTTCGGAATGGGGACAGCATGGTTATATTGCAGGGGGACCCGGAGCTGTGCTATGGAGGTATGCACCTTCAATCTGCAGTTTTGTCCATTCAGGAAGGGGGAGAAGGATTTATGGTCCAACTATGGCCCATGGCCTTGCAAGCGGCTACAGTATCGCAGGTGCCGCAGGTAATCAAATCGGTGTTAGCTTCCCATTCTAAGGTGTTTCAGACACTACCAGGGCTGCCACCACATCGTTGCCATGATCATGCCATTCCACTTATAGAAGGAGCTTCAGTTCCGAATATAAGACCTTATCGTTACCCGCACCATCAGAAAGCAGAACTAATGGTACGAGAAATGCTGGCCTCAGGGATAATTCGGCCAAGCTCCAGCCCTTACGCGAGTCCAATATTGTTGGTGAAGAAAAAGGATGTTAGCTGGAGATTTTGTGTCGATTATAGGGCGTTAAATGGTATTTTGGTGCCGGATAAATTTTCTATTCCCGTCATTGATGAGCTACTCGATGAATTAGCGGGACCTGCAGTTTTCTCTAAGCTGGATTTAAAATCGGGGTACCACCAAATTCGGATGAGGGACCAAGACATCCACAAGACCGCCTTCCGCACTCATGAGGGCCATTATGAGTTTCTAGTCATGCCCTTCGGCTTGACCAACGCCCTTAGCTCCTTCCAAGCCTTGATGAATGACATTCTTAAGCCTCTATTGTGAAAATTTGTCCTAGTCTTTTTCAATGATATCCTCATCTACAGTCAGGATATGGCTAGCCATGCCCTTCATCTCCAACAAGTTTTCCAGATTTTAGTGGAGAACCAGCTGGTGTTAAATGAGAAGAAATGCACATTCGCAGTGAGCTCGGTGGAGTACTTGGGCCACATTATCTCAGCACAAGGGGTCTTGGCGGATCCTAACAAAACCACAGCAATGCTAGAGTGGCCGGTGCCTACGGACCAACGAGCTTTACGGGGATTCTTGGGCCTTACCGGCTACTATAGGCGGTTTGTGCAAGGATATGGGGTAATCGCCAAGCTGTTAACGGAGTTGACAAAGCGAAATGCGTTTGAATGGAATGACAAGGCACAAGAGACTTTCAAGAGATTGAAGAGGCTGATGGCAGACCTACCGACTCTAGCAGTTCCGGATTTCAATCAAGACTTCGTTTGGAAACAGATGCATCGAGTGAGGGGTTGGGTGCGGTGCTGTCCCAGCAAGGCAGACCAATAGCATTCCTAAGCCAAGCACTATCTCCAAGGGCCCGACAAAAATCTGCATATGAAAGGGAGTTGATGGCCATTGTCTTCGCTGTCCAAAAGTGGCGGCATTACTTGTTGGGTCGCCATTTTATTGTTCTCACAGATCAGCGAAGTCTGAAGTTCCTCATGGACCAGCAACTCATGGACCCAACTTACTTGAAGTGGACCACTAAATTGTTAGGCTTGGATTTTGAGATCCAATACCGGCCAGGCCTTGAGAATAAGGCAGCAGATGCGTTGCCACGGCAAATGATGGCAAGGGCGATTTCAGTAGTACATATGAACCTCTGGGAAACGGTGGAAGAGGAGGTGGCTCACGACCAAGAGCTACAAAATATTGTGGTCACCCTGCAGCAAGGGCTGGATGATTATCCGGGGTATTCCCTACACAAGGGTCGGCTGTTTTATCAAGGGAGAGTAGTATTGCGTGCAAATTCTTCTCATATCCCACTTTTGCTGGCTGAGTCCCATGATAGCGGGGCGGGTGGACATTCAGGCTTCTTTCGAACCTATAAGCGGCTGGCAGCAGCGGTTCATTGGCGCGGCGTGAGGCAACAGATCAGGGATTACGTTGCGGGTTGCCACACTTGCCAGCAAAACAAGCATGCAGCGATGAAACCGGCAGGGCTGTTGCAGCCACTACCAGTTCCGTAGCGAGTTTGGGAGCACGTTACGATGAATTTTGTGGCGGCATTGCCAAAATCCAAAGGCATGGACACTATCCTAGTAGTGGTCGATCGGTTAACTAAATATGCTCACTTTATCCCCTTAGCCCATCCATTTTCAGCCAAGGAGGTGGCACTAGCCTTTATTAAAGAGGTAGTTAAACTACACGGTTCCCCAAGTCAATCATATTGGATAGGGATAGGGTGTTCATGAGTAAGTTTTGGTCTGAACTGTTCCAAGCAGCAGGGACAAAATTGAAGTACAGCACGACATTTCATCCACAAACCGATGGCCAAACCGAGGTGGTGAATCGCTGTTTGGAGACTTATTTGCGGTGCTTTGTGGGGGGCTACCCGAAGAAATGGTTGGAGTGGCTACCATGGGCGGAGTTTTGGTTTAATACCTCCTACAATGCCTCAGCCCAAACAACTCCATTTCAAGCACTTTATAGGGTGCCGGCACCTATTCTTTTTCGGGGAGAGACGTTTCCATCACATGTTGAGGAGGTAGCAGCATTGACCGCAACCAGGGATGCGGTGTTGGCAGAGTTAAAGATGCACTTGGTGTAGGCTCAGCAGCGGATGAAACAAGCAGCGGATAGGCATCGAAGGGATGTCGAGTTCAACCCATCCTCAAGGGTGCAGACTTCACCCGGTCTTCCATGTTAGCAAGTTGAAAAAGGCTGTCCCGCCGCCGCAGCAGGTAGAGACGCTTCCACCAGGGCTAGTTGAGGATGGTGAGCTGGTGATGCAGCCATCCCAGATTGTGGCATCACGAACCGCAGAGGATGGGGCCTTGGAGTATTTGGTGCGCTGGGTGGGCCTATCTCCTTGTGAGGACAGCTGGGAGCGAACGGCGACATTGCGGGCCACCTTTCCGGAGCTCCACCTTGAGGACAAGGTGGTTGTCCGAGGAGGGAGTATTGATAGAGAGGCGCCTACTACTAACAGGTTTGGACTATGTTACAAAAGGAGAGGTAAGTAGAGGTCAAGTAGAAGTGTTTTAGGAGTTGTTAGGATATCCAGCTAGCTAATAGGTTGTTATAAATAGCTAGGTTATAGTTAGTTGAGAGAATATAGTTTTTCTGTTAGAAGTTGGAGAGAATCTCTTTCTCTCTGAGCTGGTAGTTCCAGCTGTGTAGAACTTTCTAGGGTGAGCTAATTGGCCCTCCCGGTGTATCAATAAAGCTTGATCATTCTGCTATTGCTAGTCCTATCAGAAGTCTTTTTTGTTTGGCAGTAAGAATCCTCTGTAGGTGAGGTAGGAGTCCATGCTTGTGGTAACAAGTATCCACAAGATGTTTAGCTTTGTAGCAATAAGAACAAGTTTTGGAGGTGTGTTTTCATCCTTTGTCAACTCGACCTCCTCGTATTCTTCGTCCTCTGCCTCTGGGGACACTATTGACACTGCTGGCAAAATTATGCACTGAGTTTGCCAAAGCTGTAAAGTTTCTTGCCTCTAGGTCTAGTCCATTAAGTTGTCTTTCTTGTTGAGTGCGTAAAGAAAAATTTCATTGATGATTGGGACAGATTTCATCAATATTATTTGGGATCTAACATTTCCAAACTGTATATTCAATCCTCTCAAAAATTTTATTGCATATATTTTATTCTAGTCTCTCATATTTTCTAATCTTCAGTCACATCCTTGCACCTTGGAACCTTTTTTTTTATATTTGGTGTCTACCTTGGACCTGGTTTAAAACTATCAATATCTCTAACTTCCCATATTGCCTTCAATTTTGTGAAGTAATCGATAATGCTTAGATTTTTCTTGCTTTATACAATTCCTCTTCCAATTCTGCAATTCCAAGGATCGCCATGATAGTACCTGTGCCTTAAATCAGGCCATAAATCCATATCAATTTCATTCTAAGAAACACTTTGTTCAATTTTACTCAGTTGACAGATTCAGCTAAGACACCACATATGAGTTACATTTATCTCAAGCTATGTATTCGGGATCATTTTTATCCGGTTTTAGAATTGTTCCATCAATGAATCCTAATTTGTTCTTTGATTTTAATGCTAACTTCATGGACTTTGACCAAGAATTATAATTTTAAGTATTCAAGACAATCGACGCAACAGAAACTCCAGGATTCTCACCTGGATGTAGATAGTAGACACTCGACGGATCTACACGTATATTCATATTGGATCTTGTTGCATTCAACTGTAGATTTGAAAGCCAATTTAGTAAGCGAGCTAAGTTCTGAAGCTCATCAGCTGAGAACTCTTGATTTTGATTTGGATCTCAATTCATTTCTAATTCTAGATCGGAAGCTTTTTCCATTGTTGCTGATTCACAACACCGCAAGCGTCAAGGTCTGTCACTCCTCTCGAATTCTATCAATCTACCACGCTCATCGCACCATGATGAAACTGTGGTCTAGATCGAGTTTTGGAAAGAAAAGAGGGAGAGAAACTCCGAGTGAATGGAAGAAGAGCACATTCTCATCAATCGGGCTAGTTACCAATTAGGATATCAGCCAACTACTGTCATCTACAGTTAATTATTACTTTAAAACTCATTTCACTCTCCTTCTCACACTAAAAAAAGAACAACTGAAGTTCTCATCCTTCCCTTTTTTTCTCTCACGGCTTCTTCCCCAACAGCAACACTCCTCCGCGTGGCTGCCTTTGCTACCACACTACAATCGGTTCTCTACCGTCGCTGTTTGCTGCCTCGTCGAAAGTCTATGCTGTCCACCATGACTCATCTGCGTCATCTGTCATATCATGCCAGAAGAACATCGCTGCAGTGGCCTACTTCAAAGTGTTGCTGTTAGCAATTGTCGTCTTCTTGGTTTTTTTTTTTTAATCAGTTGGGGGGTGCCAAAAGGCCCAAAAGAAACAAAACTAAAGAATAATCTTAGGAAACACTACTCTTCTACTATCAGCCAGAATATGAGGAAGAAGCACAAAGGGCACTTCATCGAAGCAAGTGAGCCCTGTTTGATGGTCTTGGCCATGCTTTGGAAGAGAATCTGCACTAAAATAGCTTCTCTATAGATATGCTTGATTGTGATTGTCTGAATCTTCACTAGCAGCTCTTGAATAGAAAGAATTAGGGAGGTATTTGTGTGAACTGTGAAGTTCAATCGAGTTCTTCTGGATTAGGGAGAGCGCTACCCTTTTTTTTTTGTCAGTGTTTTGGATAACCTCCAATCCTAGGTATCCCAATGGATTGGACAACTCTCAATCCTAGATACATAACACACCCACACACTCCACACATTTACCAAATTTTCTCTTCAATTGCAATTTCTAGGATTTGAACCCTAGACATTTGAAGTGGGAAGGGGGAGATATGCCATGTGAGCTAAGGTTTATTGGCGGGAGAGCGCTACCCTTGAATCAGATTCCACATTCAGCTTTTTTTTTTTTGGTCAAGCGGATTGGACAGCCCCCAATCCTAGGCATTACACCCATGTTTCACACACTCACACAACACACTCACACACACTACCATGAGTACTATGGGTTCTTAAACAACAACCAGCCTCAGTTGGAATTTGAACCTGGTGCACCTCCTAGCAAGGCAAACATAATTGCCACTCGACCAAGCCTTGCGGTGCGATTCCACATTCAGCTTGTTGATTCCCAACTTCACAGCCATTTTAATTCCAATATATATGGCCCAAAGCTTAGCCATCGTTATGGTACAGGTTCCAATATTCATACTGAAGCCCACAAGCATTCTACCCCTGAAGTTCCTTAACAACCCGCCACATGCTCCTCTGCTTCCTAGTTGAAGAACTGATCCATCCACATTAAGTTTGATCCATCCTTCTTCCGGTGGTTCCCAACCTACTTGTTCCTTCTTGTGTAAGCTTAGAAGCTTCTTACTTTTCGCTGTTAGATTAAGAACCAGATCATAATTCTCTGTTAGAGCTTTGATCATTTGTAAAGCTTGATTGCTCTGTGTGTTCTCTCTAAAAATAAGTTCATTCCTGCACTTCCATGTTGTATTGCAGGTTGGTATGAAGGTAATGGACTATAGGTTTCCATTTTGATTTGGCGAGACTTTTTTCCAAGTTTGTCTTTATATTTGTGGATGTTTTTTTTTTTTATGTTTTGGATTTTTTTTAGGTTTTGGATGTTTTATTTTAAAATAATTTTGGATTTTCTTTTTAATGTTTCTAAATATTTTTTAATTATTTTTTTATGTTCTTTTTCAATAATTTTAAACGTTAAAAAAAACGTTTCTTTTGTTAGGATTTAGATATTTGTTTTTGTTAAATTTTGAAACTTTTTAATGATTTTAGATTATTTTTATTAGATTTTGAATTTTTTATTATAAAATTAACTAGTTTATTAAAAAGTTGGCTAAAGAAGTATCAGTTACCTAGATTTTTTTCTATTCTCATATATGATAGAAAAACAGAAATGAACAAATCAATTAGAATTCTAAATATGGCTTCCTATTTATATCTACAACTAACTAGCTCAGCTAGGCTTAATTTAAGTAATAAATTATATATTTATTATATCTAATATTATTCAATTATTTTAACAATAATTAAAAATAAGAATAAGATAATTAATAATTAATAAATATAAAATAAAATAATTTTAAATTGATTTAGACTAATTTTCTATTACCTCCTTATCATTTTGAATATACATAACCTTATTCTGCTTCTTGTGTTATTTTATAAAAAGAAGTAAATGAATTGTTAATATGCTTGCTAGAGATGCTTCTTATTAAAAGTGCAGATTGCGATCCAAATCAGGTCATTGCATCATTAGTCTCTCTAAATTGAATTACGAAATAATATTCATATTTTATAAAATGAAAAAAATTCCTTTTTTTTATATATATATTTCTTTTCATATGCTAGTCTCATTGCCCGTCTTTGCCTCTTTATCATTAGTGTCGTTGCCACCACTCCACCATAACCACTGGCAGCAACAAGAAGAAAGTGTGGAGGAAGTGGTAGCGGCATTGCGAATTAAGATGACATGAATATTTTTTTTATATAAAATTAATTTTATTATATTCAACCTTGTATAATAAATTAAAAATTAGACAAGAAAGTAACATTATTATATAGTTATGGGATACCACACAATAATATAAAAATTACAAACATAATACTATCAAGCCTTGCACTGTTGTACCTAATTCTTTTTAGTTTATCTTAAATGGAACTTCATATGAAGGTGTTTGTAGTTGTCCTAAAATGAAAATGCAACCCAAATATTAGTATGTGTCATATTGCTCAATCGAAAAGAATTTTATTTATTTTTTACTAACAATTACAAACTTTGAAATTAAATCTTCACATAAAGAAATGACTTTAGACATTTTTGTATAAGTTTTCACTCATCTAATAATATATAGGCCAATTAGGACCTTATTTCGGAACAAAATAAAATTATTAAAAAATAACAAAATCGCATATATGGAGGGATATCTAATTAAGTGTATCATATGGCCACGCTGCGGAGAACAACAGTTTCAATAGTGAGACCAGGACCAAAGCCAAAAAGTACGCCCCAATCAAGTCCTTCACCGGTAGTTTTAAGTCCTTCTTCAAGGGACTTCTTCCTCATTAAATCCATGATGAAGAACACACACGCACTTGACATGTTACCGTAATTGCTAAGCACGTCTCTAGTGGCATTCATCTTCTCTGGTTTCAAGTTCACTTTCTGTTCAACCTGATCCAAAATTGCACGTCCACCAGGGTGTGCAATCCAAAATATTGAGTTATAATCAGATATACCCAATGGATCAAAAGCTTTACTGAGCGCATCATTGATGTTTTGTGAAATAATATCAGGAACACTCTTATTAAGATAGAATGTAAGCCCAACTTCACGAAGGAGACCACCGATGGCTCCATGGCTGTTAGGGACAAGTTTTTGATCAGTCGAAACAATTTCAAAGATAGGCTTTTCAACCTCTGGCACAGGATCAGAACCAATGATAATCGCAGCAGCTCCATCAGCAAACAAGGCTTGCCCTACAAGACTATCCATGTCTGTCTCACTAGGACCACGGAAAGTGACTGCGGTATTCTCAGAACAAACGATAAGCACACGAGCATCCTTGTTGTTTTCAGCCAAGTCCTTAGCCAAACGAAGGACAGTGCCACCGGCGAAGCAGCCTTGGTGGTACATCATGTACCTCTTGACGGATGGGTCGAGTCCTAAGAGTACGATGAGTTCGTAATCAACGCCAGGCAATGCAACACCGCTGGTGGTGCAGAAGATCAAATGTGTGATCTTAGACATTGGCTGACCCCATTCCTTGATGGCCTTGGTTGCAGCCTCTTTTCCAACCCTTGGTACCTCCCTGATCATCATGTCTTCCCTTGCATCCAACGACGGTGCTTTGTATGCGCACATGTTAGGATTCTCTTTCAGTATCTCTTCTGTTAAGTACATATGTCTGTTCTTGATTTGTGTTCTCTCACCTGAAATAATAATGTATAATTCACATCCATCATTACTTTTGATGTGGTTTAGAAAATGATATATATAGCAATAATATTAGTCTTGAGTTATTTTTATAGTGACTTGAATTTTTAATAAGTACCATTTTAATATATAGTTTATCAAAATTTGTAGTTATAAAAGTATTATTAAGTAGTTATTTTTATTAATATTAAATAGTGAATATGATATGTTGTATAATATGTTAATTTTGTGTTTTAATTAATATAAAAGTAAAACAATAAATATTTTCTTGATAAATATTAAATAAAACGAAACTAAAACACTTAATAAAAATACGTACAAATGCGCTGAAACTTCTTCTTGAGATCAGTCATGTGTTCACTGTTAGTTACTCTAAAATAATAATCAGCATATGTGCTCTGATCAATACAATTTGGTGGATTTGCTGTGCCTATCGCCAATACAGTTGCAGGGCCTTCTGCCCTTTGAACTTTGCGGATCTCACTCACAGACACCATCTTTTCCTAGCTGTGTTTTTTGGTATAGCAACGCTTAGCTATGTTCTTTGGGATAGCAAAGCTTATTAGCTATGTTCTTTGGTATTTTGGTGAAGACTTAGGCAGGGGGAGGGGGGATATTTATACCCATGAGAGTAGGGGCATATGTGGAATTAAATGGACAAATTGGAACATATGTAGGAAACGTACTCAACTCAGTATAGTAAACTACTCGTAATAATGTTCCTGGATTCAAGCGATCAGCTGATGTATTCTGACTTCTTGGTTGTTTTATTGTTTTACTTTGACTTTGATTGTGCATAACTGCATATATATTCGTGTAGTTTTAGTATTAATTCATGATATTATTATTATGGATGGCGGCTCAGATATTCTGACTTCTTAGTGATTTATGTATCTATGTTTTGTGCTTGCCCAGAATATAGAATTTGTTATTTTTTTGTTCATCGTAGAATATAGTATTTGTTAATTTAATGTGTGTTTTATTTTTATTTGTTTGCGAAAATTTTCCTTTCTTTTAATTTGATCGTTCTAATGCATCGAATCATACTATAGCAACTTTTAGCACGCAGAATTGTTATTAGGAGAAGATAAGATTTTATATGTGACGGCTATTTCAAATTTTGAATAGGATCAATTTTATAGTATGTGTCTAATTTTTGTATAATTTTTTATAATAAATTTTCAATATTTAAAAATTATTTATTTTTTAATTTTTAAATTAAATATTAATTTTTAAATTTCTTTTTGATAAATTAAATACTATTTTTTAAACACTATAATAATTACCTTTAATAGAGGTAGCTGGGCATCACGTGCTTCATTAGTACCATTTGTCCATGTCATGTTGAAATCTCTTCGAAGCAAAAATGTTCATGTGTTATTTATTAATTAACTAGTGGTACTTATTGTATATTTATGATCTTATCATTTTTATATAAATTTCATTATTCAAAGTGAACATGTAGTTTGACTGGGGGTGTGAGGAGGTTGGTGGATAACAATGGAGTCTACCACCATAATGGTCTTAATTAATTAGTCATGCTTGACCAAATTAAATAATAACATAATTAACTATTTTGTTTTATATTTATTATTAGATAGATATTTTATAATAAAGTATAAATTAAGGGGGGGGGGGGGGAAGCAGTACAAGAAGAGTAAAGAATCAGACTTGGTGAAAATAGAGAATTTTGAAAAAAAGAGGGATTTTAGAAATATAAGTTAAATTAAATCTAACAGAGTGTTAGTTTGTAAAAAAAAATTGAAAAGTGAGTTTATAAAAATTAATGTAATTAATTTATTAAATTTAAAGACTAATTAAAAATTGATAACTTATCGTCTAACTAACATTTTTCTAATAAAACAATGCTTTTAAAACAATAATATTGCAATAATACATTTGTTTAAGATATTCTGGTAGTTGTGTCCATATCAGCATGCATGCAATAATACATCCCCTCAAGTGTGTATGTAAGAGGCATAGGTCGTAAGTCTTCATTGGCAACGATATAAATATTATGTTGCTCTTTTCTTAATATATAATAATATAATATACCCACCTGTTAAGAATTATTACAGATAAACAATAGTTTGGATTCTTAATTGATGTCTGGGTTAAAGATCAATTACAAAAAATTAACGGTGATTGGATTAAATTGTAATGCTGCCACGGTTGAAGAGGCGTGCGAAACTCTAGGATGTAAGGAGATAAAATTACCGATTAAATATTTGCAGACACCATTGAGAACAAATCTAAAACGTGTAGTAACTTGCCATCGAATGATTAAAAAATTAGAGGAGAGACTAAAAAGATGGAAAGACAAATTTTTACTCAAAAGCTGAAAAACGCTAAAAAAAGATTGAGCAAGTGTGGCCTTATTCCACAGGCATTGGTGAACTGCGTATTGTGCTGAGTTAAAGGAAAAAACAGTTCATCGTGTATTTTTTGCATGCGACTTGGTCTAGAAAATTTGGGGGGCAATATAAGATCTGTTTAGATAGATCTATAAGTAACTTTTTTTTATTTTTAACTTATAAAAAAATATAATATTAATATTTAGTACAATTTTTAAAATTAAATTATAACTTTTTAAAGAATTATTTAAGTACTTATAAAAAAATTAAAAAAAAATTTCTCTTATAATACAATTTTTTTATTATTTTTTTTTAAATAAATATTTTTAAGATTAAAAAACTAAATACAAAATAATTTACTTATCAACTACTTTTAATATAATTATTTATTATTTATCATTTGCTTAGCTACCGGACTACCGGAGATGTGGCCTTTTTTTTAACAAACACGTAAATATAATGTGGCTGGCTGGGTCACTTTAACTGCTATATGTTGATCACAATTCTTTTTCAAAGTATGTCCATCTGATTGCTTTAATATTAAATTTATGCAAGGCCAAAATGGTACCTACGTGAAAGGTCTACAGAAAACACTGGGATCACACACAAACTGCAGCCACCACTTGACCGCACTACCATCACCCTTGGACAGCGACAATCAACTCTACTGTTCCCTTGCCACTGAACCATTGGCCCCTTGTGCACAATCGTCCCATTCAAAAAAATCTTGACAAATACTCAACAACATTGTCTATATTAAAAGCATTACAAAAATTTGAAGTATAAAGACTTTCCGCATGCTTTTATTTCCAAGATAACTGATACAAATACCCATTAAGAATTCGAAAGCACAAAAAAGTTAGCATGGAATCATAGATAATAAGTGTGTGAATGTACATATTTGAATTGCAAAGATCAGAGTTATCAACCTAGCAAAAGAAGAGCACTTATGTCCGATACCTATACCAGTTACACCATGGCCAACATCAAGTTCATCACTCTGTCGATAAGCCTCAAGATCCATCTAAATATTTAATATAAATTCATGAAGAAAATGCCCAACCAAAAGTGTAAGATACGTATATATCTTTGTTAAAATTTCATGCCATCCAACACAAAACCATCTTAAAAAATAAGGCTTAACACCACAGCTTCAATTCTCCTCGTTCAATCCCAAAAGACCATACTCTTAAATCAAAGTTTTGTCATATCTTTCTAATCAAGGTCTTCATTTAAGATTAACCTTCTCAAACTCCCAAAATTTAGCAATACTACCAGTAATCACCACATGAGCAAATCCCACATTTGAAGTGATGGAAGCGATTTGAATCCCTCATAATAATGTCCCTCTCAGTAATTCTGGATATGAACTTAGCAGCATTATGGCAATCACCGCAGACACGCAAGTTCTTGAATATCCTAATGGGACTTCTTGGTGAGGTGCTGATAATACCAAACGCCATTGCCAATCTCTCGCTATGACTCATCAAAATCTGCTCTTTTTCGTCATCCTCAACATCTTGCAGGACAAAACTGTAGTCCGGAACATAACCAAGGTTCTTCATTTTGGCAGTCAAAACCCTTAATTCCTCGTATATCTCAGTGCATTTAGGATGGCTTTGGTTCCCAGTGTAGAAGACTTCAACTATATTGCCCACTACAACAGAGCTCCATCCTGGAGTCTTCCTCAGACCACGATCTCTGGCCAATGATCTTACTTTAGTCACTCCTTCCCATTTGCCAATGTTTGCATACATATTTGATAACAAAACATAATAGCCAACATTTTCAGAATCAACTTCCAACAAACGACTTGAAGCAAAGGTACCCAAATCTACATTTCCATGTATTCTACAAGCACTAAGAAGAGCCCCCCAGATCGACGCATCAGGCTGTATGGGCATGCTGCTCACTAAATTATACGCCTTCTCCAAATACCCAGCACGTCCAAGCAAATCAACCATGCAACCATAATGTCTCAAATTTGGCTTGATTCCATGCTCTTTCTGCATCAAATCAAAGCAGCGTTCGCCCTCATTCACTAAGCCAGAATGACTACATGCCGACAACAAAGATACGAATGTGATATGATCTGGCTCTACCCCTTCAGCTAGCATATCCTTGAAAAGTTGGAGTGCTACTTCTCCATCTCCGTGAATCCCAAGAGACGATATTATAGCATTCCAAGGAACTGAAGTTTCCCGTGGAATTTCATTGAATAATGATATTCCATCAACTAACCTCCCACATTTTCCGTACATGTCAATTAGGCTAGTAGCCACAAAGATATCCTTGTAGAGACAGTTCTTAATTAACCTTCCATGAATTTTCATTCCTTGTTGCAAAGCTCCAACATGTGAATATGCTGGGAGAATGCTCACCCATGTCCCTTGGTTGGGGATTATCTTTGTACACTCTTCCATCATGTTGAAAGCATCAACTGCCTCACTTGCAAGACCATTCTGTGTGTAACCTGTGATCAAAGTGTTCCATGAAATTATATCTTTAACAGGTAGTTGTTCAAAAACCGTTCGAGCACAATTCATAGCACCCAATTTCGCATACATATTCACAAGTGCATTTCCAATCACAACATCCTTTTCAAGCCATTCATGCCTAATAATGAATCCATGAATTGAACTGCTTATCCTTCGATCACTTAACTGACCAAATATTGAAGCCAAACTTACAATTGTCAACAAGTCAGGCTGAATTCCTACAAACTGCATCTCTTTAAACAACCTGAGTGCAGTAGCTGCATCATTATTCTGCTCGTATGCAGCAATTATGGAATTCCAAGATACCAGATCCCTAATTTTCATGTGATCGAAAACCTTCTGGGCATCCCCAAGCCTCCCAAACTTAGAATACACATTTATCAAAGCATTTGATACAAACACGTCCATGTCCAAACCATGCTTTATCACATACAAATGAATCAACATCCCATTAAAAATATCACCCGACTGCGCACAAACAGGAAGTACGCTCGACACAGTAACGGGATCCATATTCAGCCCCTCACTTCTCATCCTATTCAAGACATCCAATGCCTCAGCAGCATTCCCATTCTGACAAAACGCGGAAATCATTGCATTCCAAGTACCCACATCTCGATCAGGCATTTCATCAAACACCTCATATGCAATATCCAAAGCACCAAACCGCGAATACAAATTGATCAATGAGGCAGCCACAAATACATCCCGTTCAAAACCCAACTTCACAACGTAGCAATGTATCTTCTTGCCATCAATTAGACTCACACAGGCTTTCAACACAGGCGGAAAGGTATAAAAATCAGGCCTCAAACCAGATTCTAACAAGAATTCATTGAAACAGCTCAATGCCTCATGGCGCCGGCAGCTGCGGACATAAGCAGCCACCATTGAGTTCCAGGCAAAGAGGTTCTTTCTCTGAAGGTGGTTGAAAGTGGAGCGAGAGAATGTGATGTCCCCAAGAGATGCATACAAATTAACCAGCTTTGTTGACAAAACAACATCTTGAGCTTTTCCCAACACAACGAGAAGAGTGTGAAGCCGCTTAGCGATGTTGATGTCCCTGCAAACTCGGATTAGAACGTCGAAATCGAAATCGAAACCGGAAGTGGAAGTGCCAAGTTTGTTGTTCTTGTGGAAGTGTAGGGGAGTTGCAGGGGCATGATGAACCCATCTCCGCAATGGCAGAACCTTGGAAACGAGGTTGAGTTTGCAAATGGGGACAAATTTGAGAACTGAAAGCATATAGAGGAGTGAAGAGTGGCATGAGATGAGGGAGTACTTAATGGAGAATTATCAAAGGAGAGTTAGAGACTATTAAAATTGAGATTAGGAAGATTATTAGGTAAAGCACAATTTTGACAAATTTTAAGTGTTATTAGTATGAGATGAGGCGAAGATACCTTTTTGGTGGTAAAAGGGGGCGGGGCGGAGGGCACGTTGATGCAGCAATTGGTATAGAATTAAGTAAAGAAAAATGTTTAGGGTGCCCGCGTCAAAAAATCTAGTTAATAATTGAAAAAAGAATTATTTAAAAGGAATACTTAAGATCGGAGATTATTTTTGACATTGGGTAAAATTAAAAATTAATATAAAATATATATTAAAATATAAAATATATATTAAAAATAAATTTAATATTATATATATTTATATATAAATATATATATATAATAATTAATTTTAATGACTAATTATAATATATAAATAATATTTTTATAATTTTAAATATAGTATCATTTTTTATTTAAAGTACACAAATTAGACTTTTTAATTTTTGGAATACGGAAATTGAATTCTATAAAAAATTGTAAATTTAAATTAAACTGTCCAATTTTAAATTTATTTTTCACTAATAACAAATCAAATAATAAAATTTATTTAATATCAATCTTAAAATAAAATTATTATATATGAATGAGAAATATTCAGTGAGTTTGGAAAACTCTAAATTAAATTAGTAATGACTAAACATTATTAATATGATTAATTACAAAATTATTAATTTGATTTTGATTCATATGTATTAATTATATAATTTTGCGATGCAAATTTTGCTATTGGGCCGAAAAGAAAAGAAAATTTGTTGCAAGTCCAAATATGAATTTTACCTTCAGCCTTGGTTAAATTGTTTGGCTGAATCAACATTTTGTTAATGGGCCAGATTCTATTAACATTATTATTAGCCCAATTTAATTTTTTGTTGGAAACCCAAGACTTGGTCTGAAACCAATTTTTGAGAGAAAGCAAATGTTTTGCTTCATGCCTCCAACGGATCTCCTTTTTTTTTATCATGTGATGGAATTCAAATTTTATTAAGTGGAGTTAATGCAGTCCTTGGAACCATTAGAGAGAAATTATAATTGATTAGATTGATGGCCTTAATGAAGGCACGCTACTCAGCATAAGGGAAGCAAAAGCAACTCATCTTTAATTAATTTGTTCAAATTCATTTGATTGCTTTTCTTTCTACTCTCTCTTCTCTCTCATCTCTCTTCTTCACTCGGTCACTTCACAGAGAAAGAATGGAAGCTATAGCAAGCTACCGTAGAGAAGAAGAAGCAAGCAACAAGACCATTGTAATGATGGCAAGAAAAAGAAAACAAAAAGTATGTTGTGGCTGAGATTTTCACCACAAATGGTAAGATTTGGTGAAGAGATCTCAACTTCTCCATACCAAAAATGGATGAAGAAGATTTCGGTCAGAGGAAGAAGATCTCAGAGGAATGACTCGACTCTGCTTTGTGTTCACTCATCACAGAAGGTAGCTAGGAAGGCTACGTGAAGGAGGAAGCAAAAGTGGAGCAGGAGGAGCTGTCATGCATCAAGAAGCATCAAGGGCTAGAAATCCTTCTTGGAGTGCAAGACAAGATGGAGGGCTCGGATTGGTGGAGTTTGGTGCAAAAGGAAGACTCAGAGGTAATTGCATGTTGGTTATAGCATTCGGTTATCTCTTCTCTCTCTCTGGCCGAACCGGTTTTGCATGAAGAAGAAGAAATTTAGCTTGGTTCCTTTGGTTTCAACCGTGGAGGCTTCCCCCTATATATATAAGGGAGAACAGCCAGGGCTTGAGGTAAGGAGTGAGAATGTAAGGCACAGAGTTCTCATAGCTACCTAAGCTAACAGAATTTCTTCTCCTTCAATGTTTTCTATTTTGTATTTTTCTGTTTAGTTTGGTCTGTCTTGAGTCTCATGGAAAAAGGCAAACAGTGAGGTTTGTAAGAAAAAGCCATAGAGCGAAAAAAGGCAGAATATACAAAATTAAAAGAAAAAGCCATAGATGTCCTTAGAGTTCATTTGTACATCTGTGTTGTGTTTCATGATTCTGTGGGAATTCCCTTACAAGTTGGGTTAGCACTTAGTAGTTGAAAGCTTGGCAGGTGACCAAGTCAAGTTCAGGATTGGGGTTTAGATTCTAGACTTGTCCCGAATAGAAAAGGTAGTTCCTCGGGAGAATTGGTGTATGTAATCATGAAAATTATAGTGAAATTCCATCATTATTGTGATGGAGACTGGATGTAGGCTGCATTGCACTGGGCAGCTGAACTAGGATATATCGTGGTGTAATTCTATCTTCTTTTTCTACTCCATTTCTGTTTCTGCTGCATAGGAGACAAAATCAAAAAATATCTCGTACCGGATGACGAGATAAAAAGAAAAAATCTCGTGGCTGGATACGAGACAAAAATAAAAAAGTCTACAGAATTTGTTTCAAAAGTCAGCAAGTTTTAATAAGCAAAAAAAAAGGGGGGGCTAAGATTTAACCCCCTTCTCTTAGCCACTGAAAATCATCACTCAAAACGTCTAATAACATTTTACACACATGTTTGATCAAAATTTAAAAAAATTAACCCAATAAAGATATCTAAAAATTTATCCAAAATTAATTTAGAATTAAAAAATTAAGATTTAAAATGACCAGAGATAGTAATAAAATGATCAATTAATAGAATGTTAATGATGGTGAATAAAATTGTGCTTTTGAAATAAATAAATAAAAAGTCAACACTTATATTGGTTTTTAAATTTTTTTAATCAAATACTTTGATTTTTAACAAATTTTTATTATTCTAGAAATTTCTGTTGTAAAATAACTAAATAAATAAATAAGAAAGAGCTAATAAATATAAAATATGAAAATATAATTAGATAACTCTAGGATTACTATTCACCACAATTACTATAACAATATAATGAATATATTAATATTGTAATAAAAAATATAAGAGAGGGAGAATGGTATAAGAAAGAGAGAGTGAAGAATGTTTTTATTGCTGTGTATATATCATGCATTGAGGTTGTCTATTTATACATGTAACGAAGCTACTATTTTCCACTATCATTAAATGTAAGGACTTTGGTAATATAGCCATTCAGTATGGAAAAGCTGATCCGCTCATGGTCATCCATTTCATCCTTATCTCAACACTCCCCCTTGGATGACCATTTAGGATTATTGTCTCATTAAAACCTTACTAAAGAAAAACCCAGTGGGAAAAAAATCTTAGTGAAGGAAAAAGAGTACAATATCCTTTGTGATGGGGACTGCCTCATTAAAAACCTTGTCAAGAAAAATTCAATGGGAAAAAACATGATCAAGGAAAAAAGAGTACAGTCTCCCCCTCTTGTCGACATCAGTTGATGTCTCGAAATCGGCGCATCCCAATCTCATGTACCAATCTTTCAAAGGAGGATTTGGGAGTGACTTTGTGAACAAATTTGCCAGATTGTCACTTGAGCGGATCTGTTGGACATCAATTGTCCCCTGATTTTGAAGATCATGAGTGAAGAAGAATTTGGGAGAAATATGCTTTGTTCTATCACCTTTGATATATCCGCCTTTAAGTTAAGCAATACATGCTGTATTATCTTCAAACAGGACAGTTGGAGCTATCTTATGATCAATCAGTCCACATGATGACAGAATATATTGAATCAGACTCCTTAGCCAAAAACACTCGCGACTAGCTTCATGAATCACCAGTATTTCAGCATGATTAGAGGAGGTTGCTGCTATCGTCTGTTTCGTGGACCTCCATGATATAGCTGTACCACCTGAAGGTTGTGGTAGGCTTAGAGAAGGGGGGTTGAATCTATGCCTTCCTTTTAATTACTGTTGTTACCCTTTTAGAACAGATTTGCAATTCTGATTCTGTTTTAACTTAGCAGCGGAAATTTATGAGACAATTTATTTTTGTCTCATGAATATTAGAAAACAGAACACAGCAGAGAAGAGAAAAGCTAACACCAGCATGTATCCTGGTTCGGTTGCCTTGTGCTATGCAACCTACATCCAGTCTCCTCCACAACTATGGAAGAATTTCACTATAGTAAACAGTATTACATATACCAATAACACAGGATTGACCCAATCCTTTCACACTCAAGTTCTAACCTAACTTGACATTGGCTATGCTAATACCTAACTATACCTCTTAGTGCTAACCCAACTAAGAAAGGGAAACCTCACAGGTACAAGATACAAGACATGAACACACCTAAAGAAATCTGAAAATAACTCTAGGCTTTTCTCTCAAGTGTTTCACTCAGCCTTTTTTCACTCATGGCTTTTACTTGAGTTTTCTCACAATGCCTTTTCTCACTAGAAATTACAGAATGATAAACATTGAAAAGAACATTACAATCAGTAAAACATGAAGGAGATTGACTTCATCAACAGCCTCTGTGCTATGCGAAAAACCAGATTAGCAAGCCTCTGATTCAGTTCTTCATACTGGCGGAATGCACCTTTGATTTAGGTTACACTGTCCAGTTAGTTGAACTTCTTCAAAGAGCTCTCTCAGAACAAAACCTCTATTCACTAGTTTTCTCTCCTTTTTCTGAATGAACAGCAAACTTCTTATATCTCCTTGCATGTGGCTGAGTTCTTCTTCCAAGGTCAACACCTTGAGCTTTGAGCTTCACCAACCCACAAGCTTACTTTTTCTTCTCAAGCATCAAAGTAGAACCTTAGCTTCTGACTTTTCCAACTTGACCGAAAGCCATGAAGAAGTAACCGGAATTATTTTCCACTGGTCAACCAAATCTGAACCATAGAGATGCAACTTGGTCCCCAAGTTTTGATTAAGTCCGTAGATACACAGCAGAATGGGGCAGAAAACAACTTTCCCTTCAAAGCCATTTTCGGGTAGTGCAGAGAGTTGGGAAGAAGGGATGAGGATCTTGATGCATGCAAGATGAGATGGATTACCTTTCTTAAGCTTGATTTAGCTTGGGATTTCTGTTTTAGCTTCTGTGCTTCAAGCTTCAACTCTCTCTCTCTTGCTTCTTTGGTTAATGGCTTATGGAAGAAGCTTTTCTTCTCTTTCTCTTTCTTGCTTTTTCTGAAATCTTGATGTGACTTGATTAGAAGGAAGAAGAACGTTGCTTTTGGTTAAGCAGGAGAGAGGGAATTTCAATTCTGAAATCAGTTCGGGCTTGGATCGGGTATTAGTATGCATGGCCCGATTTAATTTCTTTGGTTTCTTCCTTTGCTTTTGCTTGGGCTCTTTATTTTGCTTTCAGCCCAATATTCTTTGCTGAATGCCTTTTATTCCATTTGGGCTATTAACATTTGGTCTGCAACAATAAACAATTAGTTAATAGGTAGATATAATTAATCAACACTAATTATTTATTTTGCTCAAAAATAATGTTTGTCATCATTAATTAATTTAGTTAATTTCTTAACTCAACAATCTCCCCCTTGATGACAAACATGATTTAAGCAATAATCAAAAGGAAGTAAGTTTGAGTTAGGTTTAGAAAACTCCCTTTGATTTTATGTTGCTCCCCCTGAATCTATGCTTTCCTCTTTGTCCCTGTTTCACATTGTACTTAAAGGAAGCACAATAAAGAGTTATGTACAATATATCTTGTACAAGGGATATCAAATGAGCAACATCACATAATCAGCCCAACATCAAGCTATTACCATCAGCAAACAGATTCAGCATGTGAGAAACAAGTATTAATGCAGCAAAAATAAGTAACAAGTACTAGTACTAGGATCTACTATCCTATCCTATTGCTATTTTACTCCCCCTTTTGTCATCAAGGGCGGAGAAGAGCAACAAAAACAAAGTCTTGTATCCTGCAGAAAAGAGTTAGAGCACAGATCAAAGTACTAATTAAGCTGTCTAACGAGCATCAATAGTAAGAGTTATTACAGTCATCCAAAAAGAAATAGTTCAAAAGTAGCAAAAGAAGCAGAAATCATGAGACAAAAAGAGAGCAGCAGCAGTTTTTATGAGACAAATCCTAAGCATCAGAACCATTCCCTTCCGAAACAGCATCCTCTTCAACATCAGTGGCAGCATCTTCATCATTTTGAAGGTTATCAATGAAGGTCATCAGTACAGCCACCCTATCCCTTGACTTCTTCAGGAAGTTCTCATGCTTGCTAGCCAGCTTCCTTTTCTCTTTGCTCAATTCAATCAAGTGGTTCGATTGAGAGACAAACTCTTGAGCAACATCCCTGACCACATTCAGCAGAGTGGATTTCTTTCCAGTGGAAATGGAAGTACCCTCAGTGGACGGAGCAGTAGAATCATCTGGAATGAACTCTTCATCATCATCATCTAGAACCACTCTCTCAGATCGAGTTGGTCCTTTTTGCTGTTTCACTGAACCACCTCCCTTTAGATATGAATGTCTATTTTCATATTTCTCATTGGTCAAGTCAACACCAAAATACTCAAAAATACAAGTCAGAAACATGCCATAAGGAAGAGCTTTGTCCTTTTCACTTCTAACAGAGTCAAACATGTATCTAACCATCAAATATGCAAATGAAATTTCAGTTTTGGTGAGAAGGGCATATAAAACAAGAGTATCAGTGTAGGAAACCCTTTGATATGAGCCGCTTTGAGGCAGAATAATATGATTGACTATTCGGTGCAGTTGAGCACGCTCATATCCTAGGGCTTTGTGAGTGGGTGTAATGCCATCTATTAAAGAGATATGTTCACAAATACTAGCCAGGGCATCATTGTAAGAAACACCAACTCCTTCATCCCACTTAACTGACGTGTAGGCACAGGGCCCAACATCAGTATACTTCAAAGCATCACTGATGGTCTCATTGTTTAAAATGATATCTCGGCCCTTGACATACGAATGAGCAGTGCCCTCATGATAAGTCATGTTTGCATAAAACTCTTTGACCAACAAGGGATAAATAGGTTTTTTGATATCAAAAAGGTGATTCCAGTCCAGAAAAATCAAGTTATCAACAAAAGGAAAACCTTTTCTTTTCAAAGATGGCAGATTTGAATCTATAAGGGTTATAGTTTGAATGAGAAGTCAAAAAGTGAGCTTTGTGATCAAAAGGTCCAATGTCTGGTTCTTTAACATTCTGGAGAAGGACTCGAGTGTTACCTCGTTGAGAGCGCATTGGAACCGACCTGGATTTTGGTTGAGATGGTTCGGGTATGGGTTCCTCAGTCGCCTGACGTTTGCCTTTGGAGGAGCCAGGCTTTGCTGAACTTGGTTTTGAGGAGCCAGGCTTGGAAGGTGTGGCCTTTGGTGGTGGCGTCGGCTTGGCAGAGGCAGGAAACCTTGGAGTGTTTTTGGTCCGAGCCATGGGGTCACAGCGATGAGGAGAGGTAGGAGGAGAAGGAGAAGGGGTAAAGGTGCGGTCTTGAGAGCGAGTGGATGGCTTTGTGGGTAGCTTGAAAACTTTTTCACGAGGAGCCCTTTTTGCAATGGTTTTCTTCCTCATTTGGTTAGTTTCAATTTAAGAAGATGAAGGAGTAGTGAGGGTAGTGGTGAAAACCGAAGTGATGGAGAAGGAGTTATGGAGGGAAGAGAGGGAGTGTTGGTAACCGTACCCAAAAGCAAATTTCCAAAACCATGCAACTGCATCACCATTTGAAAAGACTTGAAAAGACATGACCTCATTCAAGAAAGATTTTATTTGATTTTAAAAATTAATTTTAAAATTTTGAAAAACAACAATATTAACCTGAAACACTTTTTGGGCCAAGAATAAATCCACTTGAAACCTTTTGGGCCACAAAACATTTATTGAAAACTTTTTATGAAACACAGGTCATCAAAAAATAACAAACAATATTGTAACATTCATGTTGGGGCCTTGAAGTGATATGAGATTAATGAAACACATTTGGACCACTCTTGATCTGAATATTGAGGTTGGCCCAGATTGAGGTTCATTTGAAATAAGCCCAGAACACGTTGACTTGATGGAAACGTTCATTACCTGCTCAGAATTGTCTCATGCCTGTTTATGAGACAAAAAGCTCCAGCAAATACATCAGCATTTTTCAAACAAGGAATCATAACTCAAAATTCCTAGACAAGTCCTAAGCATGCAGAATCTATCCTCAGCTAATGGTTTTGTAAAAATATCTGCTAATTGCTCCTCTGATTTAACAAATTGAATACTAATATCCCCTTTTTGGACATGTTCTCTTATTGAGTGAAATTTCACTTCAATATGCTTAGTCCTAGAGTGCAAAACTGGATTTTTAGAAATATTAATGGCACTCATATTATCACACAGCAGGGGAATATTTTCAGCCTTTAATTTGTAATCAGCAAGCTGTGTTTTTAACCATAAAAGCTGAGAACAACAAGAAGAAGTAGCTATATACTCAGCCTCTGCAGTGGAAAGGGCCACTGTGGGTTGCTTCTTACTTGACCATACATTTAAGGACTTCCCAAGGAAGCAACATAAACCAGAAGTGCTCCTTCTATCAACTCTATCACCAGCAAAATCTGCATCACAATAACCAACTGCAGAAAAATCATCAATCTTAGGATACCAAAGACCAAAATTGGATGTGCCATGAACATATCTAATGATCCTTTTAACTGTAGAAAGATGTGACTCTTTTGGTTTGGATTGGAACCTAGAACACAATCCAACACTTTGCACAATATCGGGTCTAGAGGAAGTTAAGTACATAAGAGAACCAATCATTCCTCTATACCTAGTCTCATCAACATCTTTCTCATTTTCTCCTTTATCTAATTTAGAATTAGGATGCATGGGAGTTCCCATGGGTTTGGCATTTTCCATACCAAATTTCTTAACTAATTCCTTGGCATACTTCTCTTGATGAATGAAAATACCTTTTTCAGTTTGTTTAATTTGCAGCCCAAGGAAGAAATTAAGTTCACCCATCATACTCATGTCAAATTCACTTGTCATGAGTTTTCCAAATTCAGAACAAAGGGATTCATTTGCTGATCCAAAAATAATGTCATCAACATATATTTGGACTAGAATAAAAGAATCATTAGAGTTCTTAATAAATAGAGTTGTGTCAGTGGTGCCTCTTTGAAAACTATGTTTTAAAAGAAAAGAGCTAAGTCTCTCATACCAAGCTCTAGGAGCTTGTCTTAAACCATAGAGAGCTTTAGACAATTTAAAAACATGATTAGAATGCTCTTTATTTTCAAAACCAGGAGGCTGTTCCACATAAACTTCTCTATCTATCACACCATTCAAAAATGCACATTTCACATCCATTTGGTATAGTTTAAAACCACAAAATGCAGCATAAGCTAAGAGAAGTCTTATGGCTTCCATTCGGGCAACAGGGGCAAAGGATTCATCAAAGTCAATTCCTTCTTCTTGGTCATATCCTTGTGCCACCAGCCTTGCCTTGTTCCTTGCAATGCTACCATCTTCTCCCAACTTGTTCCGGAATATCCACTTGGTGCCGGTCACTTTCTTTCCATTTGGCCTTGGAACCAACGTCCACACTTGGTTCTTTTCAAACTCAAGAAGCTCATCCTCCATAGTCTTAACCCAAGAGGGGTCACTAAGGGCTTCCTTGACGTTTTGAGGCTCTATTTGTGAAAGAAGGGCAATGTTTGAACCTTCATTTGCCTTTCTAGTGGAAGACCTAGTTTGCACTCCATGAGAGACGTCCCCAATGACAAATTCCTCAGGATAATTCTTCAAGAATCTCCATTCACGAGGTCTGGTGGACTTGGAGGCAGATTCAGTCACCAAGGGATTCTGTGTGCTGCTGTCTGCAGAATTTCCTTCAGATTCATGAGACAAAATGGAATTGTCTCTTGAATTTTCAGCGTTTGCTGTTTCTGGTTCAGATTGTCCAGAATTTTCTTTTCCATGATTCTGAGCAGTTTCTTCCTCATTTTGAGCTTGATTTCCTGCATCACCATCTTCCAAAATGCTTTGCACCAAGTTAGTATCACAGAATGTAACATGTATGGACTCTTCAATAATTCTAGCATCTTGATGATAAACCCTATATGCTTTACTAGTTGTGGAATATCCTACAAACAAACACTCATAAGCCTTTGGATCAAATTTTCCCAAATTTTCTTTGTTATTTAAAACAAAACATTTGCATCCAAAGATGTGCAAGTAATCTAAGTTTGGTGGGTAGCCTTTCCAAAGTTCATAAGGGGTTTTCTTCAAAAATTTCCTTATGATTGTTCTATTTAAAATGTGGCAAGCTGTGTTAACTGCTTCAGCCCAAAGGAATTTTGGAACATTGCTCTCACAAAGCATAGCTCTTGTCATCTCTTGTATGCTTCTATTTCTTCTTTCCACAACACCATTTTGTTGTGGTGTTCTTGGACAAGAGAAGTTGTGAGATATTCCAAATTCCTCACAAAAGGATTCAAACAAATTATTTTCAAATTCAGTTCCATGATCGCTCCTTATAGATGAGATTTTCAAATCCTTTTCATTTTGAATTTTCTTGCAAAAAGGTTCAAAGGCCGAAAAGGCTTCATTTTTGTGTGCAAGAAATAAAACCCAACCAAACCTAGTGTAGTCATCCACAATTACTAAACCATAATGTTTACCACCTAGGCTTTGAGTTCTTGTTGGACCAAATAAATCAATGTGTAGCAACTCAAGTGGTCTTTTAGTGGAGATGTCTTCCTTTGGTTTAAAAGAACTTTTTGTTTGTTTTCCCATTTGGCAAGCATCACAGGTGATATCTTTGTCAAACTTTATCAAAGGAAGACCTCTTACTAATTCTTTCTTTACAAGTTTGTTTATTTGAAACATACTTGCATGGCCCAATCTCTTGTGCCATAACCACTTTTCAGATTCTTTAGAGTGAAGACAAGCTACATTTTGATTCTTTAGTTCATCAAGAGTAAGTCCATACATATTATTGAAACGCTTGGCAACAAACATCACTTCATTTGTCTTTTCATTGACAACACAGCATTCAAGCCTTTTGAAAACAACTAAATATCCCAAATCACACAGCTGACTTATACTTAAAAGATTGTGCTTTAAACCACAAACCAAAAGTACATCATCAATGAAAGTAGATTGCTCATTACCTACTTTTCCAACAGCAATGATTTTACCTTTACCATCATCTCCAAAGGTCACAAAACCTCCATCATACTTATTTAGTTTGATGAAGTAGGTTGACCTTCCAGTCATGTGCCTTGAACATCCACTATCCATGTACCACATGTCCTTTTTGTTCTTGGATGCTAGGCAAATCTGCATGATGAGTTTCAAGTAGCCTTAGGTATCCAAATTAATTTGGATCCTTTGAAGTTAATCCATCTTGGTTGCCCAAGTGCATTGAAATCACAAATAACATTGTAGACTTTGTTTCCTACAACTCTCTTTTCAATGAAGCATTGTGCATATGAGTGACCAAATTTCTTGCAATTTGCACAATGATTTTCTGGTGTGTGTTGCTGAAACTGATGTGAGTTATATTGCTTGAAATGATTAAATTTTTGAAATTTTCTGGTTCTTGGAGGAGATGCATTTCTTTTGACAAACTGATTTTTAGTAAAGTTATTCCTCTTTGCAAAAGCATTTTCACCAGAATTTTTTTGAATATTTTTGCCTTTCGAGAATGAGGTTTTGTTGTGAAAAGTTGGTTTCTTGAAAGCAGCCTCATTTTTCGAAATATAACCCAAACCTGGCCGGTTTGAACTTGGACCAGTTCTTGGTGAAGGCTCAGCTACATTTGTGTATTCTTCATCAGATTTTTCTTCACATTTTGAAACATATCCGATACCTGATTTGTTTGATATGGATTTGGTATTTGATGAAGAAGCCACAAATTTTATAGAGGATGTGTTAGAAACAACATCTTCCTTGGCTATGTAGCCTAAACCAGATTTTTCAAACAATGGTCTTTGACTTGCAAGTAATTTGTCCAAGTTGCTAGAACCTTGAGCAAATTTTGCTAAGTCACCATTCAACATTTTAATCATATCATTTAATCTTTTGTTTTCAGCAATTAACTCATGTGAAGGATCCACAATGTGCTTTCCTTTTAATTTTTCAAGTTCAGATTTTAGAAATCTGTTTTCTTCAATGATGTCCAAAGCACATTCAGTTTCCTTCACTTTTTCTTTTAAAAATTCATTTTCAGCTCTTAACACATCTCTTTCAGATCTGCATCCATTGTATTTATCAAGCAGTTTTGAGGTGTTTAAGGTGAGATCATCAATAATAACATGCAAGTCCTCAATGGTCAAATCATAATAATTTACCTCATCAAGATTGTTGTTTCCAGCCATGAAACAGTCTTTGTCATCTCCTTCAGATTCTTCTTCTTCATTTGAGTCATTCTCAAGATCCTCCCAAGCTGCCATGAGTACTCTCTTCCTTTCCTTCTTGCCTTTGTCCTCCTTTTTGAGCTTTGGACAGTTTGACTTGAAGTGTCCAGCCTCCTTGCAATGATGGCACGTCACTTTGCTCAAGTCTATCTTGTGCTCCTTTGAACTTGAACCCTTGTGTTTGCCTTTGTTCTTCAGCATCCTTCTAAATCTCCTAGCAAAAAACAAAAGTTCGTCATCTGAAATACCATCACTAGACTCACTCTCTTTCGGTTCTATTTGTGACTTGAGGGCTATTCCCTTTTTCTTTGAGTCTGTGTTTGTGTGTGTGGCTTCATAGGCAAGGAGTTTTCCTCTCAGCTCATCATAGGTTATGGGACTTATGTTGTTACTCTCGGTTAGGACAGTGGCAGTATTTTCCCACTCTTTTGTGAGGCTTCTAAGGAGTTTTCTCACCAAGGTTTGTTCTGCATAGTTTGTACCCATAGCATCAAGGTTGTTGATTATGATTGAGAATCTCTCAAATGCTTCATCAATGCTTTCTCCATCCTTCATGCTAAACATCTCTTTTCGCAGCATATCAATCCTCGTTTCTTTGACTTGTTTAGTGCCTTCGTGTGTAACCTGGAGTTTTTCCCAGATTTCTTTGGCTGTCTTGCATCTAGACACCTTCCGGTACTCTTCAAAGCTGATAGCACAGTGAAGAAGGTTGATTGCTTTAGCGTTCAGCTCTATCTTCTTCTTGTCATCTTCATTCCATTCAGCTTCTTCTTTCGGAGTCACCACTCCATCAGCACTTGTTTTTGTTGGGATCTTGGGACCACTCACAACGATCTTCCATAAGTTGTAGTCAATGGATTGGATGAAGATCCTTATCCTTTCTTTCCAGTAGGAATAGTTCTTTCCGTTAAAGAAAGGTGGCCGGTTGTTTGACTGGCCTTCAGTGAGGGTGTAGGCAATTGTGGTTGTGCCTAGATTGTTCGCCATTGGATCTTTGCTCCAAGCGGTTAAGCTTGATTCTTGAGACCTTAGCTCCTGATACCAATTGAAGGTTGTGGTAGGCTTAGAGAAGGGGGTTGAATCTATGCCTTCCTTTTAATTACTGTTGTTATCCTTTTAGAACAGATTTGCAATTCTGATTCTGTTTTAACTTAGCAGCGGAAATTTATGAGACAATTTATTTTTGTCTCATGAATATCAGAAAACAGAACACAGCAGAGAAGAGAAAAGCTAACACCAGCATGTATCCTGGTTCGGTTGCCTTGTGCTATGCAACCTACATCCAGTCTCCTCCACAACTATGGAAGAATTTCACTATAGTAAACAGTATTACATACACCAATAACACAGGATTGACCCAATCCTTTCACACTCAAGTTCTAACCTAACTTGACATTGGCTATGCTAATACCTAACTATACCTCTTAGTGCTAACCCAACTAAGAAAGGGATACCTCACAGGTACAAGATACAAGACATGAACACACCTAAAGAAATCTGAAAATAACTCTAGGCTTTTCTCTCAAGTGTTTCACTCAGCCTTTTTTCACTCATGGCTTTTACTTGAGTTTTCTCACAATGCCTTTTCTCACTAGAAATTACAGAATGATAAACATTGAAAAGAACATTACAATCAGTAAAACATGAAGGAGATTGACTTCATCAACAGCCTCTGTGCTATGCGAAAAACCAGATTAGCAAGCCTCTGATTCAGTTCTTCATACTGGCGGAATGCACCTTTGATTTAGGTTACACTGTCCAGTTAGTTGAACTTCTTCAAAGAGCTCTCTCAGAACAAAACCTCTATTCACTGGTTTTCTCTCCTTTTTCTGAATGAACAGCAAACTTCTTATATCTCCTTGCATGTGGCTGAGTTCTTCTTCCAAGGTCAACACCTTGAGCTTTGAGCTTCACCAACCCACAAGCTTACTTTTTCTTCTCAAGCATCAAAGTAGAACCTTTACTTCTGACTTTTCCAACTTGACCGAAAGCCATGAAGAAGTAACCGGAATTGTTTTCCACTGGTCAACCAAATCTGAACCATAGAGATGCAACTTGGTCCCCAAGTTTTGATTAAGTCCGTAGATACACAGCAGAATGGGGCAGAAAACAACTTTCCCTTCAAAGCCATTTTCGGGTAGTGCAGAGAGTTGGGAAGAAGGGATGAGGATCTTGATGCATGCAAGATGAGATGGATTACCTTTCTTAAGCTTGATTTAGCTTGGGATTTCTGTTTTAGCTTCTGTGCTTCAAGCTTCAACTCTCTCTCTTGCTTCTTTGGTTAATGGCTTATGGAAGAAGCTTTTCTTCTCTTTCTCTTTCTTGCTTTTTCTGAAATCTTGATGTGACTTGATTAGAAGGAAGAAGAACGTTGCTTTTGGTTAAGCAGGAGAGAGGGAATTTCAATTCTGAAATCAGTTCGGGCTTGGATCGGGTATTAGTATGCATGGCCCGATTTAATTTCTTTGGTTTCTTCCTTTGCTTTTGCTTGGGCTCTTTATTTTGCTTTCAGCCCAATATTCTTTGCTGAATGCCTTTTATTCCATTTGGGCTATTAACATTTGGTCTGCAACAATAAACAATTAGTTAATAGGTAGATATAATTAATCAACACTAATTATTTATTTTGCTAAAAAATAATGTTTGTCATCATTAATTAATTTAGTTAATTTCTTAATTCAACACCACCATATGTGAATAGGTATCCTGTTTGAGATCTTCTTTTATGTGGATCAGATAAGTATCCGGCATCTGCATAACCAACTAGTTGCGACTTAGATCCATAGGGATAAAACAATCCCATATCAACCGTTCCATGAAGATATCGAAAAATTTGTTTCATTCCACTCCAATGTCTTCTGGTTGGAGAGGAACTATATCTTGCTAGTAAATTCACCGTGAATGATATGTCAGGTCGCGTATTATTAGCAAGATACATTAGTGCTCCAATGGCACTAAGATATGGTACTTCAGGATCAAGGATATCTTCATTCTCTTCTTTAGGACGGAATTGATCCTTTTCCACATCCAAAGATCTTACGATCATTGGGGTACTTAATGGATGTGACTTATCCATATAAAATCTCTTCAAGATCTTTTCTGTGTATGTTGTTTGATGAATAAAGATCCCACTTTTTATATGCTCGATCTGCAGGCCGAGACAAAACTTAGTCTTTCCAAGATCTTTAATCTCAAACTCTTCTTTTAGAGTTTTTATAATTGTTGGAATCTCTTCAGGAGTCCCAATGATATTTAAATCATCAACGTACACAGCAATTATAATGAATTCAGATGCAGATTTCTTTATGAAAACACATGGACAGATATCATCATTCTTGAATCCATTTTTGGCTAGATACTCAGTAAGACAATTATACTACATTCGTCCAGATTGCTTCAGACCGTATAAAGATCTTTGCAATTTAACTGAGTATAACCCTTGTGAATATTTATTGGATGGTTTAGATATCTTTAGTCCTTCAGGGACTTTCATAGAGATATCCCGATCTAATGAGCCGAATAAATAGGCTGTTACTACATCCATTAAATGCATATGCAGTTTATGATATGCACATAAACTGACCAAATAATGCAATGTTATTGCATACACTATAGGAGAATACGTTTCTTCATAATCTATACCGGGCCTTTGTGAAAAACCTTGTGCCACAAGTCGGGCTTTATAGCGCACAACTTCATTTTTCTCATTTCGTTTTCTCACAAATACCCACCGGTATCCAACAGGTTTTACATCTTCTGGTGTACGGACTACAGGTCCAAAGACTTCACGTTTTGCAAGTGAGTCTAATTCAGCCTTCATGGCTTCTTCCCATTTTGGCCAATCATTTCTTTGTCGACATTCTTTGACAGATCTTGGCTCAAGATCCTTACTTTCATGCATGATATTCAATGCCACATTATATGAAAATATTTCATTGACAATTATCTTATTTTGATCCCATTTCTCTCCTGTAAAGACATAATTTATCGAGATCTCGTTATTTTCACAATTTTCAGGTACCTGAACGTCTTCTGGCGTTAACATTATATCAGAATTTTGGACAACTGCAGGTGTCTCTACTATGTCTTTTTCAACAGGAATCGTATTTACCTCTTTTCTTTTTCGAGAATTTTTGTCTTTGGAACCAACAGGCCTGCCACGCTTCTGGCGTGAATTTGCTTCAGTGGCTACTTGTCCTACTGGGACATCAATTCGAATTGGGACATTTTCTGCCCTGCCACACTTCTGGCGTGAATTTGCTTTAGTGGCTACTTGTCCTACTAGGACATCAATTCGAATTGGGGCATTTTCCGCTGGTATATAAGATTTGGTTATCCTCTTTGTATCAAAAAATGCATCAGGCAATTCATTTGCTATTCTTTGCAAATGTATAATCTTTTGAACTTCTAGTTCACATTGCCCTGATCGAGGATCTAAATGCATCAACGATGATGCATTCCAATTGAGTTCCTTTTCAGGAAACTTATTCTCTCCCCCTAATGTTGGAAATTTTGATTCATCAAAATGACAATCCGCAAACCGGGCTTTAAATACATCTCCAGTTTGTATCTCAAGATACCTCACTATAGAGGGAGAATCATATCCAACATATATCCCCAATTTTCTTTGGGGTCCCATTTTGGTGCGATTAGGTGGTACAATGGGAACATATATCGCACACCCAAATATTTTTAAATGGGAAACATTTGGCTGCTGGCCAAAAGCTAATTGCATAGGAGAGAATTGATGGTAACTCGTTGGCCTCAAACAAATAAGTACTGTGGCATGTAAAATAGCATGCTTCCAAACCGAAGTTGGGAGATTTGTTATCATGAGTAAGGGTCTAGCAATTAATTGGAGGCGTTTAATAAGTGATTCTGCTAACCCATTTTGTGTGTGAACATAAGCTACTGGATGTTCAACACTTATTCCATTAGCCATACCATAAGCATCAAAAGCTTAGGAAGTAAATTCACCCGCATTATCAAGACGAATTACTTTGATTAGATTTTCTGGAAATTATGCTTTTAATCGAATAATTTAAGCCAGTAATCTCGCAAACGCCAGGTTGCGAGAAGACAATAAGCACACATGAGACCATCTCGAAGATGCGTCTATTAGGACCATAAAATATCTAAAAGATCCATATGGTGGATGAATAGGTCCACATATATCACCTTGAATCATTTCTAGGAATTTAGGGGACTCAAATCCAATCTTTACTGGTGATGACCTTAAAATTAACTTCCCTTGAGAATATGCAGCACAACAAAATTCACTAGATTTAAGAATCTTCTGGTTCTTTAGTGAATGTCTATGAGAATTTTCAATAATTTTCCTCATCATGGTTGTTCTTGGATGGCCCAATCTATCATGCTAAGTTATGAATTCATTTGGTCTAGTAAACTTCTGGTTTACAATGGCATGTGATTCAATTGCACTAATCTTGGTATAATACAATCCAGATGAAAGTGAGGGTAACTTTTCTAATATAACATTTTTATTTAAATCATGAGTTGTGATACATAAATACTCATGATTTCCCTCATTCATTGTTTCAATATGATATCCATTTCGGCGAATATCTTTAAAACTCAACAAGTTCCTCAGAGACTTGGTAGATAATAGTGCATTATTTATTATAAATTTTGTTCCTTCAGGAAACAAAATTATAGCTCTTCCGGAGCCTTCTATCACATTGCATGAGCCAATAATAGTATTAACATATTCTTCTTTTGGCACAAGATGGGTAAAATATATATCACTTTTAAGAATAGTGTGCGAACTTGCACTATTCGCAAGGCAAATATCTTCAGAATATGTCCTTACCATTTTTCTTCAAAGACAAATGATAATAATAATAAAATGAGTAGAAGTACATGCACAGTAAAATTATTCACATGAATACTTAACAAAGATATATATATATATATCAAACTATTTCATCATTGATCAAATAGCCAATATTTTCTTCAGAATTCTTAAAGAAATTAGATACATCATAATGAGTGGTGGAATTTTCATCATTTGAAACAAAATTTGTTTCCTTTCCTTTGTCATCCCTTTTCAAGGATGCTTGATAAAGATCAACTAGGTGCCTTGGGGTACGACAGGTACGTGACCAATGGCCCTTTCCACCACAACAGAAGCATTTATCCTCAATTGATTCACTTTGTCCAGTGTTTCTTTCTTTATTCCACTTCTGGTGAGATCCTTTCTTGTGAACATAATTTCTTTTCCTTCCATAATTTTTCTTGCTATCAAAGCCTTGCCATTTACCTCTTCTGGGGTTATGATTTGCCGCATTTGCTTCAGGAAATGAGGCGGCGCCAGCAGGGCGCGCTTCATGATTTCTCAAAAGTAGCTCATTGTTGCGTTCAGCAACAAGAAGGTAAGAAATTAGCTCAAAAAAATTTTTTTAAATCATTTTTCTCGATTGCTGCTGCAGGAGCACATTCGAGACATGGAAGGTCGAGAAAGTTTTCTCTAACATATCGGGCTTGAAGAAGTATCACATGATTGTACATTTCTTTAAAGTCTTTCCACAGATCTGCAAGATCTTTTAATGGGGGATATTCATTTTTCAATCATACGTCAAGATGACGACGAAGAAAAATTATGGCTTTGGCTATATCCTTTTGGGATGTATTATTTTCATCCTTAATGGTATTTCCAAGATCCATTAAATCAAGATGGATTTCAACATCTAGTATCCATGATAAATAATTGTTTCCAGATATATCAAGAGCATTGAATTTAAGATGAGAGAGTTTCGACATCATAAAAATTTGTTACCTGGAGTCTTCCTAAAATTTTGTTAGAGCTTCGTGTTGTAAAATAACTAAATAAATAAATAAGGAAGAGATAACAAATATAAAATATAAAAATATAATTAGATAACTCTAGGATTACTATTCACCACAATTATTATAACAATATAATTAATATATTAATATTATAATAAAGAATATAAGAGAAGGAGAATGGTATAAGAAAGAGAGAGTGAAAAATATTTTTATTGTTGTGTATATATCATGCATTGAGATTGTCTATTTATACATGCAAGAAAACTACTATTTTTCATTGAGGTAATGACCAATTCGGTACCCGAAAGATTCAAACGCTGACATTTTAGTACCCAACTATTGGTATTGACAAAAAGGTACATGAATGATTTAAAATTTTGACAAGCGTGTCCAAGAGCTTGCCGGAACATAGCTCCGGTGAGTACGATGCTTACGTGGTGGCCGGTTTTAGCTGACTAGGTTAGTGTTATATTAGATGGAATTTCTAATTTTAATTATGGTTATCCTACTTGGAAAATAAACTAAACCTAAATTGAACATTATTTTTGCCCCAAATTAATTTTGCCCTAAAACCCAATTTTGCTCTCCTCGCTCTCTCGTAGAGTACGATCCCAATCTGGAAGATGCAAGCAGCTAGGGCTCGTGCAAAAGGTGGAACCGTGAGAAAGCAGTCATCCATAGCCTTCGACGTTGATGGTGGTTCTGGAGTTGGTAGTAAAATCTACGATGGGTGTTGCTTTTGTCCCCTTCCGGTGGTTCCGTTGAAGTCGAAGACAAGTAGCAACCCTGATAGATGGTTTCTTCGTTGCCCTCTGTGGAAGGTAAGGTTAAAATGTTGATGTTACTTGAGGAAATGATGCATTCTTCCTGGGTTGCTTTTCTCCACTTTTCAGATTTACTTTCCGATCTTCTCTGATTCATGAAATTTTTTGTGCCATGCTAGAACACAGAAAGACGTTGTGGGTATTTTCAATGGTTGGATGAAATTGAAGAGCAATGTGTGGAAGGAGAAGTTTCTTCGGAGAATAGCAACATGGTGGGCATAGCAGACCCAAAAAAGAAAAGAAGAATCAACCAGGATGGTAGTGATGGCCGGGAAAGGGATAGGATGATGATGGTGCTTCCTGTGGTTAATGACATGAAGGAGCAACTGAAGAGGGTTGAGTTCTTATTGCTTGTTATCTGTGTATTGCTTGGGTTAAATCTGGTTTTGAGTCTGCTGTGTATGGCTAAGTAGGAAGACAATGGTCAAATTTAAGATTGTAGGATTGAAAGCTTGTTTATTTGTAATGTTTTCCTAATTGTAATTGAGATGAATTAATGGATGCACTCTTATTAATCTTCTGTGACTGAGTTATTGCTTTTGAATTATGAGTAAGCCATATATAAGATAGTTAGCCATTGTTGAAAAAATGGCATAAACAGAACATGTATAAAAACACCTGTCTTATAGCATGAAAACATAATATCCAGAGTAACATACCTAAGACCCAAAATAACAAAAGTTTTGCCCCAAAAAAACTATCATGGCATAATGACACTAAAGTTGATAACAAGTAATACTAAACCAGGTCCAACATGGAACTAAAAACTAAACATGCCATAATGGCATTTAGTTGCATAGTATCTACATCAGGTCCAACATGGAACTAGAAACAAAATGAAAACCCAAGAAAGAAAGCTATGACTTCTTGATGCTTGCTGAAGGCTTTTTCTTCTTCAAGGATGGGGTGGGCATGAAGCCTGTGAACCTGCTCTGTGTGGCTGGGCTTGCTGCTGCCATGGTTTCCCTAGTCACAGTTGGTGGCCTAGAGGATGCTGAACTTTGGGCTTACAGAGTGGGCCTACCCAAAGGACCTTGTGACATTGACCCAGGCCCAGTACTTGGTCCTGCAGCATTGGTTGGTGTGGTTGGGATCTGACAATTAGACCCAACATTATGGCTGGCAACCCTAGTTTGAGGTGCTGTTGAGGTTGGGGGTCTTCCTCTTCGAGTGGTCCTGCCCCTGCCTCTAGTTGGTGGTATTGGTGGTGTTGGCTCTACTGGCCTTGCTGCCACTGGAGGTGCTGGTCCTGAACTGGTTGCTGGTGTAGTGGTTGCATTAGGGGGTGCAGCATTTGTTGTGGTTGTCAAATCAGCCTCAGTATTCTGTATGAGTTGGGTGATTAGTTTAGGGTGGGGCTTTCTCAGTTCTAGGTGCAACATTTTGGAAAAGAACAAGGTTTGAATTAAAATACAGAAGTTTACCTCATCAGGTTGACTCTGTGGGTGGTTTTGAGTGAGGTTTTCCTCATCTGCAACATGTGCAGCATGTGCAGCCTCCATGGTCTCCTCCCAGTTGGCTTCTTGCTCTCTAGCTTCATCCTCATCAATTCCATCTTCTTGAGCTGCTGCTCCATTTGATCTCTCAGGGCAAGTCCTACTATTATGTCCAACCTTGCATCCAGGCAATAAATAAATACAATCAGATTTCAAACAGTTTATGTATGATTGAATGATATTATGTAAGTAGATAGCTGATAATAGACTTGTTTCACTTACTCTCTTGCAGGTTTGACATGTTATCTGGCCATATCTTCTCTTGGCATGGTATTGGCTCCCAGAGTCTTGCTCGCTGCTGTCCTTCTTCCTTTTCTTGGAAGGTCTGCCAATAGGCCTCTTGTATGGAGGAGGCAGACAAGGCAACCCATCATGGTGCTCCCAATACTCTTGGCTTGGTATACTATTGATGTGAAACTGGTAAGTCCTATTGTATGCTTCGATGGTGAGCTTGTGATGGACATAGTCTTCAGGCTTCTCATTCTTCCTCTGGATTGCTACAATGCCATGACAGCATGGTAGTCCAGTCAGCTGCCATTTTCTGCAGGAACATGTCCTCTCTCTTGTGTTCACCCTGACTCTATGTTGCCACTTTCTGACTTCAAATTCGTTATGTTCATCATCACCACACCACTGTGCCTCCCAGTAGTTAGCTTGTTTTTTTTCCTTCTCTAATCTACTCACTTGTATAGGGGCTATAAGTCCGGTGTAACCCATCAATGCGTCCTTGTGAGTAGCCATCGTCTTCATGATATAGAATCTGAGTTCCTCAAGCATTGTGAGTATGCTTTTCCCCCGCAGACCCACAATGGTTGAATTAAACGATTCACAGTTGTTGCTAGTCAAGCTATCAACCTTTGGCCATTCAGAAAACTTGCTTCTTGACCACTGTTCTTGCTCAAATTTATCCAAATACTCCCATGCCTGTTTATTGATCCTTTTCACACTAGCCATAGCATCCTTGAATTCTTGATCAGTAGTTGCTTTTGCACATTGCCAGAATGCTCCCTTCAGCTCCTTATCCTTCCATCGTTTGTTCAGGTTTCTCCACATATGCATACAACAAAATCTGTGCTTCACACCAGGCATCACATCCTGTAAAGCTGGTATCAATCCCTGCATTCATGGGTAAATTCAGCAGTTAACATTATAACACTTAAGATTACTCAAGTAGGAATATAAGAACAATAATGATTGCAAACACTGCATATTACCTTTTGCTGGTCGGACATGAACACCCAGCCATTCTCATTATAGTCCCCTATGTCAGTATGTAACTCCTCGAGAAAGAATCTCCAATTTTTCCGAGTTTCTGCATCGACAACACCATATGCAATTGGAAATAGCTGGTTATTCGCGTCCTGTCCTACTGCAGTTAGTAACTGCCCTCCGAAATAGCCTTTAAGAAAAGTCCCATCTAACACTATGAAGGGTCTGCACCCTGCTTTAAATCCCTGCTTGCAAGCAGCCAAACATACATACAAGTTCCTAAATCTAGGCAACCCTTCCTGCTGTGGAGTTGTCCCCATGTTGGCTCTTGACCCAGGATTAGCCTTGATGATCTCATTCAGATAGTCTCTAAGTCTCAGGTATTGATCCTTTTCCGTTCCTTCAATAACATCTTTGGCCTTATCCATAGCCCTGTACATCATCCTCTCGTTAACTGAGATGTCATACTCCACCTTAAACCACTCCTGTGCCTCCCTTTGTAACATGTTAGGATGGATTCTGAGTTTAGGCACAAGCTCTTCAGCAACCCAGGCACAACTCACTGACTTACTCTTGTTGCTTCTCGGACAAGTATGCTCATCCACAAATGTTTTAATCTGAAACGAGGCTGGATAGTTGGTCTTAGAACAATAACACAACCAAGGGCACTCGGGGTCATAACAAATCACCCTGCACCTCTTCCTCTCATTCCTAAGATAGAAAACCTGCCTCCCAATCTGTATGTTGTACTTTTGAACCGCTGCTTTAAAGTGTTCCATGGTCTCAAACTCCATGTTCAGCTCCAGAGTAATTTTCCCAAAGGGTGTGTTCGGGTTATGTTGAGGAAAAACAGGTTCATCTTCATCATCAGATCCAGGAGGGCTATACAGTTCATCAGATTTGTATTGGTAAGTATCAGGTCCCATCTCTCCATCTGCTCTGTTTGGGTTAGGCACCTCTACCCTTGGTGCTTCATTTTCCTTTCCAGGTACAATCCTCTGCCCAGATGGTTGAGGCCTAGGATGATTTCTCCTTGGATTTGTCCTATCCTTTCTTTGTGTTTCTGTATCTGTTAATACATCAGCTGATACTTGTCAGCCATCATGCAATATTTATCAAAAAATGCTGTAACAAAAAAAAACTTAATATGTTTACCTGCTGCATTTTCTGTAGCTGTTTCCTCTTCCCTCAACTCATCCACCACTGGTTCTTCAAGGTTAACACCTTCATTGGCTACATGTGCATCATAATCATTGCAATAAAAAAACCAACACTTATCCAAAAATGGTATAACAAAAAAGAAGTAATATTTTTACCTCCTGCATTCTGAGTAGCTGTTTCCTCTGCCCTCAACTCATCCACCAATGGTTCTTCATTGTTAGCACCTTCATTGGCAACATGTTCATCATCATCTCTTCTCTCATGTGTTTGTTCATTTACTGTTTCAGCTTCTAAAGGATCACCCTGGTGCTGTTCAGGTTTAGCAGCTCTCCTTTCTTGTGATAAAACACTGGGTGGTGGTCGTGGATGCCTCTTTCTCACCCTCTTAACAACTTCTTCTGGACCTGCAGATTGCTCAGTCTCTTTCTCCCCATTCCCATGATTCACATCTTCATTCATAACACCACCCTCTCCGGCCTCCGACTCGTTAACATCAACACCCTTCTCAGTCACAACTTCATTCAAAGTCTCCTTCACAACAACTGTTAAAGCCTTACTCAACTGATTAACCTCCCCAGTTTCCTCACTCACGATTTCAGTTTCCCTCTCATCACCAGGTGGATTGACCTCAACCACACTCTCACTGCTACCAGAAGACACGACATTGTCATCAATGATTTCAGGGTTGGCATCAATAGGGTGATCAAAGTAGAGATGGACAGTGTTGTCGTTTTTAATTGCACTCTCACACATCCTCATCACTTCAGCATCTGTCCTCAGTACTCTAAGACCCTGACCTAATTCGAAATCAGGTACTAGCCAATACGCCTCATTATATCCAGGGTAACCCAGGTCTAAAAACAACCCCTCCACAAAAAACAAATTACATGTCTCCACATTCACCCTGTGTATCTCAGTGACTAAACCCCCTTCGTATATCACATTCCCATCTCTAACCTTTTTCAAGCAACCCATGTGATGATACACAAACGTAACTAAACGATCCATCTAAGAAATAATGGAGAGAAGATACAATGAATAAACAGCATGTCACCAGCAAACGCAAAAAACCATAACTTAAACAAAGAACATGAAGCAGAACGTACCTCTTCGTAGGGTTGCTCCTTGCGAACAGTGGTGATCCCACGATGCCACTTCAGAACCGTTAAGCTTGATTCGACAATGGCTCTCGCCTTGTATCCTTCTTCTTCGCGCCAATGTTACGAGGGCAACGTCTCTCCCTCTCTACGTGACCTTTGATTTTCGCTAGTGACACACTAACCACAGTAACTCAGTAACTAGTAACTTGGTATATGCAAATTGGGTTTTAGGGCAAAATTAATTTGGGGCAAAAATAATGTTCAATTTAGGTTTAGTTTATTTTCCAAGTAGGATAACCATAATTAAAATTAGAAATTCCATCTAATATAACACTAACCTAGTCAGCTAAAACCGGCCACCACGTAAGCATCGTACTCACCGGAGCTATGTTCCGGCAAGCTCTTGGACACGCTTGTCAAAATTTTAAATCATTCATGTACCTTTTTGTCAATACCAATAGTTGGGTACTAAAATGTCAGCGTTTGAATCTTTCGGGTACCGAATTGGTCATTACCTCTTTTTCATTTTAAATGTAAGGACTTTGGTAATATAGCTATTCAGTATGAAAAAGATGATCCGCTCATAGTCATCCATTTCATCCTTATTTCAACAATTTCTAAGACCAAGTTGATTTTTTCGTAAAGAAAATTAATTTATTTTCAGTTTAAGAGATCAAAATAGCTAACATGAGTAATTCTTAAAGAATTCATTAGGGACCAATTTAAATATACACTTAAAAAATTCAAATGATAATTTTAAAAAAAGAAAAAGAAAAAAAAGAAAAACCCCTAGTTTGAGTGCGGTTTGCCACTTCTCTTTGATTTGATGCAAAGCATTGCTTGCAGGCACCACCATAGCCACTCCCAATTCCGAAGGAGTCAAGTATTCCACTCTACTCTGCTGGTGTGTGGTTCGCTTTCTACCTTCTAACACCAGAAACAAAATCAAATCTGGAAGAAGATTTGGTTTCGCGAAATGGCTTCTGGATTGGTACTTTCACGTCCTGTTACTTTTGTGACCGGCAATGCCAAAAAGCTTGATGAAGTTCGTGCCATCTTGGGCCAGTCAATTCCATTTCAGTCCCTCAAACTTGATTGTAACACTTCACTCTTCCCTCTAATTTCGTTTAATTTATCCCTTTCTTCTGTTTGTTTTATGTTTTTATTCTTACAAGGGTTTTGTTTTGTTTTTGCAGTGCCAGAGTTGCAAGGAGAACCTGAAGATATCTCCAAAGAGAAGGCTCGTTTGGCTGCTGTTCAGGTATCCACTCACAATCTGGTTTTCACTGATTCCATTATGTGTGTGATTTTAGGGTGGATTTTCTTTTTTACCTCAATTTTTTAACCTTTCTGATGGTTTGGTTTTCTAATTTATGTAAAGGTTAATGGACCTGTGTTGGTTGAAGACACTTGCCTTTGTTTCAATGCCTTGAAAGGTCTTCCAGGTTGGAATAATTTTCTTGTTTTACATGATTCTAAGTTGGGAGTATTCAACCTGATACTGATTTTGTTTGAATGTTTTAATTTTTTACAGGGCCTTACATGTAAGTTCTATTTCACATTTTATCATCATCTTAAGGTACTCTCCTTTTGGGTTCGTAAAAAGTGTTGTTAATTTTTATATTTGTTCTATGAGACCAATACCTTGATACTGTGAAAATAAATGAATAAGGAAAAAGGACGATTTGTCAAAATTGGTTGAAAATACTATGGTAGATTGACGAATGAAAGCAAGGGGTCAATTTGTAACATTTAGGAATGGGTTCTCCTCTATGTAAGGATAGCTGCTGAAATGAGCACTGTGCCACTGTGTCAGATTGTTCATATCAAAATTTAAACCCACTATTATTTCTTGATTATAACTCTGTGATGGTAGTACTAGACTGCTGGTTCTTTGTCTTGGTAAGGGAAATCACTATATGCTACCAAGTTCTGTTTGATTCACCATTTGCATATGATTCATTTGTTCTGGTAGTATTATGACCGTATACATCATCCAAATGGTTAAGAAAATGTTTTATCTTGTCAGTTTTTATTTCAGTCCTGAAATTAGCTCTTTCTATCTGCGGAGCCGAGAAGTTGTACAAGCGGTCTTAAGGTTAATTATATTTCTTAAGGGGTCTAGGCTCAATGTTGATGAATTTATTTTAAGTACATACTCAAAGTGGATCTATTGTGTACATTAAAGTTGGAACTTCTACTTGACGCAGCCTTATTTGCAGTGTTCCAATTGTACGATAGCACAATGATTATCTTTTGTTTCCCACCTCCACTTGACTTTCTGAAATTTGATTTCCTCCTCTTCCCTTTTTCTAAATCAGCCAAATTCCACGCCGTCTTCTTCCTTCCGATGATAAGTGATCTTTCGCATATGTTTTTGGATAGACTTGTTCCAGTGGAGTTACTGAATACTTTTGAACAAGGGTTGAATCAAGAGTGCTATGCTTTATTATTCACCATGTGTGTAGAAATGCATTTTCACTGCAACGACAAACCCATCTTCCTACTAACTCGGGCTTGTTACATGGATTTTAGTTTGGACTTGGGCTTGAAACTGTATTATAAATTCATGATCTTATTCTATCCTTGATCATTCTTAACAGTGTCCAATATGTCAGTTTTAGACTCCACCTAGGGAATGCATAGCTAATCCAATCCTTTCCACAATTTTGACATTTCTAATCATATTCATCCCAGTTTCTCCCATCCATTGTGACTGTCTGTGCGCATGATTAGAATTCTGCAGTCCAACATTCTTTGATTTTAATTCAATAAAAGTTTACCTTCTAGGACCTATTTGAATTGAATATACTAGCCAATAAGAGTAATATAGATAATAAGGCAGCAGGAATAAGAATAGCTTAGGCAGGAAAAGCTGTTAACAACATTTACAGATCAATAGAAAGGGGGTGGAAGAGTCGTTTAGGGCCTATTTGGGTAAAAAGAATTTAAGCGCTTGTGTGTAAAGAACTAAACTTAATTTGCGAATGAGTTCTTTTGTGTTTGAATATGTGGCGACAGCCACTTCTTTTTAGCGTTTTAAATACTTCTTAAGAGGCTAAATATTCTACTTCTCAAAAATCACTAAAGAGTTTTTGGGAGGGTTAAGATGTATAATCGAACAGGGAAAAATGTTAGAAATGTGAATTTTAACTTATAACAACCATTGAATGTATAGCTAGCTGAACGACTTAAGTCTTAGACTTAGTCAATACAGAAACTAGTTTTTTTATCACTAAGAAGTTGGATTATATTAATATATATTATTCATATGTGGATCTACGACGACCCCACCTAGGGGCATAAGGCTTTGTTGTTGTTGTTGTTGTTGTATTCATGCGTGGATCTACCTGAGGTTATATGCAATCTTTTGTCATAGTCTAATGAGTTTGATAAATCATGCAGCAAATGGTTTTTGCAGAAGATTGGTCACGAAGGTTGTCCCTAAGCTGTCTTGTTCTGAATTAACTTTCACTTCTTTGAGTGCCTTTCTTCAGGATATCTCAGAATCTGATCTACTCATTTTCAACTTATTTTCCAGGTCTCAACAATTTGTTGAGGGCATATGATGATAAATCAGCTTATGCCTTATGTGTATTTTCCTTTGCGATTGGCCCGAATAGCGAACCTATCACATTTGCTGGAAAAACTCCGGTATCGCTCTGAAATCCCATATGCTGTTTCTGTCTACCATATATTATACACATTTTCTTTGAATTGGCTGTCATGTTAGTAAACAAACACGAATCTTATTATTTTTTGAAGTTGCAAAAGCGAATAAATTCAGTTACGGAGTTCCCATGCGTCACTTGATGTTTTGCTAACTCGTGTTTTGCTGTCATGACAGGGGAAGATTGTTCTTCCAAGAGGACCCACTGATTTTGGATGGGATCCAATTTTTCAACCCGATGGCTATGAGCAAACGTAATTCGAACTATTCTCTTGTTTTTAATTCTTTTTTATAACAAAAGTAATAGAGCTAGAAATTTCTCTGAGGAAGTGTGTGGTTTGTGAAAAGTTTTCAAATTTCTAGGAATCTTACATTGTAAAAACATTGTTCTAAATTCCCAGAAATGTAAAAACATTGTTCTAACCACACGCTCCCTGAGGGTATTGGGGAAGAGGGATGACAGGTAAGGAAGAGACCCTAAACTCGAATGAGATATGCAAAAGATAACCACTAACTGTGTTCAAATTCTCCTTTTTTTGTCATGCTTCTTTGTTACAAAATGCTAATCTATTAAAATTTATCCCTTCTAGGTATGCAGAGATGCCCAAGGAGGAGAAGAATAAAATTTCCCACCGCTTCAGATCTCTTGAACTAGTGAAGTCATATTTTGCTGAAGCTGGATATGCATTTCAGATCAATAATGTCTGACACAGCTTTTGTTGCCATTGAGGTTAGATTATAGGTTGCAAGAACTTTATGAAATTTGGTTCAGTTTTTGGCTAGTTGCAAGTTGCCATTTCTTTGTTAGACTTGAATATGGGAAATGAAATTTGAGTTCAACAATAGAAGAATCAACAATCGCTGAAATTGACAGCAAACTTGGATTTCTAGCAATATGGAAATCATTTGAACATATTAAAAGGTAGCTTTCTATGTCATTTATCTTTAATAGAGAAAAATTCTAAAACTCTAGTATAAATTAGACACATTGTATAATATTAAAAAACCTATGAGGCCTTGTATTATCAGATTTTATCCCTTTTGGTCATGTATTACACAAACCTCTCACTACAGTGCACATCCCAGCAGTGCCGGGGTGTGGCTGCTTTAAGAGGCAATGTGAGGGATATAGCTCTTAATAGAACTAAAGTTCATAAAAGAAAGTTGAGTAGTACTCCAAGTGGGTCTCTAAGAAATTTTCAATTAGACACTTTAGTCTTTCACAAATTTTAATTACTGAACTGGCATCCAAATTTTTATTTTGTTAGACAAATTAATCTCTATATCAGATTGTTCGTTTATACGAAGAGGCTGATTTAAGATTTTTTAAAATTTTGAGAGATTGTTATGTCTTAATCTATCTATCTATGTTCATGCATTGCGAAAGGGCACAAATGTCAGTGGAGAAACAGATTTATGCATTGCAGAGATTCAAACATTGGAGCGGATTTGACAAATGCACATTGTTAGCTTACTAGGTTTTTTTTACAAACTATGAGACCAATCTTTTTGGAACTCTAGATGAAGTTCATCATGGGAAGATAATGGACATTTCAATGTTGTTTTTGTTGCGTGTGCGGGTGAGAGAGACCAAATTAAGTCAAGTGAAAAATTAAATAATCAAATTAAGTCATGAAGTTAAATTTAATGGACTATTTTAGATCAATTGAAATTTATTAGACCAAATTGAATCACATGTTAAATTTAAAGGACTATGTTAAGTATTTAATTTCTGAAGCACTTAACAAAAGAGACATCAACATAAACATGAATATCTAACTTAATTAGGTCTACAGAATTAGAAAAATTATTGAAAAAAAAATCTGTGAAAATCACAAACACATCCTCATTTTGATATACTGTATTAACATACTAGTATAATATTAATATTATTAAAACATGATACGGTTAAGCTCTTAAATAGGTCTTGATAGTTTGAAAAAATTATTATTATTTTGTGAAAATTTTTAGCAAGTCATGTCAACATTACCCAAAAAAAAGGAGGGAAAATCCTAGTCTCAAGGTTTTGTTTTAAAGAGAAAGAAAATGTTTTTTTTTTTAATTAATTTGATTTGTTTCCTCAAGATTTTTTTTTTGGTGAACCTCAACATATTATTTAAGTCTGACTTATTTACTTCACAAGGACCTTTTAAAAAGACATGATTCCTTTTTACAAGCTTAGCCCAATCTAAAGATAAATTATCAGCTAAGCCTTTCATGACTAAAATAAAGAAAGAAATTTAAGCCTTTAAATAAAAAGATAGATCCATCACTAGATTAGTCAACAAGCTTTATAGAGGTTAAGACAAGGGACCCTGAAATATATATAATAGGTTGCATGATATCTATACTTTTGAATAAGATACGAATAACAATTTTAAGCCTTTAGTTTGTTGAAGTAAATAATATTAATATTAATATTATCTGTAAAAGTTGACAATCACATAACTATTAATTGACCTTTTTTCCTTAAACATGTATAATGATATCATATATAAAATTAGTCAAGATAATAAATAGTTTTTAACTCAACCAATTATTTTAGGTTGAATTTTAGAAATAGAAAAATAACTTTTGGTATTTTAATATATGAAAATAGATATTTTAAAGGAAAAAAAATTAGACACTAACCTTTTTTCTGTCTTCTTTATATATAATAGATTATGTATTTGATTTTTGCTAAAAAATATGTTGGATTTTGTTATATATATATATATATATATATATATATATATATATATATTTGTCTAAGTTTATGAATAATACATCATATATTATTTAATCAAATACACTTATAAGTTAACCAAGGGTCAAGATCTGATGTTTGATTGAACATAGAAAAATTTTAAAAATTTCGGAACAATGGCTCCATTCTTTGATATATTTATAAATAGGTGATAAATTAATTATCGCATCTTATGAGGTATTTTATGAAAGAGACTATTTGGAGGCTTTTTCAATGGTGCATAGAAGACAGAGTGATAGTACTATTATACAAAGGAACTTAGTGCATAAGATTCAAGAGACTATGAAATAGAATTAAAAGGAAAATATTGGTTTAATTATTCTGCTGATCCTATAGTTTCACAAAATTTTTAATTAGGTCTCTATACTTTTTTTCTTTTAATTGAGTTCTTGCACCAATTTTTTTTTTAATTGGGTCCCTACACTTTTTTTTCCTTTTATTTAGATCCCTGTACCAATTCTTTTTTTTAGTTGGGTCCCTATAAAATTAAGTCAATTACTACTAAGAAGAACTTAGTTGAAAAAAAAATTGGTGCAGGTACTCAATTAAAAAGAAAAAAAATATAGGAACCTAATTGAAAATTTTACGAAACTATAGTGAGCAACAGAGTAATTAAACCAAAAATATTAATTTGATTCAAAGAACTGTGTTATTAGCCCACCAACTATAGCTCAATTTTTGGTGTATCTATATTCTTAGCTTTTGCAACAAAAAAGTTCAACCCATAAATTACGGAGTGATTACTGATTAGTGATTAAAAAAATATTATCCTAACCAAAAAAAAAATATTATGACAAAAAAACTATTTGCTTCCTAGATTACAACCAGTGCGATCTGAGAACTAATAATTGGAATGGTTGCTTGGTAACAACATATAAGAAAGCAAATTATTATAGATTAAGTCATGAAAATATGAAATCATCACTTGTAAATCATATATTTCACATCTTCATATCCAGCTATCGTCTCCCTCAATAAACACAATCATAATTAGTTCTCATGGCAAAAAGCCTCTTGAAAATATTGGAGATGAAATCTTGCCAAGTGGGGTCATTGTTTGATCTTTTTGTTGATGTTGATAATTTTCAACTGTATCTCACTTAAAATTTTTTAAAAAACATACACAGAAACAACAACAATAAAAGCAGCAGTTAAATTTACACTTTTGTCCTGGAGCTTAAAAAATAAGTCAATAATTCAATTTACATTTTTTGATTCAATTTAATAACTTTACAAAATTATAAATGCAGTTTCTGAATTAAAAACTCCAAAATTTTTCTGCAGAGCGAAAATTGGTGAAATGCAATTGGTAAAACTACAAGAATATGCAGGGGTTGTGGGGATTTCTGCATGCAAAAAGTTTTTTTTTTTTTTTTTATAAAAAAAGAATCTCGAGGAGAGTGAAAATTTTTTTTAAGAATTTTGAAAGTTGCATTTAACATGTTGCTAATGTAAGGGACCATTATGATGCACAATATTGCATTTATTTTGTTTTTGATTAATCAACTAATTCATAACTATTAGATACCAAAGTTAATAGGGATAAAAATAAAGCAACTAAAATTTATGTACGAGAAATAGATGGAACTGAACAAAAATATAGACAATAATAGAAATAATATGATAAAGTGGTGGAGTTACAATCTCTCATAATACATAGAGAAGTCTATAATACTCTCTTAAGTATTATGGAAATTCATACAAAAGGGTTACACATATGATAGACTTTACTATTTTTCTCTCTAAGTTTTACTCACTAATTTTATGCAAAACATAGCGTACATTAGCAAATGCCTTAACCCATATATATAGTATTTTGTGGAGGTGCATTTGGTTTACAAGTTAATCAAATTGTGTACAAATTACACAAGTGTGTACTAGAGTCTTCTTCCACATTCATCTTTATCAAGTTGTATGATAAGTCGATAAATATCAACTTATATAACAACTCATTCTTTGATTAAGTCAAAGATTACAACTAAGCTAGTTTATCTTCAAGTTACAACTTTTTACTAGAACTTTGACTATGCAAATTGAACAACTTGCAGGTAGTTTCATGAGTCTTCTAACTTGATAAAAACCATTTGCATCATACTTGATTATAAACCAAGTTTAAGTTCTATAATGTTCTTTAATTTTCTTAAAAATTCATCATACTCCATTTATATCACTTATAACCTCTAGCTATTTTTCTTGACTTTAAACTAAAAGAAGAATTTTCCTTCTTTTCACAATAATATTGGTTGGAGTTTTATGCAAGGTATTATTCAATCATGGAAAAAAGTCACAATTTAGTCCTAGGCCAAAGTTAGACAACATTTGCTATAATACATGTAAGGTATTCAATCCCAAAATCAAGAAAGCAAGAGTCAAGTTAATCATCACTCTGCTTCATTTGAAGAAGTAAGAATATTTGTAATGAGAATAATAGTTAAAAACAAAGTAAAATTAGTCAAGTGGAAAACTACCACTTATAATTCAGAGGAGGCCGAAGAAGATTAGAAAAAAAGAGGCCGAAAATTGGTACCCTATCGAGACTAAAGTTTGAGGTGCATGATATCTAAGCATCTAAGATTGATCTCTCTCGACCAAATTACTATGAAGCATAAGACTCTCAATAAATACTGAATTTTAATTTTAACAAAAATTTTACATCAAAATTTAAAGCACACTAACTCTGAGCTTTAAATTACTTTTTTTTTAATTGTGATGGGCACCAAAAAATTAGGAATTCAACACTAAGACCAACTAAGTTGTCAGCCAAAAAGAAGGCCTCTTCACTATCAAATTCGGTCACTTTAGATTCAATGCAATTCAAGTACAATATTCAGATTGGTCAGCTTCATGAAGTTTGTTCTAACCCTTACTTTCAAGCCATCAAAAAAGAAGAACTGGAATTGTTGATGCATATGTGTAGCTTTTAGTGATTAATTGTATAGGACAATAGGGGTTTGTCTTTGGAAAAAAATAATGACTAATTGACTATGATCATAGGACTTTTATTTTATATAACCCATAAGTTTTTGGAGCCTTTTGTTTGTGGAGAACTTGTTTTATTCTCTTTGTTGCTATTCTAATATTTGCATGATGTTGCAATAAAAATTTCTTAATTATGACAAACCACACTACTTTGGCACCCGAAAAGCCTTGCTTCGACTTGGGTTTGTTTTTTTAGTTGCATTTTTGTCAATTTTATAGGCATAATTGATATAATTAAAATCTCCAAAACTATTTTAATGCACTAGACTAATTTCATGGATTATTTTACTGTTTACCTTCACTTTTAATACCAAAAGTAAAAAATATACAAGAGAAATGTATACCAATTAGTGCGAATAACATTTATCTAATTAAATAGCAGCCCTTTTTTTAAAATTATACTAGTGTGACCAACAAATTTGAATTGGTATGGAGTTATAATTTTTCGTTACCCAGTCTCACCCATAAGTGGCGCCAAGCAAGGCATTGAAAAGAGTAAAAAAGAAAGGGGACACATTTCATTTACTCGCGTAATCTGAAAGGCAAAGGGTTCTTGTTTGCATGGCTTTGTCAACAACTGATTTGGCCTTTTTACTTTGAAGGTTCTTAGCTGTGTTGATAGATAGAACCTTTATTTATTTATTTATTTATTTATTTATGCTTTATTGGGGGGGCCAATCAAGTACTACGGGGCTACAATTACCCCGCTGTCGGTGCCGCAAATTTAGATTAACAAATTCATTATTCTTTGTACCAAAAAGAATGGGAAAAATTCCTCATTGGTCATAATTTTCTTCCTTTTCGTTTTAACTACCATGGATTGCAACTTTGAAACAGCCTCCTCAAAATGTAGCATAGTATTTTATGGTCACTCACTCTAGACAATTTGTCAAGTTTTAGGCCTTCAGGTATTGTTTGGTGACACAAATGTTTGGAAAATATTTTAAATCTATTAAATTTTTCAATTAGTTTTGTCCCCAACAAATTAGACAATTTTTTAAGTTTTACATATGGTTTGGGTGTGAAAATTGGGTGGGAAAAAATTATGAATGAATTTTATAAGTAATTATATATATAAAAAATTTCTCTTATTTTATCCCCCAACCAATATGTTTTTGTTGGAGACTTGGGAATTAAAATTGGATAAATAAAAATAATTATTTTTTATGTTTTCTATTTGAATAGCCATCTAAACAAATAAATCAAATTAGATGATGGTATAAAAATAATTTTACTACTATCGATTGCCTAACATTAGATTTTACATGAATTTGATGTATAAAATTAAATATTAAATTTATGTATAAGATTTTATACCTCTTTGGACAATGCAAATGTAAATATTTTAAGTATATATTAATATGTGTAACTCATGACCTTATGATATTTAAATTAACAAAAAAGGTAAAAAAAAAAGGCATATTATGACTAACTTTTCCCATAACCGAACCATGTCGCACCGTTGGTTATCTTCCATTATTTCTTGTACACAATGTATTTGAAGACTTTTTGGGACGTCAAGATCAATCTCAATTTTAGACATTCATTCATTCTGTTCTTGGCTTCTTGCACCAATGAGGCCTGGGAATCAATATTTACACTTCATAATTCAATCCAATTGAAATTGCTTGGAGCATTGGCATCAATTTTGGTGGCAATAATCTTGGAGAAACGATCAAGAAAACGATGTGCCCAAAGGCTTAATTCAATTAACTCCTTTGAAGTGACACCTTAACATAAAAAAACAAGAAAAAAAAAAGATGAAGAAGAAAATAAAGAAAGTGACAGCTTATTCTAACAAATAATAATGTTCCTCGTCGTAAATATAAATTATTTCTCCATGTCACAGTTTGAGTCTTTATGCATTATGATTAAGAAAAATAATTAAATGTTCTGACTTAGGTTGTTTAAAATAATTAAATGTTATGACTACTCTAAAATTTTATTAGTCAAATATAACATAATAGGATGATCTAAAAGAATATATTATGGACAATGACATTAAGTAAAAGTTACAAAACATATGGTCTCGTTATAAAGAATCAGTTTCTCTTGATTCGCTTTCATGATGAAGATTATCTGTACCAAATTTTATTAAAATTAAACATTAATAAAATTATAATCTAATTACTGAAATTTATGCATGCTTTATACCTTTATAATAGGTTTAAGTATTGTGTTAGTTTTTATAGTTTTACTAAATTTATAATTAAGTTTTTATATTTTAAAAATTTTTAATTAAATTTTTATATTATTTTTTATTTTATAATTAAATTTATTCTGTATCAAAAATGTTAAAGTTAACATAGTATTTTTTTGCAATTGAAGATACTCATAATTAAGGACCTAATTAAACTTTTGTTCATATGTTTTTTGAAAAGAAAATTCCATTAACTCTTAATATTTTCGACAAGACAATAATTGAATTATAAAATTAAGGGTAAAATATATTTTTTTATCTTTAAAGTTTGTTAAAAGTTTTAAAAGTATCCCCAAATTTTATTTTGTTTTAATTTTGTCCCAAAAATTTTTGAATTGTATCAAATATATACTCCTGACGACTAATTTTTCAAAAAAGTTAGGACTAATTTAATAATAATCTTATAAGAACAATCTTCAGTACAAACAAACCAAACATAGACACATAGTTATCATGCATTATTGCTGGATTGGTTCTAAATTTTTTGAAAATTTAGTTGTTAGAAATATATTTAATGCACATAAAAAATTTTAATGACAAAATTAAAATAAAATAAAATTTAGGAATATTTTTAAAATTTTTTACAAATTTTAAGACAAAAAATATAACTTTCCCTAAAATTAAAAATGATTTAAAGTTTAATTAAAAAATTTTAAAATATAAAAATTTAATTATAAATTTGATAAAAATATAAAAACGCACCTAATTAAACCTGTATAATACCATGCATTTTTTCTAACAATGATGCAAAATAATTTTATTAGATAAAATGAAACGTTACAGAACATTATTCTTATTGTTATATAAACTTGTAAGTTATAGTATATAGTGTAGCACACTATTATTTGCATCAGTTGCGTGGAAATTGCCAGTGCAATAATGTGGATAAGAAACTAAGAATACACTTATGCTGTATTTTAGAAGGGAAATTGAGAAATAAAAAAAAAAAGTGCATAGTGGGAAAGTGAATGGACTAGTCCCCAAAATGAAACCCCATATATGATCTGTAACCCAATTTGGTGAAGAAGTTGGCACATGCAAAATGGACCCTATGTCACATGCGTGAGTGGTTAAGTCTTTATTACAAATCTTAACATCATGTGCATTTGTTTTGGGCACAACACACTCTCTCACTCCTCTCATCACTGTGTTTAGCACTTGTCTGTTGCTCTCTCCGCAGGCATTTAATTACTATGTGCGAGTTATGAAAAGGGGTAGGAACATGCCTAACTCAACCTCATGTCCACACAACAAAGACAAAGACATTTGAACTATCCTATCTATTTTCTTCACTCATTTGCATTTACTCCTCCTCCTCCTTATTCACCATTCTACAAACTAGATACATACAAACGCCTCTTCACTTTCTACCACATAAAATTAAACTTCATGCTTCTTGGATTCTCTTTTTGGTGCAAAAATATAGACATAATAAATAAATATAGCAACAAAATACTATTATCTTTTTTTGCAGCAGTTAAGAATCTGTCGCTAGCTAATGAATTGTTACATGCACAAAATGAAATTTGATATCTGACTGACACTTGTTTAAGTGGACGAGTGAGTTAACTACTCGATCAATCCAAGTTTATTACAATAAAATACTACTTTTGTTTTTAATGTTTGGACTAAATTCTAATTTCGTCTCTAATACTTAAAACATCATATTTTTATCTCAAAACATCTTATTTCATTATATTTTAGTTCTCTAATCAAAAAGTAAAATTATTCTTCAAATATAATTTTTTTTTTGTTATGATTTTTTTTTAAGTAATGAAAAAAATCGTAACTATAGTAGTAATAATAGTAGTTCTAGTAAATTAAAAATAAAAATAAAAAAAATAAGAAAAACAAGAAGATAATAGAGAAAAAATGATATTAATAGAAAAAATTTTAATTTTAAAATAAAAATTTTTGAACAAAAATTAAATATTTGAAACGTTGAAAACGAAGAAATTCAACTAATACTTTACCCTAAATATAAAAACTTATTTAATTAAAGAGAGATAACAGAGATAGAATCTTTTACTTTTTGTACTTTTTAAAAGTAACGATAAAAAAAATCCATTCTTATATTTTTGTATAAAAGACTTTATCCAAATGTAACATAAGAGAGATGTTATATATATATATATATATAACCACAATGGTTCTTTATTCGTGATCCTTACAATAATCCAGTATTGAATTTCACAAAATAACAAAAATATGGATTTGGTACATAATTTTTTGGAAGCTTTTTATGTTTAAGATATTGAGTGTATCTATTCTCTTATTTTATATTCAGGAGGATGTTGAAAAAATTAATCAGAAGTTATATGTTATATGAGATGGGTGTATGATGATGAAAAGTAATTTACCAATTGACCAATGATGATACTAATATCTGTTGTTGCATGATAACTTTTTGTGAAGGGTAACTTAAGCCAGCAAATTAATTATATTCTTCATTGCAGGCTTTTTTTGAGACTTAAATTGTCACACAAGCATTCATTTTGAGACATGGTCCTATGGAATTGCACTTTTTAGAAAGGTTGTGAAACTAAAATCACTTCAAAACCATACTTGAAACTTGAAATCATCACATGTCTAGTCCAAAATTTTCAACCGCGACAGAGTGAAAACCGGGGAAAAAGAAAAAGGAATCCTCGGAACAAAAACGAAGGTCCTGAAATTTGAACAGGATATTAAATTGGTTGAGATAGATTCAAAAATTTAAAATTTCAAATAAGTTTTGATCAAAATTAAATCGAATATAATAAAATAATATATTTATGTATAATATATTTTTTTAAATAGTTTTTTGTATTTCATTATTTTAAATTAATTAACTATTAAAAAATTACATCGATTCAACCGTGTAATTAGTTCTTGAGAAAATTTCATTCCTCTTTTCTGAAAGATATTAAAATGACACTCTCCTTCCTTTTATTTGTAAAATGTGCCTTCATCTCTCTTATCACTTTTAAAAAATTTCATCTTTAATCTAGTTTAAATTTTTTGTATTAACTAATGTTAACTTTGTCTCTTTTTCAAGAAAAAATAAATTTTTTTTAACAAAACCTTTTAGTAAAAATTTTATTTTTTGTCATTAAATTTTACTTACCAAAATATTTTTTAATTAATTATTTTTTTATTGATTAAATTGTATTTTTATCAAAATATTTTTAAAAAAATTAATAATTAAATTATTTTTTCTAAGATGACCTTCAATAATTTTTTAATTATTAAATTGTAATTTTACCAAAATTTTCGTTAACAATTATAGTTATATTTTACTATTAATTTTTTATATCAATATATATTATTTTAATATTAAATAAAAAATCTTAATAAGATTATTTTTCGATATTAATATATATTAATTGTTATATATATTAGCAGTGGTAAGATTTTAATGTTAAAATAATATATATTGATATCAAAAAATTAATAGTAAAATATAAAAATAATTGTTAACAAAAATTTTGGTAAAACCACAATTTAATAATTAAAAAAAATTAATTATTAAACTTTTTTAAAAATATTTTGATAAAAATATAATTTAATTAATAAAAAAATAATTTATTAAAAGATATTTTGATAAGCAAAATTTAATGACAAAAAAATAAAATTTTTGTTAAAACTTAAAAGGTATTTTTGTAAAAATCAATTTATTTTTTCTTAAAAAATAGATAAAGTTAATACTAATTAACATAAAAAAATTTAAAATAGATTAAAGATAAGATTTTTTAAAAGTGATAAGAAAATAGAACGTATATTTTACAAATAGAAAAAAAAAATATCATTTTAACATCTCTTAGAAAAAGAGTAAAATTTTTTCTAAGTTCTTTGATCGATTTTTCCTATTTTTTACCGATTATAATTAACTGACTTTTATAGTAAATGAAACCAGTTTAATAACGAATTTTCAGTTGAACCGACGGATTCCATTCGTTTTTCTGACTTTGGAGGGCGACAATGTTGGTAAAAAGAGTCATCGTCGTCATAATTATAAAAAGAAAAGATAATGAAGCAGAGAGAGGCATGTGCTGCCACATGAACTAATTACACATGTTGGTAGCTAAAGAAACCAACACTACTGGCAGATACATAGTTTTAATTATACACACAACAACCATAATTGCATAACAAAAGGGCAAAGATTACTTCCATTAACAAAATTAAAAAGGGTAACAGAAAGTTAAGAGAGAAAAGTTAACAAAACGAACAACCACTTCCATTGCTAATAACAACAATAATAAAAGTCTTTCCATAACTCAACTTTGACAATCAAACATTTGCATTGCTTGTGTAATAAAAAAAACTCCATAAAACAGAGAAAAAAAAACATTAAAATAAAAGAAAAAAATATATTGATATATCTCACTTAATTAAATCCTATATGTAAAGCTGAAATGACTTAACGGTATGTAAGGTGGAGACATGACTTGACATTTGGGAAAAATATGCATATGAATTTGTTGGGTAGGGTTTTGGATGAAATAAGAAGGGAAGGAGGGACTAAAAAGAAAAAGAAACAATGGACCACGCTTCTGCACCTACCCCTTGCATTGTTGTTTTCTTTTACTGGAGCAAGTCGAGCAGCTGAGGTTGACCAACAACAATAGACACACAATGTGAAAACCATAACATATTGACATGTGTAATTAATGTACACTTGTCAAGATTTTCTTTGGTAACAAAAATGAATAATAAAAATGAAAAAAGGGTGTTTGTGTTTTGTTATTTTGTGCTAGCACCGACGGCCTCTTTTGCAGCCAAGTGCACCAGCATTAGAAGTCATGGAACCAACCATGGAAGATGATTTGGCACCTAAGCTTGAGGCTCTTGCATAGCTTGCTGAAGCTCCAGCACCTGATGGAGTGAAGTATGCACCATTCAGCAATAAATCTCCCTCTGATCTCCAATTCCAACCCTTCCATTGCGTTTCAGCTGTTTCCACTCTCTTTGTCACCTGTCCCACCAAATAATTTCATTTCCTTTGCTCAATCTTATCATAACATTTTTAAATTTTGATTTAAAAAAAAAACCCTTTTTTTATATTTAATTTTTTTTAAATATTTTTAATATTTAATTTTATTCTTAATATTTTTATTTGTGTAAAATATTATCCCTAAATGTTCAAAAATAATTTTAAAATAAATAAAAACCATTCAAGCGGTCAATATTCAAAATAATTACTTTTACTAATGTGGCGTTATATGATTGAATACATTTATAAAACAATTTTATCCCGACAATACATTAAAATTAAATTCTATTTTTATACCTTAAAATTAGAAAATATACTTTATCATTTTAATTTAATTAGCAATTACCACCAAATTAAGTTTAGTGTAAAACTCATTGGTATAACTCTCAAGTACTTGAACAAAAAATGAGTTTGGATAAGCACTTGGATTGGATTGTACTATTTTGTACCTCTTTAGCAAATGGGTTAGCTGGAGCATTGTATCTATTGCCCTGGCTGTTGATGGTGGGGTTAGCACTTCCACCAATTGCATACATCTCCCAATGAGTATAGTCATTGTTCACCACATGGAAATACCCATGTCTACATCTGCATCACCAATAATTGGGGGAGTGGATTATTAGTGTTTAATGCCCCCCCACATTAAAGTTTTATCTTATGTAAACACATTTATTCCGATTTACCTTGGCATTCTCTGGATGAGTCCTTCTCCAAAATGGTTATAGGCAATGGTCACCTGCATTTGCTTGTCTCTTGTGTATGAGTCACTGTGGCCTAACAGAATCACCTGAATTTACAAAATATCAGCATTCATTGAGCTATCATGATAACTAATGAGCCATCCAACAAGACAAACGAAAAAGTGCATTCAATACTTAATTTCTTAGATCTGTTACATTTTTTATTTACATATTTATTATAGAAATAAACTACTATTTATAACCATAAAACTTTAAAATGCTCATAAATTTAACTATGAATGAACAAATTAGTTCTGTATCTACGAAAGATAATTTCTACATGTTAAATTTATTCACGTGTGGATTTGTTTGTATTTCGAACTTTCATAAATAAAATGACAAAGAGAATAAATTCAGATTCATTTTGAACTTTGATAGATATTTAGTAATTTAGTCATTATTATATAATCAAATAAGGTGAAAATTCAAGTGAAACTAACTTTACGTAAAATTGATAATTAAAAATAGTTAAATGATTTGACAGGTTTATACAGTGATATAGTTGAATAATGCAGAGGAAAAGCAGGGTAAGAAAAAGAAAGTACCTCATTGTGGTGGGTGAGATGGTTGTTAGAAATAGTTATAGCAGTTGAGCCCATGACAGCATCAACAAGGCCATCAGCACAATGTGACAATGAATTATGATCAACCCAAATATGGCTTGATCCAAAAATGGAGATGGCATCCCCATCAGCCATAGTCCTCCACCCGAAATGGGTGGGGGAGCTTCTCACCATGGCATTCCCAGTAGGCCTGCAGTCATGGATATGGAGACCATGGATGATGACATTGGTAACATACTGAATTGTTATGCAACCTCCATTGGCAATGTGCACATTGGCTCCTCTTCCATCAATGGTCTTGAAGCTGTTCATAATCAGCTCCTGTTTCAGCTGGATCACCATGTCCCTTTTGAACACAATCCATAGTGGCCTGTCCTGGATCACCGCGTGCCGCAATGTCCCTGGCTTTGGGTTAACAGGGTCATCATCTCTAGGGTCAGTTACAACATAGAACTTTCCGTCGCGGCCACCGATCGCATTCCGGCCGAAACCAATGCCACAATCTGCTAGTCTCTTCCTGTTTTTCTGCCAATTCGGGTCGCAGCGCCAGCAATCGTCGATTGGATTACCAGTTCCACAGGAGAAGAATCCTAGCTTCCTTCTCTCAGTGCTATTCTTCATTGCCCTGTTATGTTAAACAAACACATTATTTGATGCACCTAACATCTATAATTATCTAAAATTACACCACTAAATTAATTACTATGTCCATTAGTTTCACCTTTTTTGCAGGAAAAAAGTCTTGTATTATTGTGATAATAAAATGTACTATTTTCTATAACGTTTTTTGCTACGAGTGAAATAGAGCCGTTAGAAAATACCAAGCCCAAAGTTTATAACGACCCATTTGGGATCTTAGATGTAGAGAATTAGAAAACAATGAGAAGAAAAAATTCTGTACTCGGTGAGTGATGATAACAGGAATCATTTTAAGTGTAACGACTAAATTCTTGGATTTTTTCTAGGAATGGAAAAAGATGGTAAACATAATTCGTTTTTCTTTGTTTTCACATGGACCTTGTGATTTTATATTTTTTTTAAGGCATGACTAGTCACTTAAAAAAAATAACATTTTTAATGCTAAATTATGGCAAAGTAAGAGTTGTACTTGTACCAGTAAGTACAGCGTATTTATAGGGGAAAATAAGGATTAAGTTATAATAACACGCAAAAGAATTTTAAGCGTGAAACACGGATCTCAGAAAATGCATGTGATATGTGACCGACTAGTGAATGAGCAACAATGTGAGAGATTGGTGAGGGACAACGGTAAATGGGTAAGAAACCCTAAAAATAGGAAAAATTTAATGATGTGAATTAAAAACCCTTTCGCTTTTGGCAAAACAAGGAAATTAATGTGACACAAGAAAAATAATGGGTCAGTTAGGGGTAGAGTGTGTGTTAGGTGTCATATCACACAAGAGAGAGTAGGGGCGGTTATGAATGGACCTAGAAATGACTACTATGCCCTACTAGCACTAACACTCCATGCATTGCCCCATTTCTAAACCCATGTGAAGATAAATTAAATCATTATTGGGTTTTCTCTTTTTGTGTTAGGTTTGTTCCGTAGCTATAAATTGATATTGGTGAAAAATGTAGAAAAAAGAGACCCACATCTGAACCATGGAAACCACCTCTTCCGGGTCAGTTACAGCAGCACGTTCATTTAATTCCTCCGCCTCTTTCACCCTGAAACAAATAGTTACAACAACACAAGATCTTAATCAATGCGGTGGATACATAATAAATAATATACTACTAATTTGTGAACCATTACATGGTATTGACTAAATATATTTGAATGAATCGTTCAACAGTTTACAATATAAAGATGATTTTGTAGAAGTAGACACCACAAATAATTCTCACTTGGTAGAAAGTTTATAATTTGAAGCAGAGAACAATGAATTATCCTTCTCAACATTCTAATAGAAAAGAAAGAATTTTTTTAACATAAAATTGCAATGCTAGTGAATCCGTTATGTGAAGCAAATACATTTCCCACTATGATTTGTGGCGTTTCAAAACCCAGACAATGTAGTTCAAATATTCATAGAACAGAGAGAGAGTAGAAATGAATATACTTGAGGTCAGAGATCTGTGATGTGGCCATGGCTTCTCCAATGAGGAGCACAAAGAGCAGCAACAAGCAAGCATTGAGAACCCATTTTGCAGAAGAAACCTCCATTGAAGAATTCCACTACCCACTCCTCTCTTTCACTCAGTGATGGTGTTATGAGACAATGCTGAAGCTAAAGAGTGAGAGAGAAAGAGAAGGGTTGAAGAGAAAGATAAAGAGAAAGTGCAGAAGAGAGAAGAAAAGAAAGAAGGAAGAAAGGAAAGAGAAGAATGGTGGAGTGGACTCGGAAAACAGGTTCCAACATAAAGGCCCATTTATAGAACCAATGAAGACAAATGCTTTAACGCCAAATCTTCACGCCGTTAATCAACTGAACGTTTTCTTCGTTTGTATTCTACAGGATTTGGGGCCTGTGGGACCCGCCACTCAAACACCGTTAACTAACATCAACAAAGTCGTTGCTTTTGTTTGTTGCTTCTCATAACGCTTCTCCTTCTACCTTAACTGGCGCATTTATAATGTTCTATTAGTAACTTGAACATTTGATGTTCCATGGACAAAAAGATTTAATTAATAAATCAATTATTTATTTGTTGTGTAAGACTGAAGGTTTTCAAAACATAATCCATTATCTAACCGAGTTAATAGGACACGAATCTCAATTCAGTCTTTAAAATTTTAATTATTTTTATTTAGTCCTCAAATTTTATAAATGTGTCTCATATTAGTCTTTAAAATAATTTTTAGTTAAAAAATATTAATAGAGTGTTAAAATAGACAATCAAATGCTACTCTAAAACATGTAAAATGATGTCATTTTAGTTTTGGCATTTAAATAATTCAAAAATGATGTCGCATCACTTGTTTTATTAGGTAAAGTTTCAATAAACACCATTTATAATGTTGTTTTTTGGTTATTTGAGTATCAAAATTAAAACGACATCATTTTACAGAGTTCAATATGGCATCCGCCTGTTTATGACAGCGTTCTATTAAAGTGTATACATTGAAAATCGTTTCAAGGACTAACATGAGTCATGTTCGCAAAATTTTAGGACTAAATAAAGACAATTGAACTTTAGAGACTAAATTGAGGCTATATGCAAATTCAGAGATCAAATTGAGTATTATCTTATTATTAAACTCTTTTAATTAGTTTTATTGGTTTAAAGGTTTAATCAAAATAATTATATTATAATAAAATAATATATAAAATTATAAATAAATACACAAAAATATAATATGTTTAATTTAAACGTAAATTTAAAAAATATACAAATTAATATTATTGTTCATACTTTAAAAAAATCATTATTAATTTAAATCTATTCTAATAACAAAAGTAAAAAAAAACCAGTAAGAAAAACAATTCATCCAACAACAATAATAACATAATAAAAAAAATAACAACAACAATAATTGAACAACGTGAGCTAGTAAATAAGGATAATACTACAATGAAAAGTGTTTTTGAATAAAGAGTGAAAAATATTCTTTTATAAGAGTAAAAATTAATAAAAATATATATACAATTCACATATCTTTTATTAATTTAATGAGAATCTTTATTTTTAATCCAATTTTCCTCTTCACTAAAAAAATTTCCGGCAAATAAAAAGTTGAAACATCCAACGAGAACACCAGTAGCCAATAACAAATTAAAAAGTGAAAACAAATTGGAAAAATGGAAGCAAAGTAGGAAGCAAAGTGATGAATATAGCAAGCAGAGGATATTAGTCAATATATTGAAAACATTAAGTAAAATCTATTAAACAGCTTATGAGGTATGTAGTACTCTTAGAACAGTTTCAAAAGTAGCTTCTGAAGTATACATGCTACTCAATCAAGATATATATATAAAAAAAAAAAAGAGTTAATTAAGAAGAAGTACACAACAATGTATATTAGTTCGGTTAACAATGTTTATGTTGAATCCTCAATCAAATTGAGAGTTTTTCTATTTAAATAAATACTTACAAGATATTCTTTTCTAAAGTATTATTAAGATAAGATTGATTCAAATTACAACTGATTTAAAAAATTTTAGATAATATTTTCAAAAATCTTCCTAAGCTAAACTTGGCTTGGCATATAGTTTATAATTTACTACTTAATTTATTATCTCTAGTAATAAGTTATTTTCTAAAAAATTTTGCTTCTCTATTTTACCTGAAACATATTTAAATAAAATATAGATACAAAATTATTATTTAAATTATTAATCCTTGCATATGCGGTTGAAATTGAAAGTGAGTCCAGTTAAGTAGAATTAGATTGAGCTAAGCTAAAGCTAAACTCGCAAATTTGTTTAGCCAATTTATGTTCTTGGCTCGCTTTGCTAATAATAGAATCTAATTTAAACTTGACTCATAAAAATTTTACCGTAACATAAACATAATATGTAAATGGAAATGTTTGATAATAAAAAAAAATCAACCAAAAACAGTCATAACTTGTCTTATTTAACATTTATTAATTATTACAACAATTAATTAATGCTAAATAAAATAAATTCTGGCTGTTTTTTTGTCTACCTAACATATGTGCTATAATATTTATTATAGTGGCTATAATAACTATACAACTCTAACAATATTTAAAAGTTATTCCTAAAATTAAAATAATATCTTTTATCATTTGAAGATATTTTTTAGTTTAACAAATAAAAATAAAAAATATTATTAATATATAAAAAAATATGACTTTAAATTTAATAATATTTTTAAAATATTATTAAAATTATATATTTATTTTACAACAACAACAACAAAGTCTTATCCTACTAGATGGGGTTGGCTACATGAATCAAACGATGTCATTGAGCTCTATCATGTATCATGTCTACAGAGAGACCGTTTACATCTAGACTCGTGCTCTTCCTAGGTATTCCTCTACCTTTCATCCATTATCCATCTTCCATCTCATCCACCCACCTGATTGGGTGTTCTGTCGGCCCTTTTTTCACATGTCCAAACTACTTGAGATGCGATTCTACCATCTTTTCCACAACAGGTGTTACTTCAACTCTCTCTCTCTCTCTCTCTCTCTCTCTCTCTCTCTCTCTCTCTCTCTCTATCTCTCTCTCTCATATCTTCCTTCTTTATTCTATCAAATCGCGTATGACTATTAATTCATCTCAACATCTTCATCTCTACCATACTTAACTTATGTTCGTGCTCCTCTTTGGCCGCCTAACACTCTGTACCATAAAGTATAGTCGGTCTAATAGCAGTGTGATAGAATTTACCTTTAAGTTTTAAAGGTAATATTTTGTCACATATAAAATCAGATGTACTCCACCATTTTGACCAACCTGCTTGGATCCTATGATTTACATCATATTCAATCTCTCCATTATCTTGTATGATGCATCCAAGATACTTAAAACTTTTAATTTTTCATAGGATGTTTTCTCCAATCTTCACCTCTGTATTAGGATTTTTCTTTCGGTTGCCGAACTTACATTCCATATATTCCGTCTTACTACGGGTTATGCGCAGACCATACACTTCTAGAGCTTCTCTCCATAAATCCAACTTCTTATTTGTCTTTCCTTGGCTCTCCCATAAAGACGATATCATCGGTAAAGAGCATGCAGCATGGCACAAGCTCTTATAGGGATGGCAACGAGTCCCCATGGGGACGGGGACATGCCCCCCGTCCCCTGCCCCGTCACCATAATCCACCTCCCGTCCTACCCTGTCCCCGGCTGGGGACTTAGATATCCGCGGATATCATCCGCGGATTTTACAAATTAACCATTTCAAACACAGAACATTAACAATTTCAAGCACAGAATATTAACAATTGAACAAATCCTAAATTTTCAAATAAAAATTCAACAATAATTGTCCAAACAGAGATAAAACTCAGAAGATTAACAATTTCAAATACAGAAAATTAGTAATTGAATAAATTCTGAATTCCTAAATAAAAATTCAACAAAAATTGCAGAAATAAAGATACAAACTCAGAAGATTAACAATTTCAAACAATTTGAAACATTGAACAAATCCTAAACCCTAAATGTTGAAAAAAAAAACCCAAAAGAAACTAATCAGAGAAAGGGACTTATTGATGCGGCAATGACGAGGCTTCGGGAGGCATGATGAGCGGCGAAGAGGCTGTTGGAGGCAACGGCGATTGTGCTAGTGGCAGTGACAATTCTACTGGAGGCGGCAACAACGAGAAAGACCGATTAGGAGGCTGCAATGATGATGAACGAGCATGAAGCAGGAGACGGCGCTAATGAGGCGGCGACAGTGAGTGAGAGGGCAGTGATTTGCAATGTGAATGAGGAAGGGAGGCGGTGACCAACGATGAGACTTATATGCACAGAGACGCAGAGAACCTTGGAGTGGTTGGCGAGGTGACGAGGTGGAAGGAAGACGGTGGTGACGTTGTTGGAGAAGAGAAGCAGCAGATGGAGGCAGAGGAAAAAGGAGGTAACCGGGTCAAGATGAGGCTGCTAGGTGAGGAAGAGAATGAATTTGAAATGATACTGCTAAGGTAACATATTAGGGTTTTTAACTATATATATATATATATATATATATATATATATATATATATATATATATATATATATATATATATGGGTATTTATATAATTTTATATTCGCGGATACCTTTTTTCCTGCCCCCACCCCATTTAATATACGGGTACTCGTCCTTGTCACCTGCGGGGTAAAAACGCTCCTCATATCTGTTCTTCGGCGGGTAAATCTCTGCGGATACTCGTCCCTCCATGAGAAATTGCCATCCCTAGGCTCTTGGATATGCTCTGTGAGTACTTCCAAGAATAATGTGAAAAGGTATGGACTTAAGGATGATCCCTGGTGTAATCCTACCAATAAAAAATTTATCTGTCACACTATCTTGAGTCTTCACACTAGTTGTAACCCCATCATACATGTCTTTAATTGTACGAGTATATGTGATCCTTACTCTCTTCTTTTTCAAAGCCTTCTATAAAACCTCCCTTGGCTTCCTATCGTACGCTTTTTCCAAATCAATAAACACCATATGTAAATCCCTTTTATTACTACAATATCTCTCCATCATCCTTCTTAACATGTACGTAGATTCAGTGGTGGATCTGTCTGACATAAAACCAAATTGATTTTCTGTTATTTGTGTCTCTTGTCTCAGCCTCTATTCTATCATTTTTTTTCCATAACTTCATGGTATGACTCATGAGTTTGATCCCTCTATAGTTTTTGCAACTCTATATATCCCCCTTATTCTTGTAGATAGGTACCAAAGTACTCTTTCTTCACTCATTTAGCATATTCTTTGACCTTAAAATCTCATTAAAAAACTTGGTTAACCAATTAATACCTTTCTCACCAAGACCCTTTCAAATTTCAGTCAGAATATTATCGGATCCTACTGGCTACTGTGCTACCATTTTATATATTTATTATAGCCACTATAATAATAAATACCATAAAATCCACTAATTACTATTCTATATAAACAAATATCAATTATAATTTATGTTTCTGTTAAAACCATATATAAAAAAGATTATATAATTTTATATTTAAACATTAATATATAAATATGCTCTTTTTTATTGAAAATAAAAATTCGTTAGAAAAATAAATATTATAATTTTTTTATAAATTATAAAAAATTAAAATATATTAAAAATTAAAACGCCTAATTTAAAATTCGTTGAAAATTAATTTTAGTATTTATTTATATTAGTAAAGTTTATCTATGTTGTGTTTTAAAAATACATATTAAAATTATAAATTAAAAAATTATTAAAAATATAAAAAATTTAAATTTTTAATATATTTATTTTATATTTATTGAATAAAAAAATTTTAAAATTAAAATCTTATACTAATAAGAAAATTATCTATTCATAATAGTCTCCAAAATCCATTAACACTTGGAAAGAAAGTCACTGGCCGTGATTAGCGCGCGCCTTGGACTTACGTTTCTGCGGAATATAATCAATCTCGCGAATATAATCAATAAAATAAAATAAGAAATATGATTTATTTATTTCTGATTTGTTTATTTAATTAATTTTTTGTTTCTTAAGGCTGTCTTTATTCTTACGCGTTGTTGGTGCATACCGTTGCCGTGAAATCAGCAGGAAACTGTGATATCTGTGCTTTCTTTCTGTTTATCCACAGATTGTACGGACCAGGCTCTCCGGGATCTTCCGTGGGTCCCACCTTTCCCTACCCTCCACTTTTATAGTTTTATTCCTGCTCAAGTTTGTTAAATCATAATTTGTGGTAAATCAACTGTACAAGCCAATGTGATTTCATTTGGATTAATGTTCACTTTAATCTCTTTATCTGTAAGTAAACTATTTTAATCTTTATAAATTTTAATACATCAAAATAGTGTCTGTAAATACGAAATATAAGTTTAAACTAAAATGTTGTTTTAATCTTTAATATTAAATTAAATTTGAATTTTAAGAAAAATTTTAACATTTAAAATGTTATATTATAGATCTAAATATCATATTTAAAATGTCATATTAGTACTATATTGTTATCTCCGAAAAAAATTCTTAATTTTTTGTACTCTAGGTGATTTACTATATATCATATAAACACATATCTAAATAATTTATATTAGTTTATTAAAAAAAAAATCCTACTAGTTGCTAATATCTTAGAATATGGATCTTGGAAGTTATACGTACATAGCAAACATTTGTACTTATTGTATTATGATCTGTTGGCAATCAAAATTTAGTCTAAGAAGAATTGAGGTAAAAATATCAAAATTTTTTATATTTAGTATTGATCTAAGAAGCTAAAATATTTTTATTTATATTTAAAGTAGTTAAAATATTATCTTAAAAATCTAATTTTTAACAATTTTAAAGATTTAATATTATAATTATTCTATTATGGATCATAATATTTTAATCGCTACAAAAATTATTCTCGATGCTTTAAAGATTAATTGTTTTGATGGAACTAATTTTAAACGATGGCAAAATAAAATTATAGAAATATTAGATTTTTCTGGAATCAATTTAGTCTTAGTTGATCCTAAATCAAATGAAGATACTGAAAATTATGATTAAACTTTGAAAAATTGGAAAATAAAAAATAAATTATGTAGACATATAATTTTAAGAGTATTAAATAATAATTTATATGATATTTATTGTCATTATGTTCATAGTAAAATTATTTGGGATGCATTGGTACAAAAATATATTTATGAAGAAGAAGGTAGTAAAAATTTTTAGTTCATAATTTCAATGAATTTCAAATGGTAGAAGATAAAAGTATTTCTTCTCAACTTAATGAATTTACTAAGCTTGTAGATGAACTTGCTAAGAAAAGAGATGTTTTATCCAAAAAGTTCGTATCTCAAACTCTTGTTGATAAATTATCGAATTCATAGAAAGATTATAAAAATCATGAATTTGCAAGAGCCTATAGTGCATATTAAAATAGAGGATAAAAAGAGAACTGTGGCTAATGAATAATATAATAAAGAAGTATATGCTAAAGCTAATCTTACTAAAATTGTGCACAAAAATTATTCGAATAATGAAAATAAATTTCATAAGGTGATTAAGCCTCATTTCAAGAATCAAGAATTTAACCTCCAAAAGAAGAAAGGTACTTGTTTTATTTGTGACATAATTGGACACTTTGCATCAACTCGTAGAATGAAAAGGAATAATAATCAAGGAGATAGAAGCAATAGTAAAAGCGGAGAAGGAAAGACAATCACAAACATAGCAAATCACAAAAATGATGAAGTCATAATGGCAATGGTTTCCGAATGCTATCTAGTGAAGGACTCCAAGGGTTGAGTTGTGGATTCCGGTGCCACAAAATACATTTGTGCTAAAAATGAACTATTTTTCGAGTTTACTCCCATAAATAATGGAAATGAAGTTGTTTGCCTAGCGGGTTTTAGCAAGGTTTCCGTTTTAGGTAAAGGTAAAGTGTCAATAAAAATGACATCTAAAAAAATCCTCATATTGTCTGATGTACTATAAGTTTCGGGTTGTTTGGTTAAGGTTATGTTTTCCAATCTTAAGAAAAGAAAAATAGGTTCAAGAACATGTGATTGTGTATTTATTGGATATGCTCAAAATAGTAGTGCATATAGATTTCTTGTTATTAAAAGTGATGTACTTGAACATAACACTATAATTGAATCTTGTAATACATCTTTCTTTGAGAATATATACCCTAATAAATCAAAAGATAAAAATATTTCTAACATGTATGCTTTGTCGGATAATGTTGTTGATGAATAATATAATGAAATAAGAAGTAAGAGAGCTAGAAAGAAAATAATTTTGGTGATAATTATATTACTTATCTTGTTTTTAATGATCCTTTATCATATAATAATGTTATATCTTCTTCTGATGCTCATTTTTAGAAAGATGCTACAAATGATGAAATTGAATCTATTATGTCTAATCATACTTGGAATTAGTTGATTTACCTCCTAATGAAAAATCTATTGGATGCAAATGGGTGTTTAAAAAGAGATTAAAATCGAATGGTAGTATTGATAAATATAAAGCTAGATTAGTAGCTAAAGGTTACAAACAATAAAATGATGTAGATTATTTTGATACATATGCTCTAATTGCTAGAATTGTATCTATTAGAGTTTTATTTACTATTGCATCTATATTCAAATTTGTACATCAAATGAATGTGAAAATTATATTTTTAAATGGATATCTTGATAAAGAAATTTACATGGATGAACCCGAATGTTGTGTGGTAAAAGGTAAAAAAAAAATAATGTATGTAAACTTGTCAAATCTCTTTATATTTTAAAGCAAGCTCTAAAATAATGGCATGAAAAATTTGATGAAATTATGCTTTCTAATTAGTATGTGATTAATGGATTTGATAAATGCATATATAGCAAATTTAATGATAGTGTTGGTGTTAATGTTTGCGTATATGTTGATGATTTATCAATTTTCAGAATATGCTTAGATAAAGTAAATGAAACTAAAACATTTCTCTCTTCGCAATTTGATATAAAAGATATGGGTGTTGTAAATATTATTCTTGTAATAAAGGTAATAAGAAAAAAAAATGATAGTTTTATATTATCTCAATCTCGTTATATTGAAAATATTCTAAAAAAAATTGGATATTATGATTGCAAACATGTATCTATACCATATAATTTAAGTTTACATCTATCTAAGTATAAAGATGATAGTGTGTCTCAAATTGAATATGCTCGTATAATTGGTAGCTTGATTTATTTGATGAATTACACTAGATCTGACATTGCATATACTGTAAATAAATTGAATAGATATACTCATAATTCTAATAAAGATCATTGGATTGCTTTAACTAAAATGATGAGATATTTTAAAGGAAATATAAATTTTGGTTTATTGCATTTCGGTTATCTCTCTATTTTAGAAGGATATTTTAATGCAAATTGGATTTCTAATTTTGACAAGATAAAATCTACAAGTGATGTTGTGTTTATGTTAGCAGGAGAGGTAATCTCTTGAAAATCCACCAAACAGACATGTATTGTCAGATCAACTATGGAATCAGAATTTATAGCATTAGAGAAGGCAGCGACTGAAGTCGAATGGCTAAGAGATTTATTAATGAATATCCACTATGGAGTAAGAGAGAAATATTTGTAACTATACATTGTGATAGTTAGGCTGTTATTGATAGAGCAAAAAATAAGATCTACAATGGTAAAAACCGATATATAAGAATACGGCACAACATTGTAACAACTTATTGAAAGTTATGTAATATCCATAGATTTTGTAATGTCAGAAAAGAATTTTGCTGATCTTTTGACGAAGTCACTTGCTAGAACACTAGTAAGTAAAACATCGAAGGGATGAGACTTTGTGCCTATTGAGTAAAACTGTACGATTGATACCCAACCACTTTAATTAGGTCTTCTATGAAGATGGTTAAATGTGGTCAACGAAATCATACAAATTTTAAGGGTGGTGTTGTTTCTTTGTTTTTTGCCATACATATGAGATGTTTGGCGATGAGTTTATAGTCCCAAAATGTGGAAATGAAGATGTTAGTGCAACATACTCTTGATGGATAAACACAAAACTAAGAGTGGAGATTATGACGTCTCCTATGAATTTGGGCACTTAACTTAAATTATTACTAATTAAGAAAAAAAATCATTGAATTGTTTTATAACCATTGCATGAATTGAATTATATAAAAGGAGAAATATCAGATACAATAATATATATATATATATATATATATATATATATATATATATATATATATATATATATACCCAAAACACTCAATTTTTTTCAATCTGTAACTTGTGCTCTCTCTTTCTCAATAACATTAAGTCTTCTCAAATATTAGCAAGAGTTACTTGTAATAATTTTTTTAATTAAGAAGAAGAACGAGGTTGTGCTGCTCCAAGTGTTCCAAGAATATTGATGTGGAATTATATTCTTGATGATCCACATTTAATCTTGGAGGATTTTCATCGAAGCCATTTCACCTACGAGTAGGAAAGTAATAAATCTTTAAGGACAGTATGTAACACCCTACCACACAGAGCTTTACGCTTAAGCCGTAAAATAGAGGTAGTGTGGTATTACGACCTCTAAAATAATATTCGAGGAGTCTTGAAGGATAGTTAAAGCAAAATCGTGAAATTAAAAAAAAGTGCAACCCTCAGAAATACTATCTACTTATATATATATATATATATATATATATATATATATATATATATATATATATATATATATATATATGTAGATACTTGGAACATGGTGTCAAGGATACAAAATAATCAAGCTCCGAACTCAACCTGCGAAGCTAAGACTGGCCGGAGAATATTTACATACATATATATAAAATCCGAGTCCCAAAATACATAAAAAAAAATCCTAGTTCTCCATAAAACCTCTATGAGGTGCAAAAGTAAAACAAGTTTATAAGGAGAGTTCTATACATATGAAACAGAACAAAATATAATATCCCAAAAGTTCCACTTTGCTGCAGAGACCTCCAGACGCCTAGTGAGGTGCCTTTCGACCTGTGTAACACCCTACCACATAGAGCTTTACGCCTAGGACATAAATCAAAGGTGGTGAGGTATACGACCTCTAAAAGTAAAATACATACTTAGATATAGTTGAAATAAGTTATAACTAGGAGTCTTGAAAAAGAAGTTAAGCAAAATCGAAATAAAAATTGCGTCGCTCACGAAGAAAAGTGTAGACGGATAAGCAAGATCGAAGGGAAGGCTAAAAGACCATAAACATAGATTAGAATTTCAAAATACAAATATCAAGCTCCGAACTTGACCTGCGAAGCAAAGGCCGGCCAAAGTATGTGTGTACATACATACAAATAATCCAAAATATCCCAAACTCGTAAAACTGACAACCTGTTTCTCCAAGTCATCCTTTAAGAAGGACAAGCATAAAATACAAGATAGAGAACTATATACATATATAAATATAAATAAAATACAATCCTAAGTCCCCAAAGTTCTTCACTTTCGCAGAGTCTCCAAAATGCTCAGTGAGGTACCTCCTGACCTGCATATGAAAAGCAACAATATGTATGGAATGAGAATCGGAGGTTCTCAGCATGGTAAAGGTGCCCACATAGTTAATATAAAAGGTTTCGGGAAATCCAGAGGCAATCCTAGAACTCCGTCACTCAGATATGAACTTAAAGGAACAAACTAAACCATAAATTTGGTAACACTCTCTAAAGTATCCCAGTCTCAATCTAACTCTAATTCTACAATTCAATTTCTGTCTCATTAAACTCTAACCCTACAATTCACTCTCTGTCTCCTCCAATCTAATTGTGATCCAATCCTTCACTTTCTGTTTCCTCCATTCCTCCAAAACTCTTGTGCATAGACAAGCAATACAGACAAAGCAAACACAAGTAGGATACAGATATAACAGGTAGCAAATATAGCAGGTAAGCATAATAATCGCATAGGCAAACCCAATTAATGCACAATCAAACAAAATACACATATGCATATGATGTATGCCTGCCTATGGTTGATGAGTCTCATCTGTCGATTATAAATCCAACCTGACATCTCCGATATCTAACCCGGACATCGTCCTCTTGAAAACTGGTGAGCGGTACAGTACCATGATCCTCACTTGGTGAGCAGTAAACTCCTTGATCCCCACCATCTGTGTAGGGTAAACCACCTCGATCTCCACAGACGTTTTCAATTGAAAAACAACACAGTGGGTGGTAAATAACCACGATCCTCACAAAATATATAATTTCATATCCAATCTGGTGGGCATTAAATAACCACGATCCCCACAAAACAATTTTCTTTAAAATCGGGTGGAACATCTTAAACATAAATAAAATCAATATCAATATAATTCATTCATAAATCATAATTAAATCAACTCTTATCATTCTTTATTTTCATAGCCAACCTCCTCCTTCTCAAACTGTCTAACCATCATCATCACTTTCTTGAATCTTTGTCCGGAGCAAGTGGACGATACCACTGCATCTTACTCGGTGTCTTAAACTGTAGCCGGAGCAAGTGGACCACGCCACTGCATCTTACTCGGAGCCTCAATTTAATCAATTCCAATCTCATTTATTCATCAATCATATGTCCTTTAATCATATCTCATCAATAATTTATCATTCCTAATCAAGCAACATAGTTTCAGTTCTCATTCACGTCGTATATCACTTTATTTATACTCCGTAATTCAAATTCTCTTTTTTACAATTCTCCTCTATAGGCTCACTATCCTTCCTAGGCGAAAAACTGTGTATCGAACCCTAACGGGTAATTAAAAGAGGTTGGAGAACTAGAGAATTGGTAAGACTTCAAAAAAAAATTACTTATGCTGCTGAATCAGGTTTTCGTGTACGCGACATGGTGCCCGGTACGTGAGCCTCCAAAAACCAATGGTCTGCGTACGCAGGACTTACTCTGCATATGCGAGACGTCTGGGTAGTGTCCTCTGCCCGCATCGCGTATGATGGTCCGCGCATGCATGCCTCCTTTTTCTTCCAAAAACAGCAAAGTTGCAAGTTTTACTTTTCGCACACCAAACTTCAAATGCACATAACTCTTTCGTTTTAAAATATTTTTTGTCCGTTCTTCGAACGGCGTAAATTTCACGGACCCAATTTTCTTTTGAAAGAAAGTTTGACAAAAATTGAGGATTCAGAAGCCGAGTTATGACTCACTAAAGTTGGTCAAAAAATCAAGTTTTACCAAAACTTCAAAACTCAAGCTTTCCAAACCAAATTTAACCAAATCCTAAAAAAACCCATCTCAACCATTATCATAACTCATCAAACCCCAACTCATTACTCATCAATCATTTAAGTACCCAAAATACCAATACTTCATCATCAACTGAACATCTTATTTACCATATTCATGTATATACATAATAATTCCATCAACTCAACTACACCACATCAATTAAACATATAATCTTGATTAATCATTGCACAATCTCATTAACATAATTATTCAACTCAAATCATTGTTTATCATTCACCACACATATTAGCCACTCAATCAACAATTCAAACCACAAGTCTCTAATCCTTAATCATACATATCATCCAACTTATCATAGGGTCATCTAGCCTAAGTTTGCACGAAACCTTACATGTTATCTATGAGAAAATAAAACCATACATTGGTCAATTCCTCCCTAAGCCTGGAACACCTCAATTATCCACCGTTCCTCAAGCTCCAAAGCTCCAACTCCTCACCAATTGAATTTTCATCTCCCAGGATTCAATTCCAAGCTTTCAATATCCACCAATTTAACTCCAATTCAGAAGGATACACGATCTAATTCATACAATATCACAATAATCAACATTGAGCTAACTAAATCACCAATTTACAAGGGTTATGGTTTTCTTACCATTACTCACGAGTCAAATGGACAAAATCCAGTGATTATCCACCGTTAGAGTACCCCTAAACCATCAAAATCACAAAATCTCTCAATACTAAAATCCAAAATCACGAATTGAAGAGGGAAGAACTGGGTGAGAAAATGTGATTCCCTTACCAATTTGTTTAGTGGATTTTATAGAGAATTCTGAGACTAATGCGTGGCCGCTAACGACTCGTCAATCGGAGCTCCGAATTGAAAGTTATGGACGATTGAATTTTTGGAGGAATAAGGGTTAGGTTTTTAACGTAACTCTCTCTTCTTCAACGGATTTGCAGGAATAAAGAAGAAGAAGACCCGTTCTTGGTGTTTTATAGGTTGGGCCTTGGGCCCGGTTTGGACTCGGTCCAACCGGTTTGGCTCGTTGGCCCAATTTTGGACAAAATATTTAAAATTAGTGTTAAAATTCATATTTTAATTATTTCTACTTTTTATACTATAAAATTTAAGTTTCTAATTTCTTTAAATAATAATTAATTTATTAGTTAATTATTTACTAATTACCCAGGGTTTACAACCTGCATCTAAAAAAATACAAATATCCGTATGGAATGAGAACCGAAAGTTCTCAGCATGGTAAGGTGCCCACATATATAAGATATAAAGTCCCAGGAAAGTCAGAGGCAATCCTAGAACTCCAACACTCAGATTATAAAACTTAGGTATTTAAAATGGAAACCATAAGCAGGGATGGTTCTCTAAGGTTCTTAAACTTAACTAAACTCTAGCCCAAAACCCTTAATCCTCCGCCTTCCTCCAATCCTCCAACCCCGGTGGAATCACACAGACAAACAAATAGATAAGGCAAACACAATTAGAGTACAGATAATGCAGATAGCATATATAGCAATTAAGCATACTAATACATAAAGGCACTCCCAGTTAATGCACAAACAAGCAAATCAAATATATGCATATGATGTATGTTTGCCCTATGACTGATGAGTCTCATCTTTCGGTTATAAAGCCAACCCGACATGTCCAGCTGCTAAACCCTGGACAGTCCCCTGTGTGCGCATTTCCAAGAGTCTATGCATAGCTTTTTCTCATTCATAATTAATTTCTGCTCATTGGATGAATTTCTGGGACGTTAAAGTTTCCGGCCACCTCTTGCGACGTAGGGTCAACAGAGTATCGAGTCTCAACTTGGAGCACATGGTGGCAAGCCACTGCTCTTACCCAGGAAAACTCGTATCTCAGATAAAAAAAGTGCATAAGCCACATTATCATTCATATTCAGTCATAATCATTCATAATCATTCATTCTGGCCATAAACATCACATATACATCATATCTCTCACTTATACATAATTCATCATATTTCAAGCTTACTTGACTTCCAAGTTACCACCCCTTCCTAACTTCATCTCATCACTAAGCATACAACTAAGGTTTAGGGGGCTAAAAGAGTAAAAATAGAGGTATAAAGGTTCAAAATTATGTTTTAAAACACACAACTCATTTTGCTAAAAACAGCATTCCACGTACGCGGGCATAGTCTCGCGTACGCGAGGCTTCAATCCGAGAGGATTGGCCGCGCCACGTGCTAAATTCGCATATGCAACCCCTCAAAAATCCAATTCTCACGTACGCATACACCTGCTCGCGTACGCGAGACATCAAACCCGAAGGGAATGGCCGTGCCGCGTGCGTGTGTCTGCGTACGCGGATTCTGGAGGGTAGGCCAAATTTTTAAGTATTGCAGAATTTCAGTTTTATACACCGAACTTCTGACTCGCATAACTTTTTTGTTTTAAAACATTTTTCATTCGTTCTTCGAACGGTGTAAACTTCACGGACCCAATTTTCACATGAAATAAATTTGAAAGAGTTTTGAGGTATGGAAGCCGAGTTATAGCTTGCCGAAGTTCGGTCAAAAATTAGTTTTTCACAAAATTTATCAAACCTCTATTTTCACTAATCTTATGACTCAATACCAAAACTCTAAGCTTTTTAACAACATCTAAACATAACAATTCACATTCTAATGCTCAATTCATTTCATAGTACCCCAATACACAACTCCAATAAGCTTAACATCTTCAACTCACAATTAATCAAACTCAACCTCAAAATTCATATTCAATTCACAATCGTATACTTAACTATCATCATTCTCACCTCAAGTGCACCATAATTTATATAACGCACTTCATTATTCATAAAACTTTCATCATCATGGTTCATCATTATCAATAATTCACTAATTTCAATATCATCAACCCATTCTCAATCAACAATACAATTCAACAAATACTGCAACAATTTTAACGCAAGTCCTCATTCTCATCAATCATCATTACACATTATAACAAATTCAATCTTTCACCAAAACCACTAACATTATCAATTTCACAACGTTCAACTTATCCTAAGTCGTCTAGCCTAAGTTTTCACGACACCGTACATATTATATACGAGAAACCAAAAACATACATTGACCAATTTTCTCGTATAGCCCAAAGACAACTCAACTAAGCAAGTTCACAAGATCTACCGTCAAAATTCAGCATCCAATGCTCCCAATCAAGCTTTTATCTCCTCAATTATGTTCCAAATCACATATATACACTACCTATTTCATATCATTATAATCATACATACATACTCAATACCCAAACACATATATCAAGAAATTTAATAGAGTTTGAGAGTTCTCACCTCACCGACGGAGAATTGGGTCAAAACCTGGCAAGCTCACTAAGCTAGCTTGATCCTAAACATTAAAACCAACAAAATCTCAACATCCAATTAATATAATTTTCAAAAATTAGGGAAGAAAGAAATGAGATTCGGATTGAGACTTTCTAATCAAATTGACTACTGGACTTTGTAGAAATCAACGCGGTGGACGCGTGGCCACAAACGATACAACGATCAGAGCTCAGAACAAAAAGTTATGAGGAATTGAATAAAATCCAAAGGTTTGTAAATGTTTATATGTTCTTCCCCCTTTGCTGAACTTTCAGCGTGATTTCAGGAAGAGGGAGAGGGAATGAGCTAAAGTTCATATAGTTAAGTGGGTTGGTTGGGCCCTTGGGCTTGGTTTGTCCGGTTCGGCCCAACTTGGGTCAAATCTTTTGAAATTAGTGTCAAAATTTATATTTTAATTAACTCTACTTTATTTAACTATAAAATTTTATTTGCTAATTTCTTTGATTAATAATTAATTTATCGGTTAATTATTCGTTAATTATGCGGAGTTTACACAGTACCTAGCACGGTTCGTGGTAAATTCATTCTAATATTCTTTTAATTTATTTGTATATAAATTTTATTTATATTTAAAGTAGCTAAAATATTATTTTGGAAGTCTAATTTCTAACAAATCTTAGTCTAAAAAGACTTAAACCAATAATATTTAAAATTCTTAAATCAGTTGTAATTTGAGTCAAACTTAATCTAAAAATGTTTGAGACAATAAAATCTAAAATTTTTAAATTTTTTAGAATGAGTCGAACATAGCTAAAAAAAAAACTTGGAAAAATAATATCTTATAACACTTATTGAGATAACGAAACTCTCAATATTTATTGAAGACTATAAATTAGCAAGTCTATGTTGAATAAATACACATCATTGTCACAACAAGAAAAATGTTGAATACTGTCGGATTTAGCTCCAAACATTAGCGGCAATTTTATTGGCGGATTTGGAAATAAATTCGTCGGATAAAAAGGTTACCGTCGAATTTGATTTTCTGATGGTAAATTCACCGGCAATAATTAGAGAAAAAATATGAAAATTTGGCACAGAGATTACCGTGGGATTTACCGTCAAATTTATCTGCCAGTAAACCTTATCTAAATTCAAAATGCGCGGCCTCTCCCCTCACTTTCGAGAACACCACCATTCTCTCTCCCTCATTCTCCTCTCTCTTCTCTCTCCCCTGCAACATCCTCCGGCATCCCCTCCGGCCACCCTCCATCAGCGCTGCCCACCTCCATTATCGTCTAAAGTCTATGTCAATTTGTTTGGATCGTGTTTCGTTGCCTCAAACGAAGTTGCTCTATCTGTCTCTGCCACCATTGGAAGAGCTGTCACTACCGCTCCCTCTATCACCAAAGCTGTCCGTCGTCTAGGTAGGTTGCCATCATCTCTCTCTCTATTCCATTCTGTTTTCATTTTTTTAAAATAAAAAATCCTAACCCCTTTTTTGTCTTAACTCTTTTTTCAAACAACCATTCAGGTCTACCTCTGTCTCTGGTTCTTTTGCCAGCGCTGCTTCATTGCTCCATTCAGGTAAGTTCTTCACTGCTTTTTCTACAATTTTTATCATCCTGCAGCTGTTTTGTATTTGGATATCATTCATTGTAGAATGTTAAAGGATTTTGGATTGGAAATGTTATCTATTTCAATACTTGGATATTTAGATAATAATTGTTCTGAAATTTATACAAATAATGGTATTGATACTGTTATTTTTGCTTGAGTATTTGATGCAAGTTATTTGTTAGAATTTTGAGTTTCAGTGGCCTTAATGTTAATTTTATGTTGAGGTAGTTCGCACTATGCTTGTGGTTTGCTGTGTGATTTTTTTTATTTGTCCATGGAACATATTCTAGTATTGCAATTGATCCGGAGTCAGGGTTGGCAATGGGTAGGGTAGGGTAGGGTTTAGACTCTACCCTAACTCTACCCGCGGGTTGAAAACTTACTTAAAACTCTACCCTATCCTATCCGCGGGTTGAGAATCTCTCAACCTTAACCTTACTCGCACCCTAAAGTTCTAAACCCTACCCTACCCGACCCTACCCGCAGAAACAAATTTTTTTAAACAAATATAAAATTCAACCATTCCAAATTTCATACATATTAATAAAATAGAAAATAAAAAACTAAGTTCAAATTAAAATTAAAAACAATAAAATCTTAAAGAAATCCAACGTAAAATTATAAATAATATGATCATCAATTAACTTAGTGATTATTTCAAGTTTTTATAAGAAGAAGATTGTGAGTACAAGACTCACTTTCTTTACTACATACATAACTTTTACATATATATTATATAATATTTTAAGGGTGCGGTTAGGGTAGGGTAAGGTATACCTTAAACCCGTACCCTACCCTACCCTACCCGAACGGGTTGGTCCGGATTGAGTACCCGCGGGTAGGGTATATATTGCCAGCCATATCCGGAGTGCATTACAAATTATATATGTATGTGGCACATCTTTCTTAGTCTAGACTAGCATTTTATTGTTACATTAAATTAAGTATTGTTTGGTGCAAAATAGAAATCATAGATTTGTTGGGGCTAAAAAATTTAGATATGGAAGTGAAATGAGTGATATACCTTAACATTGTAATTTTTTGTGTTTTTTAAAACTGTTGGATGTACACAAATCGGACCCTCTGATTTGTGTTTAAAAAATTTTAAAAATTTGGAATACACAAATCGGATCCTCCAATTTGTGTTTAAAAAATTTGGAGTACACAAATCGGACCCTCTGATTTGTGTACCCCAAATTTTTTTCATTTTTTAAACACAAATCGGAGGGTCCGATTTGTGTACCAAAAATTGGATGGTCCGATTTCTATACCTCTTACAAATTGGACGGTCCGATTTTAGCTTCTGACACCGCAGTTGCGTAAAGCACCCATACATTCCATAACAGCGTCCTACACCATTCTCTCTTCCATATCTAAATTAAAAAATGATTTGTTGGCACATCTTATTTTCTGTCATGATTAGAATGATTTATATGGACCTGTGAAGCCAACAGTTGATAATAAAAATGAGTATATATAGTAACTCATTCTCTTTCAAGTAATTCATACATAGGTTGCACATTATTTTATCTACTGTTTATTATTGATTATTAATTTATTGTCTTTGTAGTTCTTTTATCTTTTTTATTCTTTGTTGTTTTTTTATTGGACTCTCTTTGGTTGTTGCAGATTTTTACAAAATAACAATTTAACAGGTCAAATTCTATCAAACTTAATTAAAGAACCAGGACTGAACATTGGGTAACTAAGAAAACCTATTTACTTTTAAACTTTTAGAATTGTCTCAGATGATTAATATTAATGATAGTTGACAATAAAACTTTTGTTGGTTATGAATTAGTATTTGATTTGGCTATTGTATTGCCTTAATTTATGACAATATATGATTGATGTTGTGGACGTTAAATTAGTTAATTGTTAGTTATTAGTTAATTGGTGTATTTTAAATATGATTTTCTTACTTAATTGAATTCTCTTTTTCTTTAATAAAAAACTTTGATATTTAAATTTATTTGTGAATTTTCAACAAAAAATTATAAATAAATTATTATAAGAAATTGTAAAACTTTGAATTTTTTTAGTTCATAAATTATTAAATTTAAATATTAAAAATTATATATTGAATTTTCAAACAAATTTTTTAAAAAATTAAAATATAAATTTACTGTTTGATTTATCGAGCGAAAAATCCGACGATAACAAGCTCTAGAATTTTGCAATTAAAATTTATATCCACCGTTAAATCTACCGGTAATCAGCGGTGGACAAAAAAATCCACCCATAAATAATTACCGGTGAGATTTATGCAGTCGAATTTATTCCGACGCTAAATTCGACGGTAAACAGTTTATCAACGAATTTTTTTTATAAATTCACTGATAAATCTGACGATATTCTACGACTTTCTTGTAGTGTTTGTTCTCTCTTCTCAACTCTTCTACATTTCTATGTTAAGCTTTTTTACCATAGAAATTGATTTCTAAAATTAAACTAAAGTTTTCTTAAAATTTAAAACTAAAACTAATTACTTCTGCTGCTCACAAATCTTCAAACTTCATAAGTTATGGTTTTTTTTTTATTATTATTTTAAGTTTTAAGCACGATTCAGACTTTTTTTTTTCTTACATTTAGCCATTTTAGAATCTAGCCTCGAACCATAGTAAGGGTCTGTTTGGAAAACTCCAAAAGCTACTTTTTTTAGTTTTTGATTTATAAAAAGTTACATTAATAGTGTTTGGTGCAATTTTTTAGATAAACTTTTAACTTTTCAAAAAGTTATTTAAAAATTTTTAAAAAAGTTAAAAAAATGTGACTTCTCCTATTTTCAAAAGCTATTTTATCACTTTTATTTAATACACAACTTTAAAACAAGGATTTCTATAATAACTTTCCAAACACAAAATAACTTATTTAAAAGTTGTTATTAATAAAAGTCCTTATATTTTAAGCTCTTTTTTCAAAAGAACTTATTTAAGAAGTTTAGCTAAACTAACCCTAAAAGTGCCATCTTTCACAAGTTTTTCCTTAACATGATAATGAAATATCTCCAGAGATTAGAGGTGGCAAAAATAAAAAAGGAATAAAAGAATTAGCTAATATGTACTAAAAATATATATTAAAATTATTAATTAATTTTTTTTTATAAAAAAGATATCAAGTTTAAATTTTAATATATTTGTTATATATTTATTAAATTAAAAATTAACAAATTTCTATTAGTAATAATCTTAACATATGATTTTATGACACACAAATTAGATAAACAAAGAAAAAATCCAGCGAAATAGATATAGATGGAGATTACTCGTCACCATAATTAAAATGGAGAATCGCTAAGAGTCTCACAGAGACAAAAATCCAACCCACTAATAAATAGGAAAGGAGACCAAAGAGGAGGAACTCACCCATAAGAATCTATTATATCTTCGTCGAGTTAAACCTTAAAATGGTCTCGAGATTGACGTGCATGCACTAAAATCGTTCATATGAGATTCTAATTACATCAATTACGTCTCTGAGATTGAAAAAAATACACCATATTAGTCTCTAACCTATTTTTCATTAACGATGTGATAACATGGCATGATGATGTGGTGACCAGTGACACGTAGCATGCTAACGTGGATGGTTGTGCCACGTGTCACAATGTTATTTGGCCACATGTCCGTTTGTGCCACGTGTTGCAACAGTATTCGTCCACGTGTCATCCATTATGTCATCGTTGTATATGCACCAAATTAATCCTTCACTTTGCATTAAGTGACTCATTTTAGTCCCTGAAATTGAATGTCGTGCACCAAACTAGTCCCTTCACCAATTTTTTCTCATTTTTTTAAATTTAAAATTTTAATATCTTGGATACACTAATTTCAATTCTATTTTTTCATATATCGTTTAAATACAAGTGCTTTCATAAATTTTTTTTCAGATTTTACTTTTTAGTTTTAATTATATAATTTTTTTAAATAATTTAACAATGGTAAATTTTGTAATATATAAGTATGTTAGTATAAAAAAATAATTATATGATTGATTAGACATTTTTTCCATAAAAAATGTGTTTTTAACAATAAATTAATAATTAAAATAAACATTTTTTTCTTATGAAATACACATTTTCGTTACATGTAAATGAGCTAGATTGAAGGCACTTCAAGCACCCTCACTACCATCTTTGACCTCTGCAGTCTAGACGAAAGAGGTCGGAGATGGTAATGAGGGAAGCTTGAAATGCCTTCACGTCAACTCCAAGACAGCGGTTATTAGGGGAATAGGGGTATCTGCAAGAAAAAAATATTTTATAAAAGTACTAAAAGAGGTCAGAGATGGTAGTGAAGTGCTTGAAAAGCCTTTACGTCAACTCTAAGTCAGCAGTTAGGGTATTCGCAAGAGAAAAAATATTTTATAAAAACACTTTTATTTAAAAAATATGTGAAAAATAGAATTAAACTTAATGCATTAAAAAATATTGAGAATTTTGAATTTTTAGAAAAAAAATGAGAAAAAAAACTAGTGAATGGACTAATTTGGTGCACGACATTCAATTTCAGGGACTAAAATGAGTCACTTAATACAAAGTGAGCGACTAATTTGATGCACATACAACGATGACATAATGGATGATACGTGGATGAATACTGTTACGACACGTGGCACAAATGGATACGTAGCCAAATAACATTGTGACACGTGGCACAACCATCCACGTCAGCATGACACGTGTCACTGGTCACCACATCATCATACCATTACACGTGGCCAAATCATGAAGTGACACGAGTCACTTACAGTCCACGTCATCATGCCATGTCATCACGTCGTTAATGGAAAATAGGTCAGGGACTAATATGATGCACTTTTTTCAATCTTAGGAGCATAATTGGTGCAATTGGAATCTCAAAGACAATTTTAGTACACGACACCAATCTCAGAGACCATTTTAAAATTTAATTCTATCTTCATCATAAAATAATTAAATATCTTATTCTATATATACTACTCACTTTCATAAAGAATTTTATATGTTGAGAATAACCTAAATTTAGAATGATATACATATATTTTTATGTTTTTATAAAATTAATGGCTTACAAATTTTTACCTTTTAAGTTGGATTGTTCCGTGTTTTATATATATATATATATATTTGAAATTTTTAAAAATAATTTTCTACATTGAGAAGAGAAAGGAGAAGATCGGTTGTTTGGAGTTTGGGGGGAGGGGGGAGGAGGTTAGGGGAGGCCGGGAGGGAATTTTTTTTAATAGGGCATTTGTTTAAAATGACGTTATTCTAGTGTCAGCATGATATTTTATTACACTTTTGATGACATGTCATTTTAAGTGGTTTTTAAATTTTTTTCTTATTTATTTTTCTAGGTTTTAATTAAATTTTTTATGTTTTTTAATAAAATTTAATAAATAATCAAATATTTGGAGTTGGAATAGTATTTTTATGTTTATAGGAATTTTGCGCTAAAGAAATAGCAAAAATCAAGGCTTTTTCACAAAAAAAAGCACAAAGAGAATAAAAGCGTAGCTCAAGAAACGTGGCCCAAGAAGCGTGACCTAAGGAAAATGAAGACACCTGCACAAGAGGCATGCCTGACAAGAAGACACTGTAAACGAGATAAGATTAGGTGACGTATTTTTTTAATAATTTTTAAAATTATTTATTTTAGTAAATAAAATATTTTTTTTAATTTATTTAAATAAGAGTAAAGTATCGTTTTTGTCCCCAACGCTTGGGGTAAGTCCTATTTGTGTCCCTAACGTTTAAATCGTCCTATTTGTATCCTTAACGTTTATAAAAGTGATTCAATGTTATCCTACTATCAATTATACTAACAAATCAGATTATATTTTTCAATTATTCTCACTTGGATGCATTCATTCTCAATTAGGTCTCACTTGGATGTGCTCGATTTTGATCTTATACCCACTATTTGTGTTTAGATTCAATTATGTCCCTAGAAAAGTGAATTATGTAAATTTTATAGGAATTAGTTTCAACATTTGATGAGCTATTTTTCGGAGTAGATCATCGATTCTATCCCAGATATTTGTATTCTAACTTCAAGAAAAGATTTTTAAAACTCAAACTAAAGTGCTCATGATGTGTAATTGACAGCAGGATAACATTGAATCACTTTTACAAACGTTAGGGATACAAATAGGACGATTTAAACGTTAGGGACAAAAACAATACTTTACTCTTTAAATAAAAAGTCTCTATTATTCTACCGTGGCCCCTAATCGTTGTTCAAAATAATAATTCACTCTTCATTGATTAAAAATGACAATGCGGTCCCTAACTATTAACTCCGTCAAACTTTTATGATCCTTTTATTAAACTCTTCATCCAAAGTTAATAGATCTTGTTTATGTATAGTATTAACTTATTAAGTGTTAAGGAACCATTTCAATAGATATAACTTCATCTATCATGTTAACAATACGTCATAATAAAGTAGGACAAGTAAACCCTTAAAAAAAATTTTAACGAGACATTTAAACTCCTAACTAATTATAAATATAAACATATAAATTCATAATGAATTATAAAGTAGGACAAGTAACCATAATTTTCAATAATATATTGTATTTGCTGTACTAGTTGTTGGTCTTGATTGGTGGTAGCCTCCGTTTTTTACTCCTCTGTCTCTTTTTTCTCTGCAAAGCCCTTATATGAGCGCAGTAAAAGTTAACTCATCAAGTTCAATTCTCTTTAATCTATCATTCTCTTCTTGATTTCCAATGCAAATTTCATGTCTCCATCTTTACAATTTTTATCGATTAGTTTTATGAACGTGATCTTGTCAGGCTTTGAACCTCTCTCACTCATCTCATTCACAAGCTTCCTTCTAATCGCAGATATTACAAAGGTTATTGATCAGCGCATTGTACGTGATCAAGTCTGACCTAATGCTCTAATTGATCATTACCTGAAAATTCTTCAAAACCAAATCAATTTTTTATATTTGCATTTCTCATCAATCAAAGTGATGAGTAACACCATTCGAGTTCAACTCTTTCTTGCACATTTCATCTAACCAAATTCCTGCAACCTAAGAAGAAGAAAAAGTAAGGAACTGAGATTACTACCAACCAAGGCCAACAACTAGTGCAGCAGCAGATACAACGACTTGTTAAAATTTAGGAATACTTGTCCTATTTTATGGTTCATTATAGATTTATGTATCTATGTTTATAATTAGTTAGGTGTTTAAGTATTTTATAAAAATTTTTACAAGGATTTACTTGTCTTACTTTACTGTAGAGTATTGCTGACACAATATAGAGTGTTTTACCTTTTAGAATAATTTTTTGACACATAATCAATTAACATTATACGTAGGCAAAATTTGTTAACTTTAAACGAAGAGTTTAACAGAAAGACCAAAAAATCTAACGAAATTAATGGTTAAAAATTGCGTTGTCATGTTTTAATTGGTGAAGAGCAAATTGTTATTTTAAACAATAGTTAAGAATCGAGGTGGTTTTTTCTCTAAATTTTAACATTATTACTACTAAATTGAATTATATATGTTGTGAAAAGAGTAATTATAACCTTAAACTTTTGTGTCACTAAAAACCTTAAATACAATATGTAATAATTTAATTTAAACGCTAAAAACCAACCGCAATCTTTTTCATATGTATGTTATGTACAAGTCTACAAAGAGAGTAAATCAATCGGTGTCTTATATTTCATTTCAAGTTTTCAAAAGCATGAAATTCAACGCTCAAAAGTTGAAATCAACTTCTTTATAGGGGTAACTTCTCACATCTAATCTAGATTTGTTCCAAATAAATTAAAAACATTAACGAGAGGTCATGTATGTGGCTTTTTTAATTTAAATAAAATAAATTAATTATTTACTCAAATATATTGAAATATACAATTTTGTTATAAAATAACTAAATAAATAAATAAATAAGGAAGATGTAACAAACATAAAGTAAAGAAATATAATTAGATAACAATATTAACCACAATTACTATCTCAATAAAAAAAAATGATTAATATATTTACTAATATTATATACCAAGAGTAAGAGAGATGAGTATTTAAAATACTTGTAAAATAAAGAAAGAGAGAAAATATAAGAGAGAGAACAATGCTATTATTGATGCTGTGTAAAGAGAGAGAGAGAGAGAGAGAGAATAGTATTTGTTATTGATTGTAGTGTGTTACATTCACGGAGGTTTTATAGGCTTATGGAGGGAAGATTGTCAACCTTCATTTATTTCATTCTCTTTTGAGAATGTAAACTTTATATAGGAAATGGGCATCCACGTCCCATTCCTATCACAACACTCCCCCTTGGATGACCATTTAGGATTGTTGCCTCGTTAAAACCTTACTAAAGAAAAACCCAGTGGGAAAAAAATCTTAGTGAAGGAAAAAGAGTACAATATCCTTTAGTGATAGGGACTGCCTCATTAAAAACCTTGTCAAGAAAAACCCAATGGGAAAAAACCTGACCAAGGGAAAAAGAGTACAGTCTCCCCCTCTTGTCGACATCGGTTGATGTCTCGAAATCGGCGCATCCCAATCTCATGTACCAATCTTTCAAAGGAGGATTTTGGGAGTGACTTCGTGAATAAATCTGCCAGATTGTCACTTGAACGGATCTGTTGGACATCAATTATCCCTTGATTTTGAAGGTCATGAGTGAAGAAGAATTTGGGAGAAATATGCTTTGTTCTATCACCTTTGATGTATCCACCCTTAAGTTGAGTAATGCATGCTGTATTATCTTCAAACAGGACAGTTGGAGCTATCTTATGATCAATCAGTCCACATGATGACAGAATATATTGAATCAGACTCCTCAGCCAAAAACACTCGCGACTAGCTTCATGAATCGCCAGTATTTCAGCATGATTAGAAGAGGTTGCTGCTATCGTCTGTTTCGTGGACCTCCATGATATAGCTGTACCACCATATGTGAATAGGTATCCTGTTTGAGACCTCCCTTTATGTGGATCAGACAGGTATCCGGCATCTGCATAGCCAACTAGTTGTGACTTGGATCTATAGGGATAAAACAATCCCATATCAACCGTCCCATGAAGATATCGAAAGATTTGTTTGATTCCACTCCAATGTCTTCTGGTTGGAGAGGAACTATATCTTGCTAGTAAATTCACAGCAAATGATATATCGGGTCGCGTATTATTAGCAAGATACATTAGCGCTCCAATGGCACTAAGATATGGTACTTCAGGACCAAGGATATCTTCATTTTCTTCTTTAGGACGGAATTGATCCTTTTTCACATCCAAAGATCTTACGATCATTGGGATACTTAATGGATGTGACTTATCCATATAAAATCTTTTCAAGATCTTTTCTGTGTATGTTGTTTGATGAATAAAGATCCCACTTTTTATATGCTCGATCTGCAGGCCGAGACAAAATTTAGTCTTTCCAAGATCTTTCATCTCAAACTCTTCTTTTAGAATTTTTATAATTGTTGGAATCTCTTCAGGAGTCCCAATGATATTTAAATCATCAACGTACACAGCAATTATAACGAATCCAGATGCAGATTTCTTTATAAAAACACACGGACAGATATCATCATTCTTGAATCCGTTTTTGGCCAGATACTCAGTAAGACGATTATACCACATTCGTCCAGATTGCTTTAGACCATATAAAGATCTTTGCAATTTGACTGAGTATAACCCTTGCGAATATTCATTGGATGGTTTAGATATCTTTAGTCCTTCAGGGACTTTCATATAGATATCCCGATCTAATGAGCCGTATAAATAGGCTGTTACCACATCCATTAAATTCATATGCAGTTTATGATATGCACATAAACTGACCAAATAACGCAATGTTATCGCATCCAATACAGGGGAATACGTTTCTTCATAATCTATACCGGGCCTTTGTGAAAAACCTTGTGCCACAAGTCGGGCTTTATAGCGCACAACTTCATTTTTCTCATTTCGTTTTCTCACAAATACCCACCGGTATCCAACAGGTTTTACATCTTCTGGTGTACGGACTACAAGTCCAAAGACTTCACGTTTTGCAAGTGAGTCTAACTCAGCCTTCATGGCTTCTTTCCATTTTGGCCAATCATTCCTTTGTCGACATTCTTCGACTGATCTTGGCTCAAGATCCTTACTTTCATGCATGATATTTAATGCCACATTATATGCAAATATTTCATTGACAATTGTCTTATTTCGGTCCCATTTCTCTCCTGTAAAGACATAATTTATCGAGATCTCGTTATTTTCACAATTTTCAGGTACCTGAACGTCTTCTGGCGTTATATCAGAATTTTGGACAACTGCCGGTGTCTTTACTATGTCTTTTTCAACAGGAATCGTATTTACTTTTTTTCTCTTTCGAGGATTTTTATCTTTGGAACCGACAGACCTGCCACGCTTCTGGCGTGTATTTGCTTCCGTGGCTATTTGCCCTACTGGGACATCAATTGGAATTGGGGCATTTTCCGCCCTGCCACGCTTCTGGCGTGAATTTGCTTCAGTGGCTACTTGTCCTACTGGGACGTCAATTCGAATTGAGGCATTTTCCGCTGGTATGTAAGATTTGGTTATCCTCTTTGTATCGGAAAATGCATCAGGCAATTCATTTGCTATTCTTTGCAAATTTATAATCTTTTGAACTTCTAGTTCACATTGCCCTGATCGAGGATCTAAATGCATCAACGATGATGCATTCCAATTAAGTTCCTTTTCAGGAAGCTTATTCTCTCCCCCTAATGTTGGAAATTTTGATCCATCAAAATGACAATCCGCAAACCGGGCTTTAACACATCACCAGTTTGTATCTCAAGATACCTCACTATAGAGGGAGAATCATATCCAACATATATCTCCAATTTTCTTTGGGGTCCCATTTTGGTGCGATTAGGTGGTGCAATGGGAACATATATCGCACACCCAAATATTCTTAAATGGGAAACATTTGGCTGCTGGCCAAAAGCTAATTGTATAGGAGAGAATTGATGATAACTCGTTGGCTTCAAACGAATAAGTGCTGCGGCATGTAAAATAGCATGCCCCCAAACCGAGGTTGGGAGATTTGTTCGCATAAGCAAGGGTCTAGCAATTAATTGGAGGCGCTTAATAAGTGATTCTGCTAACCCATTTTGTGTGTGAACATAAGCTACTGGATGTTCAACACTTATTCCATTAGCCATACAATAAGCATCAAAAGCTTGGGAAGTAAATTCACCAGCATTATCAAGACGAATTGCTTTAATTGGATTTTCTGGAAATTGTGCTTTTAATCGAATAATTTGAGCCAGTAATCTCGCAAACGCCAGGTTGCGAGAAGATAATAAGCACACATGTGACCATCTCGAAGATGCGTCTATCAGGACCATAAAATATCTAAAAGATCCACATGGTGGATGAATAGGTCCACATATATCACCTTGAATCCTTTCCAGGAATTCAGGAGACTCAAATCCAATCTTTACTGGTGATAGCCTTAAAATTAACTTTCCTTGAGAACATGCAGCACAACAAAATTCACTAGTTTTAAGAATCTTCTGGTTCTTTAGTGAATGTCCATGAGAGTTTTCAATAATTCTTCTCATCATGGTTGTTCCCAGATGACCCAATCGGTCGTGCCAAGTTATGAATTCATTTGAGCTAATAAACTTCTGGTTTACAGTGGCATGTGATTCAATTGCACTAATCTTGGTATAATACAACCCAGATGAAAGTGAGGGTAATTTTTCTAATATAACTTTCTTATTTGAATCATGAGTTGTGATACATAAATACTCATGATTTCCCTCATTCATCGTCTCAACATGATATCCATTTTGGCGAATATCTTTGAAACTCAACAAGTTCCTCAGAGACTTGGTAGATAATAGTGCATTATTTATTATAAATTTTGTTCCTCCAGGAAACAAAATTATAGCTCTTCCGGAGCCTTCAATCACATTGCCTGAGCCAATAATAGTATTAACATATTCCTCTTTTGGCACAAGATGGGTAATATATAGTACTTTTAAGAATAGTGTGCGAACTTGCACTATCTGGAGGGCAAATATCTTCAGAATATGTCCTTGCGATTTTTCTTCAAAAATAATAATAATAATAAAATGAGCAAAAGTATATGCACATTAAAAATTATTCACATGAATGCTTAACAAACATATACATATATCAAACTATTCCATCATTGATCAAATAGCCAATATTTCTTTCAAGATCCTCAAAGAAATTAGATACATCATAATGAGTGGTGGAATTTTCATTATTTGAAACAAAATTTGTTTCCTTTCCTTTGTCATCCTTTTTTTTTTTAAGGATGCTTGATAAAAATCAACTAGATGCCTTGGGGTACGACAGGTACGTGACCAATGGCCCTTTCCACCACAACAGAAGCATTTATCCTCAATTGATTTACTTTGCCCATTGTTTCTTTCTTTATCCCACTTCTGATGAGATGTTTTCTTGTGAACATAATTTCTTTTTCCTTCCATAATTTTTCTTGTTACTAAAACCTTGCCATTTACCTCTTCTAGGGTAATTTGCCGCATTTACTTCAGGAAATGGGGCGGCGCCAGCTGGGCGCGCTTCATGATTCTTTAAAAACAACTCATTGTTGCATTCAGCAATAAGAAGGCAAGAAATTAACTCAGAATATTTTTAATTTCTTTTTCCCGATACTGCTGCTGCAGGAGCACATTCGAGACATGGAAGGTCGAGAAAATTTTCTCTAACATATCGGGCTTGAGGAAGTATCACATGATTGTACCTTTCTTCAAGGTCTTTCTACAGATCTGCAGGATCTTTTAATGTGGGATATTCATTTTTCAATCATACTTCAAGATGACGATGAAGGAAAAATATGACTTTGGCTTTATCCTTCTGGGATGTATTATTTTCAGCCTTAATGGTATCTTCAAGATCCATTGAATTAAGATGGATTTTAGCATCTAGTATCCATAGTAAATAATTGTTTCCAAATATATCAAAAGCATTATATTCAAGATGAAAGAGTTTCGACATAATAAAAATTTGTTACCTGGAGTCTTCTTAAAATTTCGTTAGAGTTTCGTGCTGATAACGTGTTATAAAATAACTAAATAAATAAATAAATAAGGAAGATGTAACAAACATAAAGTAAAGAAATATAATTAGATAACAATATTAACCACAATTACTATCTCAATATAAAAAAAATGATTAATATATTTACTAATATTATATACCAAGAGTAAGAGAGATGAGTATTTAAAATACTTGTAAAATAAAGAAAGAGAGAAAATATAAGAGAGAGAACATTGCTATTATTGATGCTGTGTAAAGAGAGAGAGAGAGAGAATAGTATTTGTTATTGATTGTAGTGTGTTACATTCACGGAGGTTCACCTCCTATTTATAGGCTTATGGAGGGAAGATTGTCAACCTTCATTTATTTCATTCTCTTTTGAGAATGTAAACTTTATATAGGAAATGGGCATCCACGTCCCATTCCTATCACAACAAATTTTACAATTTTAAACATTTAATTACATTTTCCCTGGCAAAAAAACAAACAAAAAACAGTAAATACAAAGTCTTCACAAGTGTTAGTAGCAAAAACAGGACAGAATCCTTTTTTTCAATTTCACTTTTTCTGAAAGAGAAAATCAGGAAGAAAATATGCCTCCATTTGTGCTGTGAATGCCAACGGAAACCAGGAAAAAAAATTAAAAATATGCGCCTATACATTCAACCCTTTTTTTTTTTTTTGGGTTTGGACATGAGAACTTTTCTATTATAATCAAAAGTTTCGTAATGGGCCAATTGGATTGTTCACAGATAATTGTCTCACCCATAAATGTTAAGGCACAATTTTTGGTCTAGGCCACATAGTTTTGAGCGAATGTAACTTTATTCTTCAAGAGTCCACGAAAAAAAAGGCGAGACGGGACCATAAAGTACGATTGTGGTGTTTGGTCTCGAAAATAGTGTTTGAAAATTATTAGTTTTTGGAAGAAAAAAAAGAAAATTATTAGTTTACTCTGTGGCAGGTAAAAAAAATAGTTTTTACAGAAAGTACTAAATTAGAAAATAATATTCTTGTGAAGGTGAAAATCCATTTTTTTCAAGAAAAGATTAGTATAATGAATTGTATTTGACCGATGCTAACGAAAAAACTTTGGTTGTATTGACCATTGACTTATAATTTCGTTATCCCGCAAATAACATAGCAGCCAACCAACTTGGGTTGGTCGAGTGGTCAGTTCACTCGTCCGCTTAAGCGAGTGTCAGGGATTCGAATCCCATCTTGTGCATGCAGCAACCTATTGGCCAATGACAGACTCTTAAATAGAGTTTCGATCCGCGACAGATTAGTTCTTTGCCTGTCGAGCTAAAGAATACCGTGGGCAACCAAATAACATAGCAGCCCTAGTGATCGCGAATGCGGCATTGGTCGATGAATACTTACATCATAAGTGACTAAGTGAGGCTTTGAGGGACATTGATATTGTTTCTTATAATGGGAAAAACCGTACGTCGTCTGAATGATATATATATATACTCCTTTGTCCTTTCACTCTTACGTCAAATTCTAAATAATTACGGTGTGGCTGCTATGCTAACTAGCTGAGACTTTCCTTTTGCATTGACTTGGCTTGTACTTCTCTATATTAATTGATAGTGAATAGTTGATATAACATTTATTTATTGTGTAATGATTTAGACAACAGTTTTATGATACATCCAAAATTTTTTTTAATAAAATTCAATTAAATTGGTCTAAATTTAATAAAACTTATTCATACAATATGCGTTTAAATAACGATATTTTTTTTTTGATATTTTTTCTACTCTTTTTTTTTATTAGTGGTATTGTTACGTTTTATTTTTATTTTTTTATTTTTTCTCTTTCTTATGTAAAATTATAGTTATTTATTTTTCTTTGTTTAATTTTTTTTATTTTATTTCTCTTAAGAGAATGAAATAAAAAAAATTATGAAAAAATAAAATTAAAAAAAGAAGAAGCAGCAAAAGATGAACAGAAAGAAGAGAAAGAGTTTTGAATTATGCATAATTTATCAGAAAAAATAACACCGAAATTTTTAATAATAACACATAAATTTCTTAGTTTTGACACTAAAATTTTGTTACAAAAATTTCTTCTTTAATGCTATATTTTTTCTTTTTTTTTATTATTCTTTTTTTCTCTGTTACTCTTATTTCTTTTTTTTAGATCAGAGCATTACTTCTTATATTAGATTTGAATGAACATGTATGTACTGTATTGCAATCTTATTTAGTTGAATAAATGTAGGTTTCTTCTCTTCTTACTAATTTTGTAGCATTATATGTTTCTTTTTCTTCTTTGTTTGATTTTTTCTTATTTTTATTTTTGTTAAAAAAATAAAACAAGAAAAATTATGAGAAAGTAAAACAAGAAAGAAAAGATGAAAAGAAGAAGAAGAAGAAGAAGATGATGATGATAATGAAAAAGAAGAAGAAGAAGGAGGAGGAATTTTGAGTTATCATTAAGTAATTTCAGTGCATCCTATATATAAATAAGGCGCATTCTAGTTTGAACTTGTTTTAAACTGAGTTTGTTTGTGTGTCGTGAATTTTGGTACATTATGAATTTGAACTGTTATACATATAAAAAGAAGACGATGATGATGACAAAAACGATAACGATAACAATGATGATAATAATGATGGAGGAGAAGGAGAAAAAGGAAGGAGGAGATCGAAGCAATTCAAATGAGAAAAGAAAGTGGAGGTGGTGGTGTAGTGGTGGTGACAACGGCGATAATAAAAGAGAAAGATAAGAAAAAAGAAGAGGAGGTGGAGGAGGAGAAGAAGAAGTAGCAACATCAGTGGGGAGGAGGAGAAGAAACAACAACAGCACCACGTGATGTCATGTGAAAAATGGTTATAACAACTTAGTTGGCTTAATTAGATATTTTGTTTAATTGTAAAATTTTATTCTTTAGATAAATGTTCTGAAAATCAAATTAAGAGTTGAGCCACTCTAGTTATTAATTTATTAGAATAATAATTAGTTCTATTGAAATTCAATAAAAAAATCAAACAATAATAAAATAATATATAAAATTACAAATAAACATACAAAAATATTGATATATTTTAATGTAAATCCTTAAAAATACACAAATATAAAAAAACACCGATTAAAGTTTTACAATCTCATGTGAGTATACAAACATGCAACACAACAACAAAATTAAATAAATTAGTAATTCAATTAAGAGTCACAACACTAATTATTATTAAAATTTAGTAAATTTACAGCCCAACAACTACAAACCAAATTCAACAACAACAACTTTAAAAAAACTCTAACAATAATAAAATAAAAGGAAAGAGAGGAATAAAAAATATTTATCCAAAATGAGAAGAGAGAACAAGATTAAAGTGAAAAAAATACAGACGAACATACACTACAAAAAAATTATTAGATATCGTCAGATTTAGTAGCAAAATAAATATGACAATATAAACTTTGTTAATAATTATTTATCGACAGATTTTTTTTATCGATAAATTTAACGATGGATATTAACTTTTAATTGACAAAATTCTAAAATACAAACATGCAACACAACAATAAAATTAAATAAATTAGTAATTCAATTAAGAGTCACAACACTAATCATTATTAAAATTTAGTGAATTTCCAGCTCCAACAACAGCAAACGAAATTCAACAACAATAACTTTAAAAAAACTCAATAATATAATAAAGAGGAATAAAAAATGTTTGTCCAAAATAAGAGGAGAGAACAAGATTAGAGAGGAAAAAATATGGACGAGGATACACTACAAAAAAATTATTAGATACCATCAGATTTATTGATGGATTTTTTTTTGGAAAATTCGTCAGTAATCTACTGACCGTCAAATTTAATAGCAAAATAAATTTGTCAGTATAAACCTCATCGGTAATTATTTGCCGACGTATTTTTTTATCGAAGAATATTGATTTTTAATTGGAAAAATTCTGGAGCTTGTTATCTTCGGATTTATTTTTTGATAAATCTGACGGTAAACTTAAAATTTATTTTTTAAAAAATTGTTTAAGAATTCAATATATAATTTTAAATATTTAAATTCAACCATTTTTAAACTAACAAAATTTAAAATTTTACAATTTTTTATAATAATTTGTCTATAGTTTTTCGTTAAACGCTCACATAAACAAGTTCACACATCAAAGTTTAAGACTAAAGAAGAAAAATAATAATTCCACGGAGGCTCCAGCAACAATGATGGCAACGTGCTGATCTGTGATGACAATGTGGCTTAGCGGCGGCGATGACAGCTCCAGGGGGTGGCGGTGCAACCTTTTTCAATGGAGAGAGAGAGAGAGAGTTTGCAGAAGTGAGTGAGAGGAGTTTTGCGTTTGAATTTTATCCAAATTTACCGTCAGATTTATTAGCGAAAAAATCCGATGAAAGGTGTTCATCGTTGGCTAAACACCACATTTCACTAAATCCTATTATCGTTGGAATTTTTCGACAGAAAATTCAACGCTAAAAAAAATTAATTTTTGCATCTTTATTTACCGTCGGATTTAGTTACGAAATTTTAAATCTGATGGTAACTTATTCGAGGGACAAATTTTTATTTGTTATCGTAAAAAAATCTGCCGCTAAATCCACCAGTAACATCCGTCGCTAATATTGAACGCATTTTTTTGTAGTGAGAGATGGAGTATAAGGTAAGGAGACTAATGACTTTTTCCAACTATTAATTTTTCTTTACAAATTATACATACAATTTAATTTAACTCCCTTAAAAATTTATTTTATTTTGTTTTAACTGTAAAATTATTTTGTTGGCTCCTCTTTTATATTGAGACTAACTCCGTCTGTGTGGATGGGGAATGAGAAACGAGACAATAATGAAGCAACAATGACGAATCCAATAGCTAAAAGGTAGGAGACGCTAGGGGTGTTTATGGATCGGATCCGATCCGCATATCCGCGGTGTTTATCCGAATCCAATCCGAAAATTGCGGATATGGATCTGATCTGCAAGGCTTTCAGATCGGATCGGATCAGATCCGCACACTAATCGAATCGGATTGCAGATTTTGTGTTGGTATCCGCATATCTGCGTATCCGCAAAAATAAAGAAATAAATAAGTAAATATTCTTTTTATGTTTTATTTCAACTAATAATTATCATATATGTTATATTATTTTAATTTATTATTTAAGAAAAGTATGTTTAATATTATTTTAAGAGTAAATATATTTAAAAGAATAGAAAAAATGAATTTTATTGATATGTTTTTAATAAAAATAAGCTTTTAAAATTATTTTTGTGTTTTGCGGATATATCCGATATCCGATCCGATCCGCAAATGTGCGGATCGGATCTAACCTTAAAAACTACGGATATTGGATCCGATCCGATCCGATAATTTTAGTGCGGATCGAATCGAAATTTTGACCATATCCGATCCGATCCGATCTACGTTCACTCCTAGGAGACGCTAATAATGCTTGGAAGTGCAATAAGAGGGCATGACCATAAACTTGACAGGAGAAGTGACTGAAGATGAAAAAGAGTATTAGAGTCTATTCATACCTTGTTGAATTTTCCTCTTTTGTTTTCCTGGTTGAGTTTCCATGAAAATTTTTCCTTTCGTTTTGGTTTTTCTTTATAATTTTTAAAATTTTGTTTTCAACTTTTTTTTTTGCTCAAACATATTAAAAAATTAGGCAGTTCAAAAAATTGGAAAAAATTGTAAATTTGGTCTTCTTTAAAAACACTTATAATTTGTAACAATAATATTGAGTAAATCCCCAAAATGGTCCCTCAGATTAAGCCCGTGCACCAATGTTACCCCTGACTTTCGAAATGCTTTAATTGCACCCTTTAGATTGAGCTCCGTGCGAAATCCTGGTCCTTCCACCCAATTCCGGTGTGACTCAGTAGCCGGAGCGCTGAGCTGGCTGCTTATGGTCCACGTAGGCAGCCTTAAACGACGCCGTTTTTCCTGGATGGTGTTAATGAATCAGGACGACGTCATTTTGCCTTGGAGGGAGAATTGAAAGGTTGCTTGGGGAGAGGGTTGATTAGTCGTTAGTCTTTCTCCTACTTCTCTTCAAACGTTTCTTCTCTCTTTCGTCCAGAGAATGCTGTGACATTAGGGCACGTTCTGGTTAGTGCTTGACTGAGTTCTTTGGCAGGAGAAGGAAGGACGCCACAGGTACGAAATTGTTGAAGCAGAGGGTATCGTCATCGTCAGCTACAACAAGGTTAGTAATACAATGTATGGTTGAAGTTTTAAATTTTTTTATTGGGTTTTCATTGATGGCTCTTCACGTGGTGTGTTGATTGAAAGAGAGTTCATCTTCGTTTGGTGTTTTGTTTAGATTTCTATGTTGTTAGGTTTTTTGTGGTTACACTGTTAGCATGAGGTTTGGGTTGCTCTGTTTTTTTTATGTATCCAAGAAGGGTTGTTTCCTCTAATGATACGGTTCTCTAGTTATGGTTAGAAGTTAGTGTTGCATGTGTTTAATTTGTTTGTTTACTTATCTCGCAGATGGATGAAGTACTGGACATTATGTTTCATCATGGAGGAACTTTTGAAAAGGGTGTGGATGGAAATATTGGTTACTATCCGGACAACAGAAACTGCCTTGGTGATGTTGAGGTGGATAGGCTGGATGTATTTTACCTGAGAAACTATTATAAGGGGAGGGATTGAGGAAGTTACAGAGTGATGCAGACCTAAAAGAGATGTGTGAGATGGGTTCACAGAATGCGGGTCTTGTTGATATCTACATTGAATATGAGGTTTCGTCACCTGAACTGATAGAAGGGAAGGAGGTTATGGTATACATTGATGATCAAGTAAGGGTCCTTGGGACGCAAGCTAAGGAAAATGTTGCAGCTGCCCCCACACGATGGTGCTAGGCCAAGTGATGAAAAGAATCCTACTGCTAATGTGAGTCGACCTAGGGAGGAAGGGGTTAAAGCATCTGTTAAGGTGCCAATCGAACAAAAACTTAAAAAGAAGGCCAAGAACACCCCGAAACCAAATCAAACAAAAGTTCATAGGAGGTATTGCCTGAGATCTTCCACTGGGATAGGAGGCACAAAGGCTCAGAAAAGGGGGCAGGGTAGGAAGATCCCAGTGATGTTGATGTCCTCTGATGAGGAGTCCTCTAATTCTGATGATAGTTCAGAAGATGAGCCCTATGCAGATGCTGGATACTTGTCTGATCCACATAAAGGGAGATCTCAAACAGGATACCTGTTCACATATGGTGGTATTGCTATATCATGGAGGTCTACGAAACAGACGATTGCTGCAACATCCTCTAATCATGCCGAAATACTAGCGATTCATGAAGCAAGTCACAAGTGTTTTTGGCTCAGGAGTTTGGTCCAATATATTCTGTCATCATGTGGACTGATTGATCATAAGATAGCTCCAACTGTTCTGTTTGAAGATAATACAGAATGCATTGCTCAACTTAAAGGTGGATACATTAAAGGTGATAGAACAAAGCATATTTCTCCCAAATTCTTCTTCACTCATGATCTTCAAAATCAAGGAACAATTGATGTCCAACAGATCCGCTCAAGTGACAATCTGACAGATTTATTCACAAAGTCACTCCTAAAATCCTCCTTTGAAAGATTGGTACATGAGATTGGGATGCGCCGATTTTGAGACATTAAATGATGTCGGCAAGAGGGGGAGACTGTACTCTTTTTTTCTTGGTCAGGTTTTTTTTCCATTGGGTTTTTCTTGACAAGGTTTTTAATGAGGCAGCCCCCATCATAAAGGATATTGTACTCTTTTTCCTTCACTAAGGTTTTTTCCCACTGGATTTTTCTTTAGTAAGATTTTAACGAGGCAATAATCCTAAATGGGTATCCAAGGGGGAGTGTTGTGATAAAGATGGAATGAATGTCCATTTATCAATTGGGCGGCTGAGCTTTTCAAAACTTAACTTCTCAATACAAATTGAGAATTAATGAAGGTTGAATGTTTGAATTTTGTATGTATAAATAGAGGGCATATCCTCACGTAACATATACAACAACAACAATAAGAATATAACATTCTTCACTTTCTCTCTTTCATACTATTCTCTCTCTTATAAACTTTATTTTAATATTATTCAATACATAATTATATCTATTATATTGATATAGTAATTCTAGTGAACATTACTACTAGAGCTATCTAATTATATTTTCTTTATTTTATATTTGTTACCTATTCCTTATTTATTTATTTAGTTATTTTATAACACGTTATCAGCACGAGACTCTGATCAAATTTTTTGAAGACTTCAGGTAACAAATTTTTATTATGTTGAAGCTCTATCATCTTGAATATAATGCTCTTGATATATCTGAAAATAATTATTTATCATGGATATTAGATGTTAAAATCCATTTTGATTCAATGGATCTTGGAGATACCATTAAGGCTAAAAATAATGCATCCCAGAAGGATAAAGCCAAGGCCATGATTTTCCTTCGTCGTCATCTTGAAGTATGATTGAAAAATGAATATCCCACATTAAAAGATCCTGCAGATCTATGGAAAAGCCTTGAAGAAAGGTGCAATCATCAAAAGACGGTGATACTTCCTCAAGCCTGATATGTTAGGGAAAACTTTCTCGACCTTCCATGCCGCAAATGTGCTCCTGTAGTAGCAATCGAGAAAAAAGATTTTAAAATTTTTTTTGAGCTAATTTCTTGCCTTCTTGTTGCTAAGCGCAACAATGAGTTACTCTTAAAAGAATCATGAAGCGCGCCCAGCTGGCGCCGCCCCATTTCCTGAAGTAAATGCGGCAAACTACCCCAGAAGAGGTAAATGGCAAGGTTTTAGTAATAAGAAAAATTATGGAAGGAAAAGAAATTATGTTCAAAAGAGAGGATCTCACCAGAAGTGGGATAAAGAAAGAAATAATGGACAAAGTAAATCAATTGAGGATAAATACTTCCGTTGTGGTGGAAAGGACCATTAGTCACGTACCTGTCGTACCCCAAGGCACCTTGTTGATCTTTATTAAGCATCCTTGAAAAATGATGACAAAGAAAAGGAAACAAATTTTGTTTCAAATTATGAAAATTCCACCACTCATTATGATGTATCTAATTTCTTTGAGGATCTTGAAGGAAATATTGGTCATTTGATCAATGATGGAATAGTTTAATATGTGTGTTTGTTAAGTATTCATGTGAATAATTTTACTGTGCATGTACTTTTACTCATTTTATTATTATTATTATTATTTGTTTTTGAAGAAAAATGGCAAGGACATATTCTGAAGATATTTACCTTGCGGATAGTGCAAGTTCGCACACTATTCTTAAAAGTGATATATATTTTACCCATCTTGTGCCAAAAGAAGAGTATGTTAATACTATTATTGGCTCGGACAATGTGATAGAAGGCTCCGGAAGAGATATAATTTTGTTTCCTGGAGGAACAAAATTTGTAATAAATAATGCACTATTATCTACCAAGTCTCTGAGGAACTTGTTGAGTTTCAAAGATATTCGTCGAAATGGATATCATATTGAGACTATGAATGAGAAAAATCATGAGTACTTATGTATCACAACTCATGATTCAAATAAAAAAGTTATATTAGAAATATTACCCTCACTTTCATCTGGGTTATATTATACCAAGATTAGTGCAATTGAATCACATGTCATTGTAAACCAGAAGTTTACTAGCCCAAATGAATTCATAACTTGGCATGATAGATTGGGTCATCCGGAACAACCATGATGAGGAGAATTATTGAAAACTCCCATGGACATTCACTAAAGAACCAGAAGATTCTTAAAACTAGTGAATTTTGTTGTGCTGCATGTTCGCAAAGGAAGTTAATTTTAAGGCCATCACCAGTAAAGATTGGATTTGAGTCCCCTGAATTCCTATAAAGGATTCAAGGTGATATATGTGGACCTATTCATCCACCATGTGGATCTTTTAGATATTTTATGGTCCTAATAGACGCATCTTTGAGATGGTCATACGTGTGCTTATTATCTTTTCGCAACCTGGCGTTTGCGAGATTACTGGCTCAAATTATTTGATTAAAATAAAGTACAATTTCCAGAAAATCCAATCAAAGCAATTTGTCTTGATAATGCTGGTGAATTTACTTCCTAAGCTTTTGATGCTTATTGTATGGCTAATGGAATAAGTGTTGAACATCCAGTAGCTTATGTTCACACACAAAATGGGTTAGCAGAATCACTTATTAAACGCCTCCAATTAATTGCTAGACCCTTACTTATGAGAACAAATCTCCCAACCTCGGTTTGGGGGCATGCTATTTTACATGCCGCAACACTTATTCGTTTGAGTCCAACGAGTTACCATCAGTTCTCTCCTATGTAATTAGCCTTTGGCAAGCAGCCAAATGTTTCCCATTTAAGAATATTTGGGTGTGCCATATATGTTCCCATTGCACCACTTAATCGCACCAAAATGGGACCCCAAAGAAAATTGGGGATATATGTTGGATATGATTCTCCCTCTATAGTGAGGTATCTTGAGATACAAACCGGTGATGTATTTAAAGCCCGGTTTGTAAATTGTCATTTTGATGAATCAAAATTTCCAACATTAGGAGGAGAGAATAAGCTTCCTGAAAAGGAAATTAATTGGAATGCATCATCTTTGATGCATTTAGATCCTCGATCAGGGCAATGTGAACTAGAAGTTCAAAAGATTATACATTTGCAAAGAATAGTAAATGAATTGCCTGATGCATTTTCTGATACAAAGAAGATAACCAAATCTTATATACCAGCGAAAAATGCCCCAATTCGAATTGATGTCCCAGTAGGACAAGTAGCCACTGAAGCAAATTTACACCAGAAGCGTGGCAGGACGAAAAATGTCCCGATTCGAATTGATGTCCCAGTAGGACAAATAGCTACTGAAGCAAATACACGCCAGAAGCGTGGCAAGCCTGTCGGTTCCAAAGATAAAAATCCTCGAAAGAGAAAAGAGATAAATAATATTCCTGTTGAAAAAGACACAGTAAAGACACCTGCAGTTGTCCAAAATTCTGATATAATTTTAATGCCAGAAGACGTTCAGGTACCTGAAAATTGTGAAAATGATGAGATCTCGATAAATTATGTCTTTACAAGAGAGAAATGGGACCGAAATAAGACAATTGTCAATGAAATATTTGCATATAATGTGACATTAAATATCATGCATGAAAGATTATATCCAAAGGATAAGGAATGAGGAATATTAAGAGATATCAATCTACTATTAAGCAAGTGCCCAAGCGCAGTAATAACAATATTATCTTCCAGAATAGGATATAAACATCCATAAACTGTTGATTTATCTATATTAATATGAATAAAATATGTATTCTTAGGTGCTTTTTCTTTACTAGAAAATACTTTAAGTGGAAATGGAGACAGAGTATACTTACCAGTCTTTACCTTATTTTGAATCAATTTAACATTATCGGGCGATAACCCTACAAATAAGGATCTTGAGTCAAGATCAGTCGAAGAATGTCGACAAAGGAATGATTGACCAAAATGGGAAGCAGCCATGAAGGCTGAATTAGACTCACTTGAAAAACGTGAAGTCTTTGGACCTGTAGTCCGTACACCTGAAGATGTAAAACCTGTTGGATACCGATGGGTATTTGTGAGAAAACGAAATGAGAAAAATGAAGTTGTGCGCTACAAAGCCTGACTTGTGGCACAAGGTTTTTCACAAAGGCCCGGTATAGATTATAAAGAAACGTATTCCCCTATAGTGGATTCGATAACATTGCATTATTTGGTCAGTTTATCTGCATATCATAAACTGCATATGCATTTAATGGATGTGGTAACAGCCTATTTATACGGTTCATTAGATCGGAATATCTGTATGAAAGTCCATGAAGGACTAAAGATATATAAACCATCCAATGAATATTCACAGGGGTTATACTCAGTTAAATTGCAAAGATCTTTATACGGTCTAAAGCAATTTGGACGAATGTGGTATAATCAAGGTTCTGAAAACCGAACCGGTCATCGAACCGCTCTAGACACTGGTTCACTGGTTTATAGGTTCAACCGATTTGATCGTGGTTGAACCGTAAAAACCGTTTTATAATAAAATAATAATTAAAATATAAATAAGCACATGAAAATATAATTATAGTCTAATCTAAACTTTAAAATATCATTCAAATTAAAAGTCCTACATAAACCAAATGTTATAATCTCATTCAAATACAAATTCAAAGTTCAAAAGTCAACAAACAACCAATCAAACATAACATAGCAGCATCAAAATGATCCAAGTTTGTCATCAATCATCAAAATCCTCCATAATTTGCTGCAGATTTGCCTCATTGATTTCATCACCTTCATTTTCACTAATCTCAACTCAATATTACCAGCAATCCAACCCAATAATCTCAACTCTCAAGTTCACAATAAATGAACAAACAACATCCAAATTTCAAAATCAGAGTATACAAACAACTGAACAAGTACAACATCTGAGGTTCAAAAAATTCTTATAAAAGAAATGTCACAAGTGCACATTGATTATTCTTACAAAATTCAAAACTAGTGGTACAATTTCTTATAAAAGAAATGTCACAAGTGCAAATAAATAAATGGAGATGATCAACAACAACTGGCACACAATTAAAAAAGAAGACTCAATGAATTGAAGAACTGAACATAATATAATGTAGCCATTCTTATCTTTAATTTGTCGATCCAACCACAATTTTAATTTTCTCTTAGTCCTCACTCTGTTGTACACTGAGAAAATGAGAAGCATTATTTCAAAACTTGTTCTTATTATTTTTGTAACTGTAACACTTGATCATCATGTTGTGGAATGCCGCACTCTCAAGTCTTAACACTCTGAACAAGTACAACATCTCAGGTTCAAAAAATTCTTTGTTCACAAAAGCATCACAAAATCAGTTCATATTTCATCACAGTTTCATGACTTTCATCACAGTTCACAGTTCATCAGAATCAATGAAATCACAAAATCAGTTCATAACACCTTCAGAGAGTAGAGACTCAGAGTTCAGTTCATCAGAGTTCAGTTCATCGGAATCAATGAAATCACAAAATCAGTTCATAACAGTTTCAGTTTTCAGAGAGTAGAGACTCAGAGTTCAGTTCATCAGAGCACAGTTTCATCAGAATCGGATTGCATCACAAAATCATGTTCATAACTAAATTAAAAATTACCTGGAAATGAGGAAATCTGTTGCTTTCTCTTAGAGCTCGAAGGACAACGCTTCAACGCTTCTCTACTGCTTTCTCAGAGGCAGAGCTCGACGGAGGTGACATGCGAAGTGGCTGAGGGCGCGACGGAGCTGAGCGCGCGGCGGAGCTGACGGCGGGAAGGTGCTGACTGCGCGAGGTATCGGAAGGCGCGACGGACCCAACGGCGCCAGGGAGCTGACGGCGTGACGCTGGTGACGGCGTCACCGTGCTGAAGGCGCGACGGAGGTGAGTGTGTTGAGGTGAGTGCGACGGCGGTGAGTGCGTTGAGGGCCTCCTGGAGTCGTGGGTAACTGGGTGGTGTTCTGTTCTGTGGGAGGCTGGAGTTGAGAACTGAGAAGATGGAGGAACGAGGAAGTGGAGGCTGCGAAGGAGAAAACTCAGAAAAGGGAATTAGGGTTCCCTCAGCACAAAACGGCAGCGTATTGAGGCAATGTTAAAAAACCGGCCGGGTCCCGGTTCGGTTCGACCGATCGGTAACCGGCCGGTTCGTCGGTTCAAGTCCGATTTTCAAATCCTGCGATTTTTCTTATTATCCGAACCGCTACAGCTACCGGTTCACGGTTCGACCGGTTCGACCGGCCGGTTTGAACCGGTTTTCAGAACATTGGGTATAATCGTCTTACTGAGTATCTGGCCAAAAATGAATTCAAGAATGATGATATCTGTCCATGTGTTTTCATAAAGAAATCTGCATCTGGATTCATTATAATTGCTGTGTACGTTGATGATTTAAATATCATTGGAACTCCTGAAGAGATTCCAACAATTATAAAAACTCTAAAGCAAGAGTTTGAGATGAAAGATCTTGGAAAGACTAAATTTTGTCTCGACCTGCAGATCGAGCATACAAAAAATGGGATCTTTATTCATCAAACAACATACACAGAGAAGATCTTAAAAAGATTTTATATGGATAAGCCACATCCCTTGAGTACCCCAATGATCGTAAGATCTTTGGATGTGAAAAAGGATCAATTCTGTCATAAAGAAGAAAATAAAGATATCCTTGGTCCAGAAGTACCATATCTTAGTGCCATTGGAGCGCTAATGTATCTTGCTAATAATACACGACCCGATATATCATTTGCTGTGAACCTACTAGCAAGATATATTTCCTCTCCAACCAGAAGACATTGGAGTGGAATCAAACAAATATTTCGATATCTTCATGGAACGGTTGATATGGGATTGTTTTATCCCTATGGATCCAAGTCACAATTAGCTGGCTATGCAGATGCTGGATACTTGTCTGGTCCACATAAAGGGAGATCTCAAACAGGATACCTGTTCACATATGGTGGTACTGCTATATCATGGAGGTCCACGAAACAGACGATTGTTGCAACATCCTCTAATCATGCCGAAATACTAGCGATTCATGAAGCAAGTCGCGAGTGTTTTTGGCTCAGTAGTTTGGTCCAATATATTCTGTCATCATGTGGACTGATTGATCATAAGATAGCTCCAATTGTTCTGTTTGAAGATAATACAGCATGCATTGCTCAACTTAAAGGTTGATACATTAAAGGTGATAGAACAAAGTATATTTCTCCCAAATTCTTCTTCACTCATGATCTTCAAAATCAAGGAACAATTGATGTCCAACAGATCCGCTCAAGTGACAATCTGGCAGATTTATTCACAAAGTCACTCCCAAAATCCTCCTTTGAAAGATTGGTACATGAGATTGGGATGCGCCGATTTCGAGACATTAAATGATGTCGGCAAGAGGGGGGAGACTGTACTCTTTTTTCCTTGGTCAGGTTTTTTTTCATTGGGTTTTTCTTGACAAGGTTTTTAATGAGGCAGGCCCCATCACAAAGGATATTGTACTCTTTTTCCTTCACTAAGATTTTTTCCACTGAATTTTTCTTTAGTAAGGTTTTAACGAGGCAATAATCCTAAATGGGCATCCAAAGGAGAGTGTTGTGATAAAGATGGAATGAATGCCCATTTATCAATTGGGCGGCTGAGCTTTTCAAAACTTAACTTCTCAATACAAATTGAGAATTAATGAAGGTTGAATGTTTGAATTTTATATGTATAAATAGAGGGCATATCCTCATGTAACATATACAACAACAACAATAAAAATAAAACATTCTTCATCACTTTCTCTCTTTCATACTATTCTCTCTCTTATATACTTTATTTTAATATTATTCAATACATAATTATATCTATTATATTGATATAATAATTCTAGTGAACATTACTACTAGAACTATCTAATTATTTTTTTTATTTTATATTTGTTACCTCTTTCTTATTTATTTATTTAGTTATTTTATAACAAAAATTACGATATTTGATGTTGACAGAATGACTTTTTTGGGTGGGTGATTATCTATAGGACGAAGCATACAAAGAGTTCAAAGGTATATCCTAATCCGTACAGGATGATCAATATATTCCCCTATTACTTAAACTTTTGTATAACACGATTAGATATCTTCTGTATAAAAACAACAGAAGCTTTTGGGGCAGCAATATTTAATATTTTTTATTATTATTTGATTAATATAAATATTAAATTATTTTTAATAAATAAATTTTATTAATTTATGTGTACTAATTTTAAAAAATATGATGAATATAAATTATATTAATTTATATATATATAAAATTTTGATAAATATAAATTATATATTTTTATGTATAAAATAATTATAAATATGTATATAAATTATTTTTGATTAATTATTGATAAAAAATAATAATATTTATTGGTGATATAACATTATTATTCTAGAAACAATATAGAGTAAGAATTTATTAAAAGTAAGATATCAATAATGAAGTCCTATGTATGCAGTATATGATAATAATAATAATAATTAGGGTTAAGTGTGATTTTGGTTTCTAATGTATTGGTCGAAAATTTTTTTTGTTTTTAATATATTTTTACATACAAAATCGTCACTAATTTTTAAAATTAAATTTTAAAATCGTTTTTTTATTTAAATATTAAAATTTTGGACCAAATTATTCATAACAAAAAAATTATAAAAAAAAAAAGAAAAAGAGAGTGTACTGTTTCTATTCCTGCAAAAGAGAAAGGAAAGAAGAAGAAGGAAAACAAAAAGAAAAAGAAGAAGCTATCTACGATCTACTTTTGTTTTTGTTTTCGTTGTTACCTCCGTACGATTTTGATCCCTGAAGTAAGGACGATTTTAAAACTAAATTAAACTTTAAGAACGATTTTATAAGAAGAAAAAATTTTAACTTATACTTTAAAAACTAAAATTGTATTTAGCTCTAATAATTAACCAGGATGACGAGATCACCAGTGGTTATTTCATCAATGGACCAAAAATTATATTTAAAGAAACAAGTAGTGATTAGTAAAATATATCTTTATAAAAGAAAAACATGTTATCAAAGTTATTCTTGTAAAAGAAAATTGTTTCTGATGTGTTCAAATTACAAGGCAACTCAATTTGCAAATTTTTGGGTTTGGTTATGAAAATAAGATAAAATAAAATATAAAAAAAAAAGATATAAAAGACAAAAATATAAAATATAAAATTTTTATATTTTATTTAGTGATAAACTAAAATAAATTATGAAAGTTTAATTTATTTTATTTTTTTAAAAAATTTGAAAAAAGAATATAATAATAAAAAATATAATTATAAAAAATTAATAAAAATAATAAAATAAAAAATAAATTGTGTCTTTTATTAGTATTTCTATTTTTTTCTGTCAGAATAGATATAAAATATACTAATTCAGTATTTTTGAACACAATATTTTTATTTATATCTCATCTGTTAAACACAATTTTATATCTCAATATCTCCTCGCTATCTTAGTGACTATGCTTGTAATAAATCTAGCCTATCTAAGAAAATTATTTATCCAAGTTCATATTGATGTTAACAAAATTATGCACTTTTTAGTTGAACATTCAAGTGAAAAAAGTCTTTTTAGGTATATGAAGCAATTTTTCAATTTTCACATGGTTAATTTTATTTCTAATCGCATATGTAGTGAGATCTAGAAAATTTTGTCAGTAGGACAAAATATACATACTATAACAATTATTTTTAAAATTATATTTTATTATTGTAAAATATAATTAATTTTTAAATTAACTAAATAATAAATTAAAATATTAAAATAATAATTTAAATAATAACAGATAAAAAAATACACAATAATATAATTACAAATAAATACAGAACAATTGAACAAATTAAAAAGGTACGGTAAAATAAAAATCAACCTTTAATTAAATTAAAAAAAAATTGAAAAATGGAGTTATAGAGAGAATTCTAAACTTCAGAGATGTTACAACTTACTTGCAAAACATCAAACACTAAACTCTGGAGAGGTTGTAACTTGCAAAACACCAAACTCGAAAATATCAACAATAACCTATTAACAATCTAACATCACAAAATCAAAATCAAATACAATTTCAAAATCAATATATAAAACAAAATAAGAAGTAGTTAATAAAAGTAATAGTGAAATCATAGTCTATATACACACTACTAAAGAACTCCTGCTTTGGCTATACTTTCTTCTTATTTGTAGTAAAGGTAGGTAATCACACGAATAAAAAAAAATATGCAATAATAAAACATAAGAGATTAATTTCCTCCACATACATACACTAACTTTCACTTTATAAAAGTTTAATTTTTTTTTTCTTAAATAATTAATAGAATATTTTATAATATAGTGAGATCTTTTAAACTTTTTTTTCATTTATGTATGAACATTGTGACCAAGAGAATAAATAATGAGTCGGGTCAAATTCATTTCGGTAATATTAGGAAAATAAAAAAAATTGTTAGAATTTGTTTTATTTAGCATTCATTAATTATCGTAACAATTAATGAATACTAAATAAAATAAATTATGATTATTTTTAATTGATTTTCTTTGATTACTAAATATTTTTGAATTCATTTATACTATAGGGACAAATAAATTTTTACTATGCAGTGAAAGTTTTTAAAAAATCAGTGGGGACACTTACCCTCACAATGTACTACTTAAATCCGTCCCTGCGCATATGATCGTTTACTGTAAGTAATTTAATCAATTTACAACTATGTAAAATATAGTATCAGATGAATAAGAGAGTTAACTTTTAATTAGTAAACATCAATAAAACTTTTATTATTATAAAATTATTTTTTAATTTTTATTTTTTGGACCATAGAGCATTTAAGATTTAGAATCTAAAATCAAAATAAAAATAATTTTACGATAAAAATTTTATTTTCTAACTGAATTTGAGTAATATCTCAAATTAATTGATTTTAAAAAAATTTTAGTCAAACACTTAGTTTTCAACAAAATTTAATTATTAAATTAGTTTTTAAACTTTTATTTCGTTAGATAAATTAATCTTCATCTATAGAAAGAAACTAATAAAAATTTTAAAAATACTTAGATACTATTATATCTTTATTAAATAAGAATTGAGATTAATTTATCTTATTTTTTTTAATCAAAATTTAATGTGAGAATTGATTTGTTTAATAACATAAAATGTTAAAGACCGAATTAGTTATTGAAATTTGCATAAAATTAAATTCTCTTACAAAAAAAAAATTCACGAATTTACCTAACATCTGCTCTAACATGTATATTTAAGGCACATGATAAACTTACAAATTTAAAAAGTTTTTATTAAAATTAAAAAAAAAATTAAGTTTTTAATACATTTATTTTGTATTTATTAAATAAAAATATTTAAAATTTTTTATTAACAATAAATCAGTAATATTAGTAAGACAGAAAAAAAAATTTAAAATTTGTCTTATATTTTTTTTTGTTACCAAATGTTTATGATAAGTTCTTATCATGTACTCTAAAGAGACACGTTAGTTAAATCCAAAAATTATTAGGTGCCGATTTGAAAATTTATTGGGCGCTCTGTCTCTCTATAAAAGGAGACTAATGGTGTTGATGACTTTGCAACAAGAAACGAATCAAGAGTAAGCGCATGGCTTCCACCACCACTTTCTTCCTTTACCTCATCTTTCTCTTATGCTCAACTTTGAACTTCATGCCCTTAGAAGCACCTCCTCCAGATTTCTCAACAAAAGTTACATATGACCCTGATTCAGATCTATACATAGCTTCCTATTCCATTGGCACACCACCACAAAATGTCCTTGCCTTTGTTGACACAGCAAGTGACGTCATATGGACCAATTCCAAAACAGCATTCAAATCCGCAAGCTCCACCACTTACGGTGCTCTGCCATGTGACGACAAAAGTTTTTGTCAGAAACTAAATCAGAGAACTTGCAAGATTCGTAGTAATCAAAATTGCACCTATAAGATCAAATACTCCGATCAAGCATCAACATCGGGGGTGATTTCGCAAGACAAATTCTCCTTTGATGCAAAGGACGTGGGGATCTTAAAGTTCGGTTACGCTACGGATACAAGCCCTAATTTATTCGAAGGGAAGGACATCAATGGTTGTTTGGGACTAAGCCTTATTACCCCTTTCTCCTTCATCTCTCAATTAGGTATCCAAAAGTTCTCTCACTGCTTCGTTAAAACAAGCTCTAAAAGTACTACAATGTATTTTGGGTCAAAAGCCGTTATATCTGCAAAAGACTCAATACCATTGGTAGACCCCAAATACTACTATGTCAAACTTAATGGAATCAGTGTAGGAAACAAAATAGTCAACTTGAAAAGTCAACCTGGAAGAATTTATGTTGATACTGGTGCTACTTACTCGCGGCTTAAAAAAGCGGTGTATGATCCTTTTCTGAAATTGATAAGAGAAGAGGTGGTTAAGCCTGTTGCAAAGAGTCCACACGATTTCCTCGAGTTCTGTTTTAAGGCGACTAAAGCAGAGGTGGAAAACTTGCCAAAGGTGACGTTTCAGTTCGCCGATAACAAAGTAAATGTTAGTTTTGTGAATGGTGTTACTTATTTGGAATTTGATGGCGGAGTTTGGTGTCTTGCCATTATACGATCGACTGAGAATGACTCGCTGCTGGGGAACTTTCAATTGGCTAACCTCAATGTTGGATATGATATCGCAGGGAAACAGATTTCCTTTACCAATACGAACTGTTAGCCATGCATTTTAGGGTGAATTCTAGTATGTTTACTTTTATAGTAACTATGGTGATTATCAAATATTTTTAAAATTAAAGTTATATTTTGATAATATTTTTTAGCAACACCTTTAAAAAGCGTTGTTAAATAATAAAAAAATATTACTAAAATTTTAACAATATTTTTTAAAATACCATAGCTACTTTAAGCAGAGTAGCATACACATATCAAAATCAACACGTACGCTTGTGTGTGAACCCTTGCATATGTGATAGTATGTAGATCTATAAGAGAATGAAAGAATAAAGGAAGTGAACGTATCCTTCTGGTGTATCATACTATATATAGGTGGAAGACGACGTCCATCTTTCTAGTGTATAATATTGCCTTCTTTGAAGTTTTGAAGTATATGTGTTGTTCTAATATAAAGGTATTTGCTACCATGCACTTTTTTTTTTAACTTTCCAACAAAAAGTAATATTTGAAGCACCAAAAAACGAGTATCACACGTTAGGAAACAACAACAACAACAACATAAGTAATAATAATAATAATAATTTTTTGCCTCTACAATCTACTATTTTTATTTGAGATATTGAAAATTGTTTCAGTCATTAAATTAGTAAAATTAAAAATTTAAAAAGCGGATGACATTTTGTAATTTTTTTTGGTCTAAAAAAGGAGTGTTATGGGTAGTAACTTTTGTGATTTGTAGTTATCAAATAATCATCAATAATATTTTTAATAGTGTAAGATTACTCATTTCTCTTTTACTAATTACATACTAGCCAAAATTTAAAAAAATTGTTAATTTTTTAGACTTTTTCATATTAATAATACCACTTTCCAAATACATTTAAAATGTAAAATAAGAACTATCTTGAATAGTGTGCATTCAAGATATGGCTGCCTGCAATCATTCTAGAGTTTTAGCATCCCATGTAAAGTTGAAGAATTAGTATCTTCTAAATTTTAAATTTTTATTTTAGAAAGTAAAATATAATTTTTTATTTTTTATATTTTTTATTTTATTTATAAAATAATAATAAAAAATTATATTTTTTAAATAAAATTTAAAATTTAAAAAATCTAAATTTAAAATTGGAACGGCCTATATAAAAGTTGCATACAAAATGTGTGTTATTTGAGAAAATTAATAAAGTTGTTACTTATTTTAGTAAATTTTTAAGTCTAGCTTTTTACTATACTTTCAACTAATCAAATGACACACTTCATACCCATCAACCGACCAAACTAAACTTAGCACATCTCACTTGACTTCGAAATTTGCATTATATTCTTCGAATTTATTTTAGGACACTATAGGCGCTACAATACATGACAGATTGACCCTCCTTTAGGAGCCGAGGTCGTGGCAGAAATGATAAAGAAGAGGATTTGGAAGGAAAGGCACAGTCCCAGACTTTAATTTGTTCATTTTGTGGAAGATCATGTCACCTAATTGATACCTTGTTATAGAAAGCATGGTCTCCCTGCACATCTAAAGGATAAATTAATGAACAAGATTAATAGTCTATTTGCTCAAGAAAATAAAAATACTAGTCAGGTCATCAAAATTTATTACTTTTGGTTGTGAGTTAGTTATTAATATTTAAAAATATAGAATAAAATATATTGTTTGATTACTATACTAAAGTAGATTGATGATTAAGTAAGGCCCAAAAACTATAAATTTTGATAATTTTCTAATATTTCTCAAAAAAAAAAGCAAAAATATGATTAATCTATAGCAAAAAGAGAATGAGAATTTCAAAATTTCATTCACATAAGAGTAAAAACAGACTCTACTAACTCTTCTCCAAGACTATGGAGGGTAAAATTTTAGATTTTTAAAAATTAAATAATAAGTTATTTATGATCTTTTATATTTATTTAAAATTATATTTTTATAGATTTTTATATATAAATTAGATATTTTTTATTTATAATTTAAAGGTTTAGTAATTTAAAAATAATAAAAATTTTATATACTTTAACTTGAATATTTAGATTTTAAATTTTATTTTATGAATAAAAGAAAATTAATTTGATTAATAATTTGTAATAATTTGTAAGTAATAATTAAATGGCATTTTTATAGATAACTATTATTTAATTAAATTTGATTTTTAATTACTATATTATCCCTATTTTTATTAAAAATATACTAGTCCTAGCCTTTTTTTCCAAAACAAAATCCTAATCCCCAAACCCACACTCTCCTAACCCTAATTTCATTATACACACTAATTCTAACACACTCTTCTTACCACCTTACTGCCGTTACCCTTTCACCCCGCAATACCCTCACCCAACGGAAAGAAGAAAGAAAAGAGAAGGGGAGAACGAGAAAGTAGAGGGAAGAAAGGGAGAAGAAGAAGAAAGAGAAGAGGGGGAGGGCTGTCCCGCTGTCATTGCCGCAGCCTTGGAGCTCGCCATCGAGCTGCTACCTGCTTGCTGTCGTCGCCGAACCGTCGAGCTGCCACCATGCGCCGTCATTGTCGTCGAACCAAAGGGAGAAAGAGAAAGCTCGCGTTGAGAGAGAGAGAGGAGGAGCCGTCAAGCTAGTGGTGGCAAACGGGCCTAAACCCGCCGGGCCAGCCCGCGTAACCCGCCAAAAAAGGCGGGTTGGGCTGGAAAATTGGGACCGCCAAATAGTAAAAGCCCGCCTAACCCGCATCGCTTAAACCGCAGGTTTTGGTGGGGCGGGGCGGGCTTCCCCGCCGGGTTTAGAATTTTTTTAGCAGGGGGTATTTTTACAATTTTTTTGCCAAAACTCAACTTCTCTCAACTAAACTTACAAGATAATGAAGATGAAAATTGAGTATTTTGGATTATATTTATTTTGTTTTAGATACAATATATATAATTATATTTTGGATTATGTTTATTTTGCTTTGGGAATAATATTTATAATTATGTTTTAGATGAAAACTTGGTTTATAATTATATTTATTAGATATTTATAATTACAAAGACTTTAGTGTTTGTGAATATAAAAATTATAATAGTTAAAAGTAAAAAAAAAAAAGAAAAAAAGAGGTTATTTGGCGGGCTTAGCCCGTCGGCCCGCCAGCCCACCGTTAGGCGGGGCGGGGCGGGGCGGGGCAGGGCGGGGCGGGGCGGGCTTCCCCGCTTGCCACCCCTACGTCGCCGCTGTCTATGCGTCGTCGTCGAACGTCACTGAGAGAGGCAGGGATGTGAGCTGGAGGAGCTGTCACCAATGGTCCGCGCTGCCGCGTCTCGTCACGCTGTCACCGTTTGTCGCTTCCGGTCATCGGGCCTCCATTGCCGTCGTCGAGCCATTTTTCAGTCACTGCCGGAGCTTACATCGTCACTGTTGGTGTCAGACGAGGTCGCTGCCGGTACTGCCGTCGTGAGGTCCGCCGTTCTGCCCGCCGAAACTGTTGGAGCTTGTCGGAACACCACCGAAGCTACAGCTACTCCATTCTCTAGTTTTTCTTTAAGTACAGTAAGTTGTTTTGCTCAAAAAATTCTTTTAGTCATTGTTCTGTTATATGTTGCTGAGGTTTTTGTAGCCTTATTGCCATAAGGTTGAGTTCTGGTTATTCCATGTCACGATTAAAGTGTTGTTGTTGCTGCAAAAGTAATATGGAGTTGTGGTTGCGGCTTGTAAAATCCCAAATTTTCGAAAATTAAATAATTAACTATTTATGAGTTATTATATTTGTTGAATTTTATTTTTAAGAAAATTATTTCTAACAAAAATAATTAAATAAAATTTTATTATTATTAAAATTTAATTTGATTATAATTTATTCTATTAGTTTGAATTATTTATTAAAAATTATTTTAGTAGACAAAATAAAAAAAATTATTATTATTATTATTAGAAAAAAAATGGCCGAAGCCTTTTAAGGAATGAAAAAAGAAAATTTAAAGCTTGACTCATGCACTATCTATATCTATATATATATATATAACGTGGATTCATTCACAGCCAGAAAGCAAAATAAAGATACGAAATATATATATATATATATATATATAAAACGTGGATTCATTCACAGCCAGAAAGCAAAATAAAGATACGAAACGTGGATGGCATGCAAGTATATATATGTTTGGTAATGACACATATTAAGGCTTAATCACCACAAATTTTTGTTCGTTACTATCATCCCTTAATCAATTTTCCTTTTCTCTTCGTTCATTACTAAGTTGAGTTTGAAGAAAATAAAAAGAAAGGGGCCGAGAAAGAAAAGAGAGAACTGTAACCCTTTCATAAGTTTCGGCTTCGATTTCTTAAGTTTCGTAATTCTAATTAAAAATTTAGTCCAATAAAAGTGTTCGTATCTTCCTCCTCTATATATTGGCGTTACTTTTGTCTGGTAAGAGTTGACGGTGACGTAACTCTTCTTCTCTTTGAGTTCGGCCAACTGGAGTTCTAGGAGGCACAGACGATTTCGGACGTTTTTCCTTTCAGCAGCTCGGTCATAAAGTTTTTCCGGAATTTCGAGTATTTCGATTACGTACGAAGGTAGGGGATTTATTTTTAAAGATAAACGTTTTTAATTTATAATGCCTACAAAATTAATTGAATAATTACAAATATATCTATATGTATATATTAATAATAGTAATGTTATTGAGTATGGATTATTGCTGTGAATGTGACTGTTTTCTGATTATTAAGAATTTTGCTGATTTGAGAATTGTTGAGAAAAAGGCTGGTGAATTGTTGAGGAATAGGGAATCCGTAAGGGTGGTTTAGACCGAATTTTAGAGAAAATGCCGCTGAAATTTTATAAAATCTGAGGTTTTATTTGAAAGGTTATTTTAAAAGATTTGGTTTTGGAAAATTAAATTATTTAAAATATATTTAGTTAAGAAAAATTTATTCTATTTTAAAGTTTGATTTATTAAGAAAAATATAATGTTTTAAACCCAATATTTTAAGGAGAGATTTTGTTTTAAGTAAAGAATATATTAATTAATGAAGTGTCTGCCCCAGGAGAGCAGATGTGATATTGTTTGGGCCTTAGTGCTAAATGTAAAGTGGGGACGCCCACACACTGAGAACTGTTTTCCAGATGTACGCTTATTGATTTGGAAAGTCACACTGTATGCGGCCTAGCCGTACGACTTATAAGCACACTGATGCATCTGGAAAGCCATACCTGGGACTTGTGCCTGGGTAATGTCGGGAGCGGGTAGGCAACCGACACATGAGCTCATGGTCTGCGTTAGGGATAGACATGCATCATGTTGTTTGCACATTTGCATTTGATTGCGCTTGCTTGTCTTATTACTTTGTGATTGTATTTTTTGTCTTGTTGTGACTTGCTTGTACATTGAATTGAATCTCTTGCTTGCACTACTTGTTTGTGAGTGTATTAAAGTGATTACGAGTTGACATTTGACTGAGGATTAACTATGTGGCTGAGAGATAGAAAATGTGACTAATTTTATATTTAAGTTTTGATTTGAGTTTAGAGTTTTTTTTTTTTTAAAAAGAGGTAATTTGTTAGCTAAAGTAGAACAAGAGTATTTTCAAAGGGTTTGATAAAAAATATATTTTTATTGAGCAAAGTTAATTATTTGCATTTTATTCCATTACTTTTATGGCATTCCCATTCCCTACTGAGAACGTGTGGTTTGTTCTCACCCCAAATCTTCTACCCTTTCAGTGACACAGGTTCGGAAATTCAGTAAGAAGCTGCAGACGATTAGTAGATTTACTTGTGATTCCTGTTGTTTTTATAGAGTTCCCTCGTCCTTGTTGCTTTAGGGTTTTTTATTTTATCCAGAGGGATAGGTATTGTATTTGAGTTTTACATTGAATTTAATCGTATAACATCTATTATTATTAGTAATTATGTGGTTATTATTATTTGAAGATCTTTTGTTATGTGATTTTAATTACTAAAATATTTTTCTGAAATTTTCTTAAAAACGGAAACGCGATATCGACGTAAAGGCTCAATAGTAAATTTATAATAAAGGAAATCAGGTCCATAACGCCTTACTTTTGGTACGATCATGTCGTGCTAAAAGTTAGGGTGTTACACGGCTGTCGCTGTTGCGGGCCGGGAGAAAAAAGGTTTTTGATATGTTTTATGGCTTACGGGCTTCGACTATTTGAGGTAAGGATTTTTCTTAAACTTATTTTATATTAGATTGTTAAAAATTGATATTAATGCGAAAAATATATATTTGGTGATTATGTGAGTCTTAAGGATTGACTGGTTTATTTTGGATGAATATCACTGTTTACTTGATTGAATTATTGATTGCTTGAGTTGGCGTGCGGTTGTTGATAAAAATTGATCTAAAAAGTTGATTTGATTGTTTGTACTGAAAAGTGGTTTTATGTTGGAAATCGGATTTATATATATGTTTATATTGAAAAAGGGGTTTTGTGTCGGTTAAACTGCTAAAACCCGACAGGTGAGCTCATGGCCATTAGGACAGGCATGCATCATATACATCTATGTGACATTGTTTGGGTGTGCATATTGTAATTGGTTTTTCTATGTAAATATTTCTGTTTTACTGCTAATTGTCATACTTGCTGTATTTGCTCTTGATTGTGTTTGAACCTCCGTACTTGTGATTGTGATTGTGACTGGTTGATTGGATTGTGATGGTTGAGTATTGATTAATTTGCCTGAGGTCGGAGGCCGTGATTGATTATATGTTGGACTGGATGCCGTGGTTTGATTTTATTTTGGGCTGGAGGTCGTGATAATTTGAATTATTGGTAAGTCTGGTTAGAATGAGTTATTGGTATGTGGTGAAATCTTTTGGATTTTGGATATTATGTGTGATTGGGTCTTTTTATAAATTAAAATATGAACTTGGATTTTCGAACATTTAACTGTTGATTTTCAAAAAGATTCATAAGATGAATAATGATCAATGCGGTTGAAAATAATTTTTTTTTATATCTTCTTATGATAATTCTGAAACTCCTCTGATGAGACCGTGTGGTTACGTTCTCACCCCTCTATAAAATTCTCTTTTCAAGATATGCACAACTCCTCTGATGATATTATTGTATTAGCTTAGTTATTATTTTCCTTCGCGTTTAATATTATATTTTTATAAAGAGGGATAGGAGTCGTGATTGTAATATTTGTAAGTTATTTTTATAAGGAACTCATATGTGTGTGTGTGTGTGTGTGTGTGTGTGTCTACGTTTTTAAGAAAAAGTATTTTCAATTTTTCAAAGAAAACAACGATACGGTTTCGAGTTAAAGGCTCCTATTTTATTATTAAGTATATAGAAGACGTCATAATATCCTCGCTATCAAAGTGGCGCAGCCAGAAGCATGATATTCTAATAGTAAGGATGTTACATTATGCATCCACCACTACAAGAAAAATGCTGAATATCATCGGATTTAGCGTTGAACATTAGCGTCGGTTTTACTGGTGGATTTACCGACGGTTTAGGTGTCGAATTCGTAAGGTCAAATCATTACTGACGAATTTTCATTTCTGACAGTAAATTCATCGGTAATGATTGGAGGGAAAACGGAAAAAATAGACGCGAAATTTAGCGTGGGATTTAACGGTGGATTTTTCTGCCGATAAACCCAATTAGTGGAATGCTGCATTTTGATGATCCGTAATGCGTTACTGTCGGATTTATCCGCCAGTAAATCCACTGGTAACGAGCCCTAAAATTTGAAGCGCAAAACATGTAACCCTTCATTTCGAATCCCCTCTCTCTACCCCTCTTCTCCCTCTCTCTCTCTCTCTCTCTCTAACATTCTCCCCGCCTCCGTCAGCCCTGCCGCTTTGTCAGTCCTGCCGCCGCTGGTAGCTCATTTGCAGCCGATGCCGCCTCCTCTCCCCTCACCCTCTGCAACCCACACTCTCTCTAACCCTCTCCTACTTTCGCTGGCCGTCCAACATTCTCCTATCGCCGATGCCATTGCAGCTGTCGTCGCTGCTACCGTCAGCACTGCCATCACTATTGTCGCCGTTACTGCCGTCGCTGTTGTCCCCTTCTTTCTTCTCTACTCCTGCATTCCAGGTTCTTCTTCATTTTAATATTAATGTCAATCTTTGTTTTAGTTATCCTCAGTATTATTATAGGTTATAGTTGTTAATTAGTATTATGTTTGAGTTAGATTTAATTTTTAGTTTTAGAGTATTTAGGTTGTTAAGATAGGACAGATTTAAAGTATTAGGTTTTAAGTTGTCGAAAAGTGTTTGGATTTGTGAAAACTGCAAATGTGGATATATGTCCAATTTTAGGGGAGGTTATGTCAAAAATTTTTTTGAAATAATATAAATGTTGAATGATTTGTGTTGTATATGCTAATTAGTGTTAATTACACTATAAGAAAACACGTTTTTTGCTACGCTTTTAAAGCGTGGCGAAAAGCTGAAAAAAGCGTAGCAATAGCTTTTCGCCACGCTTTTCGAGCTATCGGGACGCTTTTGAAAGGGTCACAACTGCAAGAGTGCCGATTGCTCTATCGCCACGCTTTTCATGACCTATCACCACGCTTTTTTTTGCCACGCTTTTTACAGATTGCCACGCTTAAAAGCGTGGCCATATGTGGGAGATATGGCTACGCTTTTAAAGCGTGGCCATATGTGAGATATGGCCACGCTTTTGAAGCGTGGCGATAGCGCGAGATACGGCCACACTTTAAAAGCGTGGCGATAGCCTTATCAAATTAAAAAAAAAATCTTTTTTCTAACTTTACCTTCATCTGCACAATATAAATTTTCAATCATTTTTTATTACCAAATCTATAAATATAATATGCAATTTTTATAACAAGACAAATCAAACAGTAATTAGTGACATATATAATTTTTGCTATAATTGTTTTATACATTAAAAAACTAATACTCAAATACAAAATAAATCTCGAATTCAAATTCCAAAACTAAAAATTGAAGAAAAATACAGAAATAATACAACTTAAACCCCAAGTCTTTTGCTATTCTTCCTTCCTCTAACCTTCTCAAACTTCCTTCCCTTAGATCGTACATAAGGCTTGATATAGCTGTAAAGAACACCAGAAGCAGACCCAAGTGTTTCACAGCTTCCCTGAAGTTCTTTGGGCCTCTAAGAAGGACCTACATTCATACAACAATATATAAACCATTTCCTAAAATTAACTTTTAAACACGAGGAGATCAATTTACATTTCTAGTATTTCTATAAAATATGAATCCGTAGAGAAGAAATCCATCAAACCATCTTTTTGCCTATCAAATATATTCTTTTCATATCCACGCATACAATATATTTCTGGTAAAGGGACTTAAATGGAGACGAAGGTTTAACATTTAATAGGTGAAGCTATACTGTTATGAGTAAGAAATTGTCATCTCCTTGACATTCAGTTATTTGAGACAATAACTTGAGTGGTTCATGAGTTTTACAGTGGCCAAAGTTGTTCACATGGTCAAGGTTAAAAATGGCAAACCTGAAACACAGCTCCACCTTTTGCCTTTGCCTGTTTATCCAATGATCGCAACAAGGACAAGATAGCAATTTCTTCTTCATCTCGATCTAGTATATCTCCAACTTGAATCAACACCTAGAACAAGAAACAAAAATAAACGTCCACAATGTTAAAGTGATAAATCTCAAACCAAAACCTTACAACTACTTTAGAACTTCATATTCTGATTCTATGCACATTGACAAAAGAGACTAGCGAATAAATTATAATTAAAACTAAAAGCTATCAGTTTCTAAAAACAGGACACGTACCATTTCTCCACCAGTCCATAAGTCTTGACCATCAGAGATCAATACACCAGCCATTTGAAGTGCATATCTAGCCTGCTTAAGATCTCCATGTAGATCTCCAACTATTAAAGAAAAATTGGTTTCAGTGAGATGCATAACAGATAGAAAAACTTGCAACGAAGTTGAACATTATCTCTAAATCTAATTAACAAGAAGACACTCATAAGCAGGTTAATAGAATCAATCAATGGAAAACATCCCATCTACTGAAACTTTCACTTTGACATTGAGAATTTCATGCTAGAGTTCCACCATACAAGGCAATCAAATTAGAAGAACATAATACCAATTATCTTTTGTAGATTGCAGATAAATGAAGAACATAATACTAGGTTAATAACATTGATAATTTTTTTTCTCTTTGGTGTAGATTGCAGATAAATGAAGAACAGCAAAGGTCCTTGTAGCAGCAGGAAAGAAAGTATTGGGACACAAAATGAGATGACTGAGTAATAATTATAATAGTTAGAAAATTGATCAAAGTAGTTGAATGTTTTTTCTAATTGGTATTAAAAGTTTCATTGATCAAGTGTTATGTTCAACAGAAGCATGCAAACTGAAATTGGTGCATAATATGTTGAATCAATTTGGATCATAATTTTTCAGGTGCAGAGACATTTGAAGCTTAAAATTGAAGCATAAGGAAAGTACTTTCAATCATAACACATTCAACAAAAATGATATTAAGCTCAATATGTCATATTCTATCAAGCTTAAAAGCTATTACTGTCATGTTCTATTAAGCAAACAAAATAAATCAATTCAACTAACACATTCAACACAACACAGCCACAACCAACTCTTGCACTTTTAAAGCATTCATATATTAAAAACTGTAATTTTTAAAATAATTCAATTGCAAAATTTGATCAAGTATAAATTAGCAATTACACAAGAATAGCTTTAACAAATTATCATTCGAACAAAATTCACTTTAACAGATTTTGGAAGCATTTAGCAAAGAGTAATGCCATGAATCAATATGAAACTTGGTAGAACTCAACCAAAATTTCTCAAGATTCAAATATGGCTTTTAGACTCCAAAAAAGTAGGATACTTTTTTTCCTTATCTTAAACTCGGTGGTCTATTAAATCTGAAAAACGCTTTCAGGACAATGAATACATTTTATCTCATATAAATATACCATTAGAAAATTGTAGTAGCTATTAAAAAAATATGCAACTAAAAAATATAAGAAAATCATGAATAAGGTGATTAAACATCAATGCAAATTTGCTTTATGCTAAATACAGGATATAATACTACCATTTACAGTTTAGCATAAACAAATTTCATTTTGGCACCTTTGAACTCAGTAACCAAATATAAATACTTGCTGTTTTACTAAATTCAAACATGGATTTTGTTTGAAAAAGCTGCTAACCTTTTCCAAGTTATATAAATAGAACTTCAATCATATGAATGTCAAGGGAAGTTTGATTGGAAAACTATCTATCAGTGCCATTTTAGCTGCCTATATGCTTAAAGTCAAAAATGGAAAGGGAAGCAGTCCAGAAGAATTTCAAATTGTTCAGAATTATTGTTTTCTACATATTTCCATCCAATATTAAACATGACTAGGGTATAAGAGCATCTCATCATTGACGAAATTGTTATCCAATTTTCAAAATTAGCATGCAGCAGATTGACTACCATAATTAGAAGGGAGGGAGTTAGCACTGACCGGTGGCGACGAGGAGGGTTGAGAGATGGAAACGGAGGTGCGATGAGTGAAGGAGAGGGAGACGGCAGCACGACGACTTTGCAACCATAACTAATTAGTTCTAGTATTAGGATCATGTCTATGATATATCAAACAAAAACACTACACATGACTTTGAAAAAAAAATCTCAGTCTGAGGAATCATCAACTAAACTAAACATAACATAAAAACAAATAGAAGGTGAAAGAAAAGCACAAACAGATGACATGGATAATCATAGAAAAACAAGAGAAATCAGAAAAGAAAAGGAGGGGAAAGAAATCAACAAAGAAGCCAACAATCATGAAAGGCAGAGAATCAGAAGCAGAACCTGTTCTTCTGCAATAGTAGAAACTTTTGAGCTGGCAGAGAAACTGTTCTTCTGCAAGAAGCTGCTGCATCAGCATCAGCATCAGCATCAACATGTTGTTGTTCATTTCCACCCAAAGTCAGAGACTTTTCCTGAGAACTCATCTTACTGAACCAGAACAGAATCAACCCAGAACTTGATTTCCTTGGATTTCCTGAGAACTATAAAAAATTCAACAATAAAACATAAATTCAGACAGCACATAACATTCAATGAAAATTAGTAGACCCATTTTGAACTTGCTGTTAGTAAAATTTCGTAAGATGGCTTCAGTTAAATGATGATGGAAGATTTACTGAAAAAGCACGAAGATTTACTCAACAGCTGCGACGGCGACCACACTGACGGCTCCCTCTCGCGCGTCCCCCTCCTCCACGACGGCAACAGTTCTCGCGGCTCCTTCATCGGCAACCAGGAAGCACGACGGTGACTGGCGCGATGGGAGCAGCTCCTCTTTCCCCTCCTCGGCGACGGCGAAGAGCGAAGCACCTCCAGCGGCGGCGACGCGTTTGGTGACGGCTCCTCCTCTCTCATCGTCGCACACACTCTCTTTCTCGGGTTTGACTCGACAGTGGCAGCGGGCTGGTCTTCGACGGAGCTGGTAACAAGGCGGCGTCTCCTTCCTCGAGGTCTCCTATTCCGCGTGGGTGCGGTGGTGCGTGTGTGTATTGTGTTGTGTGCGCTGGAGAGGGGAAAAGGGGGAGTGGGGCTGCGGTGCTGTTGTGAGGGGAAAGGAGGGGAGTGTGGTGGGTGTTAGGTTAGGGTTTGTGAATTAAAAAGGGGTATGGTTAGTATGCCGGAACAGGGAGCACCGGCAATGTTCTTCGGATTGCTGGGGTCACGGAGTACCTGGTTCTTTCGAAAAGGGTTTTTAGGGCTTTTCTTTTCAGGGTGAATACAAAGGGTGGGAAGAGTGTTAGGATAGGAGAAAGGTAGAGTTTCATACAGAGTGTGTAACGTAATTAATTAATTATAACTTTTTTGAAAAAAAAAATTTAATCTTTTTGGTTACGCTTTTAAAGTGTGCCAAAAGAGTTGTAAAAAACGGCCACGCTTTTAAAATGTCACCATAACAAAACTCTATCGCTACGCTTTAGAAGTGTGCCTGTTTCTCTCTATGGCTACACTTTTTAAGCGTGGCAAAAAAAAGTGTGGCCAAATCTCGAATCAATTGTCACCCTCATAAAAGCGTGGTGGCCAAATCTCTAATCTATCGCCACCCTCGTAAAAGCGTGGCCATTAACACTTTTGGCCACGCTTTTAAAGCGTGGCAAGAAAAAAGCGTGGCCATAGGCCTTTTTTCTTGTAGTGTTAGTATTCACTTTGCAAACATGTCGACAGGTAGCAAAGATGTCACGAATCGGCCTCGTGGTCGTAGTAGAGAGAAGATTTCCACCGGTATCCCAGGAACTTTTCAGCCATCACCCTTTATCCCGACTACCCTGTTGACCCTTGTGACGTCATAGGCAGGTCCAACGAACCAGTAGTTCATCACGGTGTTGAACCCCAACTATGTGGCTCCTTCTGCTACGCCCCTCCAACTCCAGTGACAGAGACCGCTGCGCCAAATCCTCTAATGCGTCCCAGTCGGATGCCTCTCTACCACCACCCGTTATACGAACGAGGATTTATCCTGATTGCATGTCGTTAGTACTATTTTAATGTCTTGTATTTCACAATCTATTTTGAATTTGTTAAGTTTTATGTGTTTGCTAATCTTAAATTTTTCATTGATAGGTTTGCATCAAACAACATTGCATGTACACAGGAGCTCTCTAATGTGATTAAGTCCATATACGACAACCCATGGCCGAGCTACACGAATATCCCTGCTGAGACCAGAGAGTGATGGTTTTAGAAGTGGGCGGTAAAAATCCAATGTTATTGAATTAACTGTATTTTAATTGTATTTTAATGTTGTTGAATTACTTTGTGCAGGAGAAATTTTATATGGAATAGGGAGCATGATCTCTTGATAAAGAAGATCTACGAATACCGATACCTAAACGACTTCAGCTAATGATGCAGGACGTTCGTGAGGGGTGCGACCACCTCATGATTTGGATCCGTCCAGATATTAAAAAGGCACTTGACAACTATTTTAGTATTGATGAGGGGTTCAGGCGTCGCCGTCTGATGGATAGAGCTAACAGGGCATTGTCGAGGTCGTCAAAGTATATCAATGGGTTGGCAATTTTCATGAAGACGAAGAGCAGGCTGGAATATAGTTTGCTCCTCTTTGTTAACTATTACTTGAATTAATTGTTACTTGATTTATTTTATTACTTGGTTTCAATATGTGTAGTCTAAGTCGTTGGAGCGTGAGGCGACATTAGCGGAGACCTTTAATTATACCCATACGTTGAAGGTCAACAAAGAGAGATTTGCTGATGAGTGGTCTCGGCTCATTATGTGAGTTTTCAATTAGTTCTAAGTTTGAAATGTATTTGTTTTAAAGTCAATTAACTGTCATCCTAATCATAACGTGTATTACACAAGAGGACTATACATAGAGATTGGAGGATGCGACACAGCAATCTCAGCCTAGTGGGGACGACCCCAGCTCCAAGGCCTCAGTCGTCAATCCTGATAGGGTTTAGCACGACTCCGCCCATGAGCCCTACAAGAATAGCGTCTACAGGTTGGGGTTGTTCTTCACTAACGGCCTCCGCACCTCTAAATTGGCGAATTTATCTGCCTCTGCCTTTGCCACCAACCTTGCCGATCTTGAGAAAGTCATCGATTTGAGGGAGCAGGTGCAGAAGCTCGCACAGGAGCTTCACGAACAAGCTTAGCAGTCTGATGTGAGGTACAACGAGCTTCTTGCATGCGTGGGAGCCACCGTTGCCTTCAGACTGTAGCTTAGGGAGGATCTGGAGCGGCTAGAGTGTTTGCGAGACTAGATGGCGGTGTATAACGAGAAGATGCATGCTGGAGACAGTGGTGCTGCTGGTGGGGCACCGACATCACCACCTTGTCCGCCGCCTCACCAGGGGGAAGACGACGATTACCGGGATCCGTAAGGTTTAGGGATTTTATTTATTTTAAGTCTGTCATTGTATTTTACTTCTTTGACATTTTATTATATTCAAACCCTTGATATTTAATAAAATCATTAGTTTATTTCTGGTATTTAGAATTTATGTACTAATTTTGTAAAAAAAAAAATTTGACTACTAATTGTGCACTAATTGTGAAATAAAAAATTGCTTACCGTTGGATTTACTGGCAGAAAAATCCGATGGTAAATGAGTGACACAAAACATAATATGGCGCCAAAAATTACCGTCGGTAACAAACCGCTTATTTCGTTGTATTTATTACAAACTTCAATGCAAAATTCACCGATAATTATTGTCAGACAAAATAATTTGCCAATAATTTTTTTCGACATCGTTTATATCGTCAGATGTATTCTGTCGATAAATCTGACAGGATTCAGCATTTTTTCTTTTTTAGTACACCATCTATAATGTCAACCAAGTTTCAGTCACAAACCTTAGATCCTTCAATTAAGGTATTGATGCGAGCATGATAGTTTCTTCACCATATCTTCAAAACTCATGGGTCATTAATACAAGTGCAACAATACATATCACAACAAATATTGCTATATTTCATACATATAAAACTATAATTATATTAGATGTAGACCAAAATCGATCATCAGTATATAATACATATTGAAATACAAAATACAAATTAAAAATAAATTAAATTACAAATATATTAATATACAAATATATAGTAATTAATTTTGGTGTGCATATAACCATTTTGATAAAACCAAATATCCTATTAGAATAAAGTTTCCTAATAATACATCATCAATACATCTATTTCAGGGCAAAATACTTGAATAAACCAAAGTGAAGCAAATATTATCAATATCACCCAAAGCAAAAAATGAGACGTGGATCACCCAAAGACCTTGTTTATATAAATCAAATTAGAGTAATTTGATTTGCAATTTATGCTAGTAAATCGAATTAAGCTAAGTAGAATTACTAGGCCATATATAAATTGAATTAGACAATTTCGATTTACACATGAATAAAGTAAATCGAAATAGGCTAGTCAGATTTATGCATGGGTTGTTTGATTCCAAGTAAATTGAATTAGGCTATTTCGATTTACCTTGTTGTAGATCAAAACACATAATTCAAATTAGGTAAAGCAGATTTACTATTGTTTCAGCAACATATTTAAATGGAGGCAGAGTAATTTGATTTAGAAGGGATAAAATGTGTATAAATAGCTGTGGAATATGAATTCTTCATCATAGTGAGCCTCACAGTGGCTAGTGAAAAGAGCTTTTTGGTTTTGGTACACTATAGAGGGTCGATTAAGAAAAAAACATGTTCCGAAATTAAGTTTACGGATAAGGATCCGCTTAGTGTTTTTGTTAGAGCTTCGACGAGTTTCACCGAGTTTAAGGATAATATAATCCGAAAACTAGATCTGCAAGGCATGAAACGAGTGGAGAAGTTATTCTACAGAATTTCGATCTCGGTTTTGCGGGATGATGTGAAGTATGATTCGTTCGTCATAAGCAGTGATGAAGATTTGGAAGTGTTGTTCCACTGTCGTCGGCAATTCCCGGAGGTGAGGACCCCTGAGCTGTTGGCCAAGCTTGTGGATGTGGTCTCTAGCTCAAGAGGTTCTAACCGGATTCCTCTGACTTCAGCCACGGCCGTCGGGTTGTGTTCGAGGCCTATTGGTGCCTCTTCATCTCTACCCGTGATTGAGCCTGATGCATGTTTGGTGGCCTCCCTGTCCTTCGCTGTTGACCTGGATCGTACTCGTGACACAGAACGAGTTGATACTGTGCCGGTAGTTGATGCTACGTTTGCAGTGGCCAGCATTGTTGATGTGGTCCCAGACCCCCAACAGGGTGGAGCCCTGGATGGTGTCGAAGATGTATTTCAGGATGAGGATAATGATGATGTGGAACTCGCCATGATTGCCGATGATAGCGATGATGAGGATGAGAAGAATACTCCAAATGAGGGAGGAGTAGCAGGCAGTTCAGGGACACTGCAGTACCCCTCACACTTTTCAGCTTTGGACTTAGATGCCATGAGACAGCAGGGGGATCCGACTGTGCCTGCCCAATTCGGGGCCAGAGACATATAGGATACCGGAGGACTAGCTGAGTTTCAAGTTGGTCAGCAGTTTCAGGATAAAGACGGGGCCCTGTTGAGTGTGAAGACGTAAGCATCCGACGTGAGGTTGAGTATAAAGTGATGGAATTGGATTACCGCAAGTACCATGGGAAGTGTAAGTATTTCGGCAAGGGGTGCACATGGTTGATTCGTATCAGTCTCTGACAACTCAGAGGTATTTGGGGGATGAAACGGTACAATGGACCGCACACCTGTCTGACCACTTCCATATCTAGTGATCACATGAGGCTCGATTACCATGTGATCTCGGCGTTCATACTCTCTATGATTAGGGTTGATGCTGCCGCGTCGATCAAGGTACTTCAGAATGCGACAGAGTCCCATTTTGGTTTCAGACAGACTTACAGGAGGGTTTGGATAGCTAAGCAGTAGGTCGTGGCTCAGATTTATGGCGACTGGGAGGAGTCATATAATGAATTGCCGTGATGGGTGCTAGGGGTGCAGATCACGATGCCGGGCAGTGTTGTAGTGTTAAGGACGAGTCCAGTGCGACTGGGTGGCCATGTAAGTGAGGAGCAAGCGTATTTCCACCGACTTTTTTAGAGTTTTCCACCGTGTATCGAGGTGTTCAGACATTGCAAGTCTCTGGTTAGCATAGATGGGACCCACCGATTCGGGCCGTCTTCCATTATGCTAGGCAGTGCCGCTTTCTCTGGATTTGGTGGGGTATGGGTTGGTAAAATGTAATTCGAATGAAGTATATTCGAATTATATAGAGTCAGGCTCCATGTAAATCGAAACAAGTGAATTAGATTTAGTATGAGTCGAGGGTGCTATATAAATCGAATTAGGTTGGTTAGATTTACTCTTGGTAAATCGAAACCACCTATTTTAAATTACTATGGGCACCAAACCATGGACTAATTCGAATTACCACGGGCTTCGAAATCGTGTGCTAAATCTACCTAATCTGATTCGGATTATATGTAATTAAAGCTTCCCTAATAAATCTATTCTATCTAATTCGATTTACATAAAAAAAAGCCTTTGAATGATCCACAAACCATTTCTTGCTTTGGGTGATATTAATAATTTTTGCATGCAATTGGGTGATCTCAATATTTTGCCCTCTATTTTTGGTATATAGTCATTTTTTCAAAAAAATCGTATCTCACAAATGTTTATTTATATGTATTGTTTAGTATATTTTTTTATATATAGAGTAAACTATATTTTTTATCTCTTAAGTTTTTGAAAAATTTTAAAAATGTTTTCAACTTTTAATTTATTTTAATTTTATCTTTAACGTTTTAAATATATTTTGATTATATCTTTAAGAGTTAACACTGTTAACAGAAATGTTAACTTGGCAATTATATACTAATGTGTCACTAACATGTGATAAACCTCTGTAACACGTCATTATATGATTGCCATGTCATATATTGTCTATTTTATGAGTATAATTGAAATGTATTGAAATATCATGGATAAAATTAAAACTAAATATTAAAAATATATAAAATTAAAATAAATTATAAAAGTTTGAGATAAAAATAAAATATATTATTCAATAATTTTATTTTATTATATTAATAATACACTTAAAATATATAATTTTTATTGAGACTTACTTTAATACAATAATATTTTTTATTAAAAATAAAATCTAATGTAAGTACTACATATTTTTCTTATAAAATTATATAAAAATATATCACATAGCTTTTATTATATAAAAGTCACTTGCATATTTTTAAAAATATTTTATATAATTTAATAATAAAAATATATAATACTTAATTATTTGCCATAATCTCATGTTTGTTAGTAAATTATTAACGGCATTATTAAATACATTTTTAAATATATTATTTTAAGTTATTTTTATATAATAAAACTGATATATTTTTAACATATCTTTTTATAATTTTATAAGAATATAGTACTTATAATTTTTCTTTTAAATAAAAAATATTATTATATTAATAAATTAAGTCTCAATAAAAATATATATTTTACAAGTATTATCAATATAATTTTTATTTACAAAAAATATTAAATAATATATTCTATTTTTATCTTCAACATTTATATTTTATTTTAATTTTATTCCTAATATTTAATTTCAATTTTATTTTTTGTGTTTCAATTATACTCCTGAATTGAACAATATCTGACGTGACAATGTTACGTTGATATGTCACTGACACATTAGTACACAATTGTCACGTTCATTTCAGTTGGTGTTAATTTTTAAAACATATTAATTAAGAGTAAAATGTAACAAATTAAATATGAAGGATATTTTTAAAATTATTTTAAAAAATTCAAAAACAATAAATATATTTTATCCCAATTTATATTTATAATTCAAACATATTTTATCTTTGTGGATAATTTTGATACGGAAAAGTATAGATAGACAATGAGAATATTAAACAATGTGAATAATGGATATGTCGGATGTTCAATTCAATAGGTATGTAGATGATTATGTTCATTACTTTTAATTGGATGGTTATTTCATTTGATTCGATTTACTCATGCACAGTTAAAAATAGTTGAATGTTCAATTCATTAGATGTGCTGATAGTTATCCTAATATTAAAATTTAAAAGATAATTCAGGAGTAGAATATTTTTTTATTTTATTAGATCAATTCTAAAAATCATTATTTACATTATTTACGAAAGTCATTCTTAACCTAATAAAACTGTTCTAATACATACTTAGCATAATTGATCTTTCCATCAGTATTTTATCACTATGCTAAGTCATAGCATTGATTTAGCTTAATTCACTAATTGTATTAGCTTTTAGGATTATTGTCCAAAAAATAATATTGATAAAAAAAAATGCAAAATGTTGATTTTCGATTAATACATGATTAAATTTGTTTGTGTAATTAAAAGTTTATTGTTTGATGTTTTGAACATGCTCTAAATTAAAGTATTATTAGTTGGGCAAACAATCATATAACATCTTAAATTTATCTGCTCATAAAATTAATATTGGGTTAAAAATTTAATAAATGAAACAAAAATAGCCCAGTCAAAATAAAAAAGAGATACGACATAACAAAAAAAAAAATAGTTGACGGATAAAATAAAGAAAATCAAACAAACAGTTTAAAGCAACATTTTTCTTAAGGCCAAGATAATTGTTGGTGGGCCCAATCTTAAATGAAGCCCACACAACTTAAAAAAATAAAAAATAAAATAAAAAAAATGGCTAAAGTCACGAGAGAGAGAGAACCAGAGCAAAGCTTTCTCATTTTGAAAAGAAAAGGAAAAAAAGGGAACAGTAAGGTTCATCGTCGAGGGAGAAAAAGAAAATTTGAAAAAAAATGGCAAGTTAATTTTTATCCGATTGAACCGGTAAATTTACTCTATTTTTTTATAAAATTTTAATATGTTATTCTTGGTATAAAGATGAACATTAAGATATAACTTACTAATTGTATTGTCTTATTTTTTGTCTAATTTGAGATATCCACTTTGTGGAGGGTTTATGTTGATTCCATCAATTTTGATGATGTATTTTGTTGATTGTTGAGATGTCCTAGTACCACTAGGAAGACGGATTGTGTACCATTATTTTGATAGTGGAAGATTTTACATGACTAGATCCTATGGATTTTTTATCCATCTTTTGGGGGTTTTCCCACATTAAAATTCTGGTGTCTGATTATTTAATTTCTGCCATTATATTTGCTGCTTGGAGTATCTTTAGTATTGCCTATTTAATCGCATAAGTTGTAGAAAAATTATTTTTGGTGCTTCCACTGTTAGACAGGTTCTTGTTTGAACCTTTGTTGAGTTTTCCCAACAAAGTGGTATCTAGAGCATTGGTTGTTTATCTCTATGCTGATTAAATGGAGAAAAATACTCATGGACCAAATATGGTTAAATTGAATTCCCAAAATTATTCGATTTGGAAGACCCTCATGTAAGATATGTTGTATAGCAAGGACTTGTATGATTCTGTGGAGGGGGACAAATCCAAAGGTACGAAATCCGATGCTGAATGGAAGAAGCTTAATCGGAAAGCAGTTGCTTTGATTAGGTAATGGCTTGATCTTAGTGTGTATCCACATGTTGACATCGAAACGAATACAAAAAATATGTGGAAGAAATTGAAGGAGTTATATGAGAGGAAGAATATGTAAAACAAAGCATTCTTGATTAGGAAGCTTGTCAATATGAAGTATATCGAAGGTAAATCAATGCCGGAGCACTTGAGCACTTTTCATGAGATGGTGAATCAACTGACAAATAATGAAATCACTTTGAATGATGAGTTGCAAGCTTTGTTGTTGTTGAGCTCTTTGCCTGATAGTTAGAAAGTTCTGGTTGTGACATTGACTAACTCAGCTCCAAAAGAAAAGTTGACGTTAGCAACGGTTAAAGAGAGCATGTTGAATGAAGAAGCTAGAAGAAGAGAGCGAGGTTTGACTAACGCCTCCTCCAAGTCAGAAGCACTTGTTTCAAAGTCACGGGGGAGAACTCAAAGTAGAAAACCTCACAGTACCGACAAGTTAGAAAGTCGAAGCAAGTCAAGGGAAAAATACAAGCCAAGAAAGGAGTTCATTTGTCACCATTGTGGCAAGTTGGGGCATATCAAGAGGTATTCTAGGTTCTTGAAAAGAGAATAATCACGGGGAAGAAACGAAGATAAAGGTAAAGATAGTGATAAAAAAGCTGCTACTATTGTTTATGAAGATATTCTTATCACATATGATGAAAATTAAGTGAATCTTGTCTGTGATGATTCCACTTGGATTATGGACTCTGGTGTCTCATGTAATGTCACTCCGAGTTCGAGGCGTGAATTTTTCACTTCCTATACTTTTGAAAATTTTTGCAAGATCAAATTAGGAGATAAAGGAGTGTGTGATATCATTGGTATGGGTGATATGTGGCTTGAAACCAACATGGGATACAAGTTGCAGTTGAAGAATGTTAGGCATGCACCAGATATGTGGTTCAATCTTATTTCTGTGAAGGCATTGGATCAAGAGGGGTATTGTACTTCTTTTGGTAGTGAAAAATGCAAGATTATCAAAGGAGCTCTCATTGTTGCTAAAGAAGATAATAGTCTCACTACTCTCTACTGGTTGTAAGCAAAGTTGTGCAAAGAAAAGGCGAATATAGCTGATGATTCCTCTTCTGATTTGTGGCATATACGTCTTGGTCACTTGAACGAGAAAGGACTAAGCATCTTAGCCAAGAAGCACTCACTTCCCGTAAAAGGTACAACTTTAAATACTTGTACTCATTATTTTGTTGGAAAGCATGCTAGGGTATCATTTCATAGTTCTAGACCTCATAGGAGATAACATGTTCTAGATTTAGTTCACACTTATGTTTGCACTATGGATACTAAGACACTAGGTGGTGCATCATATTTTGTTACTTTTATTGATGATTATTCTTGAAAAGTGTGGGCTTTTGTTTTGAAATCTAAAGACTAGGTGCTTAAAATCTTCAAACACTTTCATGCAAGTGTTGAAAGAGAAACAGGAAGAAAATTGAAATGTGTTCGATCAGATAATGGTAGTGAATAGAGGGGTTCGTTTGAAGAGTATTGTAAAGGACATGTGATCAAGTTTGAGAAGACAGTTCCTAAGACTCCTCAACATAATGGAGTTGCAGAAAGAATGAATCGCACTATCAATGATAGAGTCAGATGTATGCTCTCTCATGCAAAGTTGCCTAAATCCTTTTGGGGTGAAGCGATGAGGACTGCAGTAGATCTGATCAACCTTTCTCCTTCAGTTCCACTAAATGGTGATGTTCCAGAGAAAGTTTGGAGAGGGAAAGATGTCTCTTATAGTCACTTGCGAGTGTTTGGCTGTAGGGCTTTTGTTCACATTCCAAGAGATGAAAGGTCCAAACTTGACGGAAAGTCAAAGCAGTGTATTTTCATGGGTTATGGTCATGAAGACTTTGGTTACAGATTATGGGATCCGGTGAGCAAGAAGATAATTAGAAGCCGTGATGTAATTTTTCTTGAAGACCAAACTATTAAAGATCTTGAGAAGACAGATAAGTCAGCAATAACTGTTAGACGTTTTGCTGATGATGAACCTGGTCCTTCCACTAGACCTCCTGTTGGTAGGAAAATGTACAAGGTGATAATGATGGTGATGATTTGCATGATGAACCTACACCTCAACTTGAGGTGCCAGATGCAGAAGTTCTACCAGATGTTGAAGTTCTACCTGAACTACCAATTGAGCCTGAATTGAGAAGATCTACTAGAGAGCGTCATCCTTCTCAGAAATTCTCTCCTCATGAATATGTGATGAACACTGAGATTGGGGAGCCAGAGAGCTACCAGAAAGCTATGTCTGATGAGTATAAGGAAGATTGGTTAAAGGCCATCCAAGAAGAAATGAAATCCTTACATGAGAATCATACGTTTGAATTGGTGATGCTACTGAAAGGTAAAAGAGCATTCAAGAATAAATGGGTGTTCAAACTGAAAGCGGATGAAAATGTCTCACGGCCAAAGTACAAAGCTCGAATGGTTGTGAAAGATTTTTTAGCAAAAGAAAGGTATTTATTTTGAGGAGATTTTTTCGCCAGTTGTGAAGATGTCCTTTATTCGAGTTGTGCTTGGGTTGGTGGCTAACTTGAATTTAGAGGTTGAACAACTTGATTTGAAGACTGCATTCCTTCACGGTGACATAGATAAAAAAATTTATATGGAGCAACCAGAGGGTTTCTAGGTTAAAGGAAAGGAGCACCTTGTATGCAAGTTGAAGAAGAGCTTATATGGGTTGAAGAAGAGCTTATATGGGTTACAGCAAGCGCCAAGTCAGTAGTACACGAAGTTTGATTCCTTCATGGAAGGTCATGGATATAGTAAGACTTCTTCTGAACATTGTGTGTATGTTAAGAAATTCTCTGTTGATGATTTTATAATTCTCTTGCTTTATGTTGATGACATGTTGATTGTTGGTCATAACACTAAGAAGATTGAAAGTCTCAAGAAAGACTTGAACAGATCCTTTGCTATGAAAGATTTGGGTACTGCAAAAAAAATCCTTGGCAAGAGTATCACTCGTGACAGGAAGAATGGAAAATTGTGGTTGTCACAACAGAAGTATATTGAGAAGGTTTTAGAGAGGTTTAGCATGAGTAATTCCAAACCTGTTAGTACTCCACTTGCTAGTCATTTCAAGCTGAGTTCACGACAATGTCCTACAAGTGAGAAAGAGAAAGCAGAAATGAAGAAGATTCCATATGCATCTGCAGTTGACAGTTTGATGTATGCTATGGTTTGCGCTAGGCCGGATATTGCTCATGCCGTTGGAGTTGTCAGTCAGTTTCTCTCTAATTCTGGTAAGGAACACCGGCAAGCAGTGAAGTAGATTCTCAGATACCTTAATGGTACTTCCAGAGTTTGTTTATGCTTTGGGAGTGGCCAACCTGTGTTGGATGGTTACATAGATGCAGATATGGCTGGAGATATTGACTTTTGCAGGGGGAGCTGTGTCGTGGCAATCTCGACTTTAGAAATGTGTTGCTTTGTCTACTACAGAGGCAGAATACATTGTTGTTGTTGAAACTTCTAAAGAACTCTTATGGATAAAGAAATTTCTACAAGAGTTAGGCATCAATCAAGAGAAGTTTGTATTATTTTGTGACAGTTAAAGTGCCATCCATCTCAGCAAGAATCCGACGTTTCATTCCAGATCGAAGCACATAGAGATGAGGTATCATTGGATAGGTCAAGCGCTTGAGATGAAGTCATATGCACTTGAGAAGATCCATACTAATTATAATGGTTTAGATATGATGACTAAAAGTTTACCTGCAGTGAAGTTTAATTCCTGTAAAGAGAAGGCGGGCTTGATGGAATAGCCTATCTCCACTTGAATTGGTGAGGAGGAGATTTGTTGGTGGGTCCCCAATCTCAAGTGCGGCCCACACAACTTAAAAAAAATAAAATAAAATGAAGAAAGAAGTGGCTAAAGCCACGAGGGAGAGAGAATGAGAGCAAGGCTCTCTCATTTTGAAAACAAAAGGAAAAAAGGGAACAGTAAAGGTTCATCGTTGAGGGAGAAAAAGAAAACTTGGGAAAAAAGGGCAAGCCATTTTTTATCTGATTGAACCGGTAAATGTGCACCATTTCTTATGAAATTTTAGTATGTTATTCGTGGTGTAGAGATGAGAATTATGATATAACTTACTAATTGTATTGCCTTCTCTTTTGCCTGATTTGAGATACCCACTTTGTGGAGGGTTTATGTTAATTTCATCAGTTTTGATGATGTATTTTGTTGATTGTTGAGATGTCCTAATACTATTAGAAAGACTGATTGTGTATTCATTATTTTGATAGTGGAAGATTTTACTGGACTAGGTCCCATGGGTTTTTTATCCCTCTTTAAGGGATTTCCCACGTTAAAATTCTGGTGTCTGATTATTTAATTTCTACCATTATATTTACTGCTTGGAGCATCTTTGGAATTACCTATTTAATTGCACAGGTTGTGAAAAAATTATTTTTAGTGCTTCCGCTGTTAAACAAGTTCTTGTTTGAACATTTGTTGAGTTTTCTAACAATAATACTATAATAAAAAGTAAAATTTTATTGAAAAATAAAGATTTTTTTTAATAAAAAAAGTCAACTAAAAAAATTTTATCATTTACAACATATATGTTGTTTATAAATTTAGTAAAAATATTCATTTTGGCTCTGTTTTTGTTCCAAACTAGATATTACACATCTCACTCTAGGTTGTACAATATAACATTCTTAAAGAAAGATATTTGGCCTGACAAAAAAAAAAGATATTTGTAAAATATAATATTTAATTTAGCCTTTTAACTTGCACATCATGATATTTAATTTAATCGCTAAATTTTATGAATTTAACTTATATTAGTCTTTGAAATAATTTTTAACACATAAACATTAATAGAATACTAGCATGAATAATCAGATGTCACGCTATACTACGTAAAATGATATCGTTTTAGTTTTGACATTTAAATCGTCTAAAATCAGTGTGTCTATTAAAATTTTTTTCTTAAAACAAGTAATATAATATTATTTTCGGACTATTTGAACACCAAAATTACAACGGCATAATTTTATAGGTTTTAGTATGACATTTAATTGTCCATATTAGCTCTTTATTAATGTTTGTATATCGAAAATTATTTCAATAACTAATATGAATCACGTTTATAAAATTTAAAAACTAAATAAAAACCATTAAAATTTCATACATTAAATTAATACTTACGTACAAATTTATAGAGCAAATTAAATATTAACTATATTTCATATTTAAAATGTATATGTGACTAATGGCCAAACTTTTATCTTTTCTCATTTATTATGAATTATTTTAATTCCAAAAATAAAAGTGTGCAAAAGAATATACAAAAATGGTGTTAATATCATCCCTCATAGCTAAAAGAGCTAAAATAACTTATAAGTATATTAATTTATTTGGCAACACTTTTTAATTTAAATACATATTTTATTTTTTTATTTTCAAATTAAAAAATGTAACTTCAAATTTAGCTACACTACCTCTAAAATGTTAAAAAGTTTCATAACCACCATTTTTTAAAAATTATTTTTTATATAGAAAAACAGGTGGTATTTTTGTAAAATATTATTATTTGAGGTATTTTTTAATATTGTGAATTTACTAAAAGAATTGTACAATACGTTCTTTATATATTGAATAGAGAGATGATATGTGTCCAATATATTTTTTGCGTGTTAAATAAAGAGAGGACACATGTCTAATATGTACTTTATATATTATCTACATTAATGCAACATCACCTTCTTGCAATTACACAAATTAATCCATCTATTATATATTTTTAATTTTAAAACTAAAATGTGCCACGTGTAACTTTCTTATTAATTAGAATCAAGTATTTTTTTTTAAATTAAGAAATTTTTTTTTACTCCTTACTAATTTTACAATAAAAATGTGTCATATGTCATTCACTCATTGTAAATGAAATTAAATCTTTTCCTTTAAAATTAAAGAGAATTCTTCCCTCCTTCATACTAATTTTACAACCAAAATATGTCACATGTCACTCCCTCATTGCAATTGAAATCAAATCTTTTCTTCCAAAAATAAAGAGTTCTCTCCTCCTTCTTTTTCTTTCTCTATCTCTCTCATTCCTTCAACCACTATATCTATTTTATATATCATTATCAATATCAATGACTAATTACTAATTTGACAATCAAAATATGCAACATGACATTTTTTAATTGCATTAAAATTAAAGTTGAAATATTAAAATTGAAATTGAAATATACCTATATTATGTATCATATATTACTATCTAATTTAATAATCAAATGTATCACATGACACTCTCTTATTAAAATTGAGAGAAAATATTTTTCTCCAAAATTAATAAACTCCCGTCCTAAATTCTCTCATCCACCTCTCCCCGTTTTCCTATTTCTCTCTACGATTTTCACTCTATATATAATTTATATTTTATATTAGTAATTTGACAAATGAAAATATATCATCCGATATTTTTTTTATTACAATTAAAATATTTTTTTTTTCAAAATTAACAAACTCTTACTCTGACTCTCATTCTTCATTTTTATCTTTCTCTCTCTTTTCTCTCATTCTTTATTTTTTCTACATCTTTATTCTACAAAAAACAAAATAATATAATTTAAATAAAAAATTAGACTTTTTCATATAAAAATAATAACTAAAAATTTTGTTATTTAATTTTTTATCTACAGAGACTATGGTCTAACCCGAGACTTTTGTCAATCTACAACTTTTTTGTAAAAGTAATTTGATTTTAAAATATTTTGTGCCATGCATAATCTATACTGTCAGAACAAATTGGATTATAATTTCAAAAAATTTATATTTTACCTAAATAAGCCAAAACTTTTTCATATCTAAATTTTTCGCTCACTATTTTTACTAGGGGTGTACATGGGACAGGCCACACTGGATTTGGCTTAACCCAGACCCAACCCAAAATACAAACCGGGCCTAATTTTTAGACACTAACCCGATCCTAGACCCGATGAAACCTACGTACCTTCGGATCGGGTGACAACCGGGTGAAAACCGGATCTTTAGCATGTAAAAATCACCTAATCTCCAACCATTATTTCACAATTCACATAGTAAAATTCACTTAAAAAAATATAACAAGAATCAACCCTTTTCTAAAATTAAAGCATAACCATAATCAATACTAATATTGTCTAATAACACCAAATATTTAAATCAATACAAATAACACAATATTATGCATTAGTCTAAAGTCTTATGCATTTTAAACATAAAACATTAACTTATAATCTTATAATGACTAATAACACAAAATATTAAGGTTTACAATATTTAAATTCCACATAAGAATAGTCATCATCCATCACTAATAACATAAAATATTAATTGTGTATGATGACCGGGCCACCGGGCCGAGTTCAGGTGACTCGAGTTATGGCCCGGACTCGACCCGAAATAATGACAGGGTCTATTTTTGAGACCCTTATCCAATCCTAAACCCGATAAAATCACACTAAATTAGCCTCTAAAATATTCGAAGTCAGACTGAATGTTCGGATCGGACCGAACCATGTATATCCTAATTTTCACCATGATGATAAATTGCATAGCATTAACCATATATATAGTTAGAGTGGTGTGCATTCTTTGGTAGCCGCGGTGGTTTATGCGTGAGTAACCATTAAATTGATGATTAGTGGCATTTGTTTGAATTTATACTTCTTTGCCAAGGACAAGGGATATTTGACAGATCTTATTACTTAATTTAGGAGAAGTTAATTAGCACGTTAAAAAAATGTTGCTTTTCAAATTAAAAAAAAATTAAATGTAGAATTGATAACGGACTCTTTTAATATATCAATAAAAAATCAGTACGACTAGAATAGATTAGGATATACCGTGAATCTGTATTCGACTTTTTCAGTAAATAAATATGCACCACACTCTATTTTATTCATAGCGAATCGTAGATAACCTTATCTTATCAGATTGGATACCCACAAATAAACAACTTTATTTTAATACCTTATCTTATGAAAATTGTTAATATTATTATTAATGTTATTATTAATATTAATTAATTAAATTTATAAATACTTTTTAAAAATAACTACACTACATGGGTTAAACGTTATTTGTATTGGGCCGATAAAGTAGAGAAGTGTTATTAGGAGATGACCAACATTTGTTTTATTAATGTATTCTTGGGATTCTAGCCCCGTCAGACTACCAAAAACAATTTTTTTAATATATTTTAATTAATACTAACTAAATTTTTATCTTTCTATAAAGGTGTTTGTCCTAATATTTAGAAATTCGGAGTCTTATCTCTCTCATGGAGAACTCTTTTCTTATATGGAGAGTTTTTCTGAAATAAAAGTTGTGCTTACCCGTTTATTGTTCATTTTTTTGCGCAAACTTTTTTCTTTAGCTTATTTCTCTTATTATCTCAATACTATATATGGCCTACCAAGAGGAGCAATCTATCGAAGGCAAAGTTATTTCCATCAACCCTGATGAAGATGACAGTTTTACTGCAGAAAATTTCAATTTGGTGGAAAAGATTCTCTCGGACAAAGAAGTTAGCTTCAACACCTGCAGAGCAGCTCTTTTGGGAATTTGGGGTCATCCGGAAGAAGTAGCCATCTCCGATGTTGGCAGGAATAAAGTACTTATCAGTTTTAAGGATGTGCGGAAAGGGATCCAAATACGGAATGGAGGACCCTGGAGTATTCGAGGAAATCTTCTTAATCTGCAGATATGGAACGGATGAGAGTCATTCTATGAAGTGGATCACAGGTATATGGAATTATGGGTACAAATACATGGACTTCCACTCAATTATATAACATGAAAAACAGCAGAAATTATTGGTAAGAAAATAGGAGCTGTGATGGAAACAGAAAATTTCAGATTAAATGATACACTACAGAGAACGTTCTTAAGGGTGAGGGTAACAATGAACATCACTAAACCTCTGCCAACTGGTTTCTGGTTAGCGACACAGAATCATCAAACTCTTTGGGTCGACTTCAAGTATGAGAGGATCCAGGACAATTATTGTCTGAATTGTGGAATCCTAGGTCATACTAAGAAGGAATGTAGGAACCCAATGGCAATGGCTAGCTGGGACCACATGAAACCAAGGTATGAGCTGGGTTTAGGAGTTAATCGAGTCAGGGCCATCTCAACCAGGGAAAAAGTGCAGGATGATAAGGAAATGAACAGGGAATGGATTGAGGCTAAGCAGGAATGTGAGGGGGAGCGCGCAAGAATGGAGCATATGAAGGAGCACTCGTCAGAAGAGAGTAGTACGGACAGGGGACTAGAAACAGGGCTTCTGAGAAATCTCGAAGCAAATTCTGACCAATAGACGGCGTTAGGAAGGGAAAGCCAGGGATCTAGACAGCATGTTGAAGAGGTCTCAGAAAATCTGCTAATCAAACATGTGTTTTCAGATGGGGAAGCTTTGAGAAGGGGTGACAAATCTGCAAACACTAAAACTGACATCAGAAAAGGTAATGATAAGCTTTAAGAGGTAGGTGAAGTTAGTTGTGCATTTAGGCCCAATGCCACATTTTATATGGAGCAGGAGGCTTCTAGACCTTGTAATTTTCAGAATATTAAAAAGGGCCGTCAGGAGCATCTTGAGGTCGGGGAGAACAAGGAGCGCCAACCTTTTGGTAACAAAACAAGGCTAAATGAGGGACGTTTGGATGAGCCCAAGCAGATGGAGGATTGTTTTCAGCGCTAACAAGTAAAGGACGATGCTTGGGGGAATCCCAAAAAGCTAACAATCAGGGAAGAATTGGAGAAGCTTTTTGGCAAGAAAGAGGCCCAAATTAAGCAACATGGCAATACGGAAATCAATAAGCAACCAGAGAAGGAGACACGAATCGTTAAGCATGGTGCAGGATAGTTGTGGAGCTACAGGAAAAAACTAAAAATGAAGAGAATTGTTACTGCAGCTGGTAGAACCATGATTCAACGAATGGATAATGGGGAGGAGTATTACGTTAAACTGGCTGAGGAGCAGCAAGAAATGGAAGAGGAGACTGCTGCTGGGTCGGAGCTGAGGAATGAAAGTCAATGTGTGTTGGAGCTGGCTTTTGATATGGGGCTGAATCTGAACTCTAAAAGGACAAGGGATACAAGCAGCCTAGCAGTCTATGTAGACAAGTTGGAGAATGATGAACAACTAAGAATGGAAAAATCAGGTAAGAAGTTCAAATATGTTGCTGGAACAGTTATGGCTGAGGAGGCGGGCCTTATCAAGCCCCACCAGTAGCCATGATTGTTGTCAGCTGGAACTGTCGTGGAATGGCGGCCCCATCGATAGTGTTTGAATTATGAAGTATTTGTAAATCTCTCAGGCCGTCCGTTTTGTTTCTTATGGAGACTAAAGCTAGCAATCTTAGTTGTGTTAGGATTAGGAGAAAGTTAGGTTTTGATAATATGTTTTTTGTGAAATCCCGGGGGTTGTTCGGGGGCTCTGTCTTTTTTGAAAAAGTAATATAAATATTAATATTTATGCTTGGTGTGAAAACTTTATTAAAGCTCAGATAAGCACTGTTAATGATAAAGATTGGGAAGGAATTTTTGTCTATGGCCATCCCGATTATAAGAGAAGAAAAGAGTTATGGAATGAGTTAACTTATGTAAATAATAATCTGCATGTGCCGAGGGCTTTTATTGGGGACTTCAATGATGTAATTGCACAGCATGAAAAAGTGGGATTGCATCCAAAGCCGACTAGTCAGATTGATACTTTCAGGTATTTTGTAGATAAGAATGCTCTCATGGACTTGGAATTACAAGGGACAAAATACACATGGTTTAGTAACTCAAAGAATGTTTTTGTTACTAAAGAAAGGATAGATAGAGTACTTGCTAATTAGGAATGGAGAAGAGCTTTCCAACATGCCACCCTTTCAGCCTTACCAGCTATTAGCTCTGATCATACGCCTTTAGTTCTCAATGTTAAACCCAAGGGAAATAAGGAGCAGATGCTTTAAATTTGAGGCTTTTTGGACTAACCATGCTGATTGTGGTAATGTCATAAGGAGAGGATGGAACAGTGTTTGTAATAGTACGGTTGATCATTGGACAAATTTAACTCGAAGGATGAATGGTTGTAAGCAAGAATTGGTCAAATGGAGCAAGGTTAACTTTAAGAGGGCAGATGTTGAAATACAAAAACTAATGCATAACCTTAAGCTAGCAGAGGAAAGAGAATACTCAGATACACAACAACAGGAAATTAATTAATTGAAAATGGATATTACTAGACTATGGAAACAAGAGAAAAAGTATTGGGGTCAGAGATCTAGAGTGAAATGGCTGAAGTTTGGCGACAAGAATACTGCTTTTTTCCATGCTTCTACCATTCAACGAAGGGACAGGAATATGATTGAGAGATTAAAGGATACTAGTGGAGAATGGGTGTGTGGGGAGAATGAGATATTTAAGCTGGCAATTCTTCATTTTCAGAATCTTTTTAAAGCTTCCGATAACCTTGTTATGTTTGAATGCATTAGCAAAGTCCCTATTAGAGTGACTGAAGATATGAATCGAGAGCTAATGAAAGAGGTTTCTGATCAGGAAATCAAAAAAGCTACTTTTAGCCTTGGAAGTCTTAAGGCACCAGGTCCAGATGGATTAAATGGCCTTTTTTTTTCTAAAAGCATTGGACAATTATTGAGAAAGAGGTTTGTGAAGTTGTTAAGCATTTCTTTCAGGAAGGGGTCCTACCAAGTAGCATCGGAGATACTATTATAGTTTTGGTTCCTAAGACCAATTACCCAGAAACTCTTAATCAGCTTCGACCGATTAGCTGTTGTAACTTTATATATAAGATCATTTCTAAGGTGTTGGTTATTAGGCTTAGAAGAATAATAGATACGATTGTTTTACCTATCCAGAGTGCTTTTGTGGGGAGACGCCTCATTCAAGATAACATGGTAATAGTACAGGAAATGTTTCATGCTTTAAATAAAAAAAAGGCAGCATGCTTCCAGGAACTTAGCCATTAAGATTGATATGAACAAAGCCTATGACAGGGTTGAATGGTCATTCCTAGAAGCAACTCTGAAAGCTTTTGGGTTTAATCTGTACTGGGTTAAGATGATTATGATGTGTGTCTCGCAGGTCTCTTATAAAATTAAGATCAATGGTATTTTGTCAAGAAGTTTTGTGCCGCAGAGGAGACTAAGGTAGGGAGACCCCCTTTCGCCATACCTATTTATCATAGCAGCTGAAGTTTTTACTATCCTTATGGACAAGGCTAAAGAAGAGGGTAGAATCTCTGGTGTCAGAATTGCTCCTACTGCTCCAGCCATTTCTCATCTCCTCTTTGCAGATGACTACATTATTTTCTCGAAGGATAGAGAGGAGGAAGTTTATCAACTCATTACTATTTTAAATATGTATACAGAAGCCTCGGGACAGCGAATAAATGTTGATTATCGGCTCAATACAAATAACGAGGGTTTATGAAACCACCTTAAGTCCAAAGGTCTATTTTGATACCAAAGATATCCCAAGTCCACGACCAAAAAAAAAAAAAAAAAATCCCAAGCCATACCAAAAGTCCAAACATTCGAATATAATTTTGTTAATAATATTATTAGGGATGAGAGTATGGTAGATTAGGATATACCGTGAATCTGTATTCGACTTTATCCGTAAGTAAACATATACCACGTTCTATTCTATCCACAGCGAGTCATAGACAACCTTATCTTATCGGATTAGATACCCACAAGTAAACAACCTTATTTTGATACCTTATCTTACGAAAATTATTAATATTATTATTAATGTTATTATTAGTATTAATTAATCAAATTCGTAAATACCTTTTAAAAATAACTACACTCCATGGGTTAATTTTTTCTGCAATAAGAGAAGAAATCACCCACTTACTTCATATGAGACTTTTAGAAGTGATGGTTAAATCATCACTAATCCTATAAATATCTCAACATATTCAGGTATTATTCAATTCATTAGTTTTTATTTAAAATTACTTAAACTTTTGCTGATTTAAATATCAAAATTCCTTACAAGTACCTCTGTCATTATCTCGGTACTAACATGAAGACATTTCATATATCCTTATTATCATCTTCGATCTTTTTCAAAAAGTCCATTCACTCATATAACTTTGTTCAAGTATGTCTTAAAACTCAAAATATATATAATGTCATTTTTCTTTAAAATATTTATTATTATATAAATATATAATATTTATTTATTTAATAAAAGATTTATTAATGTTACATAAAATTTGCAAATTGTCTACCCTTAATGTAATAATTTTATGGAGAATGTTATGGCGTAGATTGTTAATTTTATCCACGCATGAGAAAGGTATGTGAAGTGTTTTATAATAATACTACAAGAAATACCGTTATAATCAACAGTGTTAACCGTCGCTTTTAAATATGTCGATTTTTCAAAATCTAATAAAATTGACGGCTTTTCGAATTGTCGATAAGCTTTCAATATAATCGACGACTATTGTGTCGATAATATATGTTTAAGATTTTTATATATTTAATAAAAGCTACACATTGGTTGTCAATAATATTATCTAAAATCGACGCTTGTGTCGATATTTGATATATTAAAATTGACAAATTAGCTGTCGATTCAATTATTAAATTACCGACATATTTTTCTTTTTCTTTTGTCTATTTTAAAATAAAAATCGACAACATTGCTATCAATTTTTGTCTATATTAAATTTAAAAAGCGACAACGATGCCGTTGATTTTGATAACCATATATTTTTTAGTTTTTTCTATTTGAGAATAACAGACAACTAATGCAAATAAACTTTAAAATATAGAAATAAAATTTATACTAAGAAACAAAATGTAACACCCTCACTATCCGAATGTCACGCTTCTGGCTGCGCCACTCTAATAGCTTAGGTATTACGACAACTCTAAACATATTTAAGACTAAAATAGGAGCCTATTTAAATCTTAAAACCGCATAACCTTTCGAAAACACTTTTTCGTTGAAAACAGAAACATACATGTACATACAAACCAAATACAATACCTTAAAATACATATACATAACACTAGCTTACAAACATACATATCACAATTTGCTATCCCTCTTATAAACTTAATAAAGATAAGGCGACGAAAATATAATAGCTAAGATAATACAAAAATACCGAATAAACAGAAAATAAACATAACTCTTCTGAAGCTCTGTCATCCATATCCTGAAAAGGAATAACTTGTAGGGGAGTAAGAACGTCGTCCTCGCTTGTTCTCACTATAGGATTACAGAAATTACTATAACAAGATACATAAAATAAAATTATTCTTAGAGTACAGTGATCATTGTTCGTCTTATGAGTCTTTCCAAAAACCTTGGGTACACATTCGAAATCTAGAAAAATCCCTTTTGAAGACTTGGTAAATTTCTCAAATATTTTAAAATAAAACCTTTCCCTTTCTTGCAAAATCTAAAAAGTTTTTCCTAGAAAGTATGAATGACCAACATGTCCCAAACATAGGTTCAATTAAGTCTATGCTGTAAGAGTTTGATTTTTCATACTTTCCTAGACCATAACCATGAAAGCAGTTACCTACACGGTATAAATAATCATCTTCTTCCACGCATAGGTTCATTAAGTCTATGCTGAACCAGTCAGATACTTTATACAGAACTAGAACTCAATATACCAATCACGGCCTAAAGCCCATCCAATCCAACACGGCCCCCGACCCAAACAACTCAATCATCAACCAATTCATCACAAACCAACCAATCAGACATAATCACAGATAATGTAGTTCAAACACAATCAATAGCAATTACAACAAATATAGCAGTTAGGAATTAACATAAGTATTCACATAGGCAAATCAATTACAATATGCACACCCAAACAATGTCACATAAATACAAATGATGAATGTCTGTCCTACTGGCTGTGATATCACATTGTCGGTTCAACTGCCAACCCGACACATCTCCATGGAAACGTCGCCCTTCGGAATCATCATATGGGAACCCCCGAGATATAGTGCTCAGATCACTGTCCAGGATTTTGCGTCTGCACGCTCTATTGATCCAAAGGGATGCGAGCGGGATACTCTTGCCACCAACCTCGCATCTCAACGCAAGCGGGACGAACCATCGCCCTTACGCCGCCGCTGCTACCTCGACAGGCGGGATCCAACCGCCGTCTCTGCCGGGCGCATAGCGTCTTATCAACAATCTCATCTCAGCATAAGCGGGACGAACCCGGCCTTTATGCCTACCAAACAATAACTCCTCAATCTTAATGATAATCACAATCAATCAGGCTCAATAACTTATTTCAAATTTATTTTTGGCCCATTTACTTTTAAATAATAAACGTTTAAGTTCACATCTTACCAGGAATCATTTTTCAAAACGGAGCCACTTTCCACATCTTTCCAACACTTTCAAACAATCTCAAAACCATACCAAATTCAAAATCTCTTTTGAAAGACTCAAAATCATTCATTTCTAAATCAGGATTTAGTCATAAAATTTCTCAGCGGAGTCTCAAGACTTCAGAGGAGAATAACCTAACTCATTTCTTAAATTCATTGAAAACCTCCGAAAGCTTAACTTCTTGATTTGAATAAATAAAATTGAATTTAAACCAAAACCAAGTCATGTATCCAAATATTCCGAACCAATTTCAAAATCAACTTACTTAAACCAAAGCCAAATCATTTAAACCAAAAACCAAATTTTAATTTCATTCTTAAATCTATTTCCAATGGCTCAGAAAATTGTTTCAGTTTTACTAAATCAAAGTTTTAGAGACTACTTCAAACTTTTCCTAAAATGTCGTAAAGTGAAATAGATTAATTGAAAACCAGGTTTCTTTTGAATCCCTTAAAACTCCTCCAAATCTGTTTACTTAAATCAAATTCCAAAACATAAAAATTTTTATATTTAGATTGATTTTTAAGGCATAATTCCTTTCTTAATAATTACATCCGAAATATAAAAATTTTCTTAATAAGGCAAGTTCAAACATAATTTATTTATCAAACATTTAATTCAAAGCATAATTCATTATTTTCAAAATAACGTTTCAATCAAAATCTCATATTTTATAGAAATTTTGGTAACATCTCCCCTAAAACTTGGACTTTGCCACCTTTTTCGGGTCCCAACCAAACCAATCCTCAACTCTTTTTACCAGGGATTCAAGACCAAATCAATTTCCAGTAAGAAAAATTTAGACTTTAATTACTAAAATCCTTTCAATTCAAAACAACCAGAAACCTCTATTTTGAACAAAATCAAACATTATTTCAATCAAACCGGCAATCATATTCATCCAATACAAATGAGACAATTCATAAGACTCACATAATCACCAAAAATGCATTTCGCACAGCATATCTATTTATAACAATTTCCATTTAAAATAAATTAGTTTGTATAAAAAGTCCCTACCTCGACTCGTCAAACACATAAACCAAACGCGTCACAGGAACCCTCTTTCTCAACCCGAAATCACCGGCAGCTTGAATCACAGCTTCGCTCAATTTTGCAGCAGCAGAAACAACCCTTACTCGCAACATGTGGCCCCGATAACTTAATCCTAAAGACATTAATATTGCGAAAACCTTAAAACACATAACGGGATATGAACGGGGAAGGTTTCAAGACAGAGATACTTACTGTAACTAAAGAATACTGACTGAACCAAAGGACAGAAGCTTCAGCGGTGGTTCCAATAGCCACAGAACCGCCCTTGGCAGCCAGAATCACCGTGACTCAGCCTGCTCCATTAGTAGTTCCCAGCACCTGTTCTTAGCTTCGGTGGTGACTCAGCAGCACAGGGGAAGCTAACAAAGATTTCAGCAACAGATAAAACAGTCCCAAAACGAATACTAGTTGCAACAGCAATCTCCAAACAAAGCCAACAACTACCTCCAGTAATGGCACTGGCAATGTAACTTACTATAACCATTTTATTCAATACAAATAGTGTCAGCAACAAGCTTCTAGGTAGAAACGAATTGATGGAACAAGGGAGAATCGGAGACAGGGTAAAGCTTACCCAAATAGTAAAGGTTCTAACGGTTCAAAACGGAGCCAGGGCAATATCAACAGCAACTCCAGCAGTAGTGGAGTTCTTGTCAAATTTAGAAACCAGAAGTAGAACTGGCTGGTCTCTCTCTCCCCCTCTAGCGGCGGTGATGCACAAAACTCCTCCAACAGCGGCAACGCGTGGCTAGACGACGACAACCCTAGTAGCAGCAGCGGCAGGAGTGGCTTCAATAGCAGCAACCAGGTGCGGCAATGGCGCGGTGGCGATGCAGCAGAGGCTCCCTCCTCCACTGACTCTCGCGCGGCTCTTCCTTCTTCCCTGAACGGCGTCGATGAACAGAGGTGGCGGCTCCTTACGCACTCTCCCTCCTCGGTGCAATACGGCGGCGCGGCGGCAGTGACACCCACCGGCGCCGTCTTTCCTCTTCCCCTCCTACCGGATCTCCCTCTTCTATGTTCCCTCTGCCTTTCTTCGTTTCTTTCTTTCTCCCGTTTCCTTTTTACTTCTGTGTGTGCGTATCAAGGTTCAGAAAACCGGACCGATCATCAAACCGCTCTAGTCACTGGTTTACTGGTTTACTGGTCTAACCGGTTCAACCGGTGGTTCAACCAAAAAAACCGTTTTAGAATAGAATAATATATAAATTATAAATACACATCCTAAAATATAATTATAGTCTGATATAAATCTTAAAATATCTTCGAAATTTAAAACACTACATAAAATATCATCAACCAAATACATATCTTATCAAAATCCAAACTCAATCTGTTTTTCCAAGCTAAATCTGTTTTTCCCCTAAGGTTAGAAGAACCTTGTGACTGACTATCGTTAGCACTACGGAAATTAGGATTAGCAGCATCATTCGGAAGTGGAGTATCGGCAGGCATGTTATTATTCACAAAAGCATTGTTATCAGCAGTTGCTTCTTGATTAATACTATCTTCCATAACTGAAATTAATAAAACATATATGAAATTAAAAAGTAAAAACAGCCACAAACCCACAACACAACACATCACAATGAACATACACAGAAATTGAACAGTTCACAGATGAAGTTCCAGCAATTGAAGAGTTCACAGAGCAAATTCATAGAAATTGAACAGTTCACAGATGAAGCAAAATAGAAGACCAGGCTGCTTAATTTTCAGATTATTAATTTTCTATGCTCAGCAGCAAATAGAAATTGAGCCAAGGATCAAACACAAATTGACAAACAAAATGAAATTGTGCAACAAACAGGAATTGAGCTGCGATATAGAAGACCAGGCTGCTTAATTTTCAGATTATTAATTTCCTATGCTCAGCAGCAAACAGAAATTGAGCCAAGGATCAAACACAAATTGACAAATAAAATGAAATTGTGCAACAAACAGGAAGTTAATTTTCAGATTATAAATTTCATGCAAGGTTTCTACTTTCTACTGAGGAAGTTCATACTGCACATAGTATCAAATTCACAGCCACAGCCACAGTTCACAGCCACAGTTCACAGTCCACAGAGATTAAATTAATCAGCCACAGCCACAGTTCACACTTCACAGAGGAAGTTCACACTTCACAGAGTATCAATTTCATGCAAGGTTTCTACCGGGGTCGATGGAAGAACATGAGCAGAGGCGAAGAACAAACAAGATGAGCAGAGGACGAGTCACTGACCTGGGGTCGATGGAGGGCTACCGGTGCTGAGTGTTGACTGTTGAGGACCGTGCGATGGAGATGGAGGGCTACCGGTGTTGACTGCGTGCTGCGGTGCTGGTGTTGAGAAGATGAGCAGAGGATGGAGATGGAGGGCTACTGGGCAGGAACCAAGCGAAGGCGACGATGGAGATTTGAGGGTTACTGGGGCTGAGGATGGCGACACCAGGGGACGAAGGATGGCGACAGGGGGGCTATGGTTCAGGGCGGCTAGGGTTCTCCATTCTCCATTGGAGATGATTCAGAAAGGGGGAATGAATGAATGGGGTCGGGGGAAGAAAGGAGGGTGGGGTGCTCCATGCTAAACGAGCGGGTCGAGTCGGGTCCGTTTTTTTATTTGTTCGGTCTAACCGGCCGATTTTTGACCGGTTCGCCGGTTCTTAAACGGTTTTTGTTTGGACGGTTTTTATATGAGGACCGGACTGTTTGTAGTGCTGGTTCGCGGTTAAACCGGTCGAACCGGCCGGTCCGGTCTGGTTTTCAGAACCTTGGTGCGTATGCTAGGTTTGTTTGTGTGTGTGTGTTTGTTTGTGGGGTGTGGGGTGTGCGGCTGGGGGTGAGGGTTTGTGTGGGTTGAAAATTAGGGTTTGGGTAGAAATTAGGTTTTAGGGTAATTTGGTCATTTCAAATAAAAATAGGGATAATATAATAATTAAAAATAATTCTTAATCCAACAATAATAATGTATAAAAATACTATTTGTTCATCAATTTCACAAATTATTTTTAATAAAATGTTCAAATTCAATAATTAGGAATAATATAATTAAATTCTTTATTTTCCAAAAACAGCAGTATTAATATTTTAAAATATTAATTATTTAGTTCAAATCATATAAAATTTTTATTATTTCATGACTACCAACTTTATAATTTAAATATAGAAAATAATTCAACAATTGTAAAATTGGATAATAATCTTAAATTATTTCAAATTCAATTAATCAAAATTGCCTTAAATTACTTTCAATAAAAAGAATTTTTTGAAATTAAAATTGTAAATAAATATCTGATTTGAGATTAGTTTTAAAATAGGACTTTTCAAAAGTTTTGGGTTTTACATTCCACCCACCTTAGAAAAAATTTCGTCCTCGGAAATTAAAATAATGCATAAGATAGTACATAGCCTTAGTGATCTACTTTTTAAATACTTTTTAGAAAAGTAAGAGATCTTAACACATATATGTATATATATAAGTTCAACTACCTGATATCCATAAGATTTAAATATAAGGGTGAAATATAGTGCAAGGTAAAAGATAAAGATAGGCTCGATGCAAAGGTTATATAGTTTCAAAACTTTAAAAGCTTGGAGAAACAATATAGGGTACAAGTCAAGATAGGAGTTCACAAAGCAAAGCTATAGTTAATATGGCAAAAGACTACAAGGTAAGCTGGTATTAAAACAACGGATATAACGTTCTCTCACATTTTCATACCCGTTCAAAACTTCAACTTTCCAACTCCATCAATCACTTCACAACTCCATAACCGCTCGCAAGCCTAACATCCACAAACTCGTTTGCGTGAAACGAAACTCTCACACTTCTCATAACGTTGCACACTTACCACTTCACCTTCCGTATCCACAAATAGGTCTTAAAGAACTAACGCATCGCATTATTATACCTAAAGATCGCACGTGACATCAAAATAATTCTCGAGTTTACTCAGAAAGATAAAAGACTTTGAAAAAGAAGGACAAATAACGAGGATAATCTCCGTAAGAGTTTTGAAAGAACTGCTGAATCTACAAGTAAACAAGGATGTACAATCGATGAAGAGTTTTGGAAGAAAATTCAGTTTAACAACCTCAAGGATGACTCCCGAACCAGAGATAACTGATAGGAACACAAAAAGGATAAGCAAGGCAATAGTTTGGAACTAAATCAAGCTGAGTTAAAAAGTATAAAATCATAGAAGAAGGTTAACTAAAGCTAGTGATGACATTCTCAAGGTTTAAAGTTTATAATTAAGTACACATAATACATTTGAATATAAAGAATGAAAAACTGAAGGAAGATCACCTCATGTGCTAAAAGAAAGGTATGTAACTCGCATTTCACAAAAGGATGATAGAAACATATATCAAGACTGCAATAGGGTTAAAAGAAAACTAAATTGCATTTTGTCCAAATAGTTTCCAAGTAAAAGACAGAATAAGTGAGGTTTGAAAAATGAAAGTCAATTGGGTAAGGCTAAAACAATTTTTTGAAAATCCTGAAAGACATTTAGGTGCTCAATCAATTAAAGGTATACACTGAAATTGCAGCAAGGTTGTAAGAAAATCAAATGTTTGTTCAAAAATTCTCAAAGTTTATATTCAAACAAGCGTGTATAAAATTTTATAGCAAATATGGAACAAGTTAAACTCTATTTAGAAAAGAAAACTCTGAGGTAAAAATTTACTTATCAGTCGGTTTCAAAACTTTATTTAAAACAGTGCATGCCAACTTCAAAACAACTTTGCCAATTTAAAGAATAGCTATGGATGCAATTTAAGCGAGAAGGATTGATTTAAATTTCTTAAGAGAACCCAAAACTTATTTCAAAAGTTCACCTCAAAACTCTAAGAATACACTTGAAATTACCATCACATAAGAACATTCAAAAATATTTAAGATGTACTTAAAAAGAAATCAGACCAAACAATAAAGGATCTCAAATCAAGGGAGTTCAAACAAGATCCACGAAGCAGGGGACATCAAACAAGCTTTCCATTGGTCCAAAAGAATACAAACTCGTAAGGAAAGACAACTCAATCAACAGTGAATTTTCAAGAAAGAACCTTTGACTAAAGAAGGACAATTGAGAGGACAAACAACACACTAGATAGAAACAAATTCAAGCTGACTCGAATGAGTATGAGATTTATAAGAGAAGGAAAACTGAGACTAATGGTGGTGTTCGTAAAAAAGGAAAAGAATAGTTAAAAACAAAATCAAGTATCACAACCATAGAAACAAAGCTTAAAGAATTAGCCCATACTTGAGAGGAAAGGTATGAACCCAATATTTTCAAAAGAACAACGAATGCATAAATAATGTATCATGCCAAATTAAAGTCAATTTGTCAAACGTAAGCTAACTGGAATAAAAGCGAAAATCTTTTCCTTTAAGAATTAAAGAAATAGCTAAGTACATAATCAAATAGAGTTACGTATAGAAACCGTAGTAAAATTATTTTGAAAAGTCAAATGGTATTTAAAGTAAGTGGAGTTCCGTAAACCAGTAAAAGAACATGCAAGGTATTAGAAATAAATAGTTTTTTAAATTGCATAAGGAATTTTCAAAGTTTTATATAGATAGGTGTATATCAAATAAAAAGCGATTTTTATCAAAGTTTGAAAATTAGTTATAAATACAGTCAATTAAGAGAAAAACTGAATCACCATTTCTTTTAAAAAGGACTCGGAGTAAGGACATAAAAAGGCACACTGTATCAAGACAAGTTCAAAGTCATGTTGAAAAATCACATGGATCAAGAAAAAGAGTTCAAACAGAGAAAGACAGATATACCAAGAAATTCAAACCGGCATATGCAATTTAGGATCAAATAAGAATGCATATGAACAGAAAAATAGGATTGGAAACACCAAACTGCTTTCCAAAAGAAAAGACAACAAGAACATCAAGATAGGTTAAGAAGCAATAAGTCACATGACTCCAACAGAATCCAAAGCACATAACTGAGTAACCTCGAGAAATAGTTTCTAACGGTCCCAAAACCCACGAATCGCATTACCTATTACTCGTATCTTGTCTTTGATAACCCATTAGTACATTCATATACATAATCCACTCGTTTTATGCTGGCCAAACTTAATACTAGGAATTATGCAATGCAAGACTAACAGCATTAATCGATAGACTGTCATGTGAAAAAAGCTCTAATTCTCGTTATTCGAACAAGACTATTACATGACAAAAGCTCAGAGTATGCAATTGAAGCATAGTCAGTCCATTCCCCAGGCTCTATAGGAAAGACTGCTCTGATACCACAAATGTAACACCCTCACTATCCGAATGTCACGCTTCCGGCTGCGCCACTCTAAAAGTCTAACATTTTCTCCCTTTATATAAGAAAGTGAAATTATATAATTTAATTTGGTGAATTTGTTTTCTTTGCTGCTGATTACAAATGAGATAGAAGAAAAATGATCTCGAACAGCAACACCCACTCACTGAAAGTTTTATAGCTGTTTAAAAGAATATTAGAATATTTGAGAATACCATAAATATGGTAGTTCAACTTATAGGAATACTTAGAATGATCATCTGCAAAAAATCAACAAGTAAATAAAGAATTAGAAAAAGTATGAGGAATTCTAAAAGGTGCTTACTCTCATGCAAATTGAAAATGTGCAGAGAGGTAAAGAGAAGGGAGTAAATATATGTCATACTTTTTGGGTTCATCTCTTTCTTTTCCCTTTTTTTTTGTGCTTACTCATAATGCTATGTACTCTATATATGAGTGTGAATCATTCTAAGACACAGCAACACGTTCTGTAGGGAGAAAACATTATCAAACCAACAATAAAATCCTCAGTGCAAACTTACTTCAATTTTTTGTATGAAGTGAAGAGAAAAATAGGGGTAGCAAACTCATGTTTGGTAAATCTATCCTAAAACCTCTTTTTGTTAATATTTTTTTCTTTCTCTTCTTTTTTTTTCTTTTAGTTAGCTTCTATCAGTATACTCCTAATTTCATAAAAAAATTGTCCCAAAAGAGTCTTGATCTGAGTTCATGCTTCAAATTTTACACAAAGAAAAAATGTATCCATTGTCATTGTGCTAGGACTATCTACACATGTGTAGAAAAATATTATAAATTGATCAAACATGTTTAAGATTGAAAATGTCTTCTCACCAAATTTACATTCATCCCAAGTAATTTATTAATATATTGCATAAATTGATAAGATGAAATGGTACAAGAAAGTTAACATTACATTCTCTTAAAAAAACATGAATCTCACCACTAAGAGATCAATGCTAACAAAAGATGAGAGACATACTTCACTGTCACTGCAAAAAGGCCAAATACACAGTTATTGAAAAAGAAACTTAACTAAGAAACTAACAATTTAGTATTAATGTATTCTAATAACTTTCCGTGCCTGAATCTTGCACCATTTTTTGTGTTTGAAGGTTGTCTAGTTATTTTGGAGGAATCATTTGCTTTCAAATTTATCGTATAGTTATGTATCTCAGTATCATTAATACCTATAATTTGCATAAACTACAATTAGAATCCTGATAACAAATATATTCAACACAGTAACGCTATTAAATAATTGAAATCTATTTCAATGTTAAGCCATGATACAATTATACAGAATAGCACCCTATCCACATGGTTGATGGAAAAAAATCATGCTAATAGTAAAGGTTTGTGCTCGTTACTTGAGACTCAAAGAGAGGAAGACAAAGATTGAGCGAGAATCACTGAGAGTTTGCATATCTGCTTCGATAATCGATATCTCTGAAATGCTGAAGATATAAACTGAAATCACATACCCACAAGTTACAATTAACAAAACGAATCACATAATCGGATACGAAAATGAAACTCAATCAATTGTGCAGCCAAGAAAAAAAATCAGAGAACAGAAAAAAAAGAAAGAAAGAAATCAACAATTTGCAGAGCAAAGAAGAAAGCGAAGCTCACATGTAAGCATAAATTATGAACCGAAGAGAACTCCATTCGAAAATCGGAAATTCGGAATCACAATCCACAAAACAAGGAAAACAACATAGAAAAGTAAAGAGAAAAGGAAAATCGAATCTTATTCGATGTTGCAAGACTAATGGAACTGTGAAATCATGTGTTGCAAATTAAAGTAGCAATCGTAATAGTTCATGTGGCAAATTGCCAGAGATTCATATACGGAGAAGGAGGTGCTACGATGTGTTTTCGATTTGAAACAGGGGACGAAGGGACGGCGGCGCGAGTGTGACAAGGCGATGACGGTTGCGGGAGCAGCAGAGCGACGACACAGTGGCAGCGGAGCAAAGAGGCGCGGTGGCATCGAAGATGGAGGGTTGATAAAATGGCAGAGGTAAATGGAGAAGGCCCGAATTTGGGTTAACTTCTGAGGTACATTGAGGTGAATTGGGACGAAATGAGGGATGCGAGGAGTAAACTTGGGTGAAATTTTTTGTTGATAAAAATTTACGGTAATTTTGTCGATTTTATTTGAAAAAAAATCAATATTTTAACCGTCTATTTTATATAATAAATTTAAAATATTTATTTAATTTCAAAAAGAGATCTTTGTCGTTTAAATTTATCAACGGCAAAGGTCGTTGATATAATAAATATTAAAATACATGACATTTTCGTTGATTTTAAAGGGGAAAACAATCAACCCATTCTCCGTCGACAATGCGACAATAATATTAAAATGGTCTAAGTTGCTAAAATAACAGATAACCCCATCGTCGATTTTAATATTTTATTTTTAACTTTTATTTTTTCATTTTATCGATGACAAACTATCGAAAAATATTAACGAAAATTTTATCTGTCGATTTTTAGCGTTGATAATTACACTAGTTCTTGTAGTGTAACATGTGACAGCCATAATGGATTAGACTTTGCAAGATTTTGAAAAGGTTATGTATTAGGTCAATACTAACGTGAGGAAAAGAATATTCTTATGCAGGTGCTGAAAGTATATGGTTTAGTGAAAGAGTGAACGCATGTATATGTTGTTTTTAAACTCTCCGACAGTTCTTGCATCGTAGCAGATCATGCATATAGTAGTGTATGAGGAGAATTAATTAGATGAGAATAATCTTGCGTTAATGATTATGATTTTGTTCTTGAGCTTTTTCTTGAGGGTCCAGCAAATATTTTCTATCACATTGAACTCTGGTTTATCTATGTTGTATTATTGAGCAAAAATGAAATAAGTATAATGTATACAATTGTTGAGTTTAGAGAACAATAATTATATTTTTAGTGATGACAAATACATTGTATTTGGTTGGGCTAAAAGCCCAAAGTTATTTGAAATATAATTTATTTATGCAGGCCCAAGTTTGTTTGTGCAGCCCAAATAAGAAAACAAGAAAAAAAAATGTGTTTTCACTTTTGTTTAATCATCAAAGAGGCGTGGAGGAAAAAGAAAAATACATGGAGGCAAAGTTAAATTAATGGAGCCATGAATCAAATTAATGGACTGATCTAGTTTTAAAAAAAAGGTTGTATTGTTTCTACTTTTGTGTAAGTCAAATGACCTGACAAAGCTACCTCTTCTCTGCATTCACAATTTTGGTAAGAAGAAAAAAAATGGAAATTGCTTTTTCTGATTTACATCCAAAGGTTAAAAATGAAACTTGGAGCCAAAGCACAAGATTAAAGGTATGAATTTGGCAAACACATTGAAGACTTCAGAACTTTAACACTACTCTTGTTGCTGCCATTTCCTCGGTGACTCTGCTCCATTCAACTCTGATTTTCACTCTGATTTTTTGTTTCAATTTCTTGGGGGGGAGAAGAAGAAGAAGAATTCAACTTATTCAAATTTCAAGGTGTTGACTCTTCCTTCTAACCAAACTTTGGAGGCATTACCCCATACAAAAGGGAGTAATCATCCAAATATTGAAGCAAGGAGAGAGATCTCACAGATCTGAATCTATCTAGCACCCTCACCACTCAAGTCTGAAATTTTGGAAGCAATACACTTACACTAAAGAGAGCATTCCACCAAGATGAAAGGCAACATTTGATAGTTCTGAAATCAGGTTATGCTAATGGCTTTCAAGCTTTTTTAAATTTTCTCTTTCATGGTTCTTTATTAAATATTCTGGTTTTTCAATGTATCTTTCTTTATTTTTATTCAATGAAAAAAAAAGGCATATATGTGAGAATTTAGAAAAATCCACTAAGAGAAAAGACAAAGAGAGTTAGCTTGAAGAAAAGCCAAAGATTATGTCAGTCTCTTTTGTAATCAGTTTCTGTTTTATTTCTTGTACCTAAGAGGTATCCCTTGCTAAGTTGGATGAGCACTTAGTGTTATGAGTCTGGAGAATGAACCTAGCCAAATCAAGTTTAGTTAGAAGTTTGGTTTGTCCTAGATAGGATTATAAATAATCCTTGGGAATTGGTGTATGTAAATCTTTGAAAAGATAGTAGAAATTCTACCATAGTTGTGGTGAAGACTGGATGTAGGCCACATTGCACAAGATGGTTCAACCAGGATATATGGTTGTGTACTTTTTTTCTTTCTGCTCTATTTTTATTTCGCTCGTTATGAGACAAAAATAATTTATCTCCTGCATAATCATTTTCACAGACATAATAGAATCTGTTTTTGGTGGTGAAGTATAAAAAGAACTTAAAAGCGGCCCTAGATTCAACCCCCCTTCTCTAGGCCATTGAAAATTTTCAATTGGTATCTAGAGCCAGATCTCAAATATCAAGTTTAACAACTTTGAGGAAAGATCCAATATGGCCAACATGGGGGCAAATGTTGTTGCATACACCCTTTTCGAAGGACAGTCAAACAACAAACTACTATTCTTCAATGTCAAAAACTACACTTACTGGATGGAGAGAATGCGAATATTTGTGTACTCCATTGACTACAATATCTGAAAAATAATTGTGGATGGTCCACAAGTCCCATCAAATACAAACGCTAAAGGAGTTGTGACTCCCAAAGAAGAGAGCGAATGGAACGACGAAGATAAGAAAAAGGTGGAGCTGAATGCCAAGGCAATCAACATGTTACACTGTGCCATCAGTTTTGAGGAATATCAGAAGGTATCAAGGTACAATATAGTAAAAGAGATTTGGGATAAACTCCAAGTCACTCATAAAGGTACCCAACAAGTCAAGGAAACAAGGATTGATATGCTTAAAAAGGAATATAAAATGTTTTCCAAGAAGGAAGGAGAATCCGTAGACGAAATGTTTGAAAGATTTTTAATAATTATCAATAGCTTGGATGCTATGGGATGACCCACACCGAACAAGTTCTAGTGAGAAAAATACTCATAAGTCTTACAAAAGAGTGGAAAACAAAATCAACTGTTATAGCTGAGAGCAATAATCTGAATCAAGTGACCTATGATGAGTTGAGAGAAAAACTTCTTACCTATGAAACCACACACTTGAACCGTGACACAAAAAGGAAAGGAGTGCCCCTAAAATCCAAAGTTGATTCATTGGAAGATGTTCCAATGATAATTTTTTGGTACGAAATTGTTTTTTTTTTTTTTTGGTTAGGAGATTGAAAGGACTCATGAGGAGCAAAGGCAATAGTAAAAGCTTGAGTTTAAAGGAGCACAAGAGGGATCTTAGCAAAATTATATGTCATCAATGCAAGGAGGCTGGCCACTTCAAATATGATTGTCCCAAACTCAAAAGGGAGGACCAGATGAAGACAAAAAAGAAGAAGGTGCTGATGGCGTCATGGGAAGATCTTGAAAACGACTCGAAAGAAGAAAAAGAAGAAAAATCAGAACATGAAGCTCAATTGTGCTTTATGGCGGGCCAAGATCAACTGGAAGAAGTAAATTATTCTAACCTATCAAATGAGGACTTGCATATAATCATTGATGACCTAATTGCACATGTTAGAAACATTCTGGATAAATATGATAATTGTAAGTTAGAAAATGATTCCTTAAAAGATAAAATATTTTCCTTAAAAAAAACTTATGGAAACCGAAAGTGCTGCTGATTTAATCGAAGAAATAGATTTTTTAAATCTGAAATTGAAAAATTCAAAAGGAAGCACACAGTTAATGCATCATTGGACCAAATTGTTGAAAATGAGAGATTATATAAAGTGATTAGAGGTTTGAACTAAGACATAACACAATTTGCTCAAAGTTCTGGAACTTGGACAAATTGCTAGCTAGTAAAAAATTCTTGTTTGAAAATCTGGTTTGGGTATGTTGATAAAAATGAAGCTATTTTTAAAAAACTTCATGTTGAAACCAAAGCTTCAATCGCAAAAACCAAAAGCCATGAAACTTCTTATCACTTGCAAAAATCAGTAGAGAAGAATCATTGTCATACTTGCAAAAATATTGTCATTCATCTCTTCAGTGTTTTATTATTAAAGAAAAAATTGGAAACAAAGTGTACAAATTGGTGAATAATTTCAATGTCCTTGGACAATCAAGGAGGATTAACATCAAAGGATCCAAATTTATTTAGATACCTAAGATTACTTGAAACTTTGTGCAGATTTACCTTGCGTCCAAGAAAAGAAAGACATGTAGTATCTCAATAGTGGATGTTCAAGGCACATGAACGGAAAGTTTACATTCTTCATCAAACTCAACGAGTATGATGGAGAATTTGTGACATTCGATGATGATGGAAAGGGCAAGATCATTGCCATAGGTAAAGTGGATAAAGATTTTTCTACCTTCATTGACAATGTATTTTTGCTTGATGGATTGAAACACAATCTTTTAAGCATTAGTCAACTTTGCAATCTGGGATATTGGGTTACTTCCAAAAGTTGGAATGCTTAGTTGTAAATAAAAATTCTGGTGATATTTTGTTTGTTACAAAAAGGTGCGACAATGTGTATGCCCTCACTTTAGAGAAACTAAAAGAATAAAAAGTAGCATGTTTTATCTCCATCGATTCGGAAAAATAGTTGTGGCACAAGAGATTGGAACATACAAGCATGTTTCAAATCTTTAAGCTAGTCAAAAAAGATTTTGTTGAGGTCTTCCTAAAATTAAATTTGACAAAGACATCACTTGTGATGCTTATCAACTGGGTAAACAAACTAAAAGTTTCTTCAAATCAAAGGAAGATGTCTCAACTAAGAGACCTTTGGAGTTATTACACATTATTCTCTTCGATCCTACCAGAACTCAAAGTCTTGGAGGCAAACATTATGAAAATTGTTGTTGATAAAAATACAACTTTAAATAAAAATTTCGGTGAAAAAAGAAAGAATTGTTGTTGTTATGGAAGGATATTGGTGTTATTATTATTGTTTTAGTTTATTATGTAATGGACCAATTTATCTTCTGTATGATTATTTGAATATAGGGATATATCCATTAGAACACTTAAATTGGTATATATGTCAATATTGGAGTTTAATTACGATGATTATTTACATAAAAATATCTTTATGTAAAGATAATAATTGAAAATTATTAAATGATTTGACATATTTAATTTGACTAGATTATTTAATATATATTTATTTTTTTAAAGACACTATCTACATACTAAAATCAGTTATCATATCAATCACTATATATTCGTGTATAAATAAATATGTTGTTTAACTCATTTTTAATGTATATTTTGTATTTGAACATATATTTTATACTAGAAACTGATCTGGTAACTATATATATATATATAACATGATTGTTAAATTTTACAATTTTTCTTATTTTAATCTCGATATATTATATTTATCTCTTTCTCTATATACACTATAGATTTGCTTTAGTTTAATAACTCATATTCAACACTTACCTAATACCAAATTGGCACTTATTGAACCTTAGGTATTGTTATGCAGATTTTAAGCAAATTCTGGCTGGTTTGATATTTAAATTTTGGGAGCAAAATTTATTCTTCTTTATGAGTATCAGTTTTCAAACGTGCACCAAATATTCCATTTTTTGAACAAACAAAGAAAGAAAAAACTTGAAATGTAAAGTAAAATTAAATAACTTGAAATTGAAATCACAGGAAACAAAGTAAAGGAGTTTGAGTTAAAATAAAGCACTAAAATACCTTCAACAAAGTCGAAGGACTTTGAATTCAAAAGACAGTGCAAAAATGTTTAAAAGAAGAAAGAAAATACTTGCGAAGAAGAAGTAAATTGCAGAAAAGGAAAGTTATAAGGAATTTTAAAAGAAATGTAAAGACAATGGAAGAAATCCTACAAAAAAGAAAGCTCTTGGCAAACTCAGAAAGTCGCTGGCGATATGAGTATACGAGAGTAGTTTCTAGAATCGAATTCCAACCCTTGTTCCTTCCAAGCTTTGCCTATTTATAGACCAGTTTGACCAATTTTGTGCTACCAAATGTCATCTCTAAACAATTGCAAAGTAACTATTTCCGCTAAACGCAGACCCAAAGAACTGCCACCTTCACACAGCTTGTCTTCGATCTCGATATGTCGATTTATTGACTTCAACCTTCGACAATTTCGAAAGAATCGAAATTCTTGATGTTGATTTCCTTCTTTTTAACTCGACTTCTTTATCAATCTAATTGGTCGAGATATTCGCAAGAGGTATATAAATTACAAATCTTTTACTTTTTTAGATTAGACAATATTACATATGAAGCTAATCGATTTTATCCAATATAGATTATGTTATTTTTGTGACAACATGATAGTGATGTGTAATATATACGTATATGTAGGCATAGAAAGAAGTACAAGAGAGTAGACATATGAGCAATTAAGAATTGGGCAAGGCACATTCTAAGAGGATTGGAGTATTTACACAGCCATGATCCACGAGTGATTCATAAAGACATCAAATGTGACAACATCTTTGTGAATGGCCATTTGGGTCAGGTCAAGATTGGTGACTTAGGCCTTGCAGCAATTCTTCGTGATGGTTCACAACATGCACAGTGTCTTTGGTACACCGGAATTTATGGCACCTAAACTGTATGAAGAGGAATACAATGACCTTGTTGATGTGTATTCATTTGGGATGTGTATGATTGAGCTCTTCACTTCTGAGTTCCCATACAGTGAATGCTCCAACCCAGCTCAAAATTTCAAGAAAGTTACTTCAGTAAGTTTTTAATTTACAATTAATTAATACTTTTTTATCCAATTCATTCATTTATATTTATGGTTCTAAAAATCAGACCGAATTGATAAATTTGGCCAAATTAAAAGATCTGCTATCAAATCAGTTTGATTTAAGATAATAAACAATTTGTAAATAAATCAATTAAAATATGATAAACCAATAAAAAAATTCATATATCAATCAAACCTATTTGATTTTTTAACAACTAACCAATTTAAAATAATAAAATATTAAAACATTATTTTTTTAAAGAACTTATATTTTATATATAAATATATTATTTTTTTATATCTAGTTTAATTAAACTTATATTAAAGAATTTTTAGATCTTCTAGTTTAATAACTAGTTTAGTTTTCAAAATAAAATAAAAATACAATTTTAAATAAAAATTTCGGTGAAAAAGAAAGAATTGAACAATGATATCCTAACTCTTTCTTGTTATTAGGTCGTGTTGTTGTTGTTGTTGTTGTTGTTGTTGTTGTTGTTGTTGTTGTTGTTGTTGTTGTTGTTAGGGTAAAGTATATTTTTTGTCCCTGAAGTTTGACAAAAGTTTCAAAAATACCCCTAAATTTTATTTTGTTTCAATTTTGTTCCAGAAGTTTTCGATTTGCATCAAATATACCCCTACCGGCTAAATTTTCAAAAAAATTATGACCAATCTAATAATAATGCATGAAAATTATACTTGATTTGCTTATGTTGGGGGTTGTTCTTATGAAATTGTTGCTGAATTGGTCTTAAATTTTTTGAAAAATTAGCTGTTAGGGGTATATGTTTGAAACAAGAGACTAAACTAGAGAAAAGATTTGGGTATTATTTAGTGTATTCAAGTTGTCAGTTCAAGTTATCTGGAATGATACAATATAAAAGGGTATTTATAGGTACTAAGAGAATCGTAATAATAAAGAGGTAATCTCCTATAATAAATATTCAGATATACTAAATAATTCTAATTGATCTTAATTGATCCTAATTATATTCTAACATCCCCCCTCAAACTCAAGTGACAACTTGAGTTTGAAACTTATTTAAAACAACAAAATGAAGAGGGAAAAAAAAATGCATAAACTGATAAAACGAGTGCAGACGGAACTGCCGGAAAGAAGCGCAGATGGAACTGCCGCTTGTCTGAAGGAAGCGCAGATAGAACTGTCGCTAGTCTGAAGGAAGCGCAGACGGAACTGTCGCTAGTCTGAAGGAAGCGCAGACGGAACTGCCGCTAGTCTGAAGGAAGCGCAGACGGAACTGCCGCTATCTGAAGGAAGTGCAGACGGAACTGCCAGAAAGAAACGCAGATAGAACTGCCACAATGAAACATAGACGAAACGCAGACGAAACTACCACAAGAAAACGCAGACGAAACTGTCGGAAAGAAACGCAGATAGAACTACCACAAGGAAACACAGACGAAACGCAGACGAAACTGCCACGAGAAAACGCAGACGGAACTGCCACGAGAGAATACAAACGGAACTGCTACGAGAGAACGCAGACGAAACTATCATGAGAGAACGCAGACGGAACTGGCGAAAGAGAGCAAAAACTATATGATTTCTTCATGAGAATAGGTAAGCAGCGGATGACAATGGTGTTTGATCATTCGACTAAAAAAAACACAAGACAGAGAAAATAGGCTAGTCGGTGAGGTGAAAAAGCATTAAAGGAGTGACAAAAGGGAAAGAAGAATGGCATAGAAAAAAAATGCAAAAACTACGGTGATTTTACCATAAGGAAAACAACATATCCTCTTCAAGGAGGATACCATGGCTCTGATACCATGTTAGAAATAAGAGACTAAATTGAAAAAAGATGGTATATTATTGAGTGTATCCAAGTTGTCAGTTCAAGTTATCTGGAATGATACAATATAAAAGGATATTTATAGGTACTAAGAGAATCGTAATAGTAAAGAGGTAATCTCCTATAATAAATATTCAGATATACTAAATAATACTAATTGATCCTAATTATATTCTAACAATATATTTGAGGCAAATCGAAAACTTTTGGGACAAAATTGAAACAAAATAAAACTTGGGGTATTTTTGAAACTTTTGTCAAACTTTAGGGACAAAAGGTGTACTTTACCCTTATTATTATTTAATGGACCAATTCTTCAGAAATTATTTTTAATATGAAAATGAAGATGGTGTTTTGGTTGAATATTGATATTTGAAGTGTATTATAGTATTATGGATGTGCAAAAAATGCAGATCTAACACGCAAGTAATGTATTGCTATAACTTGACACGTATCTAACACGCACTTTGCATGTTGGTCAGAATGTTAATACACACATGTTCAATACGCACTCTGCGTGTTGACTGCCCACTTGCAAAATTTACTCACTTGTAATTACACCAAATAATCATATTTTTAACAAAAAATCAATATTTTTTTATATAAAAAAAATTAATCCCAGTTCTAACTTGTTGGATAATATTCACAAAAAATCGAAAGTTGACAACGCTTTTCAAAAAGTGTCCGTAACACATCAATAAAGCCCAACAAATAAATTATCATCATTAAAAGCAAATTAATCCCATGTATTTCACATTCATGATGTTGACATATCGTACACAGTCTGTTTTGACATAAAACCTGTCTACGACTACGAGTGGAGGAGCAATGCTAGCACACGTCACCTTTCCCCTGGTCCCATGCCTCTTCAGCAGATATTTTTTTTCGTCGTCACAATAGGATGACCTCATGCATTATACATGTAACGATATTTTTTGGCGACTGTTCTTTTACAGGTTGTCGGACTATAAAAGTGGAGATTGTTGCAAAATAAATAAATAGAAAAGATATATGAAATAAAGAAGTATAAGTAGAAGACTCTAGTATTAATATTCACCACAATTAATATCTCAATATAATAGAAATTATATATATATATATATATATATATATATATATATATATATATATATTACCAATATATAATAGCGTATATAAAAGAGAGAGAGAAGAGTGTTTTAGTAGTATAAAAGTGAGAGAGAGAGAATTTTATTGATTGTTTTTGTGTATCATTAACATGCCACACTATCTCTATTTAAACATGTAAGAGGACTTCATTTTCAACTTTCATTAAATTCATTCTCTCTTGAGAATGAACATCCACTACAAGAAAAAAATTTTTAGCGACAAACTTTTAGCGGCAATAATATTATTGTCGTAAATTCTCTTCTCAAAACCATTTTTTAGTGGCAAGTATATATTTGCCATTAATACTATAGATTATAATGGCTATTTCAACTATTGTTACTAAAAAAAAGCTAAAATTTTAAAAATAAAAAACCTAAACCGTAAAACGCAAAATCAACTCTCCGTGCCTCACCACTCTTCCTCACACAAACAACTCTCTCAGTGCCTTATTCTCTCTGAGAAATGATAATCACGCACCAATCTTCTTCTTCTTCTAAAAAAAAGGGGGGAGGGTTTCGAAAATTAGAGAGAGAGAATTAGTTAGGTGGTTTTGAAAAAGATAAGAATCAAACAAAAAGATAAGATTAATTGAAAAAGATTTGAAAATCAATTTTGAAAAGATAAGAAGTTAGAAAAGATTTTGAAATTAATTTTGAAAAAGATGTGATTGAGATTTATTTTGAAAAAGATTTGAAAAAAAAACTTAAAAAGATTTGATTTTGAAAATTAAATTTGATTACTTGACTAACAAGAAACCAAAAAGATATGATTTTAAAATTTAAAGAATGAACCTTTCTTACTAGGCAAGTAACAAACTTAAAATTTTTGAATCAATCACATTAATTGTTAGCATTAATTTCAAAAATATGAAATAGAAATAAGAAAAAGATTTTGAAAATAAATTTTGAAAATTTCGAAATTATGAAAGAAAAATTGAAAAAGATTTGATTTTTGAAAAAGATTTGAAAAAGATAGATTTTTTTTTTAATTTAAATTTTTAAAATTTTTTTTTTTGAATATTTGATTTGATTCATAAGAAATAACTAGATTTTAAAATTTTTTTGAAAAAGTCAACTCAAATTTTCGAAAATTTATGAGATAAAAAGGGAAAGATATTTTTTTATTTTTGAATTTTTATGAGGAGAGAGAAAAACACAAAAATTGATGCAAAACATAAAAATTATGAATCAAAACAAGAAAAATATGTAAGAACACTTTGAATGTCAAGATGAACACTAAGAACACTTTGAATGTCATGATGAACACCAAGAACTTATTTTTGAAAATTTTTAAGAAAAGAAAAACATGCAAGATACCAAACTTAGAAATTTTCAAACCTTAAACACTAATAAATTGAAAATGCATATGAAAAATAAGAAAAGACACAAAACAAAAAAAAAATGCAAAGATCAAATAAGGGAAATCATCAAGAACAACTTGAAGATCATGAAGAATACATGCATGAGTTTTCAAAATTTTAAAGAAAAATTAAAAGCATGCAATTGACACCAAACTTACAATTTGACACTAGACTCAAACAAGAAACATCAAATTATTGGTTTTTATGATTTTATTAAATTTTTTCTTTTTGTATGTTTCAAAAATTAATTGGAAAAAGAAAAATAAGGATTTCAAAATTTTTAATGAGAATTCTAGGAATCTTGCAATGTTAGTCTAAAACTCCGGTCTAGGAATTAGACATGGCTCACTAGCCAGCCAAGCTTTTAATGAAAGCTCCGGTCCAAAATACTAGACATGGCCAATGGCCAGCCAAGCTTCAGCATACATAGTTCAAGCATGTGAAGAGGAAGCCTCAGTCCAAAAGAATTTAGACATGGCTTTACAGCCAGCCAGGCTTCAACATATCTCATGAAACTCTAGAATTCATTCTTAAAAATTCTGAAGAACATAGAATAATTTATTTTTTTGAAATTTTTTTTGAAAATAAAAATAAAAATAACAAAAACAAAAAGCTTAAAATTAAAATAAAATTTACCTAATCTGAGCAACAAGATGAACCCTCAGTTGTCCAAACTCGAACAATCCCCGGCAACGGCGCCAAAAACTTGGTGCACGAAATCATGATCGTTCATTCCTTTGCAACGGTGCCAAAAACTTGGTGCACGAAATCGTGATCGTTCATTCTCCGGCAACGGCACCAAAAACTTGGTGCACGAAATCGTGATCGTTCATTCCTTGGTAACGGCGCCAAAAACTTTATACGCACGTTCATAATCTTAGTTCTTTGTCACAACTTTGCACAACTAACCAGCAAGTGCACTGGGTTGTCCAAGTAATAAACCTTACGTGAGTAAGGGTCGATCCCACGGAGATTGTCGGCTTGAAGCAAGCTATGGTCACCTTGTAAATCTCAGTCAGGCAGATTCAAATGGTTATAGGATTTTGATAATTAAAATATAATTAAAACGTAAAATAGGATAGAGATACTTATGTTATTCATTGGTGAGAATTTCTGATAAGCGTATGGAGATGCTTAGTTCCTTCTGAGTCTCTGCTTTCCTACTGCTTTCATCCAATCCTTCATACTCCTTTCCATGGCAAGCTGTATGTTGGGCATCACTGTTGTCAATGGCTACATCCCGTCCTCTCAGTGAAAATGGTCCAAATACGGTGTCACTGCATGGCTAATCATCTGTCGGTTCACGATCATGTTGGAATAGGATCCAGTGATCCTTTTGCGTCTGTCACTACGCCCAACACTCGCGAGTTTGAAGCTCGTCACAGCCATCCCCTCCCAGATCCTACTCGGAATACCACAGACAAGGTTTAGACTTTTCGGATCTCAAGAATGGCCGCCAATAATTCTAGCCTATACCACGAAGACTCTAATATCTCAGACTTGGTCCCCTGTATTAGATACCTAAGAGATACGCATTCTATCTCATCTTCATGTAGAACGGAAGTTGTTGTCAGGCACGCGTTCATAAGTGAGAATGGTGATGAGTGTCACATTATCATCACATTCATCATGTTCTTGGGTACGAATGAATATCTTAGAGAAGAAATAGGCTTGAATTGAATAGAAAAATAATAGTACTTCGCATTAATTCATGAGGAACAGCAGAGCTCCACACCTTAATCTATGGTGTGTAGAAACTCTACCGTTGAAAATACATAAGTGATGAAGGTCCAAGCATGGCCGAATGGCCAGCCTCCAATGTCTAAGGACTCCACGTTCCAAAGATAATCCCAAAAGATTCTAAAAACAATAGTAAAAAGTTCTATTTATACTAAACTAGTTACTAGGGTTTACAGAGATAAGTAAATGATGTAGAAATCCACTTCCGGGCCCACTTGGTGTGTGCTTGGGCTGAGCATTGAAGCTTTCACGTGTAGAGGTCTTCCTTGGAGTTAAACGCTAGTTTGTAATCTGTTTCTGGCGTTTAACTCTGCTTTGCAACTTGTTTCTGGCGTTTAACTCCAGAATAGGGCAGAAAGCTGGCGTTGAACGCCAGTTTGCGTCATCTAAACTCGGGCAAAGTATGGATTATTATATATTTCTGGAAAGCCCTGGATGTCTACTTTCCAACGCAATTAAGAGCGCGCCATTTGGGTTTCTGTAGTTCCAGAAAATCCATTTCGAGTGCAGGGAGGTCAGAATCCAACAGCATCTGCAGTCCTTCTTCAGCCTCTGAATCAGATTTTTGCTCAAGTCCCTCAATTTCATCCAGAAATTACCTGAAATCATAGAAAAATACACAAACTCATAGTAAAGTCCAAAAATGTGATTTTTAATTAAAAACTAATGAAAATATAATAAAAACTAACTAAATTATACTAAAAACTACTTAAAAACAATGCCAAAAAGCGTATAAATTATCCGCTCATCACAACACCAAACTTAAATTGTTGCTTGTCCTCAAGCAACTGAAAATCAAATAGGATAAAAAGAAGAGAATATACTATAAATTCCAAAATATCAATGAAACTTAGCTCCAATCAGATGAGCGGGACTAGTAGCTTTTTTGCCTCTGAACAGTTTTGGCATCTCACTTTATCCTTTGAAGTTCAGAATGATTGGCATCTATAGGAACTCAGAATTCAGATAGTGTTATTGATTCTCCTAGTTCAGTATGTTGATTCTTGAACGCAGCTACTTTATGAGTCTTGGCCGTGGCCCTAAGCACTTTGTTTTCCAGTATTACCACCGGATACATAAATGCCACAGACACATAACTGGGTGAACCTTTTCAGATTGTGACTCAGCTTTGCTAGAGTCCCCAATTAGAGGTGTCCATGGTTCTTAAGCACACTCTTTTTTTGCTTTGGACCTCGACTTTAACCGCTCAGTCTCAAGTTTTCACTTGACACCTTCACGCCACAAGCACATGGTTAGGGACAGCTTGGTTTAGCCGCTTAGGCCAGGATTTTATTCCTTGTGGGCCCTCCTATCCACTGATGCTCAAAGCCTTGGATCCTTTTTATTACCCTTGCCTTTTGGTTTTAAGGGCTATTGGCTTTTTGCTCTTGCCTTTTGGTTTAAAGAGCTTTTGGCTTTTTCTGCTTGCTTTTTCTTTCTCTTTCTCTTTTTTTTCGCCATTTTTCTTTTCTTTTTTTTTGCAAGCTTTTGTATTCACTGCTTTTTCTTGCTTCAAGAATCAATTTTATGATTTTTATGATTATCAATAACATTTCTCCTTTTCATCGTTCTTTCAAGAACCAACATATTTAACATTCATAAACAACAATATCAAAAGACATATGCACTGTTCAAGCATTCATTCAGAAAATAAAAAGTATTGTCACCACATCAAAATAATTAAACTAATTTCAAGGATGAATTCGAAATTCATGTACTTCTTGTTCTTTTGCAATTAAAGCATTTTTCATTTAAGAGAGGTGATGGATTCATAGGACATTCATAACTTTAAGACATGGACACTTAAACACTAATGATCATATAGTAAAGGCATAAACATAATTAAACATGAAGCATAGTAAACGAAAAACAGGAAAATAAGAACAAGGAGATTAAGGAACGGGTCCACCTTAGTGAGGGTGGCGTCTTCCTCTTCTTGAAGAACCAATGGTGCTCTTGAGCTCCTCTATGTCTCTTCCTTGTCTTTGTTGCTCCTCTCTCATAGCTCTTTGATCTTCTCTAATCTCATGGAGGATGATGGAGTGCTCTTGGTGCTCCATCCTTAGTTGTCCCATGTTGGAACTTAATTCTCCTAGGGAGGTGTTGATTTGCTCCCAATAGTTTTGTGGAGGGAAGTGCATCCCTTGAGGCATCTCAGGGATTTCATGGTGAGGAATTTCCTCATGATCTCTTGTTTGCTCCATCCTTTTCTTAGTGATGGGCTTGTCCTCATCAATAAGGATATCTCCCTCTATGTCAATTCCAGCCAAATTGCAGAGGTGGCAAATGAGGTGAGGAAAGGCTAAATTTGCCAAAGTGGAGGACTTGTCAGCCACCTTGTAGAGTTCTTGAGGTATAATCTCGTGAACTTCCACTTCCTCCCCAATCATGATACTATGGATCATGATGGCCCGGTCTACAGTAATTTCAGACTGGTTGCTAGTAGGAATAATTGAGCGTTGAATGAACTCCAACCATCCTCTAGCTACAGGCTTAAGGTCTGGTCTTCTCAATTGAACCGGCTTGCCTCTTGAGTCAACTTTCCATTGAGCTCCTTCCACACATATGTCCATGAGGACTTGGTCCAACCTTTGATCAAAGTTGACCCTTCTAGTGTAGGGGCATGCGTTTTCTTGTATCATTGGCAAGTTAAACACCAACCTTACATTTTCCGGACTGAAATCTAAGTATTTCCCCCGAGCCATGGTGAGCCAATTCTTTGGATTTGGGTTCATACTTTGATCATGGTTCCTAGTGATCCATGCATTTGCATAGAACTCTTGAACCATTAATATCCTAACTTGTTGAATAGGATTAGAGAGAACTTCCCATCCTCTTCTTCTAATCTCTTGTCGGATCTCCGGATATTCGCTCTTTTTGAGCTTAAAAGGGACCTCAGGGATCACCTTTTTCTTGGCCACAACTTCATAGAAGTGGTCTTGATGGACCTTAGAGATGAATCTCTCTATCTCCCATGACTCAGAGGTGGAAGCAATTGCCTTCCCTTTCCTCTTTCTTGAGGTTTCTCTGGCCTTAGGTGCCATTGATGGTTATGAAAAAACAAAAAGCAATGCTTTTACCATACCAAACTTAAAAGGTTTGCTCGTCCCCGAGCAAAAGAAGAAAGAAAGTGGTAGAAGAAGAAGAAAATGGAGGAGATGGAGGGGGAAGGTGTATTCGGCTAAGGGGGAGAAGTGGTGGTTGTAATGTGTGAGAATGGAGTAGTGTTGAGGGGTTTATATAGGGGTGGGGTGGGTGGTAGGTTTCGGCCATTAGGGTTGGGTTTGGGTGGGAAGAGTGGATGGATGTGAGTGGTTAAGGGCATTTGGGGAAGAGGTATGGAGGTGATTGGTGAAGGATATTTGGGAAAGAGGTTTATGAAAAGGTGTGAAGAGGAGAGAAGAAGAGGTGGGGTAGGTGGGGATCCTGTGGGATCCACAGATCTAGAGGGATCAAGGATGTATCATCCCTGCTCCTATTAGGCGTGTAAAACACCCTCTGTATGCAATACTAGCATTTAACGCCAGACTGCTGCCTATTTTTAGCGTTAAACACCCAAATGTAGCCTATTTCTGGCATTTAACGCCAGGTTGATGCTTGTTTCTGGCGTTTAAACGCCAAAATGCTCTTCCTCCAAGGTGTGCTATTTTTATTGCTGTTTTTCATTCTGTTTTTGATTTTTCAGTAGTTTTTGTGACTCCACATGATCATCATCCTAAAAAAAAAAATAACAAATATAAAATAAATAGATATAATAAACAACTTTGGGTTGCCTCCCAACAAGCGTTTCTTTAATGTCAATAGCTTGACAGTGAGCTCTCATGAAGCCTCACAGATGTTCAGAGCATTGTTGGGACCTCCCAACACCAAACTTAGAGTTTGAATGTGGGGGTTCAATACCAAACTTAGAGTTTGGTTGTGGCCTCCCAACACCAAACTTAGAGTTTGACTGTGGGAGCTTTGGTTGACTCTGCAGTGAGAGAAGCTTTTCATGCTTCCTCTCCATGGTTACAGAAGGAGATCCTTGAGTTTTAAACACAAGGTTGTCCTCATTCAGTTGAAGGACCAACTCTCCTCTATCCAAATCAATCACAGCTTTTGCTGTGGTTAGGAAGGGTCTTCCAAGGATGATGGATTCATCCTCATCCTTCCCAGTGTCTAGGATTATGAAATCAGCATGGATGTAAAGGCCTTCAACCTTTACTAACACATCCTCTACTAGTCCATAAGCCTATTTCATGGATTTGTCTACCATCTCTAATGAGAACTTGGCAGCCTGTACCTCAAAGATTCCCAGTTTCTCCATTACAGAGAGTGACATTAAGTTTATTCCTGATCCCAGGTCACACAGAGCCTTCTCAAAGGTCATGGTGCCTATGTTATAGGAAATTAGGAATTTACCAGGATCCTGTTTCTTTTGAGGTAGTGTTTACTGAACCAAGGCATTTAGTTCCTTGATGAGCAATGGAGGTTCATCCTCCCAAGTCTCATTACTAAATAATTTGGCGTTCAGCTTCATGATTGCTCCTAAATATTGAGCAACTTGCTCTTCAGCAATGTCTTCATCTTCTTCAGAAGATGAATAGTCATCAGAGCTCATGAATGGTAAAAGGAGGTTCAATGGAATCTCTATGGTCTCTAGATGAGCCTCAGATTCTTTTAGTTCCTCAGAGGAAAACTCCTTATTGGTTATTGAACGTCCCAGGAGGTCTTCCTCACTAGGATTCACGTCCTCCTCCTCCTCTTTGGGTTCGGCCACACCAAGGAAGGTAATGGCCTTGCACTCTCTTTTTGGATTCTCTTCTGTATTGCTTGGGAGAGTACTAGGAGGGGTTTTAGTGACTCTTTTACTCAGCTGGCCCACTTGTGCCTCCAAATTTCTAATGGAGGACCTTGTTTTATTCATGAAACTTAAAGTGGCCTTAGATAGATCAGAGACTATATTTGCTAAGCTAGATGGATTTTGCTCAGAATTCTCTGTCTGTTGCTGAGTGGATGATGGAAAAGGCTTGCTATTGCTAAACCTGTTTCTTCCACCATTATTAAAGCCTTGTTGAGGCTTTTGTTGATCCTTCCATGAGAAATTTGGATGATTTCTCTATGAGGGATTATAGGTGTTTCCATAGGGTTCTCCCATGTAATTCACCTCTGCTATTGCAGGGTTCTCAGGATCATAAGCTTCTTCTTCAGAAGATGCCTCTTTAGTACTGTTGGATGCAGCTTGCAATCCATTCAGACTCTGAGAAATCATATTGACTTGCTGAGTCAATATTTTGTTCTGAGCCAATATGGCATTTAGAGTATCAATTTCAAGAACTCCCTTCCTCTGAGGCGTCCCATTACTCACAGGATTCCTTTCAGAAGTGTACATGAACTGGTTATTTGTAACCATGTCAATGAGTTCCTGAGCTTCTGCAGGCGTTTTCTTTAGGTGAATGGATCCACCTGCAGAATGGTCTAATGACATCTTAGATAATTCAGATAGACCATCATAGAATATATCCAGGATGGTCCACTCTGAAAGCATGTCAGAAGGACACTTTTTGGTCAGTTGCTTGTACCTCTCCCAAGCTTCATAGAGGGATTCACCTTCTTTCTGTTTGAAGGTTTGAACATCCACTCTAAGCTTGCTAAGCTTTTGAGGAGGAAAGAACTTGGCTAAGAAAGCTGTGACCAGCTTATCCTAAGAGTTTAGGCTATTTTTAGGTTGAGAGTCCAACCACATTCTAGCTCTGTCTCTTACAGCAAACGGGAAAAGCATAAGCTTGTAGACCTCGGGATCAACCCCATTGGTCTTAACAGTATCACAGATCTACAAGAATTCAATTAAGAACTGAAAAGGATCTTCTGATGGAAGTCCATGAAACTTGCAATTCTGTTGCATCAGAGAAACTAATTGAGGCTTTAGCTCAAAATTGTTTGCTCCAATGGCAGGGATTGAGATGCTTCTTCCATGTAAGTTGGAATTTGGTGCAGTAAAGTCACCAAGCATCTTCCTTGCATTGTTATTATTTTCGGCCATGTCTCCTTCTTTTTCGAAAATTTCTGTTAGATTTTCTCTAGAGAGTTGTGCTTTAGCTTCCCTTAGCTTCCTCTTCAGAGTCCTTTCAGGTTCAGGATCGGCTTCAACAAGAATGTTCTTATCCTTGTTCCTGATCATATGAAAAAGAAGAGAACACAAAAGAAAATATGGAATCCTCTATGTCACAGTATAGAGATTCCTTAGGTAAGCATAAGAAAAGAAGAATAGAAGGAAGAGAAGAGAAGAACTCGAATGCAGAGAAGAAGATGGGGTTCGAATTATGCATAGAAAAAAAGTGTTAGTAGATAAATAAATAATTAGTAGGAGATGAAAGATGGAAGAATTAGAAAATAGAAATAAAAATTAAAGTTAAAATTTAAAAATTTTAAGAAGAAAAATAAAATAAAATTAAATTAAAATTTAAAATAATTAGTTAATTAAAAAAGGAATTTTGAAAAGAAAAGGGGGGGGGGTTTCGAAAATTAGAGAGAGAGAATTAGTTAGGTGGTTTTGAAAAAGATAGGAATCAAACAAAAAGATAAGATTAATTGAAAAAGATTTGAAAATCAATTTTGAAAAGATAAGAAGTTAGAAAAGATTTTGAAATTAATTTTGAAAAAGATGTGATTGAGATTTATTTTGAAAAAGATTTGAAAAAGAAACTTAAAAAGATTTGATTTTGAAAATTAAATTTGATTACTTGACTAACAAGAAACCAAAAAGATATGATTTTAAAATTTAAAGATTGAACCTTTCTTACTAGGCAAGTAACAAACTTAAAATTTTTGAATCAATCACATTAATTGTTAGCATTAATATCGAAAATATGAAATAGAAATAAGAAAAAGATTTTGAAAATAAATTTTGAAAATTTCGAAATTATGAAAGAAAAATTGAAATAGATTTGATTTTTGAAAAAGATAGAAATTTTTTTTATTGAAAATTTGATTTGATTCATAAGAAATAACTAGATTTTAAAATTTTTTTGAAAAAGTCAACTCAAATTTTCAAAAATTTACGAGATAAAAAGGGAAAGATATTTTTTTATTTTTGAATTTTTATGAGGAGAGAGAAAAACACAAAAATTGATGCAAAACATAAAAATTATGAATCAAAACAAGAAAAATATGCAAGAACACTTTGAATGTCAAGATGAACACCAAGAACACTTTGAATGTCATGATGAACACCAAGAACTTATTATTGAAAATTTTTAAGAAAAGAAAAACATGCAAGACACCAAACTTAGAAATTTTCAAACCTTAAACACTAATAAATTGAAAATGCATATAAAAAACAAGAAAAGACACAAAACAAAAAAAATGCAAAGATCAAATAAGGGAAATCATCAAGAACAACTTGAAGATCATGAAGAATACATGCATGAGTTTTCGAAATTTTAAAGAAAAATTAAAAGCATGCAATTGACACCAAACTTACAATTTGACACTAGACTCAAACAAGAAACATCAAATTATTGGTTTTTATGATTTTATTAATTTTTTTTTTGTATGTTTCAAAAATTAATTGGAAAAAGAAAAATAAGGATTTCAAAATTTTTAATGAGAATTCCAGGAATCTTGCAATGTTAGTCTAAAACTCTGGTCTAGGAATTAGACATGGCTCACTAGCCAGCCACGCTTTCAGTGAAAGTTCCGGTCCAAAACACTAGACATGGCCAATGGCCAGCCAAGCTTCAGCATACATAGTTCAAGCATGTGAAGAGGAAGCCTCAGTCCAAAAGAATTTAGACATGGCTTTATAGTCAGCCAGGCTTCAACATATCTCATGAAACTCTAGAATTCATTCTTAAAAATTCTGAAGAACATAGAATAATTTATTTTTTTGAAATTTTTCTTTTTTTTTGAAAATAAAAATAAAAATAAAAAAAGCTTAAAATTAAAATAAAATTGACCTAATCTGAGCAACAAGATGAACCGTCAGTTGTCCAAATTCGAACAATCCCCGGCAACAGCGCCAAAAACTTAGTGCACGAAATCGTGATCGTTCATTTCTTGGCAACGGCGCCAAAAACTTGGTGCACGAAATCGTGATCGTTCATTCCTTGGTAACGGCGCCAAAAACTTTATACGCACATTCATAATCTTAGTTCTTTGTCACAACTTCGCACAACTAACCAGCAAGTGCACTGAGTCGTCCAAGTAATAAACCTTACGTGAGTAAGGGTCGATCCCACGGAGATTGTCGGCTTGAAGCAAGCTATGGTCACCTTGTAAATCTCAGTCAGGCATATTCAAATGGTTATAGGATTTTGATAATTAAAATATTATTGAAACGTAAAATAGGATAGAGATACTTATGTTATTCATCGGTGAGAATTTCAGATAAGCGTATGGAGATGCTTAGTTCCTTCTGAGTCTCTACTTTCCTACTGCTTTCATCCAATCCTTCATACTCCTTTCCATGGCAAGCTGTATGTTGGGCATCACCGTTGTCAATGGCTACATCATGTCCTCTCAGTAAAAATAGTCCAAATGCGTTGTCACTGCACGGCTAATCATCTGTCGGTTCTCGATCATGTTGGAATAGGATCCAGTGATCCTTTTGCGTCTGTCACTACGCCCAACACTCGCGAGTTTGAAGCTCGTCACAGCCATCCACTCCCAGATCCTACTCGGAATACCACAGACAAGGTTTAGACTTTCCGAATCTCAAGAATGACCGCCAATAATTCTAGCCTATACCACGAAAACTCTAATATCTCGGACTCGGTCCCCTGTATTAGATACCTAAGAGATACTCATTCTATCTCATCTTCATGTAGAACGGAAGTGGTTATCAGGCACGCGTTCATAAGTGAGAATGGTGATGAGCGTCACATAATCATCACATTCATCATGTTCTTGGGTGCGAATGAATATCTTAGAGAAGAAATAGGCTTGAATTGAATAGAAAAACAATAGTACTTCACATTAATTCATGAGGAACAGTAGAGCTCCACACCTTAATCTATGGTATGTAGAAACTCTACCGTTGAAAATACATAAGTGATGAAGGTCCAGGCATGGCCGAATGGCCAGCCTCCAATGTCTAAGGACTCCACGTTCCAAAGATAATCCCAAAAGATTCTAAAAACAATAGTAAAAAGTTCTATTTATACTAAACTAGTTACTAGGGTTTACAGAGATAAGTAAATGATGTAGAAATCCACTTCCGGGCCTACTTGTTGTGTGCTTGTGCTGAGCATTGAAGCTTTCATGTGTAGAGGTCTTCCTTGGAGTTAAACGCCAGTTTGTAACCTGTTTCTGGCGTTTAACTCTAGAATAGGGCAGAAAGCTGGAGTTGAACGCCAGTTTGTATCATCTAAAATCGGGCAAAGTATGGACTATTATATATTGATGGAAAGCCCTAGATGTCTACTTTCCAACGCAATTGAGAGTGCGCCATTTGGGTTTCTGTAGCTCCGGAAAATCCATTTCGAGTGTAGGGAGGTCAGAATCCAACAACATCTGCAGTCCTTCTTCAGCCTCTGAATCAGATTTTTGCTCAAGTCCCTCAATTTCAGCCAGAAATTACCTGAAATCACAGAAAAACACACAAACTCATAGTAAATTCCAGAAATGTGATTTTTAATTAAAAACTAATGAAAATATAATAAAAACTAACTAAATTATACTAAAAACTACTTAAAAATAATGACAAAAGGCGTATAAATTATTCGTTCATCATGAAGCCTTTTGATATTTGGACTATTGAGTGAGAACAGTAGTTATAATTGTTGATTTGTTGAAGTGTTATATCAATTGGCTGATGTTGATGCCTTGGTGTCTTGTTGAATTACTGGTCACATAGATATTCATGACAAGTTCTAGCTCAGATTATGTTGTTAATTATTTAATGCATTCTTTTGATGTGTTAAGGATTTAGGGATTATACATTCTAATGTATTTCATTATTCATAGATGGATAGGGCTTCGATACTTGGGGATGCAATCGACTACTTGAGGGGGTAACTACAGCGGATTAATGATCTTCACAATGAGCTGGAGTCAACTCCACGTGGCTCTTCGCTGCAATCTTCCACCACAAGCCTTCAACCTTTGACACCCACACCGCAAACCCTCCGTGCTGGGTGAAGGAGGAATTGTATCCTGGTGTCTTGCCAAGCCCCAAAAACCAACCTGCAAAGGTAAATCTTATATCACCTCGTTGCAAGATACTTGGTGGACAGTATAGCTTGTTGATTGCAGAATTGTTACAATTGGAACTGCGTTTATCTGGAACTCACAGGGACAAAAAGTTGCACATGGATGTAAATTTTGTGATGATGTAGAGCATGGAACTTGAATGAATATTATTTTTTCTGCATGAATTACATCTTGTAGTGACCTAACTGCCAAAAATATTGAATTAATAAATTTCGGCTAATGTGTGATACATATGAATTGTAATATAAAATTTCGCATGCCTAGCTGCAATAAGTGTTTCTAAATGTTGTGATGCATTTCCTAAAAGTGTTGTTGTACTATCTATGAATGCATGATTTAAAGAGTTAGTGGAATTTGATGATGCATGAATTAAATCATTATCACTCTCTAAACTACATACGGGAGTACTAGGTGCAGCATGGGAATTGTAAGTAGGTGACAATGATTGTGTATGGACAGTGGCTTGATCAAAGAACCTGAAATTATTCGAACTAATAGCATGATAGTGATTTATTAAAATTCTTTTTGACATTATATAAGTTCTTACAGAAAATTTACTGTATATTATATAAGTTCTTAAAATTCTGCACGGGTTTGTCCTTTTGGCAATTTATCCGTATGAATATTGTAGATTTTGCCAATTTGTGTATATTATTTTTAAATTGAATTGATGATGATTATGTTGATGATGATGTTGAAGCCTGTCAACTGTGTACTAGAAGAGAGTATGCCAGATGGTTAGTTAAATTGAATTCTTCTCTTGAAAGGTTAGCTCCTGAGGCATGCACTGATTTTGAATTATTCTCTCAAGAAAGATTTATTGCTTAAGCATGGCCTAACATCAATTAATAGTAATTTCTGTGTAATTCTAGGAACCCCAAACACAGGATTGCTCCAATTATATCACTTTCCAAGTCCGTAGTTACTAGTTACAACATTTGATGATGTTAGTGTGGAAGACCCTGATTTTAGATCTATTCAAGGTAAAAACTGTCGGAACTTTACTTCCTATGAAAGTTATTTTTCTTACCTGCAGAAGTTTGAATATTTCCTTCTTAATTTGAGGTTAAAGCCTTAGCAAAAGCTGGTGTAGTTCCCAAAAAATTGTATTCAAAGGATAATTCTGGTTCTGGTAGATCGAACATCAAAGATAATAGACCCCTGCTCTTTTCAGCTTTTGGTTTATGATTTTCAACCAAAAGACCCTGAAGATCCATATGCTGCAATAGCAGTTCTATTTGGTAGATCAGTGCCACGTCAGATTTTTACAACTTTATATTTGATTGTGTTCTTTATTCCATCACATGTTAATGTTATCATACAAGATTGTGATTAATGTTGAACATAAACAGTCACAATGTAAAGAGTCTTATCCATAATCTTAGGAATTGTCCTAGTGAGGAAGCTAAAAAAATTGCCAAGAAGCAAATGTTAGCTGGTTGGATATTCAAAAGAAGATGCTGAAAAAGTAGCAACTGAATTCAACAAAACATGGGAAATAAGTTTGAGAGTTGGTGTTAATGATTGTCGTCACTATACCAACGATAACACTACATATCTTTCCAGAAGTAGTTCATTTAGATAAGTTAAACATTATTATTTAATCTTATCTTATTTTTTTTCTATTAAAATGCAAGAACGTATAATAAAATATTTGTTGAATTGATTTTATGTAGAGTTGAATAATTAATTTGACCATGAAGTATATAATATTTTGGTAGGTTCAGTGACGCAACTGACCGGGGAAGAAGATGTGCTAAAACGTTTGAAGAACATCATCACTTAAATTGGCACGGTTGAGGAGGTGCATCAGTTGGGCTTGGGTGTATTAATTAGCATGTGCTTTGAACATTAAAAATTAGGCTCAGGATTCGGTGGTCCCAGAACCTTTGGACCATTTAATGGTCCCATTAGAAAACATATTTTTAGAGTTTTTTTAACAATTGCTACATAGTCCTTGAACTAATTTTAATTACAAATTAACCCCATATATTTTATTTAATTATAGAAACTATTTTTTATTTTATAAATTATTATTTTATTAATTATCTATTATATTTATTAACAATCAAATACAAAAACAACAACCAATTATATCCTCCATTGATCCTAATAAAGCTTTTGGCCATTCCAATCGATTAAAATATTAAATTTGATCTCGTGACATTCGTCCATGGCTTCCAAATCGTGTTTCCTTGAAATTCAATCGATTTGTTTATCAAAACAATCGATTGAATGATAACTCAATCGATTGGATTATAGTGTATCACAAAACAATCGATTGAAAGTTGTAAAGTAGAATGGTTTTCGCTTAAACCAATTGATTGTTTATACTTTCCAATCGAATGAATGCCTCAAAACAATCGATTGTTTTTGTTACTCAATCGATTGAATTCACGAAAACAACATGGATTTGCCAAATACAATCGATTGGAAAGTGATGACATTGAAGTTTTAGCCAAATTCAATCGATTGGTAATGTAATCCAATCGATTGGAAGGTTATGAAGTTGAATTTTTTGCCAACTTCAATCGATTGGTAATGCTACCCAATCGATTGAAATGTGATGACTTTGAATTTTTTGCCAAATTCAATCGATTGGTAATGTAATCCAATCGATTGAAATTTGAAACGTACTATGTATTAAAGCAGATAACCCTGCGTATTCACACCCACTCTCTCCCCCTTTTAAACGTTCGAACGCCATTTCTGCACCTCTCTCCTCTCTCTAAAATCCAGAAAGCTTCTGTCTTCTTCTTCTCCATTCTCACCCACATCCACTCCAAACTACATAATAAAAATTCATATTAATAGTTTTGAATAAGACAATTAAAATAAAATATAAAAATAAAGCTTGAATAAAAAAAATACAAAGTTTTTAATCTAAAAATATAAAATAGTTAAAAAATAAAAAAAATTATTTAAATATGATTTTTCAAAACACTCTATAACTTAGATGAATAAATATTATTTTTAAAATGAATCATGATATATTGATACAAAACTTATTGTATTTAAATTTTTTTAAAAATTAATAAACCTCTCTCGTTAATAACAATATTGGAACTTAAATTTGAACGCTAATTGATATTATATATTGTGTAGGTACTTAAAGTATATTAGAAAAGTACGTTAATAATTTGAAGAGAAAAATTATTAGTGTAAATTTATTTTTTTTAAAAATTAATCCTTATTGAACTATTCTACTTTTATTCCTTCAAAACATATCTTAATAAAAATATTTGTAACAATAATTTACATCCAATAAGAATATCTTAACGAGCAGTTATATCATTCTGTCATGGGGTAAAATAAGGGTAAAATAGGAAAAAAATAATCGACACCCAACCCTCTTAATTCCTAATATAAATTGTTATAGATAAGTATAGTTTCTTAAAACTTTGTGGTGTCCGGGCCACTACTCGCCCCCTCTAGGTCCGTCCCTGATTGCTAGCTAATTAATTAATAATAAAAAATAATAACATCTATTTACTTTTTAGTATTTCTCAATTTCTATGAATTAATAAAAGATAAAAAAAATATTTTTTTCTTACACAATCAATTTCACGAATAAAGTATCAAAACGAATAATTGCAAAATTAGAGATTCTATTAACTGACCTCGATTTTGTAATCAAAATGATGGTTTATTTTTTGAACACTACAATGAAAAACTTGATTAGAACTTTGCTGATTGCTGCAATGGTGATTAACGATGAAGAAATAGTGGATATTAAATAGACGGATAAAAAATAAAAAAAAAATTTGGATATTGAGTAGATGGATGTTCTAAAGAAAAACAATTAAATTTTTTATAATCAAAGAAAATGATACACGATTTTAATGGTGGGATTGAATAATTAGTGATGGATTATTCACCAATTTATAATGTTAATATTAAGGAAAAGATAAGATTAGTTTATCTACATCAAAATAAAACAGCAAAATTGAAGATAGAATTTTAAAGATAAGATAAATGAATAATAAGATAATTTCTAAAAAGATAACAAGATTGAAATAGGCGCAGGACACATTTCAATCGATTAGGTAGCATTACCAATCGATTGAAGTTGGCAAAAAATTCAACTTCATCACCTTCCAATCGATTGGATTACATTACCAATCGATTGAATTTGGCTAAAACTTCAATGTCATCACTTTCTAATCGATTGTATTTGGCAAATCTATGTTTTTTTCGTGAATTCAATCGATTGAGTAACAAAAACAATCGATTGTTTTAAGGCATTCATTCGATTGGAAAGTATAAACAATCGATTGGTTTAAGCGAAAACCATTCTACCTTACAACTTTCAATCGATTGTTTTGTGATACACTGTAATCCAATCGATTGAGTTATCATTCAATCAATTGTTTTGATAAACCAATCGATTGAATTTCAAGGAAACACGATTTGGAAGCCATGGACGAACGTCACGAGATCAAATTTAATATTTTAATCGATTGGAATGGCCAAAAGCTTTATTAGGATCAATGGAGGATATAATTGGTTGTTGTTTTTATATTTGATTGTTAATAAATATAATAGATAATTGATAAAATAATAATTTATAAAATAAAAAACAGTTTCTATAATTAAATAAAATATATGGGGTTAATTTGTAATTAAAATTAGTTCAAGGACTATGTAACAATTGTTAAAAAAACTCTAAAAACATGTTTTTTAATGAGACTATTAAGTGGTCCAAAGGTTTTGGGACCACCGAATCCTAAGCCTAAAAATTAGGGGTGTTCATGGTTAGGTTAATGCAAAAACCAAACCAGTCTTTTGGTCAACAAAAAATATAGTATTGGTTAATTAACCAAATTGGTTTTACATGATGAAACCGGTTAGTAAAATTTAAAATCGGTTTTTAACCGGTTATTAAAGTAAAAATTGGTTTTTAAAAAATAACCGGTTTTTATATAAAAAATTAGTTTTTACATTAAAAAACCGGTTTTTGCACTAAAAATGGATTTTTACACCAAAAAACCGGTTTTTATACTAAAAAATTGGTTTTTATATCATAAAATTGGTTTTTACATGTAAAAATAATTTTTTTCGCAAAAATTAATATTTTTACATACAAAAACCCAAATTTTTAAACCTTTTTTTAATTGAATTTTTTTAATCTAAATTTTTTTTCTTTCTAAATGATACGAGTAACATTTGTAAATAATGAAATCCCTTCCATTGATTTGGTTCCTTTTTCTTTCTTATCTCTTTTCAGCATTTTCTATAAATAGTTTTTTCTAAAATAAATAATTTTCTTTCTAAATGACACGAGTAACTTTTTCTTATCTCCTTCTTTCCATCTCTTTCCTTTTCTCTCCCTCTCCTCTTCTCTCTTCCTTCTCTCTCTCCTTTTCCCTTCCCCTTTTTCTCCCCCTCCCCTTTCTTTCTCTTCCTCTCTCCCCTCTCTCCCATTTCTCTCTCTCCCCCATCCTCTCTCTCTCTCCTCTTCTCTTCCTTTTCTCTCTCTCTCCCTCTCTCCCATTTTCTCTCTCCTTCTCTCTTTCTTTTCTCTCTCCCCCTCCTCTCTATCTATCTCTCTCTCTCTGCTTCTTCTCTTTCTCCCCCTCTCCTTTCTTTCTCTCTATCCTTCTCTCCCTCTCTCTCCCCATGCTCTCTCTGCCCTTCCCACTTTCTCTCTCCCCTCCTCTCCCTCTCTCCTTCTCTCTCCTTTTTTCTTTTTCCTCCTCTATCTTCTCCTTCTCTCTCTCTTCTCTCTTGCTTTAGAGAGAAGAGGAGAAAAGAAATAGAAGAGGAATAAGATTGAGAGAAGGTTGAGAGGGAAAGAGAAAAGAGAGAGTAAGAAAAGAAAGAGGAGAAGGAGAGAAAAGGAAGAGAGAAAGAGGAGGAGAGAGAGAAAGAAGAAAAGAAAAGAGAGAGGAGTGAGAGAGAGAAAGAAAAAAAGAGAGAGAAAAGAGAGGGGAGGAAAAGGAGAGAGAGAGAGGAAGGAGAAGGGAGAGAGAGAGAGAGAGAGAAAGGAAAAGAGAGGAGAAAGGAGAGAGAGAGAGAGAGAGGAAAAGAGGGAGAAAGGAGAGAGATATAGGGGAGAGAGAAGGAGAGAGAGAGGAGAGAGAGAGGAGGGGGAGAGAGAAGAAGAAGAGAGATAGAAAAATGGGAGAGATGATTAGAGAGAGGAAGGGAGAGAAGGGAGGGGAAGAGAGAGAGATGGAGAGAGAGAGAGAGAGGAAGTGAGAGAGCGGAGAGGAGAGAGAGACAGAGAGAAAGAGAGAAAGGGAGAGAAGGAGAGAGAGAAAGAGGGTAGGGGAGAGAAGGATAGTGAGACAAGGAACAGAGAAAGAAAGACGATGTGAAGAAAGAAGAGAAGGGGAGAGAGAGAGAGAGAGAGAAGGGGAGGGAGAGAGAGAAAGAGAGGAAGAAAGGGAAAGAGAGAGATAGGGGAGAGAGAGGAGGAGAGAAAAAAGGGAAAAAGAAGAGGGAGAGAGTGTGTGAGAGAGGAGGAAGAGATGATGGAAGGGAGAGAGAGAGAGAGAGAGAGAGAGAGAGAGAAGGGGAAGAGAGAGAGAGAAAAGAGAGAGAGAAGGGGGGAGGAGATAAAGAGGAAAATGAGTGAGAGAGAGAGATAGGGGAAGGAAGGGGGAGAGAGTGGGAGAGGGGAGAGAAATAGAGGGAAAAGAAGAGAGAGAAAGGGAGAGAGAATAGAGAGAGAGAGAGGACAAAGAAGAGAAGGAGAAAGGGGAAAATGAGAGAGAGAGGAGGAAGAGAAGGGAAAAAGAGAGATAGGAGGAGAGAGAGAAAGGAGAGAAAGAGGAGAGAGAGAGAGAGAGAGAGAGAGAGAGAGAGAGAAGAAGAAGAAGAAGAAGAAGAAGAAGAAGAAGAAGAAGAGAAAGAAGGGAGGGAGAAAGAAAGAGAGAGGAAGGGGGAGAGGGAGGGAGAGAGAGAGAAAGAGAGAGAGAGAGAGAGAGTATGTAATTTGGTTTTGAAATTAGGTTTTGATTTTAATTTGGTTTTGTTTAACCAATTCTAAAAAATATGGATATGGTTTTTAAAATTATTTTATTAAACTAGTTAACCAAAATGTGATTATGATTTTTTAACCGGTTAACCACATTTTGGTTTTTTTTATAAACACCCCTATTGAAAACTCAAAAGTCTGAAAGGAATGAAGCTAATGGTGCTTGCCATAATTAATATCTTGGGAATGTCACTAATTAAGTTCAGTAAAAGAGAAGCAATTATGGTTATAAGCAATGGCTTTGAAAGAGAAGCAATGGCTCTAAGCTTAGACAATATTTACTATAATACTAACACCAACACCAGCTTAAACAGCACTTGGCTGCAACAATGATGGTTCTACTAAGATTCTACCATTTGTTGAAGAAGAAGAAGAAGAAGAAGCAACAAAGGAACCTCATCATCATCAAATTCATCAAGAACAAGAGAATAAAAATTGCTTCATCAGAAACTGGGTTAAAGGAAATAATAATAATGGAATGGTGGAAAGTGTTAATGTGAATGTTAATGTTAATGGTGGAGGTGGGAATTTGAAAACTTTAAAGACTTTCAATGAGTCCTGGTCGTTCATCTACTTCTCAATCATCATCAAGCCATGTAAGTGTTTCAACAACACATCATCATCATCAGATCTCAGCAGGTTCTTTTCTTCAAATTCTCGCAAGGCCATGGTGAAAGTTGCAAAGAATAATAAGAGAAATTTCTGTAGCATTTTTTGTTGTAACATTGATGTAACATAGTTATAGGTTTGTAGCATTTTTTGTTGTTTAGATTTGTAACATGATTTATTACTTTTTAAGAGAAATTTGTGTATCAATATTTTAAGTTTAATGAAATATCACGTTTTGTAGTAATTAATTTCAGTATATTTATATTATGCATAATAACTATTGTTGGCAAAAATATATACTTGATTCTAGAAAAAAGATAGTTCGTTGCTTCTAAGAAAATGAGTATAATATAACTAAAAAGGTCTTAAGATTTTAGCAGCAATAGTAATGGTAACTAAAAGTGAATAGCATTACAATTTTAGAATTTTTTTTAGTGGTTATATAAATTGCCGGTAAAATGGGTTTTGGCAGCAATAGTAATGGCCACTAAAAGTGAATAATATTGTAATCTTAGAATTATTTTTTGTGGCCATATAAATTGCCAAGAAAATGGCCGCCGAAAAGTTATATACTTTTTGCAGCCATTAAACCGGTCTTTACCGGCAAAGCATAAGACGGCTAATGTCTAATTGCCGGTAAATGTATTAGCCGCTATTTTTATTGCCGCTAAAAGTAAAATAAATGGCCGCTAAAAATGATTTTTTTTGTACGGATCCACGTTGATCCTTATCACAACACCCCCCCTTAGATGTCCATTTAGGATTATGCCTCGTTAAAATCTTACTAAAGAAAACCCCAATAGGAAAAAACTTTAGTGAAGGAAACAGAGTACAAAATCCTTTGTGATGAGCACTACTTCATTAAAAACCTTGTCAAGAAAAACCCAATGGAAAAAACCTGATCAAGGAAAAAAGAGTACAGTCTCCCCCTCTTGCCGACATCATTTAACATCTCGAAATCGGCGCATCTCAATAAGATGTACCAATTTTTCAAAGGAGGATTTTGGGAGTGACTTTGTAAATAAATCTGCCAGATTATCACTTGAGTAGATCTGTTGGACATCAATTGTCCCTTGACTTTGGGAGAAATATGTTTTGTTCTATCACCTTTGATATATCCACCCTTAAGTTAAGCAATGCATGCTGTATTATCTTCGAACAGAACAGTTGGAGCTATCTTATGATCAATTAGTCCTCATGATGACAGAATATATTGGATCAAACTCCTGAGCCAAAAATACTCGCGACTTGCTTCATGTATTGCTAGTATTTCAGCATGATTAGAAGAGGTTGCTGCTATCGTCTGTTTCGTGGACTTCTATGATATAGTTGTACCACCATATATGAACAGGTATCCTGTTTGAGATCTCTCTTTGTGTGGATCAGAAAAGTATCCTGCATCTGCATAGCTGATGAGCGGATATTTTATACACTTTTTGGGGTTAATTTCATATAGTTTTTAGTATGTTTAGTTAGTTTTTAGTTTATTTTCATTAGTTTCTAGGAAAAATTCATATTTCTAGACTTTACTATGAGTTTGTGTATTTTTCTGTAATTTCAGGTATTTTCTGGCTGAAATTGAGGGAGCTGAGCAAAAATCTGATTCAGGCTGAAAAAGGACTCCTGATGCTGTTGGATCCTGACCTCTCTGCACTCGGAATGGAATTTCTGGAGCTACAGGAGTCCAATTGACGCGCTTCTAATTGCGTTGGAAAGTAGACATCCAGGGCTTTCCAGCAATATATAATGGTCCATACTTTGCTCAAGGATAGATGACGTAAACTGGCGTTCAACGCCAGTTTCATGTTGCAGTCTGGCGTCCAGCGCCAGAAACACGTTACAAGTTGGAGTTCAACGCCAGAAACAGGTTACAGCCTGGCGTTGAATGCCCAAAACAGCCCAGGTACGTGAGAAGCTTTAGTCTCAGCCCCAGCACACACCAAGTGGGCCCTAGAAGTGGATTTCTGCACTATCTATCATAGTTTACTCATTTTCTGTAAACCTAGGTTACTAGTTTAGTATTTAAACAACTTTTAGAGATTTATTTTGTATCTCACGACATTTTAGATCTGAACTTTGTACTCTTTGACGGCATGAGTCTCTAAACTCCATTGTTGGGGGCGAGGAGCTCTACTGTGTCTCGATGAATTAATGCAAGTATTTCTGTTTTCTATTCAAACATGCGTGTTCCTATCTAAGATATCCATTCGCACTTCAACATGAATGTGATGAACGTGACAATCATCATCATTCCCCCACGAACGCGTGCCTGACAACGACTTCCGTTCGACCGTAGAATAAATGAATATCTCTTAGATCTCTTAATCAGAATCTTCGTGGTATAAGCTAGATTGATGGCAGCATTCAAGAGAATCCGGAAAGTCTAAACCTTGTCTGTGGTATTCCAAGTAGGATTCAGGGATTGAATGACTGTGACGAGCTTCAAACTCGCGAGTGCTGGGCGTGGTGACAGACACAAAAGGATAGTAAATCCTATTCCGGTACGATTGAGAACCTGCAGATGATTAGCCGTGCGGTGACAGCGCACCTGGACCCTTTTCACTGGAAGGATGGATGGTAGCCATTGACAACGGTGATCCACCAACACACAGCTTGCCATAGGAGGACGTGCGTGCGTGTATCAAAAAACAGAGGAAAGCAGAATTTCAGAAGACAAAGCATCTCCAAAACTCCAACATATTCTCCATCATTGCACAATAAGTATTTATATTTATGCCCTCTCACTTTTTACAATTGAACTTGAAAAACACTGTTGTTGGCATCCTGACTAAGAATAATAAGATAACCATAGCTTGCTTCAAACCAACAATCTCCGTGGGATTCGACCCTTACTCACGTAAGGTATTACTTGGACGACCCAGTGCACATTACAATTTCGTGCACCAATAGCTAACTAGTTGTGACTTGGATCCATAGGGATAAAACAATCCCATATCAACCGTTCCATGAAGATATCGAAAGATTTGTTTGATTCCATTCCAATGTCTTCTAGTTGGAGAGAAACTATATCTTGCTAGTAAATTCACAGCAAATGATATATCGGGTCGCGTATTATTAACAAGATACATTAGTACTCTAATAGCACTAAGATATGGTACTTTAGAACCAAGGATATCTTCATTTTCTTCTTTAGGACGAAATTGATCCTTTTCCACATCCGAAGATCTTACGATCATTGGGGTACTTAGTGGATGCGACTTATCCATATAAAATCTCTTCAAGATCTTTTCTGTGTATGTTGTTTGATGAACAAAGATCTCATTTTTTGTATGCTCGATCTGCAGGCCGAGACAAAATTTAATCTTTCCAAGATCTTTCATCTCAAACTCTTCTTTTAGAGTTTTTATAATTGTTGGAATCCCTTCAGGAGTTCCAATGATATTTAAATCATCAACGTACACAACAATTATAATGAATCCAGATGCAGATTTCTTTATGAAAATACATGGGCAGATATCATCATTCTTGAATCCATTTTTGGCCAGATACCTAGTAAGACGATTATACCACATTCGTCCAGATTGCTTTAGACCATATAAAGATCTTTGCAATTTAACTGAGTATAACCCCTGCGAAGATTCATTGGATGGTTTAGACATCTTTAGTCCTTCAGGGACTTTCATATAGATATCACGATATAATAATCCGTATAAATAGGCTGTTACCACATCCATTAAATGCATATGTAGTTTATGGTATGCAGATAATCTGACCAAATAATGCAATGTTATTGCATCCACTATAGAAGAATATATTTCTTCATAATCTATACCGGGCCTTTGTGAAAAATCTTGTGCCACAAGTCGAGCTTTGTAGCGTACAACTTCATTTTTCTCATTTCGTTTTCTCACAAATACCGACCTGTATCCAAAAGGTTTTACATCTTCGGGTGTACGTACTACAGGTCCAAAGACTTCACGTTTTGCAAGTGAGTCTAATTCAGCCTTCATGGCTTCTTCCCATTTTGGCCAATCATTCCTTCATCGATATTCTTCGACTTTTCTTGGCTCAAGATCCTTACTTTCATGCATGATATTTAATGCCACATTATAGGCAAATATTTCATTGACAATTGTCTTATTTCGGTCCCATTTTTTTCCTGTAAAGACATAATTTATCGAGATCTCATCATTTTCACAACTTTCAGATACCTGAACATCTTCTGGCGTTAAAACTACATCAGAATTTTGGACAACTGCAAGTGTCTTTACTATGTCTTTTTCAACAGGAATAGTATTTACCTCTTTTCTTTTTTGAGAATTTTTGTCTTTGGAACCAACCGGTCTACCACGCTTCTGGCGTAAATTTGTTTCAGTGGCCACTTGTCCAACTGGGACATCAATTCGAATGGGGCATTTTCTGCTGGTATATAAGATTTGCTTATCCTCTTTGTATCAGAAAATGCATCAGGCAATTCATTTGCTATTCTTTGCAAATGTATAATCTTTTGAACTTCTAGTTCACATTGCCCTGATTGAGGATCTAAATGCATCAATGATGATGCATTCCAGTTAAGTTCCTTTTTAGGAAGCTTATTCTCTCCCCCTAATGTTAGAAATTTTAATTCATCAGAATGACAATCTGCAAATCGGGCTTTAAATACATCTCCAGTTTGTATCTCAAGATACCTCACTATAGGGGGAGAATTATATCCAACATATATCGCCCATTTTAGTGTGAGAAGATGGTGCAATGGGAATATATATCGCACATCCGAATATTCTTAAACGGAAAACATTTGGCTGCTAGCCAAAAGCTAATTACATAGGAGAGAACTGATGGTAACTTGTTGGTCTCACATGAATAAGTGCTGCAGCATGTAAAATAGCATGCCGCCAAGCCGAGGTTAGGAGATTTGTTCTCATAAGTAAGGGTCTAGCAATTAATTGGAGGCATTTAATAAGTGATTCTACTAACCCATTTTGTGTGTGAACATAAGCTACTGGATGTTCAACACTTATTCCGTTAGCCATATAATAAGCATAAAAAGCTTGGGAAGTAAATTCACCATCTTGAAGATGCACCTATTAGGACCATAAAATATCTAAATGATCCACGTGGTGGATGAATAGGTCCACATATATTGCCTTGAATCCTTTCTAGAAATTCAGGAGACTCAAATCCAATCTTTACTAGTGATGGCTTTAAAATTAACTTTCCCTGATAGCATGCAGCACAACAAAATTCACTAGATTTAAGAATCTTCTGGTTCTTTAGTGAATGTCCATGGGAGTTTTCAATAATTCTCCACATCATGGTTGTTCCCGGATGACCAATCGATCATGCCAAGTTATGAATTCATTTGGGTTAGTAAACTTCTGGTTTACAATGGCATGTGATTCAATTACACTAAACTTGGTATAATATAACCCAGATGAGAGTGAGGGTAACTTTTTTAATATAACCTTTTTATTTAAATGATGAGTTGTGATACATAAGTACTCATGATTTTCATCATTCATTGTTTCAATATGATATCCATTTCGACGAATATCTTTGAAACTCACTAAGTTCCTTAGAAACTTAGTAGACAATAGTGCATTATTTATTATGAATTTTGTTCCTCCAGGAAATAAAATTATAGCTCTTCCAGAGCCTTCTATCACATTGCCTGAGCCAATAATAGTATGTTTATATTTTTCTTTTGGCACAAGATGGGTAAAGTATATATTACTTTTGAGAATGGTGTGCGAACTTGCACTATCCGCAAGGCATACATCTTCATTATATGTCCTTGCCATTTTCTTCAAAGACAAATAGTAATAAAATGAGTAGAAATATATGTGCAATAATTTTGAAATTCATAAATATTTTATTATACATCATACTTGAAATTCAGATGCATAGAAAATAAAACTTAACAATAAATTTCTTATATTATTTATTTACATGAATACTTAACAATCCCACATATTAAACTATTCCATCATTGATCAAATGACCAATATTTCCTTTAGGATCCTTAAAGAAATCAGATACATCATAATGAGTGGTAGAATTTTCAGCGTTATTTGAAGCGAAATTCTTCTCCTTTCCTTTGTCGTCCTTTTTCAAAGATGCTTGATAAAGATCGAATAGATGCCTTGGGGTACGACAGGTATTCGACCAATGGCCCTTTCCACCACAATGGAAATATTTATCCTCTATTGATTTATTTTGCCCAGTGTTTCTTTCTTTATCCCACTTCTGGTGAGATCCTTTCTTGTGAACATAATTCTTTTTCATTCCATAATTTTTCTTGTTACTAAAACCTTGCCATTTACCTCTTCTGGTGTAATTATTTGCCGCATTTGCTTCAGGAAATGGGGTGGTGCCAGCTGGGCACGCTTCATGATTTTTTAAAAGTAACTCATAGTTGCGTTCAACAACAAAAAGGCAAGAAATTAACTCAGAATATTTTTTAAATCCTTTTTCTCGATACTGCTGCTGTAGGAGCACATTCGATGCATGGAAGGTCGAGAAAGTTTTCTCTAATATATCATTATCAGTTATCTTTTCCCCACATAATTTTATTCATGAGGTGATTTGAAACATTGCTGAATTATATTCATTTATGAATTTAAAATCCTGTAGATGCAAATGCATCCATTCATATCGGGCTTGAGGAAGTATCACCATCTTTTGATGATTATACCTTTCTTCAAGGTCTTTCCACAGATCTGAATGATCTTTTAATGTGAGATATTCATTTTTCAATCCTTCGTCAAGATGACGACGAAGGAAGATCATGGCTTTGCCTTTATCCTTTTGGGATGAATTATTTTCAGCCTTAATGGTATCTCCAAGATCCATTAAATCAAGATGGATTTCAGCATCTAGTATCCATGATAAATAGTTGTTTCCAGATATATCAAGAGCATTAAATTCAAGATGAGAGAGTTTCGACATAATAAAAATTTGTTAACTGAGTCTTCCTAAAATTTGATCAGAGTCTCGTGCTGATAACGTGTTGTAAAATAAATAAATAGAGAAGATATATGAAATAAAGAAGTATAAGTAGAACACTCTAGTATTAATATTCACCACAATCAATATCTCAATATAATAGAAATTATATATATATATATATATATATATATATTACCAATATATAATAGTGTATATAAAAGAGAGAGAGAAGAGTATTTTAATAGTATAAAAAAAAGAGAGAAAATTTTATTGATTGTTTTTGTGTATCATTCACATGCCACACTATTTCTATTTTTACATATAAGAGGACTTCATTTTTAATTTTTATTAAATTCATTCTCTCTTAAAAATGGACATTCACATTAATAATAAGAATTAATAATTTAATTTAGAAAAAAAATTACACGTGTGAATCTAAAAATATATATTTTATTTTAGAGATTTTATTTTAGAATAAAAAGCAAAAATCAGCAAATTTATTTTTTTATTTTTTTATGAAAGTTGAAAAAATTGACAATTTGTTACACAAATATTTAAAGGACAGTTATAATATATAGATGTAAATTTGTATAGAGTTAAAGAGATTTTTTTTGTTCATACAATTTTTGACACATGTCTATCCTTTTTTTTATTTTTTTATGAAAGTTGAAAAAATTGACAATTTGTTACACAAATATTTAAAGGACAGTTATAATATATAGATGTAAATTTGTATAGAGTTAAAGAGATTTTTTTTGTTCATACAATTTTTGACACATGTCTATCCTTTTGTGAATGAAAGTTGGCTTTCAGCTTTGGCTTTAAAGTCTGAAGACGAAGCAAGTTTATTTATTAATATTGAAAACTTGTTCACGTTCACATATAATATGAATACATATTAATTGGCTTTTATACATGTCTTTTAAAACAATTGCAGTATTTATTTAATTCTGTTAATTCAAATAACTCAATAAACTTTTGTTTCAATATTTTACAATAATTTTAGTCTCATAGTTAAATATACATTTTACACCTTTTTTTTATAAGTATATTAATAAATTCAAAATCTATACTGTTAAAATTAAAAAATCATGATATACTTTTTATATCTATAAATCTAGATACATATAAAAAAAGAATAATATTTACAGTACCGCTCATTACAAAAATATTTGTCAAAATATAATTGAAAATAATCAACATAATTATTTTAGAATGTTCTTTAAAAATAACCAAAATTATTAGATTCTATTGTTATATTTGACTAAAATAATAACGAACAAAATTCATATATTTTATTTATTATTTATATTATTACATTAGTCGCTTTAGTTATATTTGTTCTAATTAATATATATATATATATATATATATATATATATATATTAGAATTTTTCTAAAATTTTTTAATCTTAAGATCATCCATATTAAACCATTAAAAATATATATTATAATGCGAATGCGTACCTTTACTCATAAAAATTAAAAATTAAAAATTAGAAATTAATATAAGAATTGTCTCAATCTTCTTCAACCAAAATCTTCTGTACTCCTAATAGGACGGCTGAATCGCAACTTCTTTGATAGGGAAAGAGTTGCCGAAGCCATAATTTTCAGAGTCGAACTGGTGATCGAACCAATCAAGTTATTGGTTCATTAGTTTATTGGTTCATTAGTTTATTGGTTTAATCAATAAATTACTGATTGAATCGGTAGAACCGGTCCTACATAAATAAAAAATATAACATAGTAAAAAGTTGAGTAAAGTGACCATTAGGTCCTTGAAGTTTTCAACTTCGGATTAATTAGCCCTTAAAAAAAATAAAGTACCAATTTAGTCCTCCATGATAGTAAACGGTGGACACATTATGTCCCTCTATCAATTTATCATATGAAATTTAATGGTGATAATTATATGTCCTACTAATTAGTCCAAAGTTAAAATTCTCGAAGACCTACTACTTGATTCAATATTCTAAAAAATTTAAAATAAATATTTTTACTAATATTTTAATATGTAAATGTAAATATTAAAATATTTAATATTTATTTTAATAATTATATAAATTTTAAAGAATTATAAATTAAAAAAATGAGTATAAAACTAAAATTAAATTAAATAAATATAAAATAATTTAATTGTGTATATATATATATATAATATATATAATAAGAATAATTGACCATTTGTACCCATGATAGTTCAGAACGCTGACAAATGTACCCATCGTAGAAGGAAACTGACTTTGTAACCATGAGAGATGGGCTCCGTGTGACAAAAATAGCCTGGCTTGGATTGGCACCTGCTTCGGGTTTGTATAGTCCTACATGGCAATCCGAACCTCCCAAAGCCCAATCCACGTGGATCTGAACGTTGTATACGTAGGTAATGGTTGAAATGAAAACCCTAGCAAGCTCTCTTCCCCAATTCGAAACATAACCCCAAATCTGAAATTTTGTTGCAATTCGAACCATAACCCAGAGTGATCTCAGAACCCCAGCGATGTCATCACGCAGATTTAACTCAGATGAAAATTTTGGAACTTGCAGCAGTTCTTCAAGTTCGAAGAAGATGAAGGAGAAGAAGCTCGACGGTAAATGTTTCTGTGGGAGAGATATTGTGTTGATGGAGTCTGGAACGATTACGAACCCTAACAATCCAAACACATCAATAGGGTTCTCATTCCGATACAATTTTCAGCATTAGGCTACTAATGATTAAGCAATGAGAAAACATATAATTTCTAATACATACCTAAACCAGACACAAAACAAATAATCAGCCATACCTTATTATACATATATTAAGAGAAAACATCAAAGTCACTAAACACATGAATCAGCCATACATTCTTATAAGTAAATCTGCACAAGTACCTTTTGCATATCTGACATTAAGTTAAACCCATTAGCTTGAAAATCTCCCACATCCAACTGGAGTATCTCCAGAAACCACTTCCAACTTTCTTTGTTCTCTGATTCAACAACTGCGTAGGCAATAGGATAGATATGATTATTTGCGTCCTGTCCTATTGCAGTCAGCAACTGCCCCCCATAGTATCCTCTTATGAAGGTCCCATCCAAACCTATAAAAGGTCGACATCCTCCCACAAACCCCTTCTTGCACGCTTCAAAGCAAACATAGATTCTCAGAAAAATTGGATTTGAATCAGGCATGAGATTTGTTTGGATCCTTGCTGTCGAACCTGGATTAGTCTTCAGTATCTGGTTACCATAATCACGAAGTCGTGCATATTGTGCAATCTCAGAACCTTCAATCCGCTCTTTTGCTTTCTTCATAGCTCTATAAATTTTTCTTTCATTAATTAGTACATCATACTCGGATCTGAAGTATTGGTCAGCCTCTCTAACTGTCAAGTTTGGCTGCACTCGAATCCTCTCCTCCAACTCATCTATGACTCACTTTCCATCTGCTGACTTACATCGATTGTCCCTACTACATGTATGTTCATTTACGAATGTCTTTACCTGAAAACTTGCTGGAAATGTTCTCTTGGCACAGTATATTTGCCAAGGACACTCCTCATCATAGCATATAGCCTTCGATCTTGTAGAATCACATCGAGCAAAGAATATGCTCCTTCCAATATTGATATTAAACTTTCTGACAGCCTTCCTGAAGTGGCTTAGAGTTTCAAACTCCATCCCAACCTCCAACTGAACCTGGTTAACTGGAGCATCAGGATTGCTCTGAGGAAAAACTGGAGTTTGTTCGGTATCGTCGTCACTTGCTATGCTATGCAATTCCTCTGATTCATAGCAATGATGACCAGGATTTTCATTAGAGAAATCATCATCATCAACGGGGACGTAGAAGGTTGGAGGCTTGTCTGGATCGGGGTTTGGAATGAAAGACTGGCCTGTAGGGGGCCTCCTAGTTGATCTCCTCTTATTCACCTTTGGCCTTCCCTGAACCTCCTCTGAAGGATTGCTCTGATCATTCTGGGGAGTCCTATTGGTGTCAGAGGGTGGGACTGTCTGAGAAATTGATTGTGAGAGTGGATTCCCATATGGATGAGGGGTGTATTGGGTTAGTTGTTCTGGTTCAAGAGGTGCAGAAACATTGGGTTCAGAAGCAGGGACTGAGTCTGAACAAGCAGTGTGTGTTGGTTGCTGATCTTGTTCAATAGGTGGCTGGGAAGGTTGGGACTGACTTGATGGTGGTTTATCTGGTATGCCAGGCGTTGGGGGAGGCTGAGAAACCTGTCCTGCCTCAACAGATCCTGAGAGTTGTGGGTCTGCTGTCTCCTCTTCCATAGTGATATTGTCCTCTTTTTGGGCATCCAAACCAGCCTGTGTATGTGCTTCATAGGCCCCTTCCCTGCTCTGGGCCTCACTCTTTTTTCGGTCATCCATCCCAACTTGCAGATTACTTACAATATCAGCATCATCCTCATCTTCCACTACTATCAACCTTCTTTTGGGACTCTTTTTCGGAGTTGGAACCTTTTTAGCACACCGCTTTACTCTCCTCTTTGATGGAGTCATGTTGTTCTCCTCTACTAACACGGGCTCATCCACCGGATGCTCTGTATATACATTTACTCTGTTACTATTCTTCACAGCTGCCTCATACATCCTAACTATATCCATTTCAACCTTGAGGTCCCTCAACCCATCATCAAGCCCTTTCCCAGGTTCCAGCCAGAAAAATTTAGAAACAGATGTATATCCTATATCCTTCACCAAATCAGATACGAAAAAACCATTCAAGGTATCAACATTAACCCTCTCTATCTCTGTGACTTCACCATCAACATAAGTAAGCTTCCCAGACGGCCCTCTCTCAAACCGTCCTCTATGATTAATACATAGTGTTATATGGATGGTGGCCATTCCTGAAACTGAAATAAACCAACACATTCTAAGATAACAGTGCATGTTACTACACCTAACACAAACCATAAATCAACTACTTCAGCACCTAACAGAAACCCTAAATCAATTAATCAACTAATTTAGCAACTCTCAGCCACGATTTCATATGGTAATGTAATCTATCCAACTAGTCTCAGTGACATTTGAAATAAATTAACACTGGCAATGACATACCTCAGCTCTCTGCCGAGCAAAGGGGGTGACCTCTACACCGTCGGCGACGAAGTCCCAGGGTTCGAGCTCCGCTGCCTATTCCTTGCAAGTTCCTCTACCACGTTCTCGTTTTGATGGCTCTGTACTGCTCCAAATTCCTTTTCCAACTTCCGAATGACAACGTTGAAAGCCGTAGCTTCAGGGTGATGGTTTCGGAGTGTTCCCGGTGTCTTCTCCGGCTAGGAAACAAAAGGATGTTCTCTGCTAGGGCATAGTCAACGTCCCGCGAATTTCTCTTCAATGTTAAATTTTTTAATGTTAAATTCCACGTGGATTGGGCTTTGGGAGGTTCGGATTGCCACGTAGGACTATACAAACCCGAAGCAGGTGCCAACCCAAGCCAAGCTATTTTTGTCACACGGAGCCCATCTCTCATGGTTACAAAGTCAGTTTCCTTCTACGATGGGTACATTTGTCAGCGTTCTGAACTATCATGGGTACAAATGGTCAATTATTCTATATAATAAATAGCACATTAACTAGCAAACGAACAAAACACCCTGTGGTGGCATGCCTTGATAGAATGTAGCACTACGCCTTCTATAAATTACGAAGAAGCACTTGTCAACTATGAATAAAAGAAGCATTGTACTAGGCCTTTTCTTTTATATTAGTTTTAATTTTTTTTTATATTAGTTTTAATTGTTTTTCCGTAACAACTGTATTAATTAGATTAAATTAAATGATTTTGTTTGTTGATATAACACATTAAATGACACCTAACACATATTTAAAAGTCTTAATTGACTATTAATATTATTAGTTTATGAAATTAGATCAAATCAAAATCTAATTGAGGAAAGAACTTGAGGCATTAAAATCCTTTAATTTGGGGTTATTTGATCTAATTTCATAAATTAATAATGTTAATAGTTAATTAAGACTCATATATGTATGTTAGAATGTCACTTAATATGTTACATTAGTAAATTTTGATACCATCAATAAACAAAGTGACAAAAAAACTAACATGATTAATTTAAAATCTTTAAAGAACGAATTTGATTAAAAAAAATTTTCAAGGACCAATTTAAAGAACAAATAATCTTTTATAGAGACTAATTTGACCATTTATTTCATTTTAGTTGTTCTTAAAGAACCTTAAAAAAAATCGCATTGGTCATCTGCAATAAAAATATTTGTAGTGGATAGTAATTTGAGTATCACATTTTTTTTGGAAAATAATTATATAGTGATGTTACATAATTACACCAAGTTGATTTGATACTTAAGTTTAATCAAATTAGTTTAATAATTTTGTGACACAATATAAACCACCTTAAGTTAACAATAAGGAGGAGGCACATAAGAAAAAAAAAAACTTTTTTGAATTTGATTATAAAAATAATTTATTCATCTAATATTTTTAAATTTTTTTTACTATATTTGTTTAGATTTATAAATATAAAATCTATAGTTTAAGTTATTCCAATACTTTGTATAATATAAATTATAATTTAAAATAATTTTTATCAAATCAGTATTTATAATAATAAATATTATGTTATATCATAATTTTATTTATTCTAACATTATAAATTTTGAATTTACTAATATGCTTGTAAAAAAAATGTTAAATATATATTTAAATGTGAGATCAAAATTATTATAAAATACTAAGAAAAAAATTATTGGATTATTTGGATTAACAAAATAAAATAAACAATGCTATCAATTATTGAGATACTTGTATAAAAATCAATGTATTTGTAGGTGAATCGTACACAAATTTTGAAATAAATAGGCTTGTTTTATTTTCAGGCTTCAAAACTAAGCCATGAGCCAACTTTTCATTTACAAGACAAAAGATGGACACATATCAAAAAAACCATGGTTAAAATAGAATTTCTGTAAATCTGTACAAATTTTTATCTGTACAGTATAAGGACCCATATTTAAATTATGAGATCGACAATGAAGTAAATAGTAAAACCGTTAAAGGAAACTAAATAAATTGAGCCCGATTAATTCAAACAAAAATAGTGAGTTAAACAGATTAATTTTCAATAAATCTTTTAATAATTTTTATATTTTTTTAAAATATAGTTGGTACTGTTTTACAATATTTTACCTAGTTTGAACTAAATTCTCGACCTGACCCAAATAAAAACTTTATTTGTTTAAAATTTGTTAGGAAAAAAAAGTTGCATCTTGTTTCAATCAATTTTTTTAAGCTTAAAATTGATTTTTTTATTTAAAAATTTTTAAGAAAATAAAATATAAAAGATAAATAAACTAGTTCGTTTAATCCATCGAGCTTGATGTAAATAGTTCATGTGTCGGATATATTTTGGATACGACACTTATTCGTCCGATATACGTATCTTTAGTGTCAAACCACGTCTTAATAAAAAATAATTTTTTTTTGGACATGTTTGGACACACCTAAATACCATCATGTATAAGCATATCCTATTTTATGTTTGATATGTATTCTTGAAATAAGTTTTAAAATAATATATAATTTATTAAAATAAAAAATATTTAAATATTTTATATAATTTAAAAATATATTAAAAATAGTTAAAAAATTATTTATATATTTATATCAATAAAATATCAAAATATTATTACAATTTATCTAAAAAATACTTTACATTATATATATATAGGTATATATATGTCTTTTTCTCTTATGTTATAATAACTTAACATTATTGAGTATGCATTTTATGCGTCGTATCATATCCGTGTCATTGTTATCTTTCATAGGTGTAGATAAAATGAGTGATCTATATTATAAATTTTTTTCTGATTTTTTTTGTTTTTAATATTTTATTATTAGTAATGAAATATATATAAAAATTTTAAATTTATTATTTTTTATAATTTATTAAAATATTTTATATTATATAATAAATATTAAATAAAATTTATTTATTAAAATAATAATAAATATATTATTATTTAAATCAATCAACTAACAACTATTAATATATAGATATAATTATAATAATTCTTAATATGTATTTTGGTTAAATAGATTAAAGTATATATTATTTTAACTTTTTAAAAATATTTTATAAACAAAAGAGGGAAGAGTATTATTTGAAAAAAAAAAAAAAACCGTCATTGTCTCGTGTGTGTATATTATATTATTATATTTGCAAACGTGATTAATATACGACAGTGCATTAAAAGCAGTACGAAAATTGAAATTAAATTTTTTCTGATATTGACGGGTTTTATTATTTGTACTTTTTATATTTAAAATTTATTATATGAGTTTAGTTAATTTGTACTTTAACGACACTTTTTGAAAATATAGTAAGAAAAACTTTTTTAATATTTTTAATGTATTTAATATATTAAAATATAAATATATTTATTTTTTAATAATTTTTATAAAATATTTTTTTATAATATTTTTAACTTATATGTTAACAAAATTCTTATTATATTAAAATCTAAAATTTAGTTTTATATTTTCAGGTACAATATTAATTTTCGAATTTTTTTAACATTGAATTAACAAATAAAATATTAGTTTTGACTTTTTATACTAAACAAAGGGCTAGATAATAATATTTTGTTTTGACGTTTACACAAAATAAAAACGAGATCGTTTTAAAAAATAAAAAAAATTAAACGATTTGTATATTATAAAAATAATTTATTCAAAAATTTATATAGTATTTAAAATTAGATCTCGAAAATTAATATAACAAATTTTAAATTTGAAATATTAAATTAATAAAATCTGTGAAATGTAAGAACACTTTAAAAATTTAGTCGAAAATTTATAAAAAAAATTCAGGTTTTCGATTTTTAATGTCCATATATTGTATACAAAGGACATACACAGCGCTTGGTTGGTTTCATCAAATATCAAGGCTGAAGTTTGGACAGCTCATTGGGTATGAATAATGTCGAATAGTTTCCTTGCATTGTACCCTAACTTGTCTGCTTCTATCTTTTCCTCTCCTCAATGCCACTCTAGGTGGGTCAATGATATTGGAAAAGTATATATTATGTAATAAAGTATATATTGAAAAAGTATTTATAAAAAATTTTAAATTTTATATTTTTTTATAAAAAAATAAAATATTTTATATTATGTAATAAAATATTAATAATAAATAAAACTTTATTTATTAAAATAATAATAAATATATTATTATTATTATTAGTGAAATCAATCAAATAATAATTATTAATTTATAGATTGTTGGGTCAAAATAATTTAACTTAATAATGAACATACTAAAAATATTTGTTTGGACTCTATCGAAGTAGATTTTGGAGTCGATCGAAGAACAGGTATCGATGAGAAAGGCAGCATGATGAAAATGAATATCAGAGTTAGGATTCCATGATCGAAGCAATGGAAGAGCTATTGATTAAGGAAGTTAAAGAAGGTTTTCACATTATTTATATGGCTTCCTTACATGTGAAGTACGTGAATAAAACTTGATTGGTTTAAAGGGGCTATAAATAGATAGAGTTTGAAAAGAATAAGGGTTGGAATTTGTTTTCAGAAAAAATACTCTCGCAATTTCACATCTTAGAGATTTTTTGATCTTGCTCAGAATTTACTGTAGTTTCTTACACTATTTTACATTCCTTTTAATTTTCCTTGCAAATTTACTTTCTTTGCAAAACTTTTTCTTTTTTTACTTTCTTTTATGCTTACACATTGTTATTTGAATTCAAAGTTCTCTGATCATGTCAGAGGCATTTTATTGCTTTAAGTCAGTTTTATTTGGTTATTTTTGGTTTCTTTTGAATTTTTTTTCATTTTAGTCTTTTCAATTTTTCTTTTTCATTTCAAGTTTTTTCTTTTTATCAGTTTAAATTAGAATCTTTGCTGCATAATTTGAAATTGGTACTCATAAAGAGGAGTAGATTTTGCTCCCAGATTATTACATATCGAACCAACCCACATTTACTAAAAATCTGCACAACAAAATGGCACGTCCAATGGGACAATTTTAAAAATTAAGTGTGCCAAAAGATTTGGTAATGATTTAGTTTATGCAACTTAGTAGTAGAAAGGTTGTACGTATGGCAGACAAAATTTCTAATGCTAATGTTGGATCATCTATGAATGATCATATTTCTATGGTAGTTGCTCAAATTTCTGCAGAATTGACGTCACATACAGAAAGTAGCATTCAAAATCCGAGAGTTAGGCCTGGAGAAAAGGTGGTGGTTAATGATCCACTCATGGGAATTAATGGGCGAAATCAACGCCCATGAACTTCTCAAACACAAACACAACCGCCTGCAACCGCTGGGTGGCCTCCTTTTGGTCTTCCTCCTGGTTACACTCTACCAATGAGTGGTTATGTGCCCAATTAGATTTAAAAATACACAGGGAGTGGTTAACAATCAACCACCAATTCACCATCCTGAATTTTCCCGTGATTATCAGGTAGGAGTTCGACAATATGTCGATGAGAGTCATCATGATTTGGTCAACTTATTGACTCAACAGATGATTACTATCTTGAACCCCATGATGGCTGATCATAAAACAAAATTTGAGTATTTGGCTAGACAAGTTGAACTAATTCTTGAATAGTTGATTATGATGAAGGTGATCATCGAAATAGAGAAGTGGATCTAGAATATTTGAGAAATAATCTTAGGAATAGATATGATAATATGGATCAGGGTGGAGATGTAAGTCATGTAGTTTGGCATGGTCAAAATGCAGATGAAATGTTAGGCCAGGATGCGTGTTAATCAACGAGGTGAACGTTATTAGGTGACAAGAATAGTTGAAGATATTCTTAATAGGGTCAGAATCAATGTAAAATTTATGAATCAACCATAATTTATTTTCTCTTTTTCTGCTGTATTGCAGATGGCAGAGGTGCCTAGGGGTGTTAAGAACCCTAAGATAGTAACGAAGTTTGCAGGAGAAGTGGGCGAATCGATTACTGAGCATGTTTCTCGATATATGATTGAATTAGGCAACTTGGCAAATGATGAGAATTTGAAAATAAAATTCTTTCCTTCTTTGTTGACAAAGAATGCTTTTACTTAGTTTTCAAATTTAAAACCTAATTCGATTGTAATTTGGGGATAGTTAGAAAGTACTTTTCATTCTCAATTTTTTAGAGGTGAGTTGAATGTGATCATCACGGATTTAGTTGCTTTGAAATGTGATGATGGAAAGTCAATTGATGATTTTATGATTCGATTTAAGAATGTCCAAAGTCGATGCTATATTTCACTTCTTGAAAGTGAAGTGGTAAAGATAGCTATCATGTGATTAGAATTTTATATGCGTCGAAAATTGCTCAATGTACATGTACTCGATCTAGCTCATTTGGCTGAAAGGCTTCGTCAAGTAGAAATTCTTCAGGAAAAAAAAACTTAGAAATGAGAAAAAGTATTATAGTAAATTTTTGGCTTAAAAAGAAAAGGTGACATATGTGGAAATGGGTTCTTCGAGTGAAGAGTCTGATATTGAATTTGCTGAAGCTAATTTGGCTGAATTAAAGAAAAGTCCACATTATGTTTTTCTTTGCATAAGAAAATTGCAAATGTCAACAAATCTAATGATTTGAAATATAAGAGTGGAAAAAAGTCACTACAAGAAAATGGAACATTTGTAACAAAAATTTTGTATCAAATTTAAAATTGTTACGAAAAATGATTTTTTGTAATAATAATTGGTGATTGTTACAAAAGAATAATGTTTTGTAACAACATTACAAGTTGTTACAAAATATGCTAATATTTTGTAACAACCTGATTTTTTTTTGTTACAAATTATATTAGTTTTTGTAACGAACTGTTGTTTTGTTACAAAATATTATAATATTTTGTAACAAAGAATAAAGTAGTTGCAAAAATTTGAAATATTTTGTAACAAAATATCTTTTTGTTTCAAAAACTTCAATTGTTTTGTAACAAAAAATTAATTTATCACAAAATTCAACATTGTTTGTAACAAGTTATTTGTTTGTCACAAAATGTAAGAATATTTTATAACAAAAAAATTGTTTATATAATTCTTTTCAAAATAATTTTATTTTGTTTCAAAAATTAAAATATTTTACATATTTTAAATAATTTTTATTATGAATAAATTATGATTTATTTTATTAAATTAAGCTCTAAGAGATTAATTTATTAGGAATGATCAAATTGATTTTTATAAATACTTTAAGGTTAAGTTAATTTTATCATAATTAGTTGTTTTATATAAATTGAAATTAAAGTTTTGGTAATAGAAAAATAATGAAAAGTTATATCAATAATATGAATAATTGATATTTTTGGATTTAAAACTGTATTTTATAAAATGTGATTAATACGTTTATTTTATAATTTGAATTAGAAATAATTATTTGAACTCATTGATATATTGATGAACATCCCAAATTTTTGGATAATTAAATTTATTATATTTGTTGAGAATTTTATTTTAAGAAAATTATTTTACTGAAAGTAATTAAATAAAACTCTATGATACTTTGAATTTAAAAATAATTAGGAGTTAAATGTAATTTTTTTATAATAATTGGAGTTTAAATTAATTAAGATTTTTATATAATCTTTATTGAATAATTAGTATAATTGAAATTATCATTTTTGTAATTAAAAATAAAAAAGAATTGTACCGTTCAATTTAAGTAATTTTTATTACAAATGATTAGATTGATTTTTATAAATACTTTAAGTTTAAGTCAGTTAATATTTATGTACAATTTTTATTATAATTAGTTATTTTATATAAATTGAAATTAAAGTTCTGGTGATGGAAAAATAATAAAAGGGTATATGATTTAATTAGATAATTGATATTTTAGATTTAAACTATAATATATAGAATTTGATGAATATGTTTATTTTATAATTTAAATTAAAAATAATTAATTGAACATAACAATATGTTGATAAATAATGTTCTTAAATATTTTTAATGAAGTACATTTGATTTTAAAATTATTTTACTTTCCAATTTTATCAAAATATCTATTCATATTTATCTTTTTTCCTTTATAAAATATTTAATTTATAACAGTAATTTTCAAATTAAAAATCAAAAACCCTAATTCCCAAAATGAGGAACCTAACCCTAATTTTATCCTTCCTTACCAAGATACCATCACTCAGCCGCACCCTACCACATTTCATCCCCTTCAACGTAACAAACTTTAGAAATGGAAAATCAGAGAGAGGAGAGTGATGCAGAGGAGGAGAGATTGAGCAAGAGGACGTCGCTGCAGTCGCCGTGGGTCGTTTCTGCCGTCCCCGCCGCCGCCCTTGGAGACCGTCCTTGCTGCAACTGAAGCTTCCACTGTCACTGTCGGGTTATTCCCGTCGTAGAGCCTTCAATGTTGCCACTATCCGCCCCTGGAAAGGGATCTCATCGCCGCGCTCTACTGCCACGAAGCCGTCGCGTCTTGCTGCCAAGGGTTCCGTCGCTGTTGTGCCTTGCCTCTGTCACCGCTAATCCACCGCCGCTGTTGCCAGGGCCCGTCGCCATCACCGTCGCAGGCAGGAAAGGGGGAAAACGAACAGAATGTGAGGGAGAGGAGGAGTTCTCATCGTTGTTGTACGCCCAATTATCGCTGCTGCTTCCAATCCCATCATTGCTATTGCGCCGCCGCCTCCAAAGTTCGTCGCCGTTGCCAAGGTCCGTCGTGAAGAATAACGCGAATGGAAAAGAAAACAAGGAAGCTGCTAATGGGGATTTGGAAAAATGGCTCTGTTCTGCCTCTGCCTCTGGGTTCCACAAGTTGCCAGAGTCCTCAACCGTCGGGAACCAGCATTGGAGCCTCCCAGAACCACTACTACTGCCGCCATGGAAGCCGGTGTTGGAATTGCCGATGGAGCTACTGTGTTTAGCGATTTCCTCGGATTGCAACATCGAGGTACGGGATATTTTATTAAATTAAATATTTTAAACTTTGAATGCTTGAAAAGTTTACAGGATTATTGCAAATAGATGAATACTTGATATGTGATGGATTTTGGTTGTGGATTAAATGTGTGACTGGTTGTGTCTCTGGTTGATTTTACGATTGTAAGGTAGAACATGTTGATGTGTGTATACTGTAGTGTGCAAGAGTATGTTGAAAATACTATGAAGTTAGTGAGGTAAACCTGATAGTAAGGAAGTTTTGTGCTAAAATGATGAGTTCTTGCTTGCTCTGGTAGTGTGAACTATCGTTAAATAACAGAGGTAAGTTATCAAATTATGATAACATATTTAACATGATTAAGTCATTTTAAAATTATATGAATACTGTAATGTCTACAAGAAAAAGAATTTAAGTATGTGTTAACAATATTTATGGCTTTTTCTGTTTTTATGTTTTATCTGCTGTAAATTCAGCTCTTTTCTGTTGATTCACACATTCAATTCAACTCTTCTGTAACTGGCTCTTCTCTTTTCTTCTTTATTTGTAATTTTGATCTTAGGCCTTTTGTTGAATGGGTTGGGCTATTCATTTCTCGTGAGGATGGCTTTCCTTGTCTGCCTCGTTATCCTCCCTTTAATCTTTGGTAAGTAATTTATTTCTCATTCTATATTGTGGATCATACAATCCAAATTGATCTTTTCAAACATCATAAAGGGACTATTTACGTTGCGCAAAACTAAACTTATCTGGGTTGTCTCCTATTTCAGTGCAAGGGAAACCATCCAAGGCTGTTGTTGATACTTTGGAAGTTCTTCTTTTCAGGTTTGAATTTTTCATTGTGACAACTATTGAGGTGTTCAAAGAATAACTTGAAGAGCAACGAACACGGCAATAGGAAGAATTATCTCGAGTGAAAGTTCAATTGGAAGCTCAACAAGCTGTTGTGAACTCATTCATAGCGCGCTTTGACAATGAAAGAAACTAGACAATTAAAGGTACCCCTAAAATTACTTATGGTTTTATTACATATTCATAGATGATTCATATATTATTAGTATAGTTTAATTGTAAATGGATAATGTCCTATTATTTGGTTTGATAAATTTGGTTGTGTATTGGCTGAGAAGTAAGTAATGAATTGGTTGTTTTTGATGGAATCGTCGACGGTGGAAATATCCAAGTTTCAGGGGAGGTTCCATCAAAATTTTCTAAAAATTTTGGATAAAAGTTAATGAAGAAAATTATAATTAGTGTTATATCTTATTTCTAATTTTTTGTTTTGGTTTTTCTCATTTACAGGAGTGCTAAAATGGTGACAACATGCTATCTAAAAGACTCAAGAATATTTTGATTCATAGAGACACTAATCTATGTTAGACTTTTAACTTTTGATTGAACTTGTGTGAGAAATATAACTTGTAGAACTAATCAATGTAGTCACTAATGTTATTTTGTTTTAAAACAATTTTAGTTAAATGAAGCATGTTTGAATTATCTATGTTTTTACATATTATATAAACATTGACTTGTTTAGTGAAGTAGTTAATATATTAGTTAATTAAAAAAATAATTTGGTAAATTATGCATGCAATTTGTATTAAAAAAAATTATTACAAAATAAATATTGTGCTTTTGTAACTAAAGAAAAAAATGTTACTAAATCAAGTTATATTTTGTAACAAAATTTTATGATAGAAAAAAATATATTGTCACGAAAAATATTTTGAAGATCAAAATTTGTTATCGCTTTGTAACAAGTTTCGGTTTTTGTATCAAAAAAATTTGTTATAAAATATTACTTTGAATTGTAATGGTACCATTTTTTGTTATAAAAACTTTTTGTAAAGAGACATACTGCAACGACCCTTTTTTTTGTTACAAATTTCTTTTGTTTCAAAATTCCGGTTTTTTATAACAATTTTTTTTGTTACAAATATTGCTTTTTCTTGTAGTGAGTATAGTTTTGATATTTCAAAATCGGAATAAATATTTGGTAAACAATTGGTTTTGTCAGAAGGCAAGACATTGATTTCGATAAAAGATTTGAAAGAAAAGCTTTATTGTAAATTTCATCAAATAACTAGCCATTCAACTAAAAATTGTGTCCGTTTCAGAGACCTGATTCAATAAGTGATTATAGAAGGACGATTGAAGTTTGATGATGGTAAAAAAGATATGAAGGTTGATACTGATCTCTTCGACGCTGGAGCAAACTTTGCTGAGCCTCACTTCATGGGGGGTCAATATGGATGGCTTTGCCTCCTATGAGTTCGATTCTGCTTTAAAACATTTTGAAACCAATGTGTGTGCAGTATATCCTTATGTGGGTGAAAGATTGCTAGAATTTTTTATGCAACAGAAATTAAAAAATCAAGATGTTTTTTTATATCCTCGATGTAATGTTTTTTATGCTGATACTGCAGCGATTTTCGAGAAAAAAAGAATAAATAAAGAATTGGCTCATAAGAAAGAATAAATTCATCACAGGCATCCTTCTCGAAGGCAGGAAGGTCAAAGTTCTCAAAATCCTCAAGGAAACTTTCCTTCTTCACTGAGTCGCCACAAACCTTGGGAGTTCAATGGATTAAGAATTGCCAATAATTTCACAGTTGAGATATTCAATATAGACGTCAACCTCAAAGAGGGCATCAAGGTTTTAATCAAGGTCGTCACCCATATCCTCGAGGAAGGGCCAGAGGAAATCGAGGTGGAAGATATGTACGCCAAGTCGCCAAACAATACCAGAAAGACCATCGACCTCAGTAAACAAGGGGGCAATCCTTTTGTTCATAGTCGAATAGTTTTTCCTTCTGATAGAGAAACCTATTCCAAAGGGATTCCTTCCCCAGCTAAGGGGGAGAAGGGCAAAGATGTTTTAGTAGTCCCAATTGAAGTCAAGGAAAAAGACGCTGATCTTGAAGACGGGTACTTCGATGAGGGAGATGAACATATGGTGAGTACTATCTCTATTATACCAACAGAATATTTGGGCAAATAAAAAGGAGATTGAGTGAAGATTATGATATGGGAGATGAAGAGTCTTTTGGCTTTGTATGTGAAGAGGAAGAATTGGAATGTTTCAAAAAGCCAACTGAAAAGAGAAAGTCACATCTTCAACCTCTACATGTTATTGCTTGTATGAGTGGTATATGCATCAAGGTATTGGATGACAAAGGAGCCGCAATCAGTTTGTTACCAGAAAGAATGTTGATGAAAGTGAAAAAATACTTCGATGGTTTGATTCCCACTAATATTTCAGTTACTGATTTCAGAGGAGTTTCGACACTTACAAAAGGTTTGGTAACTCTCTAAGTTCAAGTAGGGTCGTCATCTCGAACTACTATTTTTATCGTAGTTCCATCAAAGGCTAGTTATAATGTCTTGCTGGGTCGAGATTGGATTCATGGTGTTAGGGTTGTACCTTCAACTGTGCACCAAAGTGTCCTTATTTGGACTGATGAAGGAAAAACTGAAGTGATAAAGGCAGATTCAAGTCTTTATGTCGAGCAGATGCATGTTGACTTTAAGGTTTATAATGACAAATTGAAACCACTTAATGTTGACAAGATGCTCAATTATTACAATTGTAAAGACTGTTTTTTTTTTAACTTCAGAAGGGCTTAATGTGAAGCAGCGACACCCGAAGCTTGATTACACAACTACTGGTTGGAAGTGAAAGTCGAGCATTCAGTTCAATTGCATCTTAATCATGGCTGACGAACAAGATGTGTTGAACTATTATGTTCTTTAAAAAGTTATTGAGATAATTTAAGTGTCTTTCGTGTTAGGAATGATTCTTCTGATGAAGTTGAACCAGATAGTAATTTAAATTCAGTATTTTCAATTCCAAATATAGCTTTGATTCCTAAAATCAAATCTAGTTATGTGTTAAATGCTACATGTATTTCCATTCCTAGGGTTAGTATTATGGACCAGTATGGCGTCGATATGTCTAAAGATCTCAGTATTGTAAATGATTTGATTGCGGACTCAGTCAATAATAAATTTTACTTTGCTTCGTATGATCTAGTTGATCTTTCTTTCGATTTCATTTATGATTTGGAGCCTTTAGGTTTTGAGAAAACTTCAGTTGATGATGCTCATATCGAAAAAGGGTTCGAATCTCAAGATCAACTTGAAGAAATTAATTTAGGATATGATGATGATTACAGACCTACTTATATTTGCAAAAATCTTAGTGAGCAATTTTGAACGAAGTTGATTAATTTGTTGATTGAATACAAAGATTGTTTTACTTGGGATTATGATAAAATGCCTGGTCTTGATCGTTCGTTAGTAGAATATAGATTGGCATTAAAGCCATTTTCTCAACTAGTGCAACAAGCACCTAGACGTTTTGCCCCATGAAATCAATCTCAAAATTAAAGAAGAAATCGAAAGGTTAATCAAAGCAAAGTTTATTCGAACAACTCGCTATGTCGATTGGGTATCAAACATCGTGCCAGTAATGAAAAAGAATGAGAAGCTTTGCATTTGTATCGATTTTTGTGCTTTAAATAATGTTACTCCTAAAAACAAATATTTTATACCTATAGCAGATATGTTAATTGTAACACCCTAACAATCCAAAAGTCACACGTCTGGCTGCGTTACTCTAATTGCTCGGGTATTACGACAACTCTTATACTATTTAATACTAAAATATGAGCCTGTTTAAAACTTTAAACCACAATACTGCTCCAAAATACTTTTGTTAGGTAACGTACATCCATACATACCATACAACTTACAAAACTCACAAAGAGTATATATATATATATATATATATATATATATATATCAAATAATTTTACAAGCATTAACTAATACAATTCCTATCCCTCTTACAGAATGTATAAAGATAAAGGCGAGGGAACAATAAATAATAACTAAAGCAATACAAAACATCACGACAACAACTAGAAAAACTCTTCGTGACTTCTGCGTCCATATCCTGAAAAGGAAAATTTGTAGGGGGGTGAGAACATCATCCTCGAAAGGGTTCTCAATAGAGGGTTTTGGGAAATTACTATAATAGGATACATGAAGGTAAAACTGTTACAGTGATTAATAACCGCCTTATGCATCTTTTCAAAAACAACGGTTTACTATAAAAGAAAAATCTGAAATCTTTTTTGAAGAGGAATTGTTCATTTCTTGAAAATTCAAAAGCCTTTCAAAAGGTTTATCTATGCTGATCCAAATTAGTTTTTCATACTTTTCCAAACTAGAAACATCAACCAGACATGGCCTTCGGCCCACCTTATGATCAACCACGGCTCTAGGCCCAAACAACCCAAACAACAACCATTCACCACAGTCCAACAGAGTCTCAGTCGCAAGCACAAATAGGAAAGTTTAAGCACAAACAAAAAGTTACTGCAAGTAGAACAATTAGCAGTTAATCACAAATAATCACAAAGGCAAACCAAGTACAACATGCACACCCAAACAATGTCACATAGATGCATATGATGAATGCCTGTCCTAGTGGCTGATGATATCATCTGTCGGTTATAAAGCCAACCCGACAAGTCCTGGTAGCTAACCATTGGACTATCCCTCTGTCGTGCATCCCCAACTCGAGTTATTCACAGTCATAGTCATAATTCACATCCAACACCCTCACTGGTGTATATTCACGGGGGCGAGCTCATCCAGAACTTTCACAGTATCCGGCCACACTTACGACATAGGGTCAGCAGAGTATCAAGTCTCAACCTGGAGCACGTGGTGGCTAGCCACTGCTTCTACCCAGGGAAACTTGTATCTCAGATAATTGGAAGTGCAACAATTACTTTATCAATTCAATAACCATTCATATTCATACTCATCCATCCGGTTCATAATATATTCCACAACCAGCCATGATTCATTATCATATACAGCCATTCTGGCTCATAACATATTCCACAAATAGCCATGATTCATTATCATATACAGCCATTCCAGCTCATAACATAATAGCACTTCCACCATCCAACATCATAAAACTCATAAAATCATCATTCAAGCCATAAATCACTTTTCTCAAAGCACTTTCCTTTGAAAATCAAATTCAATTCATATCAGTCTTAATTTCAAAATCCGCATTCTCAAATCACTTCTAGCTTATAAGCCATCTTTCTCAAAAGGAATTTTCTCTTTCAAAACAAGACACATTTTCACAACATCCTTCTAAAACTTCCAAACAATTTGACAACTAGGCCAAATTAAAAACCTCTTATGAAAGATCCGAAAATCAATCATTCTAAAACTGAATTCGGTAATAGAAATTTCTCAGCAGAGTCTCAAGACTTTAGGGAAGGACAACCTATCTCAATTTCTTAAAAATTCATTGAAACTCTTAAAATCATAGATTCTTGGTTTAAGTAAATAGAGACAGAGTTTATTATAAAACTGGATCATATAAAGTCACAAGTCCCAACCCAATCTAAAGCCAATTCACTTGAAACGGAACTGATTCATTAAATTCAAAACCACTTTCAGGTTCCTCCTTAAAACCAATTCCCTGACTTCTTCCAAAATGTCACAAATGCAATTATTCAATCAAAATCCAATTTCCTTCAAAATCACTAAAAGCTCCTCTGAACGAAATCATTGAGTCTAACTAAAAGCATAAGCCCTTTTTATATTAAAAAAAATCAATATTAGAACATAGAACTTTTCTTCAGTAATTCCTTTCTAAGTAAATCAAACTCAAGACATATGATTTCCTCAAATAAATGAAATTCAAAAACATAACTATTTTCTTAATAAATCGAATAATACAATTTCTCAAATCCCAAGCCTTTCTAAATAACTTTTCAAACAAGGTCTAAGGTTTTTATAGAAATTTCGGCAGCACCTCCCCTAAAACCTGGACTTTGCCACCCTTTCTGGGTCCCAACGAAACCATTCCACAACCCCTTCCACGGGTTCAAAACCAAATCAATTTCAAACCAGACCGATTCCAAAAATTTATATCATTCTCATCTTTCAAGAAAACAAATTCAGACTTAATTCATTTACAACAGATTAAACTTGATTTCAATAACTTTTGAGAAACAATTTTAAAGAAGCATTTCAATAACAGTCTGCTTTACAAAACCGAATAATAATCCAGTCACACAAGCATTCATATTCATCCAAGACAACCAACATCACATAAGACTTATACAATCACTCAAGGCTACAATTTTACCACATAATATCCATATATACTAATTCCAGTATATAAAATGTCCTTTTTCTGAAAAGGCCCCTACCTCAACTCGTCGAATCCATAACCCAAACGCGTCACAGGAACCTTTTTCTCTCAATCCGAAATCACCGGCAACCGCAACCTCAGCTCCAAGCCACTTTCGCGGTGACAACAGCAACTGTAATCGCGACATATAACAACCGAAACTCAATCTTATAGCAATTAACGCCGCAAAACCTCAGCGCAAGATAACAGAACAGTAACTAAAGGGCTTTTGAAACAGAGACGCTTACCGAAACTAGGAAAGAACGGCTGAATCAAGCAGCGGTAGCTCCGACGGTGGTTCTGGCAACAACTGTGCTACACCCGATGACCAGAACGGCAGCAATAACAGTGCAGCAGCTCAGAACAGCAAGCAGTGGTGGCAGTTTTGGTATTTCTGATCGATGACAGCGGCACTGTCAGATTTCGGTACCCATTCTATTCCCACGGTAGCCACAGTAGTGGTTTTGGGCAGCTCTGGTGGCAGTGGAAAGCCTCAGAGTCAACCTAAAGGTGATGATTACAGCTCAGAATGGATCTAGAGCATGGTTAGAGCAACAACAACAGTTCCAGCAGCGGCGGTGGTGTCTTCTCAGATTCCAGAAACTAGAAGCCAAGGCAGAACTGGCGAGCCCTCCTCTTCCAGTGGCAGCGCTGTGGCAAAGAGCACAGCGGCGGCGTCTAGACCGGCGATGACTCCCCAGCCATGGCGGCAGTGGACCAGTCGCGAGAGAGGCAGCAATGCAGACCACATCTCCTCTCCAGCCTCAGACGCGAGATCTCTCTCCTCCACCGATGGTGACGATGATGGCAAGGACTGCAGCGGCGGCGCAACACGGTGAGGGCGACGGAGACGCAGTGAGCTTCAGCCGCGACGAGGAACGGCGTCGTTCTTCTCCTCTGGCTCCCTCCTCCGTGTCACACCAGCGACAATGGCAAACTGGGTGGCGGTGAGGCGTTGCTGGTGGCGAGGGCTGGACGCGGTCTGGTAGCGACACGACGGGGCACGCAGCGGGCTGGGCACGACGGCGAGGTCCCCTTCTCTCTCTTCCGTTCAGCTCTATGAGATCCCCCTCTCTTCTCCCCTTCCCTGATTCTGCTTTCCCCTTCCCTTTCTTCGTTTGTTTCTTTCTTTCTTTTCCTTTTGTCTCTGCGTGTGTGTGTCTAGGGTAGAGGGGCAGCAGTTGTTGCTAAGTTAAGGAAGTTAGGGTTCTTTTTGGTAAAAGTTAGGGTTAGGGTTTATGTATTGTAATTGGGGATTTGGGTTAACTAGGGCTTGAAAATTCCTAAATCAATTTAGGTTATCTGGTATTTATTTTGAAATCTAATTTAATCTCTAAAATTACTATAAAATATTATTTGTGGTATAAAAATACTAATTGATTTTCAATAAATTATTCTAATTGAAAATACATGGTAATATAATTAATTTTCTTCATCTTTAAACTTAAGGTATTAAATGATATAAATCTAAATCATCTAAAAATCAAATCATATAAAATTCTTATTATTTCATAACTACCAACTTTATAATTTAAACATAGAAAATAATCCAATAATTGTAAAATTGGATAATAATATTAATTTATTTCAAATTCAATTAATCAAAACTTGCTTTAATTTTCTTTAATAAAATAATTTTTGAAATTAAAATCGTAAATAATTATATGATTTGAGACTTGATCATAATAAGACTTTTCAAAAGTTCTGGGTCTTACATTAATAGATTTTGCTGCTGAAAATAAAATTTTAAACTTTATAGATGGATATTTTGGTTATAACCAGATTTTCATAGCCAAGGAAGATGTTTCGAAGACAACCTTTCGATGTCCTGGTACTTTAGGAACCTATGAATGGATAATGATGGCTTTTTGTTTAAAAAATGTTGAAGCAACATACCAACATGCCATGAATACTATTTTTCACGAATACATTGAGAAATTTATGGAAGTATATATCGATGATGTAATGATGAAGTCAAATTCGATAATCAACATCTCGATCATTTAAGCCAAGCATTTCAAACCATGCAAATGAAAGGTTTAAAAATGAATCCTTTGAAAAGTTCGTTTGGAGTTTCAACAGGAAATTTCCTGGGGTTTGTAGTACAAAATAAAGGAATTTCCATCGATCAAAATAAGGTAAAAGCAATTTTAAATTTACCACCCCCTTGGTCAAAAAAAGAGGTTCAATCGTTCTTAGGGAAATTGAATTTTTTGAGACGATTCATTTCTAATCTATTTGGTCGAACTCGTGTCTTCTCGTCTTTAGTAAAACTTAAAGACGATTCGCAATATTTGTGGACGAATGAACATCAACAGGCATTTGATTCGATGAAGGATTATTTATTTAAAGCACTTGTAATGACAACAGTCTGCCTTTTCGAACCTTTAAAATTGTATGTTGTAGCTTCAACAAATATTATTAGTTGTATGCTGGCTCAAAACAATGAGGAGGGGCGTGAAAGAGCAATTTATTACCTAAGTCGAGTGTTGTCTAATATCGAAACAAGATATTCAGCTATCGAAAAACTATGCCTTTCCTTTTATTATGCTTGCACAAAATTAAATTGTTATATGATTGCAAAAACTATTCAAGTTATTGCACAAATTGATCTGGTTAAGTATATGTTGTCTTACTCAATATTAAAAGGTCAGTTGGAAAAATAGATGCTTACTTTAACTGAGTTTGATTTGCAGTACATCCCGGCTAAGGCCATTAAAGGTCAGGTCATTGCAGAGTTTTTGGTTGATCAACCAAATAATCCTAATGACCAAGGGACAAATATTATTGATATTGAGTCTGAACCTTGGAAGCTATATTTTGATGGGTCAAAATATAAGGACGGAGCTGGTGTCGGCATTTTGATTATATCTCTAAAGGGAATCCCAATAAAATTTTTGTTTGAATTAAAGTATCCTTGTTCGAATAATATAGCTGAGTATGAAGTTTTGATATTAGGTTTAGAAAGTTTGGTTAACAAGTGGGCACTGGATGTTCAGATATTGGGAGATTCTCATTTAGTCTTAAAGCAATTGTCGAAAGACTTTAAATGTAATAATAAAAAATTGCAAAAATATTTATCGACAATATGGGAATTATGGGTATCTTTTCGAAAAGTATCTTTGGTTCACATTCTAAAGATTCGAAATGAAGTTGCTAATGAGTGGGCCCATATTGCGTCGAAGTATAAAGTTTTACCTGAGACCTTAGAAAAATTGATAGAGGTTCAACAATCCTTACTCCTATCGAAGAAAGAGAAATCTTAGTCATTGATGAGTGGGATGATGATGATTGGAGAACCAATTGCAGAATATTTAAAAGATCCTAACATGTAAGTTGATCGAAAGGTTAAATTAAAAGCAATGAATTTTGTGGTAATAAGTGATGAGTTGTATAAAAAAGGCATCAAAGAAAGTCTCCTGAGGTGTATATGTGGTGCCCACCAAGTGGTGAAAGAATGTAGTGGGTACTGTGACGTGATCGAGTGTATTGGCCGTCTATGGTCAATGATTGCATTGATTATGCAAAAGCATGTCAAGAGTGTCAGAAATATGGAGTAATACAACAAATTCCTGCTTTTGAATTGCATTCGATTATAAAGCTTTGGACATTTAGAGGATTGGCTTTGGATTTAATTTGAATGATTCACCCTCCATCATCTAAAAATCACAAATTTATTTTAGTAGAGATTAACTATTTTACAAAATGGGTTGAAGCTATTTCTTTGATAGAAGTTAGTCAAAATGAGATTATCAATTTCATAGATGAACATATAATTTATAGATTTGGAGTTCCTCAAACTTTAAGTACTGATCAAGGCACAATGTTTACTGGCCAAAATATAAAATGGTCAAGTTGAAGCAGCAAATAAAATTTTAATGAATTTGATTAAGAAATAAATTGGCAAAAAACATCGCACTTAGCATGAAACTTTGAGTCAGGTGTTATGGGCTTATTGAAATTCTCCAAGAGGCTCAACAAACACATCCCCTTATAAATTAATTTACGGCCATAATGCAGTTTTACCTTTAGAAATTAATCTTAATACCATAAGGATAATGCGACAAGAGGAATTACCAGTTGAGGATTACTGGAAGTTCGATGAGTTGAAAAACTTGGATAGTGAATTAATATTAGCACTTGATCATATTATTCGTCAAAAAGAGAATTTGCTCGTATATATAATCGACATGTGAGAGAAAAAGTGTTTGACATTGGTGAATTAATTTTGAAGGTAATTTTTCCAATTGATAAAAAATCAAGAATGTACGGAAAATGGTCCCCTAATTGGGAAAGACCTTTTCAGGTGATCATTCTGTATTCAAGGAATGCATATCGAATCAAGCATATTGATACTGGAATTGAAATTAAATCAACAAATGGAAAGTATTTAAAATAGTATCAATGTCTGCGAAGTGATAATTGAGCTTGAAACTAAAGTTAAAGCAAATTCAAAGTGTCATGAGTTCAATAGGAATCTAGTTACAAAAGAAACTTGGCATTCCAAGCCTTCAGTTTTTTTAGTTGTAAAAGTTGGTCCAGCTGTTCCTTTATCTTTGCGGGATCTTGTGTGAGTAATTGAAACTTTTGAAGTTGCTTGCTCTCTGCAATTTGATATTGGAGAGTTTGATGGTTCAGTTCATCTTTTTCCTTTGATAAAGTAAAGATTTTTTTGTCAAGCAGTCGCTTTATACTTTGGAACTTGTCAATAGGCCTTTGAAGAAGAGCTTTGTTCTGTCTGATTTCAGCAAGTTATTTCTCAAGTCATTTTTTCTACTAATCAATTGATTCAATTCAGTAGAGGCCTCAGTCAGATGAGTTCCTTAATTTGATGCCTTTCATTTCTTATTAGCTAAAGAAACTTCAACCTTGACACTTTGATCTTTGATTTCTTTTATCCCTTTTCAATGAAGTTCAAGTTCATTTTGACATGAAAAAAGATTTTTGGTATGGTTGATGAAAGACACAACTAGTTTGGCATGATCAGGGAGATCTTGAGTGGAAATATTGGAAATCAAAATTTGGTTAAGACCAGCATTGAAATCATCTTGCGAAAACCATGCTTCAACAGGATTAACCAACAGAAGTTTTAGTTTTTGAAAAAGATCGACCACCGTAGGATCGATGGAAACTTTTGTTGGATTTTGAGTGTGTATGCCTTGAGGAGGATTAAGAACTTATGGACCCTGGTCCAGGTGAATCGATTTGTTCTCAGAGCTTGATAATTCAGTTTTCTTACCTTTTGAGATTTTTGAGATAACTCCAAGAACCTCACTTACAATATCATCACCCTGACTAAGATCGATGGTTTCTTCTCTCTGTTTATTGATTTCTGTAACTCCACTTTGGAGCAAATGAGAAATGGGATCTTGTGCAAACAATGTGGGTTTGACCTTGTCGACATGAGCATTCACAATGATGTCATTTGTGGGGTTGATGGTAGATCAACAATTTTCTCAACTTGCAATAAGTTGGGTTCATCAGTTTTTGTTTGTCTGGTTCAACATTGATTGGCGGAGTTGAATTGGCACTGAATGATGTGAATGATAATTAATGAATGGTAGGGATAGCATCGATTTTCCTTGGAAAAGGAATTGCTTCCTGTATACAAACCTTTTTTATAAAGGGGTTGTACTTTTTTAATATATATATATATATATATATATATATATATATATATATATATATATATATATATATATATATATATATATATATATAAAATAAGATACCTTAATGGCTTTAGAATCTGCTATATTGTAATAACTAGAAGAGACACCTTCAGAGTTAGCTTCGAGATTTTCAGAGTTTGGTGGAGAATTTTTTGTGCTTGAATCTTTTTTATAGAGAATTGACAAGCTTGTATGTTGTTTGGCCTAAAAAATTTTTGTTGTTTAATTACAGTATTCGATATGTGAAATGTATAAAGGTGTATAGATTCGTTATGTTACCTCTACAAAACTTGATGCTACGGAAGAGGCTTTTAAGGATTTTTTTTTTGGAGCTTTCGAGGATTCTACTTTTCGCTTTGAAGTAGCTACGGTGGCAGACCTCTCACTCATAGTTGGACAGAATCTCAGCATACCTTCAAGAATTTTCTCAAGACTGTGATTATATTGCGAATAATATTTTTGCCACCAAACAAGAAAAGACTTAATCACATATCGACTGGGAATGAAGTCGATAGCTTCATATTCAGATCGACGATTTTCGTTGTGCTTTAGTTCTTGAGCTACAAGTGACATGGAATTGTAAATTTTTTGGCCAAGTTGGCTTAAAAATTTGGAACTAAAAGAAGCTGGCAAAGATTGAAAAAAGCCCATTTGTCGAGCTACAAGATGAGGAGCATGCAAAGTGACTCGATATTGGTCTTTTTTGTACATTGGGATGCCAGTAGTGAGAACTTGGATAGCAGTATAGTTGCTCCAAGTTTTATCAGCTGAGCGTTGTATTTTTTTCATTTTTATCTTTTGAAATTATTGGTGCTCGAAACCATGTTGGACCACATTTGCGATCGACAAAGGGTGCAAAGTTGAGTTCTCCATTCTGGAAGGAAGTTACATGGTAAAATTTGGTGAAAATGGCCCAAAAAAGATCTCCAATCTTAGGACCAGGAAAGGTTGGTTTCAAAGATGCAAGGCGGATGCCTTCAATGGGTTGTTTAGCTGAAATCGGGATACCATCGATTTCCATAAATTTTTCAAAGACTGCATTTAACCACAATTAAAGGAGCCAAATTGGTCCTCCAGTACTGAGAGGAGATCGATTTTGAAGACTTGTGACCATATGGCCAAGCTCATCATACAAATTACCTAAGAGTAATTTAGAAAGATATAAGGTTGATTCACTTTCATGGATCAAAGCAGTAAGAGATTGATAGAGTCTTTGCATGGTGACACTTTGAGAGCAAAAGACTATAGCATTCAACCAAAAGCATAAGAAAGCCACATGTTCATCATCGAAAACGAGATCGTTCCTTTGACCCATGTATTTTTATGAACTCCCCATAAGATGAGTTTTCCCAGTTGATGTTGTATTTCTTTTTTAGTTCCATGTTTGGAAAAATATCGATTCTAAAAAGAGGTTGTCATGTGATAGTAGCCACCTCAAAAAGGATTGATCCGACCATCCCTCATAGTATGTAGATTGTTGGTTGATCGACTCTAAAAATATAAGTCGGCTCTAATCATTCAATGGTAAGTGGTGAGTTGGTATTGAGACAATCAAAGTAAGTTGTATATACCATGCCAGACCCAGAAATCTTTCTTTCGCGTTCGACTCTTTTAAACTAAGTTATGTAATGAATGCTCTTCGATGAGGTTTTTGGATTATTTCAAAACCCTTTGGTATGGTCGTTGAAGGGAACCATGTACATGTCCTTTTTAATCAATAGTTCTTGGTCAGGGAGAGAAGAGAAAAAGGGTAGAACTTGTACGATTTCAGAAGGTGGAAGCAGTAGGTTCAAGAAGCAGTGCATTTGATTATCAACAACAAATAGGAACAGGATTTTCTTTGCATTAGCAGCATTAACAGGGTCTTCAATAATAACATCGTGGTCTTGAGATATGATTTGGAGGTTCATGCATGGATTTTTTTCTACTGTTTTCCTCCCTTTTACTACTGGTAGCCTGGAAAAATCAGAGTAACAATATAAAAAAAAACTTCTTTATTAATATGAATCTACATAAATGATAGTGTAAAATGGATATGGAAAGTGGATGAAGGTACCTTGAAGGAAAAGAAATGATAAGACCGAATCTGACAAATGATGAAAAATCTGGAAAGAAGAAGTTTTGTCTTCTTCACAAAAGCAATTTAGGGAAGCTGAAATGATATTGCAGTAAGAAGAAAGAAATGCATAATGAAGAGGTTTCTGGAAAGTTTGAAGGTTTAGTAAAATAAAGGTATTTATAAAAGAAATTGAGCTAGAGAGAGGTTAAACGTCCAGATTTAATGGAAAAGTGTGTATGATAGGACAACATTTAATGGATGTAATGAGTGGAGTAATTTCCTATAATTTGACGTCAGTTATGAATTCCAAATGTTTTTAGATTTTAGTTTTTGTTTTTCTTCATCAAGTTTTATCAAGACACAAGAAGAAGAAAAATTTATTGAATTAACAGGCCTTTTTTGGGGTTAGAAGTCATTGATTCAAGGGGACAAATTGTTGGGCCAAAATAATTTAATTTGGCAATGAACATGCCAAAAATATTTATTTAGACTCTATCGAAGCAGATTTTGGAATCGATCGAAGAGCAGGCATCAATGAGGAAGGCGGGCTGATCAAAATGAATGTCAAAGTCAGAATTCCATGATCGAAGCAATGGATGAGCTGTTGATTAAGGAAGTTAAAGGCGGTTTTCACATTATTTATGTGGCGGAAACAATTATATTTGGTTTCCTTACATGTGAAGTACGTGAATAAAACTTGATTGGTTTAAAGGGGTTATAAATAGATAGAGTTTGGAAGGAATAAGGGTTGAAATTTGTCTTTAGAAAAAATACTTCTCGCAATTTCACATCCCAGAGACTTTCTGATCTTACTTAAAGTTTATATTTTTCTGTAGAGTTCCTTCCACTGTTTTATATTTCTTTTATTTTTTCTTGAAAATTTACTTTCTTTGCAAAGCTTTTCCTTTCTTTACTTTCTTTTATGCTTACACATTGTTATTTGAATTCAAAGTTCTCTGACTATGTCAAAGACATTTTATTAATTTATGTCAATTTTATTTATTTATCTTTAGTTTTTTTTAAATTATTTTTTATTTCAGTCTTTTCAATTTTTCTTTTTCATTTAAAGTTCTTTCTTTTTATCGGTTTAAATTAGAATTTTTGGTGCATAATTCGAAACTAATACTTATAAAAAAGAATAAATTTCGCTCTAAAATCATTAGATATCAAACCAATTTTGCTAAAAATTTGCACAACATAGATATAATTATAATTGATTATTAATATGTATTTTGGTTGAATAGATTAAAGTATATATTATTTTAATTTTTTTAAAATATTTTATAAACAAAAGAGAGGAGTATTATTTGGAAAAAAAACCGTCATTGGCTCTTGTGTGTTTATATTTGCAAGAGGAAGTATAGGAAGCCAATGGAGTATCTGTATAATATGTACAAGTTTAGGGATGTTCGATTCAGTAGGATATCATATATTTATTATCCCTAGTATCCGGATGGTTATTCTGGATAGTATGAGTATATTGAATTTGAGAAATTAGTAGTATTTTACTTTGGATGTTTATTTTTTAATTTATATTAGGACAAATAAATAACTCATTGTATACATCGTACAAATATTTCATTAGCTCTCTAGTGGAATTCTATTTGCAAACGTCCTAAATTATTAGTGGTTGGCGTGACTTGGTTACGACAGTGCATTAAGCAGTACGAAAATTGAAACTAAATTTTCGTAATAATTTTTTATATTCACAATTTTTATTATTTTAATTTTTATTCGAAATTTATTATATTAATTTCTGAGATTTAGTTTTAGGCTTTAGGTATTATATTAATTTTTGAATTTTTTACATCGAGTCAGTGAGTAAAATATTAGTTTTGATTTGTTATATTAGACAAAAAACTAAATGCCATTTTATTTTGATATTTAAATAAGATAAAAAATAAAGTAAGATAAAACGATTTATATATTATAAAAATAACGTTATTTAATTTTATATCGAGTGTGATAAATTAAAATTAATTCAATATTTTATTTATTGACTCAATATTAAAAAATTTAAAGACTAATATAATATCTAGAATTGAATATCAAAAACTAATATAATAAATTTAAATTTAAAGGATTAAAATAACAAAATCCGTCAATATGTAAAAACACTTTAAAAATGTAGTCGGGGGAAAAAAAAATCAGGTTTTCGATTTTTAATGTCCATATATTGGTATACAAACGACATACACAGTGCTTGGTTGGTATCATCAAATATCAATGGCTGAAGTTTGGACAGCTTATTGGGTATCAATAATGTCGAATAGCTTCCTTCCTAACTTGTCTCCTCAAAGCGTCGCTCTAGGTGGGTCAGTGATATTGGAAAAGTTTGCCTTGTTATTTTGTTAATAGTGTTCTAGTTAAGTAGTTATTGTATAATTAAAATAAAAGATTTTGTTAATTTGTGTTTCAAAAACAGATGTTAAGTGTATTATAAAAAAAATCTTTTATAAAAATTATTTTAAAATTTAATATTTTTTTTATATTTTTAATGTATTGAATATATAAAAATTTTAAAAAAATTATTATATTATTAAAATATACTCTTAGAATATAAATTAATTAAATCCTTATAATAATTAGAATTATTTCCTGTAATATATGTTAAAATAATCTATTTGATAATAAAGAACATAAATAAGTTCTAAATTTTATAAGGAGTTTAAATTGTTAGAATATACTATTTATTCTTTAATTTTTTTCGTTAGCAATACATCATATAACTGTAATAATAAAAAAGTTTATTTATATTTTACAATCAATTTTTTTCTTGTAAAAAATTGCAACATCAAAATTGGAAACTATTTTATTTATTGCCTATATCACTAAATTATAATTTAATATTTTGATGTCATGGGTAAAACTAATTCATTATTTAATAGATTACAACCAATTTAAAAGTGAATCTTAAACCTTGATTAAATAAAAAATATTGGACTCTTAGCTTGAATTAAAAAGGATACCGAAAAAAATTTAAAATGATTTGAATCAACAAAAGTAATATTGTTTATTTGAAAAAAAAATACTACAAGAAAGATTTACTTTGTAAAGATTTTATAGATTTTAATTATAACATTACTTTATATTTTTACGCAGTTAAATTGCAAACATGGTTCTTTATTATCAAAAAGCCAGCTGAAGCATGCATTATAGGAAGTACATTTTTCTTTTATTTTCTTTAGAAAAAAAATCGACATATTAGTCGTTGTTAGAACAGTTAAATAATCATCATTTAATTAAATTTATCATTTTTATATGAGGTTAATTTATATTAAGATTTTTTTTTAATTTGTATCTTGTTTGGATTTGGAGAATACATTTTATAAAATAGATAAAGTATTTAACTAAAATTGGCTCAATGCACTAAATAAATTTACCTGGATGGTATATGTGACTAAAGGAGTTTTCCTTTTTAATTTACTTGGCTATTAGAGTATATGAAAACTAGTTAATGATGAGAAAATAATTTGTCTTTGAGAAAGTATAAATAAATAATATTATTTATGTAAATAATAGTTTTAAAAAAAGTTAAATTAATTATTAAAGTCAGATTTCCAATTTATTAGAATAATTAATTTTTGAATTTAAATTATTAAGGTTAGGCAACGTAACCTTCTCTTAATATACCATCACATCACATTCTCATTCCATCTCAATCCTCTTTTTCCTCCTCCACTTACATCATACAGCCCTCCTCTCCATGCCCAAAATTCGCCGTCGTCAATCTCCAGTCCACGCCCAAAACTCGCCGTCGGTGCTGGAAACAGTTGTTCCAACGTATTATAACGCCGACGTTTCCCCTAATGCTATTTAGATACAGTCGAAACATCACTGCCTGTATACACCGTCCAGCCTCACCCTGCACCACTGTCCCCCCCTCCCCCGGCAGCCCATGTCGATGCGGGAGACTGTCGTGTCGTTCCTCCTATATTTTAAAGAAACTATTAGAAGAAAACAAACACGCCATTGTTTTAAAAAAAATGAAATGAATAAAATAAAAAATTGAACTTGCTTGGGGCTCAGTTATAAAAGGGTACTCATCAATATCAACATGGTTTTTGTTAATGACGTCCATTATCAGCTTGTCGCACTCGAGCTCCATCCACGTCGTCACGAACAACGCTAGATTCATCCTGAGATTTCTGTCCAGTATGAGTTCGTCGTTTATTATCTGGTGCGCAGCCTCTTTGAGTTATTTTAGTAGGTATGCGGATGATTATTTTAGTTCTTATGTGCCGGATGGTCATTTTAGTAAGTATGTGGATAATTATTTTAATTCTTATGTGGATGGTTATTTGATTGGAATGAATTTAGTTAGATACAATTAAAATATGTTGGATTTTAATTTACTATGTATTCGGATGATTATTTTTGTCCTTAAGTGAATGATTATCTGTAAGAACAAATGAGGGTCCTTGTTGACGAACCAGCGACGGTGAGGAGGATCCCGACGACGACGATGTGGCTGGTTGGCGATCAAGCGATGGCATAAAGAATCCAGGAGGTGATGATAATGTTCGGTGAGAGAGAGAGAGAATGACGCCAGCAAAAAAGGCTGGTTGGTGAGACATCATTGGTAGAGAATTTGGGGGAGAAGTTTGTGTTTTGATAAATTAGAATATAATGAATTGTTAAAATTTTTGAACTACTGAATGAAGTTTTTTGGTTGGATAATTTAAATGGAGTGTTTTTTTTTTTAACTTCATTGGAACAAATTTTCAATCCGTTGTTCATGTCGTTCAGATTTTTCATTGTCTATCTAATGGAACTGTTTTCTTTCTTATTAGTAATTTTATTAAACATCATAACCAGTTTAATTTTATTCATTTTTGTCCACTCTTATTTTTGTTTTAGATCTAATAATTTAGGAGCCTCCAATCTATCGATTAACAATTAAAATGGAATTAAAGTATTATTGATAGTCAGGCTTAGAAATTCAAGTTTTATGTTTTATATAAGTTATCTTTATCAAAAAACAAATAAATAATTTAATTATCATCAATTGTTAATACAATTAATCAAAGGACAATTATTTAATAATTATTAATTTTTTGAAGTTGTGTTAATATCAAATAAAAAAATGTTAAAATTATGTGTTCATTAAAAAAAGAAAAAAATAAATTAGTTAAATAAGTCAATTTATTTAATTCATTAATTTATTGTACCTATTATATTCAGCAAAATATATTAGCATATAATTTAAAAGATCTTTTGCTAGTAGATTGAAATAACTTTTGAGATTATTACTTGTTTGTAAGACAATAATTTTTTTATTTTTAAGAGTTACTTTAACGAACAGCTAAGGATCCTTTCAAAACTATTTTTAAGATATTCTAATTTATATAAAGGACTTTTGAAATCTTAATTGACTACAAATAAATTTAATGACATTTTTTGGGCATTTTCATAATTTAAATGTCTTAAAAGTAATTCTCTTTAACAAAATATAAATGTTATGCTCAAGAGAATGAGGCCAAATTTTATAAGATATGCACAACGATATATAATTTATCGGCTTAAAATGCCTGCATCTATTCCTCATGAAAATTTGAAAGTTCCAATAACAGAGTATGTGTACAAACAATTTCTCTTTGCATCAAGTCTTCCCAAAGAATTTTTTTTTATTTAAGTTAAATTACATCTCAATCTAAAAACTTTATATATTATATTCTCAAAATATTTAAATTAAATTGGGTTAGTCTAATAATTAGTTCATTAGCTCAATTAAACAAGTGTTGGAAGTTCGAATTCCGCCTTGTGCATACAGCAACTCATTTGCTAGCGACAAACCCTTAAATCAAACTCAGTACCGCGACGGATTAGTCTTTTACCTGTCAAACTAAAAGATACCATAAAAAATAAAAAATAAAATATTCTCAAATATTTTTAGATATAAGCAGTGATTCATATTGACTCTTCATAAATCTAAAAACTTTAGATATTCTTTTCTCAAACTTTTTTATTGATGAAGTTAAACTGTGATTTAGATTTGCTCCTGACCAATTTAAGAATTTTAAATATTCATTTTATAGGTCGTCTCAAACTAAACTAATAATCTTAAATAGGGTAAGTATTATTTTAGTTTTCAATGTTTGGGCCAAATTCTAATTTGGTCCCTAATATTTTAAATGTCTTATTTCTATTCTAAAAAGTTTTAAATAGGTTCAATGTGGTCCTACCATTAAATTTGACACTAATAGTTAACAGAATGAGTGACAAGGACGTTAATAACGTTACTAGTTAAGTTATATCTTTTTTCATGTATGTGTTAGAAAAACATAACCAAACTTTTTTTGTAATACTTATTCTCCTCGATTTCTTTTTTGTACAAAACTCAATCCTATCAATCAATCGTCAATGCTTCAAAATCAAAAGAAAAACTTTTATTTAGTGATCGTTGATGGATCGATTTTACTTGCATACTGAAATCGAATTATTAGCTCTTCAATCTGCGAATTGTTTATGTCAAATTTAATTGTGAGACAACATTGAACCGCTTAAAACTTTTTTGTGATTGAAATTGAACATTTAAAAATTTTTGCAATTGAAATAAGACATTTGATACGTCAGGAACCAAATTAAAATTCAATCCAACATTTAAAAAATTTTGCGATTAAAATAGGACATTTAAAACGTCAGGAACCAAATTAAAATTCAATCCAAACATTTGGAACAAAAATAATACTTTACCTTCTTAAATATTAACTCGACACTCTTGGCAAGGCTATTCGCAATCCACTTAGCTAAGAACCTTAAATATTATCTAGACCTTCTTTGACAAGAATTAAATCAATACCAACCTAAAAATTTTAGATATTTTTTTCTTAAGTCTTCTCATACTAAAGATCACTTCTATATATTTACAAGATAGTTTGTAGAATTTAAATACTAAACATTGAGAAGTTTAAAAACTTAACAACCTAAGTTATTTAACAACAACCTAAGTTATTTAACTTTATTAAGTTCTGATTATTTTAGGTTTAGATTTTACCTTCTTTATTTGTATTATTTATGAAAAAAAATTTAGTACATTATACATTTGGGTAAACATCACAGTAAATGAAATATAATTATTAAATTATATTTATATTTATTAATAAATAAACACAATTTAAAATATTATAGAATTGATAACTTCTAATAATAATTATATCATTTTGTGTCTTATATAACAATCTTATTATTTAACAACATAGATTGTTTGATAAAGTGTCTAATTTTAAAAGTTTTCATTAAAGGGTTAAAAATCGATATTTTTAAAAAAATTACAAAAGTATTATTAATAATAAACCTATTAACAAATGCCTTTTGTGATACTTTTTAGATAAATTATTTTTGTTAAGCTTAGAAATATATAATAATATGTTAACAAGATTTTAATTATAAAGTTTAATCATATATATTCGATAATAGATATATTAATACTACAAAAGTTATCCAAATTAATATCAATACTATTGTAATTAAATTGAATTAATTTTTAAGGTAAATTACATAAATAATATAAATGCCATTCAATTTTACACTAAAGTTCCAACACTTAAAACATTACACGCATGTCTCTTTTTAAAATTAAATCTATATAAATTGAAGCGGAGAAACTCGATTTATAAGTGTACAAACTAAATCGAATTAGGTAAAATCAATTTACCTAATAAGCAAGTAAATCAATTTACCTAATAAAACCATTAGTAAATCGAAATCACTTGAGTCGATTTATAAAGAGGAAAGATAAATAAGTAATTCAAATCACCCTATTTCGATTTACTGTTTCAAATAACCAAAGTAAATCGAGTCTACTTAATTCGAATTACTATAATACCCAGCAAGTGATATAAATCGAATTCGACTAATTCGATTTACAAAGGATTGGTTCCTATATAAACATGATAAAAACATTATGGATTTATTAGAGTTGAAGTCACAATGATTAGAGATTATAGTTTTCTAGTTCTGGTGCACTATAAAAAGGTCCATTAAAAAAAAACACGTTCTGTAATTAAATTTACTGATAAAAATCCACTTAGTATTTTTTTGAAACCTTCAACGAGTTTCAGAATACTATAATCCAAAATCTGGAGATGCAAGGCATGAAACAGGTAGAGAAGTTATTCTATAAAATTCTAATTTTTGTGTTATGGGATGATGGAAAGTACGATTCATTTGTCATAGACAGTGACAAAAATTTGCAAGTTTTGTTCCATTGTCGTCGACAATTTTTCGAGGTGAGGACCCCTAAGCTATTGGCCAAGCTTGTAAATGTGGCCTGTAGTTCAGGAGGTTCAAACCGAAATCCTCAACCTTCAACAATAGCTGCTTGCTCTAGTTCAATGTATGTTGGTGCTTCTTCATCTGTGCCGTGATCGCACCTGAGGCAGTTTTGGTTATTTTCCCGTCCTTTACAGCTGATCTAAATTATAATCATCACAGAGAAAGAGGTGATACTCGACCCTTCAATGAGCTTTCGATTACGATGGCTGGTACTCCTTGTTGAGTTAAGAAATTAACTAAATTAATTAATGATGACAAACATTATTTTTGGACAATTATCTATCTAATGTTAATTATTTGTGATTAAGTGTTGCAGGCCAAAATTGATATATAAAGTAGCAGCCCAAATTGAATGAAAAATATAAACAAGGCTGGTAGGCTACAAAAATAACAACAGCCCAAAGTAATCAAAGAAATGAAGTCAGATGGGCCAAACGGGTTGCATGAAACAAAACCAATCCAAGCCCGTATCTATCACTCTAAGTTGATCCCTCTCATTTGCTTTTACCAAAAGCAATGTTCACTTTTCATCTTGGTCAAAAATCACAGAAGTGAGAGAGAACTTCTTCCCTAAGCTATTCACTAAAGAAGCAAGAAAGAAAAGGTTAAGCAAAAAGTTAAAGTCTAATCACCCACATCAATCTGTATCAAGAAGAAGTCAGAAGTTAAAGGTAATTTTTATTTTCTTTTACATGTATCTCATTTTCTTCTCTTCATCTTCAACTCTCTACCACTCCATATTGGGATACATGGGAAAGATGAAGTTTGCTCCCACTGCTGTACATCTAGGGTCACAAGTGTGTCTTGGGGACCAAGTAGTTTCTCAATGGCCAAGATCTGGATTTACCATTGAAGATATCTATTTTCTGCTTTCCTATGGCTTTCGGTCAACAAGAGAAGGTCAGAACCAAAGTTTCTATTCTGAGGATTAATGGGAAAAAGTGAGATGGTGGGTTGGTGAAGCACAAAACTCAAGGAGTTGACCTAGGGAGAACAACCCAACAACATTCAAGGAGATAAAAGAAGATTTTTCTTCATTCAAAAGACCAAGGAGAGATAACCAGTATTCTTGAGGTGTATGTTCTGAGAGATGCTCCCTGAATAAGTTCATCTACCTAGACAATGCTTTCTTTCAAAGAAGCATTCCGCCAAAATGAAGAACTAAATCAGATACATGCAAATCTGGTTTATCACATAGCAAAGAGGCTATTGAAGAGTAGTCAATCTCCTTCATGTTTTTACAGATTGAAATTTACTTTTCAATGTTAATCTTTCTGTAATTTCTTGAGTGAAAAGGCATATTGAGAGAGCTCAAGTAAAAGCCTAAGAGTGAAACGAGGCAGAGTGATACACTTGACTGAAAAGCCTAGAGTGATTTCAGATTTCTTTAGGTAAGTCTGTGTCTTGTATCTTGTACCTGTGAGGTATCCCTTTCTTAGTTGGGTTAGCACTAAGAGTGAAGAGTTAAGTATTAGCATAGCCAAAGTCAAGTTATGTTAGAACTTGAGTGTGAAAGGATTGTGTCAATTCTGTGAATTGGTGTATGTAATACTTTAACTATAGTGGAAATTCCACCACTGTTGTGGTGGAGACTGGATGTAGGTTGCATAGTACATGGCAATCGAACCAGGATACTTGATGGTGTCAGCTTTTCTCTTCCCTGCTCTGTTTTATTTTCTGATATTCATGAGACAAAATAGAATTGTCTCATAAATTTTCCGCTGCTGAGTTCAAATAGTTTCAGATTGCAAGTTTGTTTTAAAGGGGTTAATTCATTAAACTAAAAGAAGGTCGTAGATTCAACCCCCCTACTCTAAGCCTTCTACAACCTTCAATTGGTATCAGGTGCCTTGGTCTCAAGAATCAAGCTTTACCGCTTGGAGCAAAGGTCTAATGGTGAACAACTTGGGCACAACCACGGTTGCCTACATTCTAACTGAAGGCCAGTCAAACAATAGGCCTCCCTTCTTCAACGGGAAGAACTATGCCTACTGGAAAGAGAGGATGAGGATCTTCATCCAATCCATTGACTATAACATATAGAAGATTGTTGTGAACGGTCCCAAGATTCCAACAAAAACAAGTGCTGATGGAGTAGTGACTCCAAAAGAAGAAGCTGAGTGGAATGAAGACGATAAGAAGAAGATAGAGCTGAATGCTAAAGCAATCAACCTTCTTCACTGTGCTATCAGCTTTAAAGAGTACCAAAAGGTGTCTAGATCCAAGACAGCCAAAGAAATCTGGGAGAAACTCCAGGTTACACATGAAGGCACTAAACAGGTCAAAGAAACGAGGATTGATATGCTTTGAAAAGAGTACGAGATGTGTTCATACCCTGGGTCGAGCTACCCGACCGGGGATGTTTAGCGACAAGGCGACCGACCTCTTCAAATCAGACTATCCGACCTCTTCTCAAAGAGGTCGGCCAAACCGACAAAAAATCCCAAAGAAGGGCCCAAAATCAAGGAACACGACCCAAATCCTAAGGCAGCCTAAGATTACAGAGAAAAGGGCAGTTCCCTTGAAAGATATGCTGACCTCACTTAAGGATAAGATAAGATAATATGACTAATTTATCTTATCTAAAAAGGTCACTCCACACTACTATAAATACACTGGAGCACCCAGGTATAACTCATACTCTGATTCTACTAAAAACCTGCTTAATACCCTTGCTAACTTAAGCATCGGAGTCCCTTGCAGGTACCCCCACCCTCCGGGAATGAAGAATCAGCCGTGCAGCCAAGCTCAACAAGTCAGATACGATAGCTCCGGCCTCCACTCATAGCCGGATACATCATCTCTGATCAGCATATAAGATCTCGTCCGAGTTCAACCTACAGTTTCAGGTAACCCTCGGAACATTGGCGCCGTTGCAGGGAAACCTGGAAGTCATCCCACCACCATGACGGATGACCATGAAAATGACCACGATTCTGATCTAGAAGATAGAATGCCGCACAAAAACACGGACACTACACCAAAAGATACCCCTCAACCTAACAAAAATAATGATTCACCAAATAAGGGAGCAGTGGAGGCACTTCAAGATCGCTTGAAGCAACTTGAAAAGGAGGTGGAGCATCAACGAGAAGCTGAGAAAGATCTACGAAGGAAAGTCAGACGACGCCGGGAATTAGAAGATAAACTTCTAAAACTCGAAGCCGATCTCAAAACCAAGACTACTCTATCTGGTCATGAACACGACTCCCGCAAGGACCAGGATCCATTCACTAAAGAAATCATGAAGGCTAAAATCCCAAAGGACTTCAAACTTCCCGACATGACTCTGTATGACGGCACTACAGATCCTGGCTATCATCTCAGCAATTTCAGAAGTAGAATGTACCTCACCGACACCTCAGACGTAGTTTGCTGCAAAGTTTTTCCAACTACTCTAACAAAAACAGCAATTAGATGGTTCGACAACCTACCTCCTAGGTCCATCTCAAGCTTCGACGACTTAGCCAAGAAGTTTCTAGCCAGATTCTCCATCCAAAAAGATAAGGCTAAACACGCCCCAAGTCTATTGGAAATCAAGCAGGGAAAGCGGGAAAGTCTTTGCAACTACAAGGAAAGATTCAACAAGACATGCCTCGACATACAAAGCCTACCAACAGAGGCCGCCATCATGGGCCTCATCAATGGCTTGCGAGAGGGACCTTTTAGCCAATCTATATCAAAGAAACATCCCACATCTCTGAACGAGGTTCAAGAACGAGCAGAAAAGTACATCAACATGGAGGAGAACTCTCGACTAGGAGAGACCTCAAAAGTCGGATTCACCTACTCCTCTCGAGATAAAGATAAAGAGTCCAAAAAGAAAGAAGATCGACATGGGAAAAAAATAAAAAAATACCACAATTATACCCCCTTTGGGTGTCCCTTATGGATGTTTACAGAGAAGTCTGCCATACTGAAAAAATACCCCCAGCTCGACCACTCAAAGGCAAAAAGGGGGGAGGAAATCGATCTGAATATTGCGAATACCACAGACTCCGCAGACATTCCACCAACGAATGCTTTGACTTAAAGAACGTCATAGAAAAACTAGTAAGAGAAGGAAAATTAGATCGATACCTAGCCACCCGAGACGATGAGCAAAGAAAAAGAAGAAGGGACGAAGATGTCGGACGAACTGAGCGATCACCTCATACACCAGAAAGACACGTCCACATGATACACGGAGGATTTGCGGGAGGAGGAATCTCCAAATCATCTCGCAAAAGATATCTCAAAGAAGTATATCATGTCGAGGGAAAGGAGGAATTACCCGACATCCCCGTAATTACTTTCACCAGAGATGACGCATCTAGTATCATCTCAGGACACGACAACCCCATGGTCATCACTATCATACTGGCAAATGCAAATCTCCACCGCACACTGATAGACCAAGGGAGCTCCGCCGACATCTTATTCAAAACTGCCTTCGACAAGCTCGGCCTAGAAGAAAAAGAACTCAGACCATATCCGAACAGCCTGTTCGGACTGGGAGACACCCCAGTTCAACCACTTGGATATGTCTCACTACACACAACCTTCGAAAAAGGAAGCCAGTCAAGAATGCTCAAGATAGACTACATCGTGGTCGACGTAAGGTCAGCCTATAACGCCTTAATAGGTCGGACAACGTTGAATCAGCTCGGCGCAATAGTCTCGACTCCACATCTATGCATGAAATTCCCAACTGCAGAAGGGATAGCCACGATAAAAGCAGACCAGAAGACGGCGTGCTGCTACTACAACGAAAGTCTAAACCTCAGAGGCAGAGGAGAAGAGTTCCATACAATCGAACTCGGGGGAGTTCAGAGACAGGAAGAACTCCGCCCACAACCCGAAGGTGAAGTAGAGAAAGTCCAGATCGGAGACATCCCGGACAAAACAACTAATATTAGAACAATCCTAAAGGGAGAAATAAAAGAATCACTCGTACAGTTCTTACGAGGTAACGCCGACCTCTTTGCATGGAAGGCTGCAGACATGCCTGACATAGACCCCGAGTTAATGTGCCACAAGCTAGCAGTCTATCCAGGATCCCGGCCAATACAACAGAGACGTAGGAAGCTCGAACCCGAACAATCTCAAGCTGTGGAAGAGCAGGTACAAGCTCTACTTGAGGCAGGATTCATAAGAGAAGTCAAGTACCTACTATGGCTAGCTAACGTCGTCTTGGTGAAAAAATCAAATGGGAAGTGGCGGATGTGCACCGACTACACTGATCTCAACAAGGCCTACCCAAAAGATCCTTATCCACTCCCAAGTATCGACGCTCTAGTAAACGCCTCCTCCGGATATAAATACCTCTCGTTTATGGACGCATATACAGGATACAACCAAATCCCAATGTATCCGCCCGACCAAGAAAAAAGTTCATTCTTAACTCCAAAAGCAAACTATTGCTACATCGTCATGCCTTTTGGTCTTAAAAACGCGGGAGCTACTTATCAAAGATTAATGAATAAGGTCTTCACAGATCATATTGGAAAAACCATGGAAGTCTATGTGGACGACATGTTAATAAAAACACAAAGTGAAGAAACGTTGATGTCCGATCTCACCCAAGTATTCGACACCATAAGAAGACATGGCATGCGACTTAATCCTGCAAAATGCACCTTCGCAGTAGAAGCTGGCAAATTCCTGGGCTTTATGCTCACACAAAGAGGAATTGAGGTAAATCCGGATAAATGCCGGGCCATACTCGACATGAAGAGCTCGACTTGTGTTAAAGAAGTACAACAACTCAATGGAAGGTTAGCAGCCTTGTCCAGATTTCTAGCGGAATCAGCAATAAGATCTCTCCTCTTCTATGCTACTCTAAGGAAAGGAAAGTGGTTTGAGTGGACAACAGAGTGCGAACAAGCCTTCCAAGATTTCAAAGATTCCTAGGACAGCCACCCATCCTATCTCGGCCACGAGAAGGAGAACCACTCATATTATACCTCGCGGTAGGAAGTCGGGCAGTAGCCTACGCACTAGTTCGAGAAGACGACAGTGGGCAACAACCCGTATACTTCATCAGTAAAGTATTACAAGGATCCGAGCTAAACTACCAAAAAATAGAAAAATTTGCCTACGCTCTCATCTTAACATCTCGACGACTACGCCCATATTTCCAAGCCCACACCATTACGATGTGGACCAACCAACCCATAAAAAGGATATTGCAGAAAACAGACCTAGCGGGCAGAATCTTGCAATGGGCAGTCGAGCTGTCCGAGTTCAACCTTCAATATGAAGTACGGACAGCCATCAAATCACAATACCTGGCCAACTTCATTGCAGAATTTACAGACACCCCAAAAACCCCCATAGAATGGAATCTCTACGTGGACGGCTCCTCGAATAAGACTGGAAGCGGCGCAGGTATGATAATTGAAAGCAACCAAGGAACCCAAATTGAACTTTTCCTCAAATTCGGGTTCCCTGCCTCAAACAACCAAGCTGAATATGAGGCACTACTAGCTGGTTTGAAGCTGGCTAAAGAGGTTGGAGCTCAAAAACTCATCATCTTCAGCGACTCACAGGTGGTCACTTCACAAATAACAGGGAGCTACAAAGCCAAGGATCCCACTATGAAAAAGGACCTGGATAAAACCAGGGAACAGCTCGGACAACTCGGGAAATATGAGATCCGCCACACACCTCGTGAATAAAATGCCCGAGCTGACGCACTCTCAAAGCTAGCCAGCACCAAACCAGGGGCAACAATAGAAGCCTCATCCAGGAAATGCTGCAGAACCCGTTAATCTCGAAAGAGGAAAAGTCCTAACCATAATAGGTCTGGATCAAGGATGGATGACTCCCATAATTAACTACCTCAAAACAGAAATACTCCCTACAGATGAAAAGGAGGCAAAGAGGTTAAGACGGGAGGCACAATACTACACTATCATAAACAATACTCTATACAAACGAGGGATTTCAATACCATTGTTAAAATGTGTTCCGACTTCTAACACAAAAAAAATCCTAGAAGAAGTACACAGTGGCATCTGTGGAAATCATCTCGGAGCGCAAGCACTGGCCAAAAAAGTACTCCGGGCAGGGTTTTATTAGCCAACTCTACAAAAAGAAGCTACGGAGTTCGTAAAGACATGCCCACCATGTCAGAAACATGCCAACTTCCACATCGCCCCGCCAGAGGAACTCATCAGTGTGACCTCACCTTGGCCATTCGCAAAATGGGGACTCGACCTTCTCGGACCCTTCCCTCAGAGATCAGGACAAGTTAAATTCCTCATAGTAGGGGTAGACTATTTCACAAAGTGGATCGAGGCAGAACCCCTAGCTAATTCCACTGCTCAAAGAAGTCGAAAATTCCTATATAGGAATATTGTCACAAAGTTCAGGGTTCCATACTCCATCACCACAGACAATGGCACTTAGTTCACAGATGCAGGCTTCAGAAAGTTAGTGGCCGACCTGAACATAAAACACCAGTTCACTTCCGTAGAACATCCCCAAGCCAATTGACAAGGCGAAGCTGCCAACAAAGTCATATTGGCTGGGCTCAAGCAGAGATTATAGGACGCAAAGGGAGCCTGGGCTGAAGAACTCCCACAAGTCCTGTGGGCGTATCGAACGACGCCACATTCCACCACAAAGGAATCACCTTTCTGATTAGCGTACGAAATGGAGGCAATGATCCTAGTAGAGATTGAAGAAGGGTCCCCTAGAGTGATCCACTATAATGAAGAAGCCAACTCCCAACTTCAAAGGGAAGAACTCGACCTACTCCCAGAAGTCCAAGAAAGAGCTCGGATCAGGGAGGAAGCATTAAAACGACGAATGGCTTCGAGATACAATCAGAGGGTGGTGCCACGAGGGTTTGCTGAGAACGACCTCATCCTAATCCGAAATGATATCGGAACAACTCGGCCTGGAGAAGGAAAGCTGGCAGCGAACTGGAAGGGACCCTACCGAGTCATAAAAGTACTTGGAAAGGGATACTACAGACTGTCCGAGCTCGATGGGCGAGAGCTTCCTAGGTCATAGCACGCCTGCAATTTAAGAAGGTACTATAGTTAGGGATGATAAAGGGTCTAAGGATGAGGCACACTCTTTTTCCTGAAAAGGTTTTTTAATGAGGCGCCAAGCTAAGACCTATAAATCGCTCGACTTAGAGGGATAAAACTCCCACATGTATATATTTGCATTTTTCTTTTGAAAAAAATCTGTTTAGATCTTCTACAAATTCTCAAGACGCATCAATCTGAAATATTCATCGTCCGATTACAAAGCTACAGATCGGCAGAAAGTGAAAATCAAATTCACTGCACGATCACAGACCAACAAAGATGAAAACCAAATTTATCAAAAGGTCGACCAAACGGGGATTAAATCCAATTTCTACAAAATCAGCAAAGATGAAAACAGAATAATGCAAGAAGTTATCGAAAGTAATCCATAGAAAGGACCTGACGAGGTCTTAATAAAAATGGGTTGCTAAATAATAACTTAAAGACTGGCCGACGTAAAGAAATCGGACCAGTCGCAATAACCCAAGTTATAAGTAAATCCCTAGAAAGAGGTCTGGCCAACCCTATAAAAGAGGATTGCTATAACTTAGAAGAGATCGACATGACGAAGTCAGTCTCCTACAAACAAGTTATAAAAGTAATCCCTGAAAGAGACCTGAACAAGGTCCAAGAAAGAGGATTACAAAAATAACTTAGAAGGGCCGACATGAAGAAGTCGGTCTCCTACAAACAAGTTATAAAAGTAATCCCTGAAAGAGACCTGAACAAGATCCAAGAAAGAGGATTATAAAAATAACTTAGAAGGAACCAACACAAGGAAGTCGGTTCCAAAATCAACAAGTTATAAAAAGTAACCCTTGAAAGAGACTTGACGAGGGTCCAAGAAAGAGGGTTACTAAAAATAACTTAGGTAAGACGGACATAAAGAAGTCGGCCTCCCCCAAACAAGAGTAATTCCTAAAATAAGACCCAACAAGGTCCAAAAGAAAGGATTACTAGAAGCAACTGCAATGACGAAGTCGGCTTCCCAAAAACCTTAACGTTACAAAGGTAATTACTAACCCAGACCTCGCAAAGGTCCCAACAAATAGGGTTGTTAAAAACAACTTCAAACCAACATAAGGAAGCCGACATACAAGTTGAATCCAAGCAACTACAAATCAAGCCACAAGTATAAATCCAAAGAGGTCACCAAAGCTCCAACACTCCGAAAAGCATACCAAGGCAGATGCAAACAAGACATGATATGAAAAACATAAAGTTATAATAATAACAAAGCTCAAGAGGCTACCAAGACCAGCTCCAAAAGCTGAAAAACCATCTTGTTTTTCAAAAGTAAGTTGCTAAACAAGCAACTAAGAAAATGTCAAGGGCCAGCAACCATTATTTACAAAAAAGAAAGTTTAAAAGCCCACAGGCCGGGCTATCTACACAAAACATCTACATAATCAAGGAAGATCCGAAGGCTTCTCGGCAGCACGAGGTAAAGGAGGACGAGTCTGAATGGGCACAGCGTCCACAGTCCCATCATCCCGATTCAAGATTTGACAGTCAGGTTCTGACACGGGATGACCGGCCTCAGCTGAAGGAGCTGAAGAAGTCGGTACCACAGATGCTTTGGCAGCAAGCACAGAGGGAGGTTCAACGTCATCGTCTTCAGGGTCATCAGGGACAATCTTGCCATCCCTCACAACATTATCCAGACTGAACAAAGCAAGGTCAACCCCAGGGGCAAGAACCCGAACTTGCTCCTTCAAATTCTCATAAGCAGCATTTACACTGCCTACAAGGTGACCCTGGAGCTCGGCATAATCAACCCGGGCCGATTCCAACTCCTCCCTAAGACGCATTACCTCGCGGTAGGTTGTGACGTAGCTTTTCTTGTGCCTCAATGCCGTATCTTCAGCCAACCTCACAGAAGCCGCCAAAGCAACAGAACTAGCCTTTTCACCCTCCAACTCTTTCTCCAGCTTGGTCACCTTCGCTTGGAGCTCCTCCTTCAAACCTTTCATTCTGTCAAACTCATGCTTAGCGTCCTCCATAAAGGCCTTGGTAGCATGAAGGGGAAGATCTTGGACAGTTCGGTACATAGCAGCTCCCATATGTGCCATCTTAATGCTGCTCCGAGTAATAAAGTGTAAATGGCGAAGGAGAGAGACATCATCAGTGGGGATGGTACCATAAGGACCAATCTGCTGATCAACAAACTCAATCGCGTCGAAGTCAGGGGCGTCAAGGTTAAAAGGCTCAGCTGTCTTCTATTTTTTTTTTGGAGGAGCACCAGAAGTGGCAACAGAAGCTTGCGAAGGATCGACCAGACGAACCCGGGGAGTACCCCGCCACCGGCGAACTCGGTACGGCCGGCTTCGACTGAACCTGGGACGACCCCTCTCTGGCCGCCTTGGCCGAGACGTTTTGAGCTACAGTAGCCTTCCTTGCCCTTTTGAAGGCCTTCATAGATTCATTGTTTTTAATCATCTCTGCAAACAAAACATAACAGCGGGAAACCAAGTTACAAATTAGAAAAGAGCTTGCAAGAGATAACTCGACAAAACAAAGCAAAAATCGAAAATTGACCACTACCCAGCTCAGCTCGGAGGAGAGAAGGGTTGGCTAAAAATTTCTTTGTGTCGAGATGGGGAGGCTGCCCCTAGTGTTCTTCCAGCATAGTCACAAAAGCTTGCTCAGCCTCATCTAACATTTTCCACGTATATCTAGATACCCTCACATTCCTTTGCCATTCCAAGGGAAAGGCGGGCTCATCATTCTCATCCAGAAAAAAGGGCCGAGCTCCTCCAACAGCTCGGACCCTAAAAAAGTAATTCTTGAAGTCACGGAAAGATTCATCAAACATGGAGAAAACTTTTTTTCCCTGGAAGGCTCGGAAAGAAACCCAAGCGGCTTTCTTCTTAACCACCCCAGGCTTTGTTAAAACAAAGAGATAAAAGAAGAGGGATTGTGAAGCAGGGATACCGAACTCATGACACAACAACTGAAAGATTTTTATAAAACCCCAGGAATTTGGGTGAAGTTGGGATGGAGCTACATTACAGGACCATAAGAGGTTGGTCTCAAAAGCGGTAAAAGGAAGAGTGATATTCATTTGACTAAAAAAGAAGTCGTAGGCGTAGAAAAAAGGGCGCTCTCCAGCAATTCGGGTAGAAAAATAGACCCTCTCCTCAGAGTTTGGAGATACAAGCTCATAGTTCTTTTCATCACCACTATTACCACAAATGCTATGAAATTGCCTAAGTTGTTGACAAAACTCAGAGTCAACCAACGAAACACACAGAAGAACCATGGAATCCACCCAATCAGTCATGCCCTTAGGGACTTGGGAAGACGTCTCAACAATATTTTTGCGAGAAGACATGAGGTCAACTAGTCCTACAATAATAAAATAAGATTGGATTACTAAAAAACATCTCAAATGAAAGACAAAACAACTCGGCCAACATAATTCAGCGCAGTATAAATAACAAAAGGAAACCCCAGGACCCACACCAAAGATCCAGGGGCATCCTTTGGAGGCAGGCACAGAACAAGGACTCAGGAAAAACCCACAAAGCTCACACCTTGATAACAACCCCTTTTAACAAAAACGACACTCTGAATAAAAGGCCATGAGCCACGGGTAAAACCATCAGAATAAACTACCCTCCAGACCCACAGTCCCAGTTTAGTCAACAAACGAAGCAACCAAATAAACAGCTCAAGAAGAAGTCATCAAAGACACAACCTTTTTCAAGAAAAATAAAAAATAGAAGTTATCTTTTGCAAAATCCGTCAACAAAACATCAAAGGAACAACCTTTGAGAAAGCAAATGGGTTCATACAGATCACAGAAGAAGAAAAATAAACGACAATAAGCAAGCAGATGCACGGTAATACAAAAAGATCCAAACTTTCTAAAGTAAAAAAGAAAGGGCACAATGCAAGCGACGAAGAAAGTAAGAAAGAACCAACCTAGAAAAGTGGGAGAAAACTCTAAAGAAAAGCTGAGAGCAGAAGCGACAGGGAGTAGAGCCACCTCTCGAACAGAAAGCCTCACAGAAGTAGAAAATGGAAGATGGAATTCAGGGTCGCCCTTTCACAGCGAGGAAAACACTAATGATCGCCAAGGATACGACACAGGGGAAAAATACGAAAACCGCAAACTTCAGAAAAACAGAAAGAGAGAAAGAAAGGGGAAGTTACGGAGAAGAAAAACCATTTTTTGGGTGTGAAATTCAAAATAAAGAGGCTAAGAGAAACGAGGTAATTAAAAACCAATTAATGAGGATATTAAACCCCTTGCATATTCCCAAGGCTAAGAGCGCTAATGCAAAAGCGCGCGCTTTTAAGAAGCAAAAGAAAACGTTCCATATTCAAAAAGGAGAACGCTACAAAGATGAAGTCGACAAGATGCTCGAGTTCGGCTTCACCAGAGAAGGATCGAAATCCTAAGAAGTAGGACTCGACCTCAAAAAAGACCGAGCTCGAGCAGGGGCACTGTTCATACCCTGGGTCGAGCTACCCGACCCGGGATGTTTAGCAACAAGGCGACCGACCTCTTCAGGTCAGACTATCTGACCTCTTCTCAAAGAGGTCGGCCAAACTGACAGAAAAGTCCAAAGAAGGGCCCAAAATCAAGGAACACGATCCAAATCCTATGGCAGCCCAAGACTACAGAGAAAAGGGCGGTTCCCTTGAAAGATACGCTGACCTCACTTAAGGATAAGATAAGATAATATGACTAACTTATCTTATCTAAAAAGGTCACTCCACACTACTATAAATACACTGGAGCACCCAAGTATAACTCATACTCTGATTCTACTAAAAACCTGCTTAATACCCTTGCTAACTTAAGCATCGGAGTCCCTTGCAGGTACCCCCACCTTCCGGGGACGAAGAATCAGCCGTGCAGCCAAGCTCAACAAGTCGGATACGATAGCTCCGGCCTCCACTCATAGCCGGATACATCTTCTCCGATCAGCACAGAAGATCTCGTTCGAGTTCAACCTACAGTTTCAGGTAACCCTCGGAACAAGATGTTTAATATGAAGGATGGAGAAAGCATTGATGAAGTGTTTGAGAGATTCTCAATCATAATCAATAACCTTGATGCTATGGGTACAAACTACTCAGAACAAACCCTAGTGAGAAAACTCTTTAGAAGCCTCACAAAAGAATGGGAAACCACTGCCACTATCCTAGCTGAGAGCAATAACCTAAGCCCTATAACCTATGATGAGCTGAGAGGAAAACTCCTTGCCTATGAAACCACACACACAAATCTAGACTTAAAGAAAAAGGGAATAGCCCTCAAGTCAAAAATAAAATCAAAAGAGAGTGAGTCTAGTGATGGTATTTTAGATGATGAGTTTATGTTTTTTGTTAGGAGATTTAGAAGGATGATGAAGCACAAGGGCAAGTACAAGGGTTCAAGCTCAAAGGAACACAAAATGGACTTGAGCAAGGTGACGTGTCATCATTGCAAGGAGGCTGGACACTTCAAGCTAAACTGTCCAAAGCTCAAGAAGGAGGACAAAGAAAAGAAAAAAAGAAGAGAGTGCTCATGGCAGCTTGGGAGGATCTTGAGAACGACTCCAATGAGAAAGAAGATTCTGAAGGTAAAGATAAAGACTGCTTCATGGCTGGAAATAATAATCTTGATGAGGTAAATTACTATGACTTGTCTATAGATGATTTACATGCTCTTTTTTATGATCTTACCCTAAACACCTCAAAACTGCTAGATAAGTACAATAAATGCAGATCTGAAAAAGATGTGTTAAAAGCTGAAAATAATTTTTTAAAAGAAAAAGTGAAGGAAACTAAATGTGCTTTGGACATTATTGAAGAAAACAGATTTCTAAAATCTGAACTTGAAAAATTAAAAGAAAAGCACATTGTGGATCCTTCTCAAGAGTTAATTGCTGAAAATGAAATATTAAAATGATATGATTAAAAGGTTGAATGGTGACTAAGCAAAATTTGCTCAAAGTTCTAGTAACTTGGACAAATTACTTGTAAGCCAAAGACCATTGTTTGAAAAATCTAGTTTAGGTTATATAACCAAGGAAAGTGCAGTGTTTAATGAATGCTCTATGAAATTTGTGGCTTCTTCATCAAATACTAAATCCACATCCAACAAATCTGGCATTGGATATGTTCCCACACTTGAGGAGAAAATTGATGAAGTTTACACAAGTGAAATTGAGCCTTCACCAAGAACCAAACCTACTTCAAATAGGTCAGGTCTGGGGTACATTTCGAAAAATGAGGTTGCTTTCAAGAAACCACTATTTTACAACAAAACCTCATATTCGAAAAGTCCAAAAGTTCTCAAAAATTCTGGTGAAAATGCTTTTGCAAAGAGGAACAATTATAACAAAAATAATTTTGTCAAAAGAAATGCACCTCTTCCAAAAACCAGAAAATTTCAATTCTTTAATCATTTCCAGCATGGTAGTTCATCTCAATTTCAGCAACATGCATCAGGAAATCATTGGCTTAATTACAAAAAATTTGGTCATTCATACAATGCTTCATTGAAAAAAGAAATGTAGGAAACCAAATTTACAATGTTGTGTGTGATTTCAATGTACTTGGGCAACCAAGATGGATTAACTTCAAAGGATCCAAATTAATTTTGATACCTAAGGTTACTTGAAGTTTTTCATGCAGATTTGCCTAGCATCCAAGAACAAAAATGATATGTGGTACTTGGATAGTGGATGCTCAAGGCACATGATTGGAAGGTCAACTTACTTCATCAAACTAAACAAGTATGATAGAGGTTTTGTGACCTTTGGAGATGATGGTAAAGGTAAAATAATTGCTGTTGAAAAGGTAGGTAATGAACACTCTACCTTCATTGATGATGTATTTTTGGTATGTGGATTGAAGCATAATCTTTTGAGTATAAGTCAGCTATGTGATTTAGGATATTTAGTGACCTTCAAAAGACTTGAGTGCTGTATTGTAAATGAAAAGACTAATGAAGTATTTTTTGTTGCCAAGCATTGTAATAATGTGTGTGGACTTACCCTTGATGAACTAAAGGATCAAAATGTAGCTTGCTTTCTGATGAGTATTTTGGTGAAAAATAAATTTCTCCCAAAACACACAAATCTAACCGGCAAGTGCACCGGGTCGCATCAAGTAATAAAAACTCACGGGAGTGAGGTCGATCCCACAGGGATTGAAGGATTGAGCAATTTTAGTTTAGTGGTTGATTTAGTCAAGCGAATCGAGTGTTGGTTGGGTGATTTGTGATTTGCAGAATGTAAATTGCATGAAAGTAAAGAGTGCAGGAAATTAAATTGCTGAATCTTAAGGAATAAGAAATTAAATGGCAGAAACTTAGAGTGCAAGAAATGTAAATTGCGGAATCTTAAAGTGGAAGGAATGTAAATTGCTTGAAATGTAAAGGGGATTGGGATGTGGATTTGCATAAATTAAACAAGGAAAAGTTAAACTACATCAGACAAAAGAGAAGAAGGGAATGGGGATTGAAACGGATCTTGAAGCAGTAAAGTAAATGAACATTAAAAGCAAGAAACAGAGAATGTAAAATTGAGATCTCAGGGCCCAGAGACTAGAAAACCAAGTCTAGATCTCAGTGCCTTCCTAGATCCAACAAGAACAATTGCAAAGAAAATGTAAATTGCAAAGAAAAGAGATGAAGAGCAATTAACAGAAAATTAAATTCAATTATGCAGTGAGTAAAACAGAGGGATCCAAGGATGAGATTGAAACAGAATTTCTTCAATTCTCCAACCCAAGATCCAAGACAAGTGTAATTGAAATTGAAAGCAATAAAACTAAGAGGAAGAGAAGTGAATTCTCCTTCCCCAAGACAAAGAAATTAAAGATCACTCAATATCAAAAGCTTTCCGAAAACTATTATGAAAATTCCCCAAAAGAAAGCTCTCTTAATAACTTGAATTCTATCCTATTTATACACTTTCCAAAAATGATCTTCAAGCCTTGAGTTGGGCCTTTGTTCTTGGTGGAATTGGGTTGAAAGAGGCCTTGGTTGATTGCTCTTGAAGTTTGAAGAAGAACCAAAGTGAACCAATTGAACCAGGTTTGAGGTTAGCCAACGTTGGACCTAAAGTTTGAGCCAAAGTTAGGGGTCTAACTTTGGCTCCAACTTTTCATAGCAGCAAGCAAAATTTACTGGTATGCACGTTGGTGCCAACGTTAGGGGTCTAACTTTGACCCTAACGTTGGCCTTGCTTATATGCTAGTGGCGCCAACGTTAGCCTCCAAGTTAGGGGGCTAACGTTGGCGCAAACGTTGGCCCTTCCCCCTTTGTAATTTATGTGCCAACGTTAGCCTCCAAGTTAGGGGGCTAACGTTGGCGCAAACGTTGGTGCCCAGGGGAGAAACTCTCAAGTTCCAACGTTAGCCTCCAAGTTAGGGGGCTAACGTTGGGGCTAACTTTTGCCTCTTCCTTGAATGTTCATGTGCCAACGTTAGCCCCCAAGTTAGGGGTCTAACGTTGGCGCAAACGTTGGTGCCCAGGGAAGAAGTTTCTCTTGCCAACGTTAGCCTCCAAGTTAGGGGGCTAACGTTGGCTCAAACGTGGGGAGCCCAGGGAGTAATCTTCATGCCTAACGTTAGCCTCCAAGTTAGGGGGCTAACGTTGGGGCTAACTTCATGCCTCCTGGTTCAATTTCACTTATTCCATTGTCCTCTCTTCACTTCTAGCCATTCCTCTTCGCTTCAACCTTTCTCCAAGCTTTCTTCACCTATCATTAATCAACCAAACTTATCAAAGCTATGCTCAAAATCATGAGATATTCATTCTTTCATAATATGCAACAAATATAGCATAAAACCTCATGAAATGGCATAAATTCATATATGGTTGGTTCAATCAAGGGAAACATAAAAATCTACTTAATTAGCTTGCTTGTAGCTCAAGAAAGTGCATAATTCTAATGAAAACTAAAGAAAAAGACTAGCTAAAATAGGCTAGGATGACTTGTCATCACTTTCATTCTAAAGAATCTGAAAAGTGGCTATGGCACAAGAGATTGGGCCATGCAAGTATGTTTCAAATAAACAAACTTGTAAAGAAAGGGTTAGTAAGAGGTCTTCCTTTGATAAGGTTTGACAAAGACATCACTTGTGATGCTTGCCAAATGGGAAAACAAACAAAAAGTTCATTTAAGCCAAAGGAAGACATCTCTACTAAAAGACCACTTGAGTTGCTACACATTGATTTATTTGGTCCAACAAAAATTCAAAGTCTAGGTGGTAAACATTATGGTTTAGTGATTGTGGATGACTATTCTAGGTTTGATTGGGTTTTATTTCTTGCACACAAAAATGAAGCATTTTTGGCCTTTGAAATCTTTTGCAAGAAAATTCAAAATGAAAAGGATTTAAAGATCTCTTCTATAAGAAGTGATCATGGAACCGAAGTTGAAAACAATTTATTTGAATCCTTTTGTGAGGAATTTAGAATATCTCACAACTTCTCTTGTCCAAGGACACCACAACAAAATGGTGTTGTGGAAAGAAGAAATAGAAGTATTCAAGAAATGAAAAGAGCTATGCTTTGTGAGAGCAATGTTCCAAAATTCCTTTGGGCTGAAGCGATTAACATAGCTTGCCACATTTTGAATAGAACTATCATAAGAAAATTTTTGAAGAAAACCCCTTATGAACTTTGGAAAGGTTACCCACCAAACTTGGATTACTTGCACATTTTTGGATGCAAATGTTTTGTTCTTAATAACAAAGATAATTTAGGAAAATTTGATCCAAAGGCGTATGAGTGCTTATTTGTAGGATATTCCACAACTTGTAAAGCATTTAGAGCTTATCATCAAGATGCTAGGATTATTGAGGAGTCTATACATATTATATTCTGTGATACTAACTTGGTACAAAGTATTTTGGAAGATTGTGATACAGGGAATCAAGCTTAACAGGACAATGAAACTGCACAAAATCATGAAAACGGAAATTCTGGACAAGCTGAACCAGAAACTGCAGCTGCTAAAAATTCAAGAGACAATTCCATTTTATCTCATGAATTTGAAGGAGATCCTGAAACCAGCAGTACCCAGAATCCCTTGGTAACTGAATTTGCCTCCAAGTCCACCAGACCTCGTGAGGAGATTTTTGAAGAATTATCCTGAGGAATTTGTTATTGGAGACGTCTCTCATGGGGTTAAAACTCGGTCCTTAACTAGAAAAGCTAATGAAGGAACAAACATTGCCCTTCTCTCTCAAATGGAGCCTCAAAATGTCAAAGAAGCCCCTTAATGGCCCTTCTTGGGTAAAAGCAATGGAAGATGAGCTTCTTGAATTTGAGAAGAACCAAGTGTGGACATTGGTTCAAAGGCCGAATGGAAAGAAAGTGACAGGCACCAAGTGGATATTTCGGAACAAGTTAGGAGAGGATGGTAGCATTGCAAGAAACAAAGCAAGGCTAGTGGCACAAGGATATGACCAAGAAGAAGGAATAGACTTTAATGAATCCTTTGACCCTGTTGCCCGAATGGAAGCCAAAGGACTTCTCTTAGCTTATGCTTCTTTTTGTGGTTTTAAATTATATCAAATGGATGTGAAATATGCCTTTTTAAATGGTGTGATAGATAGAGAAGTGTATGTGGAGCAGCCACCTGGTTTTGAAAATAAAGAGCTTTCTAACCGTGTTTTCAAATTATCAAAAGCTCTCTATAGTTTGAGACAAGCTCCTAGAGATTGATATGAGAGACTTAGCTCTTTTCTTTTGAAAAATGGTTTTCAAAGAGGCACCACAGACACAACTCTATTTATTAAGAACTCTAATGATTCTTTCATTCTAGCCCAAATATATGTTGATGACATTATTTTTGGATCAGCCAATGAATCCATTTGTTCTGAATTTGGGAAACTCATGACAAGTGAATTTGACATGAATATGATGGGTGAACTTAACTTTTTCCTTGGGCTGTAAAATAAACAAACTGAAAATAGTATTTTCATTTATCAAGAAAAGTATGCCAAGGAACTAGTTAAGAAATTTGGTATGGAAAATGCCAAACTCATGGGAACCCCCATGCACCCTAATTCAAAATTAGATAAGGGAGAAACTGAGAAAGATGTGGATGAGACTAGGTATAGAGGAATGATTGGCTCTATTATGTACTTAACTTCCTCTAGACCCGATATTGTGCAAAGTGTTGGAATGTGTTCAAGATTCCAATCTAAACCTAAAGAGTCTCATCTTTCTGCAGTTAAGAGGATCATTAGATATGTTCATGGCACATCCAATTTTGGTCTTTGGTATCCTAAGATTGATGATTTTTCTACAGTTGGTTATTGTGATGCAGATTTTGCTGGTGATAGAGTTGATAGAAGAAGCACTTCAGGCTTATGTTGCTTCCTTGGAAAGTCCTTGAATGTTTGGTCAAGTAAGAAGCAGCCAACAGTGGCTTTATCCACTGCAGAGGCTGAGTATATAGCTGCTTCTTCTTGTTGTTCTCAGCTTATGTGGTTAAAAACACAGCTTGCTGATTACAAATTAAATGCTGAAAATATTCCCTTGCTGTGTGATAATATGAGTGTCATTAATATTTCTAAAAATCCAGTTTTGCACTCTAGGACTAAGCATATTGAAGTGAAATTTCACTCAATAAGAGAACATGTTCAAAAAGGGGATATTAGCATTCAATTTGTTAAGTCAGAGGAGCAATTAGCAGATATTTTTACAAAACCACTAGCTGAGGACAGATTTTGCATGCTTAGGACTAGTCTAGGAATTTTAAGCTATGATTCTTTGTTTGAAAGATGTTGATGTGTTTGTTGGAGTTTTTGTCTCATAAACAGGTATGAGACAATTCTGGGCAAGTGAAGAACGTTCCCTTCAATCAGCGTGTTCTGGACTTATTGCACGTGCAGATTTATCTGGACCAACCTCAAAATTAGATCTGGAGTGGTCCAATATGTTTCCTTAAATCCAACCATCTCTGGGCCCAATATGAATGCTACATATTTTTTGTTGTTTGTTTTTGTTGGCTTGTATGTTTCAGTTTTTTCTTTTTGTCCAAAAGGGTTTTCAATTCGGTTTATTTTTTTAAGTCCAAAAGGGTTTTCAAATTTTAAAATTAATTTCCTGTTTTGTTTTTAAATCAAATAAAATCTTTCCCTTTATGATGTCAAGTCCCTTCAAGTCAAATCAATGGTGATGCAGTTGCATGGTTTGAGAAACTTTCTTTTGGGTACGGTTACCAACACTTCTTCTCTTCCCTCCATAACTCCTCCTCAAACCCTTCGGTTTCTCCCCACTAACTTTACTGCTTCTCTTCCCTCAAAAATCTGAAACCAATCAAATGAGGAAGAAAACCTTAGCAAAAAAGCCTCCTCGTGAAAAGATATACAAGCTTCCTACAAAACCGTCAACTCGCTCCCAAGACCGAACCTTCACCCCTTCTCCTTCTCCTCCAACCTCACCTCCTTGTCCGGATCCTATGGCTTGCACTAAGAATCCTTCTAGGGTTCCACCTTCTGCCAAGCCAACACCACCTCCAAAGGAACCTCAATCCAAACCTGGGTCGTCAAAGCCAAGCTCGTCGAAAGGGAAACGAGCAGCAGCGCCTGAACCTACCTATGAGCCCACACACCTAAGACAAAGTATGTTCCTTTGCGTTCTTAGAGAGGTAAACCTCGACTCCCTCTCAAATCTGTTAGAAAATCAGACATTGATCCTTTTGCTCATAAATCCCACTTCATGACATCTCACTCCAACTATAATCCTTATAGATTTAGGTTTGCCATGAATAATGACTTTTATGAAGGAGTTATTAAGTACCATACCATGTGTCCCTCTTTTCTTGCTGATTTACAAACTTTGAAAAAGAAAAGTTTTTCTTTTGTTGAAAATTTAGAATTTATGGACTGGAATCACCTTTTTAACATTAAAAAGCCTGTGTATCCTCTTTTGGTGAAAGAGTTTTATGCAAAGATGACATATCATGAGGGTAGTGTTCATTCTTATGTTAAAGGTAGAGACATTGTTTTAAATGATGAAACAATCAGTGATTCTTTGAAGTATACTAATGTTGGGCCGTGTGCTTATACTTCTGTTAAGTGGGATGAAGGAGTTGGTATTTCTTTCAATGATGCCTTGGCTCATATTTGTAAACATGTTTCCTTGATTGATGGCATTACACCCACTCACAAAGCCCTGGGATATGAACGTACTCAATTGCACCGAATTGTTAACCACATCATACTTCCTCAAAGTGGTTCATATCAAAGGGTATCTTATACTGATACTCTTGTTTTGTATGCCCTGCTCACTAAAACAGAAATTTTTTTTGCCTATTTGATGGTTAGATACATATTTGACTCTGTTAGAAGTGAGAAAGACAGATCCCTTCCTTATGGCATATTTCTAACTTGTGTTTTTGAGCATTTTGGTGTTGACTTGTCCAATGAGGATTATGAAAACAGACATTCATATCTAAAAGGGGGTGGTTCAGTGAAACAGCAAAAAAAACCTACTCGATCTGAGAGGATGGTTCTTGATGATGAAGATGATGAATTCATTCCAGAGGATTCTCCTCCTCCTTCCACCGAGGGCACTTTCATCTTCACTGGACAAAAATCTGCTATGCTGAATGTTGTCAAAGATGTGGTCCAGGAGTTTGTCTCCCAATCCAATCACATGATTGCCATGAGTAAGGAACAAAGGAAGCTAGCAAGCAAGCATGAAAATTTCCTCCGAAAATTAAAAGATATAGTGGCTGTGTTCATGACGTTCATTGATAATCTTCAAAAGGATGAAGATCCTGCCACTGATGCTGATGAGGAAGCTGATTCGGAGGAAAATGGTTCAGATGCCTAGTTTTGTTTCATGAAAACTGTTTCTTTTGTTGCTCTTGAACTAGTTTGTGTTGTCTTGGATGACTGTAATATCTCAACTACTGCTGCACTTATTTTAATTTATTTGATATTTTGAATTGTGTTCTAACACTTTCTTGCAGGATTTAAGGTGTTGTTTTTATTGATCTTGCTTGTTGTCCTCCCTTGATGACAAAAGGGGAGTATATATAGCATGAGTATATAGCATGAGCAGTGCATGTGCAGTGAATTTTGTTTGAATTTAATTGCAATTGTGTTTGAATTTAATTACAAACTACTACTGAATTGCTGGGATTTTTTATTGATGGTGCCACAATGGTTTTCTACTGCTGTGAATTTTTTTGGCATGAAAATTGGAAATTGCTTTATGTGATAGGTTGCTAGTTTGCCATTGTTAAACTTAATGCTCAGTTTTGGTGTTGATATGATATGCGGAATCTGTGTTGATAGTTATGTAGTATCCCTTAGTCAAGTTGCATTATGTATAGCTCTTTATTGTACTCTCCATAAGTACAATGTAAACAGGAACAAAAAGGGGAGAGCATAAATCCAGGGAGAGCTACTCCTAAAAAGGAAAGGGGGAGCAACATAAAAGCAAGGAACATCATTCAAAGGGAAGTTTCTTGACTTTAATAAAATTTTTTCCTTTGATCATTGTTTTAATTATATTTGTCATCAAGGGGGAGATTATTGAGTTAAGAAATTAACTAAATTAATTAATGATAACAAACATTATTTTTGGGCAATTATCTATCTAATGTTAATTATTTGTGATTAAGTGTTGCAGGCCAAAATTGATATACAAAGTAGCAGTCCAAATTGAATGGAAAATATAAACAAGGCTGGTAGGCTACAAAAACAACAACAGCCCAAAGTAATCAAAGAAATGAAGTCAGATGGGCAAAACAGGTTGCATGAATCAAAACTAATCCAAGCCCGTATCTATCACTCCAAGCTTATCCCTCTCATTTGCTTTTACCAAAAGCAACCTTCACTTTTCATCTTGGTCAAAAATTACAGAAGTGAGAGAGAACTTCTTCCCTAAGATATTCATTAAAGAAGCAAGAAAGAGAAGGTTAAGCAAAAAGTTGAAGTCTAATCACCCACATCAATCTGTATCAAAAAGAAGAAGCTAAAGGTGATTTTTATTTCCTTCTACATGCATCTCATTTTCTTCTCTTCATCTTCAACTCTCTGCCACTCCATATTGGGATACATGGGAAAGATGAAGTCTGCTCCCACTGCTGTACATCTACGGTCACAAGTGTGTCTTGGGGACCAAGTAGTTTCTCAATGGCCAAGATCTGGGTTTACCATTGAAGATATCTGTTTTCTACTTTCCTATGGCTTTCGGTCAACAAGAGAAGGTCAGAACCAAAGTTTCTATTCTAAGGATTAATGGGAAAAAGTGAGATGGTGGGTTGGTGAAGCACAAAACTCAAGGAGTTGACCTTGGAAGAACAACCCAACAACATTCAAGGAGATAAAAGAAGATTTTTCTTCATTCAGAAGACCAAGGAGAGATAACCAGTGTTCTTGAGGTGTATGTTCTGAAAGGTGCTCCCTGAAGAAGTTCATCTACTTGGACAGTACTTTCTTTCAAAGAAGCATTCTGCCAAAAATGAAGAACTGAATCAGAGACATGCAAATCTAGTTTATCACATAGCAAAGAGGTCCTTCATGTTTTTACAGATTGTAATTTACTTTTCAATGTTAATCTTTCTGTAATTTCTTGAGTGAAAAGGCATATTGAGAGAGCTCAAGTAAAAGCCTAAGAGTGAAAAGAGACAGAGTGATACACTTGAGTGAAAAGTCTAGAGTGATTTTAGATTTCTTTAGGTAAGTCTGTGTCTTGTATCTTGTACTTGTGAGGTATCCCTTTCTTAGTTGGGTTAGCACTAAGAGTGAAGAGTTAAGTATTAGCATAGCCAAAGTCAAGTTACATTAGAACTTGAGTGTGAAAGGATTGCGTCAATCCTATGAATTGGGGTATGTAATACTTTAACTATAGTAGAAATTCCACCACTGTTGTGGTAGAGACTGGATGTAGGTTGCATAGCACATGGCAACCGAACCAGGATACTTGATGGTGTCAGCTTTTCTCTTCCCTGCTCTGTTCTATTTTCTGATATTTATAAGACAAAATGGAATTGTCTCATAAATTTTTCACTGCTGAGTTCAAACAGTTTCAGATTGTAAGTTTGTTTTAAAGGGGTTAATTCATTAAACTAAAAGAAGGTCATAGATTCAACCCCTCTTCTCTAAGCCTTATACAACCTTCACTCCTGATATGGTACCAGTTTTCAGACAAGGTGGAGCACCGGATGATGTGAAAGACATACTGTTGGATGATGATGATGATGATGATGATGATGATGATGATGATGATGATGATGATGTGGAGTCCGCCACGATTGCTGATGATAGTGATGATGACATAGCGAGGAGTAATCCAGCTGGGGTTGGTGGAACGGCTAGTTCAAGAGCTCGGCAATACTCCCCGCACTTTTCAACTTTGGACTTGGATGCCATGAGACAACAAGGGGTGGCTGGCGTACCTGTTGAATTTGGGGTCAGAGATACACAGGATACAGGAGGACTAGCTGAGATCCAAGTCGGTTAGCAGTTTCAAGATAAAAAAGAGTTCATTTTAAGAATGAAGACTTAAAGCATCTACCGTGGAATTGAGTACAAAGTGTTGGAGTCCGATTATCGAAAGTACTAGGAAAAGTGTAAGAAATTTGGCAACTGGTGCATATGGTTGATTTGAATCAATCTTCGTCGGAGCAAAGTTATTTGGAAAGTAAAACGGTATAATGGACTTCATTCTTGTCTGGTCACATCGATATTGAGTGATCACAGGATACTGGATTACCATGTGATCTCGGCCTTCATCTTACCCATGATTAGAGATAATGATGTCATATCAATCAAGGTACCACTAAACGCGACAGAGGCATATTTCGGTTTTAGACTTACTTACAGGAAGATTTGGTTGGCAAAGTAGAAGGTCGTTGCTCAGATTTACAAAAATTGAAAAAAGTCATATAATGAGTTGCTGCGATGGGTACTAGGTGTGCAGATGACAATGCGGGTAGTGTTGCAGTGCTGAGGACAAGTTCTGTGCGAGTGGGTGGACAAGTCAATGAGTCGCATGCTTATTTCGACCGTCTTTTTTGGACATTCTCACCGTGTATTGAGGCCTTCAGATATTGCAAGCCATTGGTTAGTGTCGACCAGACCCACTTGTACAACAAATATGGGGGTACACTGCTTGTTGCAATTGCTCAGGACGGCAATTCCAATATCATTCATGTCGCATTCGCACTTGTGAAGGGTGAAAATGCAGAGTCGTAGTTATTCTTCCTATCCCACCTTTGGCAACATGTAACGCCTCAACCGGATACTCTAGTCATATCGGATAGGCACAATAGGATCAAGGCTGCGTTAGAGGCTCCTGATGGGGATTGGCGTCCACCTAATGCATACCAGGCATTTTGTATCCGACACGTGGCAGTGAATTTCGCCATGAGTGTTAAGGGCAAGGATGCTAGGAGGTTTCTAGTGCATGCTGCTTATGCGAAGACTGAGGTTGAGTTTGACTACTGCTTTGACATCCTCTGCTCTGAAGACCCTGCAATGTATGACTGGGCTAATCGAATTGACTATGTGCAGTGGACTCATCATCGAGATGAAGGTCAGAGGTTTGGGCTTATGACTACTGTTCCGTGGGTTACCTGAAACTGTAGGTCGATCTCGGACGAGATCTTCTGCGCTGGTCAGAGCTGACGTGTCCGGCTGGTGAATGGTGATCGGAGCTGGTGCTGCTGATCCTTTGTCACCGGAGGGTGATGGTACCTGCAAGGGACTCCGATGCTTAAGTTAGCAAGGGTATTAAGCAGATTTTTTAGTAGAATCAGAGTATGAGTTATACCTGGGTGCTCCAATGTATTTATAGAGGTGTGGAGTGACCTTCTTTAGATAAGATAAGTTAGTTATCTTATCTTATTTTTGAGTGAGGTCATCCTATCTTCAAGGGAACCGCCCCTTATCTCTATAGGCCTGGGCGGCCTTTGGATTTGGGTCGTGTTCCTCTATCTGTGCCCTTTATTGGGCTTTCCTAGCAATTTGGCCGACCTCTTTGGGAAGAGGTCGGATAGTCTGACCTGAAGAGGTCGGTCGCTTTGTCGCTAATCATCCCGGGTCGGACAGCTCGACCCAGGGTGTGAATAGTGCCCCTGCTCGAGCTCGGTCTTTTTTTTTTTGGAGGTCGAGTTTTAGATTTCGACCTTTCTGGTGAAGCCGAACTCGAGCATCTGTCGACTTCTTCTTTGTAGAGCAACCTTTTTTAATACGAAACGCTTCTTCTAAAAGTGCGTGCTTTGCATTAGCGCTCTGGTCTTGGAAATGTGCGAGGGTTTAATACCCTCATTAATTGGCTTTTAATGCCCCGTTTCTCTAGCTTCTTTATTTTGAATTTTTCACTCAGAAAAACGGTTTCTCTTCTCTTGCTTCTTTCACCGTAACTTCCCCTTTCTTTCTCACTTTCTGTTGTCGCCTGAGGCTTGCAATTTTTGTGTTTCTCCCTGTGACGTTGGTTGGCGATTGTTTTCCTTGCTGCAGAAAGGCATTTCTAGTTTCCATCTTCAATTTTTGAAGCTTTCTGCTTTTTCAAGGTTGGTTCTACTTTCAACTTTTTTTACTTTTTTCGTTGCTTTGTCCTTGGTTCTTTGGTGAAGCTTTGATTTTTGTTTGCATGCTTGAAAGTTTGAACCTTTTTGCGTTGTGTCATTCAATTATTGCTGTGATGCACGTTTCTAGTATTTCTCCCGGCGCTTGAGGGCTTTTTGGGTTTTTGCATGTTTTGTTGCCTTTCTGGGGTAATAGCTTCATTTGTTTCTTTGGAAAAAGGTTACGTCTTTGATGTCCTCTGCTTGGCTCGTTTTGTTGTTTGCTTTTCCGATTGAACTGCTATTTTGTTGCTCCTTTGATGGCTTTTTCTCGGGACGTTGCTTTTCAAAGAAAAGGGGCTTTTCTTTGCTGAGAGTTTTGTTAGGATGCTAGTCTTGTAGGTTTTTCTGAGTCCTTGTTCCCTGACTACCTCCAAAGGATGCCCCTGGATCTTCGGTGTGGGTCCTGGGGTTTCCTTTTGTTGCTTGTACTGCCCTGAATCATGCTGGCCAAGTTGTTTTGATTTTCGCCCGAGATATTTTTAGTAATCCATCTTCTTTTCCTGTTTGTAGGACTAGTTGGCCATGTCTTCTCGCAAAAATATTGTCGAGGCATCTTTTAAGGTTCTGGAGGGGATGTCCGATTGGTTGGACTCCCTTGTGTTGCTGTGTGTTTCTTTAGCCAATTCTGAATTTTGCGTAGAGCTTAGGAAACATCACCAAATTTGTAGTAGTGGGGATCAGGAGAATAATTACGAACTAGTGGCACCTGACTCCGATGATAGGGTTTGCTTTCCTGTCCTGACTCAGGGGGAACGTCCCTTTTTCTATGCATATGATTTCTTTTTTAGCCAAATGAACATCACCCTTCCTTTTACTTCTTTTGAAACTGACCTATTATGGTCATGTAACGTAGCCCCCTCTCAGCTTCATCCGAATTCTTGGGGTTTCATCAAGATTTTCCAGCTGGTTTGTCGAGAATTTGCTGTTACACCTTCTCAAACTCTCTTTTTGTATCTTTTTGTGTTGACCAAGCCTGGGACTACTGACAAACCCCAATTTGACGGTTTGTTTTGCACTGAATTTAGAGTATTTTGATAACCTTTGTCACATTTAGCCTAGGAATTAGCATGATTTTGTTATCTCTCCCATATTTGTGCTTAAGTGTAAAAACATGCTTTTTAAGCCTTATTTTGATGAATTCTAGTTCTTCTTTGATTCCATAAGATGCCTTGAGGTGTTTGCTAGTGATTCCAGGATTGAAGTAGGCTAGGCATGGATCAAAGGAAGCAAGGAAGGAAGCATACAAGTGGAGAGAAGCATAAAAAGTCAAAGAAGCAAAGTCAGCCATGCACGCGCACGCGCACAAGGCGCTCACGCGCACATTGCAGAATCGACCAGGGACGCGCACGCGTACCATGCGCGCACGCGCCGATGATGGCACATGACCTCATTAATGCAACACGTGCCTGGCGATTTGAGAGGGTTTCTGAACCCATTTTTGGCGCCAAATTGCTAAGGGAAAGGAATAAAAGGATGAAGGATTAAGGGGAAGGCATGATAATAACATCACTTAGGAACATTCACTTCCAACAACTAATCACTTTTAGCTTAGAGTTTTAGAGAGAGAAGCTCTCACTTCTCTCTAGAATTAGGATTAGGATTAGGTTTAGTTCTTAGATCTAGGTTTTAATCTTTGCTTTCTTCCACTTCTATCTCTCAATTCTTTGTTGCTACATTCAATCTCCTTCTATTCTTTTATTGTAATTTCCTTTATGTTGTTCTTATATTTTGTTGTAGATCTAGTATTGTTCCTTCTACTTTCTTCCAACTCAATAAGAGGTAATTCATAATAATTGTTCTTCTTTGCTTTTCTATTGTTGATCTCTTGCCTTTGTAGTTATAGATTCCTTTAATTCTTGCAATTAATAATGTTTACTTCTATTGCACTCTATGTGTTTGTTGAAATGTCTCTTTTAGTTTTAGTGTAGATTTTGTTCCTCTTGGCCTAGGTGGAGTAATTAGTGACACTTGAGTTATCTAATTCCTTTGTTGATTGATAATTGGAGAGATTGCTAATTGGTTTGGAGTGCACTAAATCTAGTCTTTCCTTGGGAGTTGGCTAGGACTTGTGGCTCAAGTCAATTCATCCACTTGACTTTCCTTTAATTAGTAAGGGTTAACTAAGTGGTAGCAATGAACAATTCTCATCACAATTGAAAAGGATAACTAGGATAGGACTTCTAGTTCTCACACCTTTCCAAGAGCCTTTTATAGTTTTTAGTTTATTTTCATTGCCATTTACTTTTCATGCTCCTTATCCAAAACCCCAAAATAACTCATAACCAATAACAAGACACTTCATTGTAATTCCTAGGGAGAACGACCCGAGGTCCAATACTTCGGTTTATAAATTTTAGGGGTTTGTACTAGTGACAAACAACTTTTTGTATGAAAGGATTATTGTTTGGTTTAGGAACTATACTTGCAACGAGAATTCATTTGTGAAATTTTAAACCATCAAAAATCCAATCATCAACTACCAAGAAGAAGGCTTCTTAGATTTCTTTTAGGTCTGCCCAGGGGCACAATATTTTTTCTATGTATGATGAATCTTTCCAGGACTTTAAGAATTACTTTTTTAAGATCCGGGCTGTTGAAGGAGCTCGACCTTTCTTTCTGGATGAGAATAACGAACCCCGCTTTCCTTTAGAGTGGCAGAGGAATGTAGTGGTATCCCGGTATACTTGGGAGATGTTGGACGAGGTCGAGCAGGCCTTTGTGAATGTCCTGGAGGATATTTGGGGGGAGCCTCCCCATCTTAATACCAAGAAGTTCTTGGGGGATCCCTCCCTTATCCGAGCTGAGCTTGGTATATCTTGTGTTTCTTTATTTTACTTTGCTTTCTTATTTTTCAGTCTGTAACCTGCTCCTGTGGTTGATTTTTGTTTTTCAGAGATGGCAAAGAATAACGACTCGATGAAGGCTTTCAAGAAGGCGAGAAAGGCTACTGCAGCTCAGAACATCTCGACCAGGGTGGATGGGGAAGGGTCCTCTCAGGTTCCACCGAAGCCATCTGTACCGAGCTCTCCTGGACCAAGGAGGATGATCCCTACTCCTCAAGTCCGTTTAGTTGATCCTCTGCAATCTTCTGCTATTACTTCTGGTGCTCCTCCTCCGAAAAAACAAAAGACTACTGAACCTTTTAACCTTGATGCCCCTGACTTTGATGCAATTGAGTTTGTCGATCAGCAAATTGATCCTTATGGTACCATCCCTACTGACGATGTCTCTCTTCTTTGCCATTTGGATTTTATTACTCAGAGCAGCATCAAGATGGCGCATATGGGAGCTGCCATGTATCGAACTGCCCAAGACCTTCCCCTTCATGCTACCAAAGCTTTTATGGAGGAGGCTAAGCGGGAGTTCGACAGGATGAAAGGTTTGAAGGAGGAGCTCCAAGTGAAAGCGACCAAGCTGGAGAAGGAGTTGGAGGGCGAGAAGGCTAGCTCTATTGCCTTGGCGGCTTCTGTGAGGTTGGCTGAAGACACGGCATTGAGGCACAAGGAGAGCTATGTCACAACCTACAGGGAAGTAATGCGTCTCAGGGAGGAGTTGGAATCTGCCCGGGCTGATTATGCTGAGCTCCAGGGTCACCTTGTGGGCAGCATAAATGCTGCTTATGAGAACCTGAAGGAGCAGGTTCGGGTTCTTTCCCCCGAGCTTGACCTTTCTCTCTTCAGCCTGGACAACGTCGTAAAGGATGGCAAGATTTTCCCTGACGACCCTGATGACGATGATGTTGAACCTCCTTCTGTGCCTGTCGCCAAAGCTTCTGTTGTGCCGACTTCTTCAGCTCCTTCATCTGCGGCTGGTCATCCCGAATTAGAACCTGATTGACAGATCTTAAATCGGGATGACGGGACAGTGGATGCAGTGCCTCTTCAGACTCGCCCTCCTTCACCCCATGTTGATGCTGCCGAGAAGTCTTCGGATCTTAAATGGTTTTTCTGAATATTTGTGTAGATAGCCCGGCTTGTGGGCTTTTAAACTCTTTATTTTGTAAATGATGCTTGCTGACTGTTGACACTTTCTTAGTTGCTTGTTTAGCAACTTGATAAACCACTATTTTACGGTTTATCTTGTGCTTAATTGAGTGATTTTTATCAACTCTTTACCCTCTTATTCATACTATTTGCATGGTTTTACATTTGCCTTCCTAATTATGTGCTTTGATTGAAAGCATGCTTCTTTGGCCTTAAGTTCCCTATGTTTAATCCTCTCTTATTACCATTAGATGCCTTGATATGTGTGTTAAGTTATTTCAGAGATTACAGGGCAGGAATGGCTCAGAGGATGGAAAGGAAGCATGCAAAAGTGGAAGGAATACAAGAAGTTGGAGAAATTGCTAAGCTGTCCAGCCTGACCTCTTCGCACTCAAACAACTATAACTTTAGCTACAGAGGTCCAAATGATGCGGTTCTAGTTGCGTTGGAAAGCTAATGTCCGGGGCTTCGATTTGATATATAATATGACATAGTTGGTCTGACGCTAGGTGACGCAAACGCGTACCCCACGCGGACGCGTCGCGGTGACGAAAAACCAGCGTGGCAGATTTCTTCTCCAGCGATTTCTGGGCTGTTTTCGACCCAGTTTGTGACCCAGAAAACACAGATTAGAGGCTATAAAGTGGGAGAATGCATTCATTCACAAACATACGCTCATATTCACAATTTTAGAATTTAGATGTAGTTTTTAGAGAGAGAGGTTCTCTCCTCTCTCTTAGGATTTAGGATTAGGATTCCTCTTAAAGGATTTAGAATTTCTTCTTCATCACAGGTTCAATATTCCTTTTATTTATTTTTATTTTTTCAATTTAATTTATGAATTTCCATGTTAGAATTGATTTCTTTATTTAATATATTTTGAGATATTTCAGACTTATGATTGCTCTCTTTAATTTATTAATGCTCTCAATGTATCCAAATTATTTTCATTCAAGTAGATATTTTTTCCTTTTGGCTTTGGCTGATTATTGGTAACTCTTGAGTTGTCAAACTCATCGTGATTGATAATTATTATCTTTGCTGATTGATTTAAATTCCTATAACTTTAGTCTCTCCTTAGGAGTTGACTAGGACTTTAGGTGTTAAATTGATTTATCCACTTGACTTACCTTCATAGCTAGAGGTTGACTTAGTGGGAGCAAAAATATAATTCTCATCACCATTGATAAGGATAACTAGGACAAGACTTCCAGTTTTCATACCTTGCCAAGAGTTTCTTCTTTTTATAATTATTAATTTATTTTTCTCGTCATTTAAATTACTTGTTCCTTCTCTTAAAACCCAAAATTCTACCTTTTCCATAGCTAATAATAAGTCATACTTCCCTGCAATTCCTTGAGAAGACGAACCGAGGTTTAAATACTCGGTTATCAATTTTATTGGGTTTGGTTAAGTGACAACCAAAACGTTTGTAAGAAAAGTTGATTGCTTGGTTTAGTAACTATACTTACAACGAGAGTTTACTATAACTTCTAAACCATCAATCTTCCGTTCTTCAAAATGGCGCCGTTGCTGGGGAATTGCAAACGTGTGCCTTATTATTGGTTATTGTAAATATTTACTTTTTACTCATTTATTTGTTTTTATTTTTTGTTTTTATTTTTGCTTTTGCGTAAATTAAGAGGTTATTGGTTTTTATTTTGTTATTAAAAATTTTTTCAAAAATTTGTTCTTAGTGTTCATCTTGATCTTCAATTTGTTCTTCGTGTTCATCTTGACCTTCAAGTTGTTCTTAGTTGTTTTCTTCATTTTGATCTAAAAATTTTTAAGTTTAGTGTCATTTTATTATTTTTCTCTTTCCTCAAATTCAAAATTTAAAACTCAAATTTCAAAATTTCAAATCTCAAATTTAAAAATTTAAAAATTTAAAAATTCAAATTTCAGGTTTCAAAATTTAAAATTTAAAAATTTAAATTTCAAAATTTAATTTTTTCAAAAATCATATCTTTTTCAAAATCTTATCTTATCTTATTTAAAAATCAAATTTCAAATTTCAATATTTAAATTCAAAAATTTGAATTTCAAATTTTAAAAATTTAAATTTAAAATTTTTAAAATCAAACCTTTTCAAATTTTAAATCTTTTTCAAATTTTTATCTTACATTGTTGACTTTTTAAAAAAAATTCAAAATTCAAATTTAATTTTCAATTTCAAAATTTAAATTTCAATAACCTTTTTAATTTAAAATTTGTTTTTATTTTCGTTCTTAATTTTTATTTACTATTATGAGTTCTCACCCCTCTCGCTTTGAGTTTGGTTCCAATGTTGTTGCAAGGAATGGAAATTATAACAGGAACACGCATCAAGGTCAAAACAATCAGAGATGGAAGGAGCCACGAGGATCTGATCAACCCTTCCGGCAACAACACCTTCCACAGTACCATAGACAAAGACCATTCCACGATGCATACCAAGACAATAGCTATGGTGGACCCTTCCGTGACAACCAACATCCACCAAATTACTATAGTCAAGAGCCATTCCAGGGGGCATACCAAGATGATAGATATGATGGACCCCCATCATATGCCTATGAACCTCCTCAACACAACTTTAAACCACCACACTCACAAGCCAACTACAACAATTCACCTCCATATGACCCTAACCCGTATCCACCATACCAACCACCTTATGAGCCAAATGAACCATACACAGAACCACCACCTTTCCAACACAACTACTCTCATGAACCACCACCTCAATATTCACCATCTCCATATCATTATCAAGATGAACCACCTTCCTATTATGAACCCTCTCTCCCTATCAATGAATCCTCATATCCACCCCAACCTCCAATGGATGACAGACTTCGTGTTATTCTTCAAAGGCAAGAAAGGATGAATCAGAGTGTGCTAAATTTCGCGGCCGCCTTAGGCGAGTTAGTAAATATAATAGCTTCCCAATATCTGAGCACTCAAAGAACTCCAATGGCTACATGTGGAGAATCAAAAGAAGAGCAAAGCATGAAGGAGACACTAGAAACTTCGGTGGACAATGAGGAACATGGCTTTGTATTGGAACAAGTGGAGGAAGCCATAATAGTTGCAGAGGAAGAAGTGGTTGAAGACTTAGGAGATGCTGAACCTCCATGGGAAAGTCAAGACATAGAACCTCCTTTCAAGACGATTGCATTTTATGTTGAGGAGGGTGTACAACCTCCAAGGCATATCATGGTTAAGGAATTGGAAGAGGTCGATCAAGAGATGGAGATTCAAGAAGAAAAAGCACAGCCTCCCATGCCCTTGGTGAGCAATGAAGAAGAGATTGAATTGGAAGAAAGCTACCAAGAGGAAGAGGTTGATATTGAAGAAACTTGCAAAGAGGTGGAAGTTGTCAAAGAGCACAAGGGAGTGGAGCTTGGAATCACCTTGCCAAGGTTATTGGAAACCCCTCCCCCTAAGTTGCCATCATCCTTCACAACATTCAAGTGGATAAAATTCATATCCTTTAGCTTTCTAATTCCACTTGAATATGGGCTACTAGAGACGGATGGTCAACTTAGAGCTCTCTGTGGAATTAAGAGTAAGAGGAAGATGGTTAGTGGTTTGAGTTGTCAAGCAAGGTTCAACATGGTTGTGTGCTCCAAGCTTAAATGCAAAGGTTGGTGTAAAGCTCAACTGAATGGGTCTAGGAAATTGTTTGGCCGCTTCAGTGAGAATTCAGACTGCTTGCCACCCGGTTGGAACAATATTGCTCAACAAGAAGACGGGTGCAAAAGCAAGGTTTGGGACCCCGGAATTCATTCTGGCAATCAACACTCTTGGGGCCTTATCACTTGCTTCAACTTACTTGAAGGCTTTCTGCGTCTCGTTTGGGACCCTGGAGGTTACTGGAATCACAAACATTGGTGGAGATTCCTGGATGAATTCAAGCACAAGCCACCATAACAGGGAGCTCACCAAATGTCCAACTTAAGGACTTTAACTAAAAGTGCTAGGTCCCGACAACCCACCATGGTATGATCGTTCTTTTTTTATTTTTCTTTAGTTTTATTTGTTTTTGAGTTTCATTTTATTTCATTGGACCTGGAATCATGCATGACATTCATATTAGCATTGCATTCTGCATACTGCATTATTAAAAAAAAGTGAAAACACGCACGCAACGCGGCAGCATCGCTGACGCATCCGTGTCACTAGTGCGTTGGGAAGAAAAGAATTGAACAGAGAGTCACGCGAGAGCGTGGCTGGAGGCGCGCCTTTAGCATAATTTGACCCCACGCGACCGCGTCGTTCACGCGACCGTGTCATGTGGGAACTTTGGCCTCCCACGCGACCGCGTCACCCATGCGGCCGCGTGCCATGAAAATCGACGTGAAAAGGGTGCATAGCCGAAAGCTATGCTGGAGTGGTGCTGGACTGGTGCTGAAAGCACAACCTTACCACGCGGACGCATGGCTCACACGTCCGCGTCATATCCCCATATTCGCCACTCACGCGATCGCGTCGACCACGCGATCGCGTCACCCAAATTTTGGCAAAATAAGATTTTGAACAGAGAGTTGTGCAAGCGCGAGGCTGCCCTCGCGCCAGTAGCATAAAACGTGTTACCCGACCGCGTGACCGACGCGACCGCGTCGATTAACTTAAAGCGCAAGTCACGCGACCGCGTGCCCCACGCGTCCGCGTCGCTTGCGCCGCACAGCTTATCCTAATTTGCCAAATATCTTATCTTTTCTTTCCCAATCCTAATTTTTCCCTCCCTCCTTTCTTACTCACTTCTTTCCCTTCTCATTCTTCTTATCTTTCATTTTATTTTACTTAATTTATTTGCATATTTCATTCATTGCATTTTAATTTAGTGCATATTTTTCTTTTCTTTTCTAAATTTATTATTTTTCCTTTGGTGTTGATTTTCTTATTTAACTGTTGCATCTTTTCTGGTATAATTTTGATGCTTAGTGACTTGTTTTACAATGTTAGGTGATGTTATTTTTCTGTCAATGTCAATATTTTATGATACCTGTATTCCTTTTGCATTGACATGAACTTATATTGTCTTTCATTATCCACTCTCTTCTCCATTGTTGTACATTTTGTACCACTGGCATGCCATGGCTTCTATTGTTTTCTCATGTACATGTTGAAGCTTCCATATAAATGAAACCCTTATCATTTGGCATTAACCCACCCATACTTCATTTATTTTCTTATCTTTATTTCTAGGTTACTTTTCTTCCCTTTTTCTTTCAGGATGGCCACCCGGAGGAGAACCGGAAGACGTTTACATGGGGAGACAAGACAAGTCCATCTGCACAATCTTTGGAGAAAAGCATCAGTTGGCACAACCCTTCCACCTACACATCTTAGCATGCACCGAGGACGGTGCAATCTTTAAGTGTGGGGAGGTCGATACCGACTTCCATGAGTTAGTTACCTTCTCTTCAACACCAATAATCTTATTTTCTTTATTTGTTCATTGTTGCATCTGCATATTTGATTGCATGTTTATTTAATTTTGTGCATTTACTTACTACTTGGTTAAAGTAATGAATTCCTTTTTAAGACTCTATTTTTGAAAATTTTCACTAATTTAAATTGAAAAAAAAATTTAAACTTGTTTGGAAGTTGTATTTGGAACATGAATTATAGCTAAAGAACACACAACCTGTGAGATTTGAGCTTATTTATATGGTTACATTATTTAACCATAATATTTATTCTTGTGTGTTTTCTTTTCTATGATTGCAATCTTTACTTTGTTTCAGTCTATATGTCCAATATTTAGTGTATTTACATGCTTGCATATGATTGATGCCATTATTTGATTTTAGCTCACTTATCCCAAATAAGCCTACCCTTTACATCACCCTTGTTAGCCACCTTGAGCCTTTTTATCCCCATTTATTCTATTTCATAACTACATTACTAGCCTTAAGTAGAAAAAAAAAATAAAAATTCCAAGTTGAATCCTTGGTTAGCTTAAGATAGATATTGTGTATAATTTAAGTGTGGGAAATTTTATGGGAACATGGGATGATAGAAAAAAATATATAAATGAAAAAAAAAGGGGGAAATTAAATTGAATAAGTTATTTGAAAATTTGGGAAGCATGCTCATGTGAAATCAAAATAATTAAATTACCATGTGCATTGAAAAAAAATATATTTAAGTAATTAAATAAGGGGATACAAAAAAAATTATATATATGAATTACCCCCAATACAGAATAAAAAGGATCAATGCACATGGAACAAAATTCAAAAATAAGTTTGATACATGAGCATGTAATACAAAAGTGGAAAAAATTTGGATAGCTAGGTAGAGCATTTTAAATTTTATAAAGTATGTATATGTTAGGTGAGATCTTAGACTAATCAAGGATTCACTTTACTAGCTCACTTAGCCTTATATATACCATTACCTTTACATCAGCCCCATTACAACCCTGAAAAGACCTCATGATGTTTGCAATGGTATGCTAAATATTTGTTGATTGGTTAGATGAAGAACAAGGTTTAGAAAGCATGACTAAGGAAGAGTAGAGTGATTGACCCTAGACACTTGAGAGATTAGAGTGCATATACACTACCAGTGAGGGTTCAGTGCTTAATTCTATGTTCCCTGCTTTCATGAGCTATCTTCTTACAAGTTTACTTACTTTTTATTGTATTTGAATTAGTGGAATTTGAATTACTTTTGTCCTGAAGAACTTATTTACTCTTAACCAAGTAAGTAAAAGCATTTAGCATATAGTTGCATTCATAGGTTGTATTTCATACATTCTACCATTCCACTTCACTCTCTTTATAGCTTCTCTTGAGCTTAGCATGAGGACATGCTAGTGTTTAAGTGTGGGGAGGTTGATAAACCACTATTTTACGGTTTATCTTGTGCTTAATTGAGTGGTTTTTATCAACTCTTTACCCACTTATTCATACTATTTGCATGGTTTTACATTTGCCTTCCTAATTATGTGCTTTGATTGAAAACATGCTTCTTTGGCCTTAAGATCCCTATGTTTAATCCTCTCTTATTACCATTAGATGCCTTGATATGTGTGTTAAGTGATTTCAGAGATTACAGGGCAGGAATGGCTCAGAGGATGGAAAGGAAGCATGCAAAAGTGGAAGGAATACAAGAAGTTGGAGAAATTGTTAAGCTGTCCAGCTTGACCTCTTTGCACTCAAACGGCTATAACTTTAGCTATAGAGGTCCAAATGACGCGGTTCCAGTTGTGTTGGAAAGCTAACGTCCGAGGCTTCGATTTGATATATAATATGCCATAGTTTCCCTGACGCTAGGTGACGCAAACGCGTGCCCCACGCGGACGCATCGCAGTGACGAAAAACCAGCGTGGCAGATTTCTTCTCCAACGATTTCTGGGATGTTTTCGACCCAGTTTGCGACCCAAAAAACACAGATTAGAGGCTATAAAGTGGGAGAATGCATTCATTCACAAACATACGCTCATATTCACAATTTTAGGATTTAGATGTAGATTTTAGAGAGAGGGGTTCTCTCCTCTCTCTTAGGATTTAGGATTAGGATTCCTCTTAAAGGATTTAGAATTTCTTCTTCATCACAGGTTCAATATTCCTTTTATTTATTTTTATTTTTCTAATTTAATTTATGAATTCCCATGTTAGAATTGATTTCTTTATTTAATATATTTTGAGGTATTTCAGACTTATGATTGCTCTCTTTGATTTATTAATGCTCTCAATGTATCCAAATTATTTTCATTCAAGTAGATATTTTTCCCTTTTGGCTTTGGCTGATTATTGGTAACTCTTGAGTTGTCAAACTCATCGTGATTGATAATTGTTATCTTTGCTGATTGATTTAAATTCCTATAACTCTAGTCTCTCCTTAGGAGTTGACTAGGACTTTAGGTGTTAAATTGATTTATCCACTTGACTTACCTTCATAGCTAGAGGTTGACTTAGTGGGAGCAAAAATATAATTCTCATCACCATTGATAAGGATAACTAGGACAGGACTTCCAGTTTTCATACCTTGCCAAGAGTTTCTTCTTTTTATAATTATTAATTTATTTTTCTCGTCATTTAAATTACTTGTTCCTTCTCTTAAAACCCAAAATTCTACCTTTTCCATAGCTAATAATAAGTCATACTTCTCTGAAATTCCTTGAGAAGATGAACCGAGGTTTAAATACTCGGTTATCAATTTTATTGGGTTTGCTTAAGTGACAACCAAAACGTTTGTAAGAAAGGTTGATTGCTTGGTTTAGTAACTATACTTACAACGAGAGTTTACTATAACTTCTAAACCATCAATCTTCCGTTCTTCACAACTTAATTTTGAAAAACATGATGGTTTCTGAGCTCTTAGGGCCGATTTTGGTAGCCTTTTGAGCTTGTTATTATAACTTTATGTTTTTCATAACATGTCTATTTTCATCTGTCTTGGTACCTTTTTAGGTTTTTTGAAAGTGTTGGAGCCTTGTTGCTCGACCTCTTTGGATTGCCTTTGTATTTCTTACTTGTGGCTTGATTCCTTTGAGGTTGTGGATGTGTGGATCCAACTTGCATGTCGGCTTCCTCGCTTTTTCCTGAAGTTATTTCTAGCAATCCGTTTTGTTTGGACCTTTGTGAGGTCTCTGTTTGGAATTACTTTTTATAACGTTAGGGTTTTTTTGAGGCCGACTTCATCATGTTAGTTATTTCTAGTATTCCACTTTTTGGGCCTTTGTCAGGTCTCTTTCAGGGATTACTTTTATAACTTGTTTGTGGGAGGCCAACTTCTTCACGTCGGTCTCTTCTAAGTTATTTCTAGTAACCATCTTTCTTGGACCTTTATCAGGTCTCTTTCAGGGATTACTTTTATAACTTGTTTGTGGGAGGCCGACTTCTTCACGTCGGTCTCTTCTAAGTTATTTCTAGTAACCCTCTTTCTTGGACCTTTGTCAGGTCTCTTTCAGAGATTACTTTTATAACTTGTTTGTGGGAGGCCGACTTCTTTACGTCGGTCTCTTCTAAGTTATTTCTAGTAATCCTCTTTCTTGGATCTTTGTCAGGTCTCTTTCAGGAATTACTTTTATAACTTGTTTGTGGGAGGCCGACTTCTTCACATCGATCTCTTCTAAGTTATTTCTAGTAATCCTCTTTTCTAGGGCTGGCCAGGCCTCTTTCCAGGAATTGACTTTTTATAACTTTGGTTATTGTGGTCGACTGGTCTGACTTCTTTATGTCGGCCTGTCTTTTAAGTTATTTTTAGCAACCCATTTTATTAAGACCTCGTCAGGTCCTGTCTATGGATCACTTTCGATAACTTCTTGCATTATTCTTTTTTGTCGCTTTTTCATCTTTGCCGATTTTGTCAAAATTAGGTTTAAATCCCTGTTTGGTCGACCTTTTGATGAATTTTGTTTTCACCTTCTTTGGTCTTTTATTGTGGTCGGACAGTAAATTTGATCTTCACTTTCTGCCGATCTCGTAGCTTTGTAATCGGGCAATGAATTTTTTAGTGTTTCAGGCTAATGCGTCTTGAGAATTTGTAGAAAATCTAAATAACTTTATTCAAAGAAAAATGCAGATATATACATGTGGGAGTTTTATCCCTCAAAGTCGGGCAATCTGTAGATCTTGGCTTGGCACTTCGTTAAAAAACTTTTTCAGGAAAAAGAGTGTACCTTATCCTAAGATCTTTTATTACCTTTAACTATAATACCTTCTTAGGTTGCAGGCGTGCCATGACCGAGGAAGCTCTCTCCCTTCGAGTTCGGACAGTCTGTAGTAGTCCTTTCCCAGTACTTCTATGACTCGGTAGGGTCCTTTCCAGTTTGCTGCCTGCTTTTCTTCTCCTGGTCGAGTTGTTCCGATATCATTTCGGATTAGGATGAGGTCGTTTTTGGCAAAACCTTGTGGCACTACCTTTTGGTTGTATCTTGAAGCCATTCGACGTTTTAATGCCTCTTCCCTGATCCGAGCTCTTTCTCGGATTTCCTGAAGTAGGCCGAGTTCTTCCCTTTGAAGTTGGGAGTTGGCTTCTTCACAATAGTGAATCACTCTGGGTGACCCTTCTTTGACTTCCACTGGGATCATTGCCTCCGTTCCATAGGCTAGTCGGAAAGGTGATTCCTTTGTGGTGGAATGCGGGGTGGTTCGATATGCCCATAGGACTTGTGGGAGCTCGTCGGCCCAGGCTCTCTTTGCCTCCTGTAACCTCTGTTTTAGCCCAGCCAATATGACTTTGTTGGCAGCTTCAGCTTGTCCATTGGCCTGGGGATGTTCTACGGAAGTGAATTGGTGTTTTATGTTCAGGTCGGCCACCAACTTTCTGAACCCTGCATCTGTGAATTGGGTGCCATTGTCTGTGGTAATGGAGTATGGAACCCCAAATCTTGTGACAATATTTCTTTATAGGAATTTCCGACTTCTTTGAGCCGTGGCGTTAGCTAAGGGTTCTGCCTCGATCCACTTTGTGAAATAGTCTATCCCAACTATGAGGAATTTGACCTGTCCCGATCCCTGAGGGAAAGGTTCGAGAAGGTCGAGTCCCCATTTTGTGAATGGCCAAGGTGAGGTTATGCTGATGAGTTCCTCTGGTGGGGCGATGTGAAAGTTGGCATGTTTTTGACATGGTGGACATGTCTTTACAAATTCTATGGCTTCCTTTTGTAGAGTTAGCCAATAAAATCCTGCCCAGAGTACCTTTTTTGTAAGTGCCTGTGCTCCGAGATGATTGCCACAGATGCCGCTGTGTACTTCTTCTAAAACTTCCTTTGTGTTGGAAGTCGGCACATATTTTAATAATGGTATCGAGATCCCCCTTTTGTATAGGGTATTGTCTATGATAGTGTAGTATTGTGCTTTCCATTTTAATCTCTTTGCCTCCTTTTTATCTGTGGGGAGTGTTTCTGTTTTGAGGTAGTTAATTATGGGAATCATCCATCCTTGATCCTAACCTGTTATGGTTAGGACTTTTTCTTCTTCTGAGATTGACGAGTTTTACAGCATTTCTTGGATGAGGCTTCTATTGTTGCCTCCTGGTTTGGTACTGGCTAGTTTTGAGAGCGCATCAGCTTGGGCATTCTGTTCTTGGGGTATGTGGCGGAACTCATATTCTCCGAGTTGTCCGAGCTGTTCCCTAGTTTTGTCTAGGTACTTTTTCATGGTGGGATCTTTGGCTTGGTAACTCCCTGCTATTTGCGAGGTGACCACTTGTGAATCACTGAAGATGATAAGCTTTTGAGAGAAAGTTCAATTTGGGTTCCTTGGTCGCTTTCGATTATCACACCTGCGCCACTTCTATTTTTGTTTGAGGAACCATCTACATAGAGATTCCATTCTGTAGGAATTTCCGGGGTGTCTGTAAACTCTGCAATGAAGTCGGCCAGATATTGCGATTTGATGGCTGTCCGAGCTTTATATTGAAGGTGAAATTCGGACAACTCAACTGCCCATTGCAAGATTCTACCTGCTAAGTCTGTTTTCTGTAAAATCCCTTTTATGGATTGGTTGGTCCGAACCCTAATGGTGTGAGCTTGGAAATATGGACGAAGTCATCGACATGTTAGTATGAGAGCATAGGCGAATTTTTCTATTTTTTGGTAGTTCAGCTCGGATCCTTGTAATGCTTTACTGATGAAGTATAGAGGTTGTTGCCCATTGTCGTCTTCCCGGACTAGTGCTGAGGCTACTGCCCGATTTCCTACTGCAATGTATAATATAAGTGATTCTCCTTCCCGTGGCCGAGTTAGGATAGGTGGTTGTCCCAGGAATCTTTTGAAATCTTGGAAGGCCTGCTCGCATTCCGTTGTCCATTCAAACCTCTTTCCCTTCCTTAAAGTGGCGTAGAAGGGGAGAGATCTTATTGCCGACCCAGCTAGAAATCTGGACAAGGCTGCCAACCTTCCATTGAGTTGTTGTACTTCTTTAACACAAGTCGGGCTTCTCATGTCGAGTATGGCCCGGCATTTGTCCGGATTTGCCTTGATTCCTCTTTGTGTGAGCATGAAACCCAAGAATTTGCCAGCTTCTACTACGAAGGTGCATTTTGCAGGATTAAGTCGCATGCCATGCCTTCTGATAGTGTCGAATACTTGGGTGAGGTCGGACAATAACGTCTCTTCACTTTGTGTCTTAATTAACATGTCGTCTACATAGACTTCCATGATTTTCCGATGTGATCCGAAAAAACCTTATTCATTAATCTCTAATAAGTAGCTCCCGCATTTTTAAGTCCAAAAGGCATGATGACGTAGCAGTAGTTTGCTTTTGGGGTTAAGAATGAGGTTTTTTCTTGGTCGGGTGGATACATTGGGATTTGGTTATATCCCGAATATGCGTCCATAAACGAGAGGTATTTATATCCGGAGGAGGCATCCACCAGAGCGTCGATACTTGGGAGTGGATAAGGATCTTTTGGGCAAGTTTTGTTGAGATCAGTGTAGTCGGTGCACATCCGCCACTTCTCATTCGCTTTTTTCACCAAGACGACATTGGCTAGCCATAGTGGGTATTTGACTTCTCTTATGAATCCTGTCTCCAGTAGAGCTTCTACCTGCTCTTCCACAGCTTGGGATCGTTCTGACCCGAGCTTTCTACGTCTCTATTGTACTGGCCGAGATCCTGAGTAGACTGCTAGCTTGTGGCACATTAACTTGGGGTCTATGCCTGGCATATCTGCAGCCTTCCAAGCGAAGAGGTCGACGTTATCTCGTAAGAACTGTACGATTGAATCTTTTATATCTCCTTGTAGGATTGTACCGATGTTGGTTGTTTTGTCCGGAATGTCTCCGATCTGGACTTTCTCTACTTCACCTTCGGGTTGTGGGTGGAGTTCTTCCCGCCTCCAAACTCCACCAAGTTCGATTGTGTGGAATTCTTCTCCTCTGCCTCTGAGGTTTAGACTTTCATTGTGTAGGGAGATGTATCCAAGTGGTTGAACTGGGGTGTCTGCCAGTCCGAACAGGCTGTTCGGATATGCTCTGAGTTCTTTTTCTTCCAGGCCGAGCTTGTCGAAAGAAGTTTTGAACAAGATGTCGGCGGAGCTTCCTTGGTCTATCAGTGTGCGGTGGAGATTTGTATTTGCCAATATGATAGTGATGACCATAGGATCGTCATGTTCTGAGATGATACCGGATGCGTCTTCTTTGGTAAAAGTAATTGTGGGAATGTCGGGCGTTTCCTCCCTTCCCTCAACATGATATACTTCTTTAAGATGTCATTTGCGAGATGATTTGGAGATCCCTCCTCCCGTAAATCCTTCATGTATCATATGAACATGTCTTTTGGGCGTACGAGGTGGTCGTTCAGCCCGTCCGACATCTTCATCTCTTCTTCTTTTTATGGGATATTTTTTATGATATTTTTTATTTTGAAACATTCGTTGGTGGAATGTCCATAGATTCGATGATATTCACAATATTCAACCCGGTTTCCTCCTCCTTTTTTGCTTTTGAGGGGTCAAGCTAGAGGTATCTTTTCGGTATGGCATACTTCTCTGTAGACATCCACAAGGGATACCCGAAGAGGGGTATAGTTGTGGTATTTTTTGATCTTTTCCCGAACCTAATCTTTTTTCTTGGATTCTTTGTCCTTATCTCAGGAAGAGTAGAAGAATCCTGGTTTTGAGGTCTCTCCTAGTCGAGAGTTCTCCTCCATGTTGATATACTTCTCTGCTCGTTCTTGTACCTCATTTAGAGATGCGGGATGCTTTTTTTATATGGAGTGGCTAAAAGGCCCTTCTTGCAAACCATTGATAAGACCCATGATGGCTGCTTCTGTGGGCAGACTTTGTATGTCTAGACATGCCTTGTTGAATCTTTCCATGTAGTTGCGGAGACTTTCCTGATCCCCTTGTTTGATTCCTAATATACTTGAGGCGTGCTTGGTTTTGTCCTTCTGGATAGAGAACCTGGCTAGAAACTTTTTGGCCAAGTCGTCGAAGCTTGAGATAGACCTGGGGGGTAGATTGTCGAACCACTTAATCGCCGTTTTGGTTAAGGTAGTCGGGAAGGCTTTGCAGCGAACTGCGTCCGAAGCGCCGGTGAGATACATTCGACTCCTGAAGTTGCTGAGATGATGGCTGGGATCTGCCGTGCCATCGTATAAAGTCATATCCGGGAGTTTAAAGTCCTTAGGGATTTTAGTTTTCATGATCTCCCTAGTGAATGGATCCTGATCCTTGCGAGAGCTGTCCTCATGAGTGGATCGAGTAGCTTTGGTTTTGAGATCGGCTTCGAGTTTTAGAAGTTTGTCCTCCAATTTTCGGCGTCGCCTTATCTCCCTTTGTAGGTCTTTCCCAGCTTCCCACTGATGTTGGGCTTCTTTCTCAAGTTGCTTTAAACGATCTTGAAGTGTCTCAAGAGCTCCCGGGTTTGGTGAGTTTTTGTGTCCGTCAGGTTGCAGGATATCTTTTGTTGTGGTGTCCGTATTTTTGTGTGGCGTTCTATCCTCTAGGTCTGAGTCGTGGTTGTCATCGTGGTCGTCCGCCATGGTGGTGGGATGACTTCCAGGTTCCCCGGCAACGGCGCCAATGTTCTGTGGGTTACCTGAAACTGTAGGTCGATCTCGGACGAGATCTTCTGCGCTGGTCAGAGATGACGTGTCCGGCTGGTAAATGGCGGTCGGAGCTGGTGCGTCCGACTTGTTGGACTGAGGGTGCTGCTGATCCTTTGTCACCAGAGGGTGGTGGTACCTGCAAGGGACTCCGATGCTTAAGTTAGCAAGGGTATTAAACAGGTTTTTTAGTAGAATCAGAGTATGAGTTATACCTGGGTGCTCCTGTGTATTTATAGAAGTGTGGAGTGACCTTCTTTAGATAAGATAAGTTAGTTATCTTATCTTATCTTATATTTGAGTGAGGTCATCCTATCTTCAAGGGAACCGCTCCTTATCTCTATAGGCCTGGGCGGCCTTTGGATTTGGGTCGTGTTCCTCTATCTGGGCCCTTTATTGGGCTTTCCTGGCAATTTGGCCGACCTCTTTGGGAAGAGGTCGGATGGTCTGACTTGAAGAGGTCGGTCGCTTTGTCGCTAATCATCCCGGGTCGGACAGCTCGACCCAGGGTGTGAACAACTACGAACATATCCAAGTGTGTAAACTCGATACTGAATGGTGTAAGGAACCTTCCGATTTGTTTTTTGGTGAAGTCCACCTATGGGAGATTGGCAGAATTGTTTATTCACAAAAGAAGACAGGTAAAGGCACAACTAAGAGCCGGGCAGTAGTTTAGTCAGCATCTAATGAAGGCAATCGAGGCTAATTTTAAGGCCTCAAGGTGTTTCACCATGACTTTGTATGACAGGGATAATTTTGAGTTCACTATTGCAGAGACCACGCCGACAGGGAGCTTCTCACTTGGCTCTTATAAAGTGTCCCTCAGGGACCACATCTGTGATTGCGGGTGTTTTCAGGAACTTCATTATCCATGTCACCATTCCTTAGCGTGTTGTGCATACTAGCATCTGGATTGGGCAATTTATATCCATGAGATGTATTGCCTTAGCTCGGTGTTCATGCTTATCGGTTGGGGTTCGGCCCTCCAATACCCGAGGGGTTTTGGCCACCATATGACAGTCCGACAGTAATTCCCGATTCCGCCAAGAGACGTGCGTCTAAAGGGGATCCCAGGACTACTAGGATCCGGACCACAATGGACGAGGCTGACCCGATCAAACCCAAGAGGTGTCCACAGGGAGGAGTCAGTGTTGGTTCTGCTTCCGCCAGTAATGTCTAGGATTGGGCTTACTTAGTTTAAGGTTCAGTAACCATGTTTAGTCTTATTGTTGTTTAGTCGTCATGTTCAATGTAATATAACTGTCTTGTTGATGCTAGTGTTGTTTTGTTTTTTACCTTGATGTTTACTGTAATGTTTAGTCGTTGTTGCTTTATTTTAATTACGGTGTCTTGTTGTTGAGTCTTATTGTTGTTGCGTGTTATCATCTCATGTTATGATACAGCGGGTATTATAATTCATTATGGAAATGTCATACAACATTACATGTGCTTTGTAAATATACTGACATACATGTGCTTCTCAATATTCTTATTTCCGCACCCAAGAAACGCAAATAACAGATAACATGAGTAACTGTAATTGAAACATGAACACACATGTAACACTAACAAGTTCAAAACCACATATACAAAACAATAAAATCTAATAACATGTTCCAAAAAGGATGACCTAACATACTGACGCAGTCAACAGAGATGCGATCCTGTGAAGCAACGGCGGGGACGCCTGATCCGCAGTTGTCTTTGTGCTAGAGGTACCTCATCCACATCTCCGTCACCGTCGTGCTCCACCTAATTTGGTATGTACTCCTGTGATGTCAACGCACTAGGATACCCCGGTGTATGTGTAGCGAATGCAGAGGACGGGGTCCCACCCAACGTAAATGTGTCATCGACAGGCCCAGTAGGAGGCTCATTAGGATCCACATCTAGAAGTGCCTGGGATTCACTTATCTGAGGTTTACGTCGTGCCAAATTATCCTCCTGCATGATGACACTAATCTCCTCAAGAAAGCGTGACCCTCCGAACTCTGCATTAAGGCCCTCACTGCCAAGCAAGTCAGATAGCATCTCACCTAGACTAATGTACGTCTGAGTATCGTGCATCACTATGTCACTGCTAGGACACCCAACAAAATAATCACCAAACCCTCCACCGGCATCTCCGCCACCTCCATCACCACATAATCCACCACCACGGTAACTATCATATCCACCGCAACCATAACCACCATCTACACCACCACCGCTTCCTCCAATCACCAACTCCACTACCGCCACCCATACCACCATCACATCCACCACCATAGCCTCCCTACCCTCCTCCATGTCCACCCCCATCACCTTTGTCATATCCTCCACCACCACCTCCATCACCTCTGTCATCACCACCATCACTGTCGTCGTTTCCACCGCTACCCTCATCCTTTTCGCCTTTCCCTCCACGTTGAGCTCTACCTCGACTACCATCCCAAGCTCCTCTATGGTAGCAATACCTAGCTCCTCTACAACCTCAACCCTTCCCCTGAAATGCATCGATGGCATCGTCGAGCTACCTCCACTCACACATACTCGAATGTGTCCCGACTCGACGTCTTTGCTCAACATGACGATTGTCTGGAACATCAGGCACCTGATCCATCTGTGGAGCCTATCTTGGACCTCTCTGCAACACCTCAGCCGGGATTGCATCTGCTCTAGGGTCTCCGAAGAATAGCTTAGGTGACAAGAATTGCCTACCATACTGATGCCAATACTCTAAGTACGCATGAGAAGGTCCTGGATCTGGAACAACATCAAATCGTAACAAATATTGCACCATGTTGGTCCAATGAGTGTGCCAACACTGTATCCTAGTGGAAAATCACCGATCGCCGCCTCTGCCATCCTTCGACATCAAGGAGTCGATGTTGAGTGCGGGTCACAGCCGATGCTATACTTTTCCAAGCTGCAGTAGCACCCGATCCACCTGATGCCACTCTATGACAGCAAAGTAGATCAATGCCGTTACGACTCTTTATAACGTCGTGTTACATGCCTCCAATATCTCGGGATGCACCACCTGCACGATATCTAGCGAGCTGTATGGCATCCACACAAACTGTAAACAAAATTGGTCGTCCAAAGTCAGCATGAACAATAAGCAGACAAAATAATTGCATAATAAAAACCCACAATATTTGACACTCACATCCCTATCCCGAAGTAAATCTATCCTTAGTCTGTAGTGCACGACTCGAGGTCCCTTCTCGCTCGATGTTGGTTGATAACCTGACCACCTGTGACCCAACACATGTGATCCACAACGGGCATAAACCATAAAAATAATGATAGACAAAACAAGTATTAGCGTTGAGTACCTCGAAATCAATGGCCAATGAAAGGAATCAAACCCCTTAGGCCTAAAATATGGAACCCACCAAAAGATCCATGACTTGGGGAGATGCAATAGACTAGCCAGCTTAACCACGTGTCTGTTGGCCACACGACACAAGCACCTGTATCACCACGACAGAGCGGCGGTTCCCTATCTATAACTATCCATGTCCTCCAATCTCGCTACGTATGGCAGCCACCTAATACGCATGTGTGTACCACATTTGTCACCGAAGAGCTGTGTCAATAATAGCATCATGATGTACACTCTCGTGTACCTCCAAACTGTCACCTCGTCTGCACCCTCGAAAAGGTCACTGAATGTCTCCTACATCCAAATGTATTTCACAGTGAACTTGTCGATGCAGTCTGCCGGCGACAACACACCCAATAACTCCTCGAATCATTCCCATGCTGGACGACTGTCGTTGATATATCGCTCGAAGTCCGTCAGACATCCACTGACATACTGTCCATTGATCGAAAGTCCTAGCTGGTACGCTACATCCTGTAGTGTAATCATGCACTCTCTGAACGACAGGTGGATTGTATACATCTTCGGACGCCATCTCTCAACAAATACACTCACTAATGGCTCATCCAACCTAAATCAATCGCGAAATGGGCTAGGCCAGCCATCTGTAAGTACGGCATGATCCTATCGTCTTAGGACATACCATGCTACCTCTTTATGCTCGTTATACATCGGTGGAATTGCATGATAATTAAATAATTCTCTTAGAACTATAACACTTTCGAAGACAAAAATCACTTAAATCAGATAATTCTAATAAAAAAACAATTTAACCAAATTTGAATTAAATTCTATCAGAAGATAATTAATCTAATATTTACGACGGAAAGCTAAACCATTTAGTTTATAAAAAAGATTGTAGTGCCTCATTAATCTAACATTTGATAATTCAATTTTTTAAATAAATTAAATCATTCAAAATTCTTGTTAATATTCTATTGCCTAGTTAATTCAATACGTGATGACCAAATTAATTTAAATTAAACTCGAACAAAATCTCTAACCTCGTTAAACTTCTAACAATAAAAACTCACAAACTCTAGCCATACATGTTAAATCTACTCGTCAACATACTTAGAAATCCCTTATTCAACATGCATTTGTGACTTTAATCTTCTAATACACTACTACCCCTAAATCAATACTCTAACTACTATTTGAAATTTAATGATTCTAATAATTCTTTATTTCTTAAAGAAAATAAAAAAATAAATTTCATTTACTAATCTCTTCATGCGCACTACCAACAATATGGGCGACTCTATCCAACTGATAGATTCGATTTGGGTCGTCTTCCATTTCCGCAGTGTCACTCTTCTACTTTAGATTGCCTCAGTTCCTTTGGATTTTTCGTTGTGGAGGGGTGGTGTAATGTAATTCGAAACAAGTAAATTCGAATTCTATATAGAAGTTTACATGTAAATCAAATTAAGGTGTGTCGATATTTGATTTACATTGGAAGGACGTATACATATTAATCAAATTAGAGTGTGTCGATTTACAATGTACAAAAATTATAGGCTAAATCGATAAAAGTTGTATCGATTTATAATGGACGATGTCAAAATAATGTGCGTCGCATAGTAAATCGAAGCTACTTGCTTCGATTTATTCTAAACTCTACCAATTAGATATATGCTAATTCAAATTTCTACTATAATTTGTAATTCAACTTTAGCTAATTTAATTTATATAGTAATATGCTTGAAGATATTCACGTAAAGTTTTTTATTTTGGATTATTCATGTAATATTGAGTTGCCTTTAGTTTATATAAGTTTTTTATCCTAATTTCTATGTATTTTAATGTAATGCAAGTAGTATAAAAATTATAGATACTATTATAGAAATAATTTAAAAAATGTAGTGGTGATTGTGAAAATTAAAAAATAATAAATACTATAATTTGATTTAAAATTTAAAGTTTTATCCCCTAATTATGAGATGTATAAATTAATATCAATTAATTAATAAAAATATGTGTTTTTGATTCTTCAAAATCTACATGACCAACCCCATTAATTAGCATAACCCTATCTACCTGACTCCTCGAATCAAATGCTTAACTAACTAATGGCATTGAAATATTTTGTTAAGATTTTTCGTAAAGAAAAGTATGAGAAGTCAATGTATGTTTTATACAATGTGTACAATAGAATTAAATTGAAATTAGAATTAAATTAGAGGCAATTAATTAATTTTGAGTAGTTTTCAATTTAAAATTTGAATCAAATCATGATTCCCGTTAGTTATGTCAATTAATTAATTTTGAGTAGTTATGGCAATTCATTAATTTTGAATAGTTTTTCATTTAAAATTTGAATCAAATTATCATTCTCGTCAGAATCAAATTAGGTTTATCTCCCTTTTCCAATACGGTGTAAACTCTTCTCTCACTCTCTTCTCGAAGCAAAAGTCGGTACAGTGCCGCCACGGTTACCAGTCACCGTCGGACATCGCGCTGACACTCTTCCGACTGGCGCCGTCGTCCGCAAGCCACCGTACGTAGGGAGGACGCACATATTGTGTGAGTCGATTTCGCAGCACCGCAGCAACCCGGACGTCCAGCGCCTCCATCGCAGTCGGTTTGTGCCTTCTTCCTGTCGCCGGATGTTCACTTTCTCTGCGAATATGGATGGTTATTTTTGGGTGCTTAGTTGTAGACAATGATTGCTGGTTATGATTTATACACGTTCACATTGGATGTTCGTTTTTGTATGATTTTGGATGTTCACTTTCTCAGTTTTTGTGGATGTTTATTCTTCGATTAACTCAACAAGACCCAGGTAGCAGCGCTGGGATGATGCGAGCGCGTGGTTTGGGGCTGCAACTCACGTCGGTGATGCTGATAGTTGCAGGTCACGGATGTTCGGCCGCGTGAGGAGTGACAGAGGTTCTTCCGGCGAGGGCGTTGGTGCGAGGAGGCGGAGCGCGACAGTTCCGGTCAGCAGGAATGGAGGCTACACGTCGCGCAGAAACAGATCGGTAGGACGCAGGTTGCTGCGCACACGGCGGGGCGGCGGAGAAAGGGGGTTTTTCTGTAGAACAAACAATGGGTTTTTTAGAGGGTAGGTAATGGTGGGTGATGAAGGGTTAATGTGAAAGAATTTGGGGTAAATTGGGGGTAGATATCACAAAAAGCAACTAGAAATTAGGGATAATGATGTTTACTTTACATTATTAATACATATTGGGTCAAATAAACAGCCCATTGTACATATTGTATAGATACCTCATTGTCTCCCTAGCGAGACTCTTTTCGTAAACATATACATCACCCTTGTATCATCATATGTATATGTATAATTTTTTTTTACTGAAGATAGAGAGACTCGAACCTGCGACTTCTTAGGTGAATATGGAGAAACTGTCATTTGAGTTATAGTTATTGCAATACATGTATCACTTTTTTTCTTTTACCAAAAATAGAAAAACTTGAACTCATGATCTTTTAAATGATTATGAAAAAATTATGCCATTTAAGTTATAACTCATTGACGGCATACATGTATCACTTAGATTGTGAATAAAATGGAATCTTTATGAAATCTATATAAATTTAGATATATACCTTATAATTCACCTTCTTTTATTATCTTTAATCACTAGCTATAATAAATTAACAAAAATATATTCCAAAGATTAAAACGACCATAAAAATAATTTTGAAAGATGGAAATAAATTATAAAAAAAAGTTGAAAAATTAGCATTAGTTCAAAAATAAAAATATTCGGGTGAATATTCATCTCGATCTCTGATAATTTTTTTGAAGAATTATGAGATCTTCGAAAAAAAATATTCATTTTGATTTTTGATAATTAACTTTATGAGATTGGTTAATTTCTTTGTCAATGGTCTATCTTCAGAATATGCTTATGTGACACGTTAATCACTAATATATTCTCTATTTAATTTTTATAAATAAAATCAATTTAAAAATTACTAATATTTCTTAATTTTACACAGTAAATTTAGTCATTGTATTTAAAAAAAGTAACAAAAAAATAAACTATCCTTAAAAGACAACGAGACTCCCAACAAAAAAAATTTGTTAATCCTAATTAGTTCATAACAGATAAATTAACAATTTAACAAGCTATATAGACTTATTCCGTTAATACAGAAAAAAAATATTAACAAAAAGACTAACCAATCACACAAAAATAAAATTTAAAAGCCAAAATAATATTTTTTATTAAAAATTTCATTGTCTTTTTAAATAATTATCAGATGCCATTTAGAATTTTTTTTTCTCAAAAAAATATTATCCATTTCGTAAGTAAAAAGTAATTTGTGAATTTAATACAACATTTTGTGTGAAGACATTTAAATAATTACTCCTAAGCGGTGCATGATAAAAAATAACAACAAAATCCAATTTTTTTATTTTTTTTTTAATTTTCATTCATTTGCGTAGAATAAAATTGGTACAAAAATATACTTGATATAAATTTCAAATTTTAAGAATAAAAATATTTATTTTATTAAAACATATTTAAATAAATTACATATAAATATGCTTTTTAAATTTTTCTTTTAGCATTTTTGAGAGAGCATATCATTTATGTTTACTCATTTTTATCAAACCAATATTATCTTTTTTTTTTGGATTATTTTTGTCATTGTTTTAATAATTTTTTGGGTATATCTTTTGTAGTTTACCCTGATTAATTATTTTAAATTTGAGTCTTGACTACTATGAATATATAAATTATCTTTTAACACAATACATACTTAAAGTTTTAAATAATTATAATAGCAAAATAATAATCTTATAAAATTAAATTAAAATTAATAATTAAAAATTATTAAATAATTTAATAAATTTAATTAAACTATTATCTAACAATTTTTTTAATTATCAATTTTATATAAAATTAACTACGCCCGAATTTTTGCGACATTTTGCTGCTAGTCAAGTCACTTTCCCGCAAAAACTGATGAATGGTGCCAATTTCAGTAACAAATGTCAATCAATAAATAGAACTAGTCATAATAGATCTATACCTATTTTGTTATCCATGCCACAAAATTTCCTAAATAAATACATATCACATATAAAACGGAAATATTTTGTAATCAAAGAAAATCAGTCAAAAACGATCATAATTTATCTTATTTAGTATTTATTAATTATTATGACAATTAATAAATATTAAATAAGACAAGTTCTGACTATTTTTTTTGTCTCCCTTTACCCTAGAGTAACATTCCTCTTATCATAAGGCACTTAAAAAAGATTGGATCATGTCGCATATATAAATATAAATTAAATATTAGATTTTTTTTTTCCCTATAATGAAACCGTATGTACAGACAGTGATAGTGGTGATATTTATTGAAATATAATGTCGATTTCAAACAGGAATTTGTTTATAGCACAGTACTTCTTATCTCTCCAAGATTTTAAGAATCATTATTGACCCCACACTTCAACTCTATGGAGCCATATGACTTTTCCTTCGCAAATTAACAATAAATCCATCAGAAAAATATTATAGAACTATTAAAATTTATTGTATTTTATTATTATTTAATTGTTAATTCATTTTTTTTAATTTAATAATTTAATAATATATTTTATTTTTTAAATATTAATAACTAATTAATAATAAAAAATAATAAATTTTAATAATTATCTAATATTTTTTCTCAATTCTGTTATGTTACTGTACAAGATGTCTCCGGTACGGGTTGAAAGGTGGATCGGGAACCCGCGGGCAAGGCTGGAGCCGGATTGCTTGACTGGAGCGATGGGAGGTGGTACCTGCAAAGACACTCCGACGCTCAAGTCAGAATGGATCTGAGAGGTATGAGGTGTGTGGAATGAATGAATACCTGGAGGGACTTGGGTCCTCTTATTTATAGATGATGGGTGTTCTTATCTTATCTTATCTGATCAAGATAAGACAGACGTGTGAATTCAAAAGTTGGTTAGGGCCGGTTTTTTGGGCCTTTCGGAGTTGGACCCGGGAAGCCGGGTAAGGTGCAGTCCCGGGTTTGGGATCCGTGGCCCGAATCCGTAACAGTTGCCCCCGCATCGGGAGAGCGAGTGAGATCGGTCTGTCGCTGGGAGACGTTTGTTTTTCGTTTGTGGGCTCAATTTTTCTCGGGTGCCCGTCTGGTTCCTTCGAGATGAGGTCGGTGTCTTGGTTTCGTGTCGTGGAAGATTCGTCTGACCGTTTGGGCCTGACGTGACTCTTCCGTATCAGTCGCGTCTGTTGCGTTCTTCGAGGCGTTACTTTTTTCGATGGGGGGTATTTATTGCGAGCCGTGTTTTTTCTCTTTTGCCCTTACGTTTGCTTTGCTCTCTAGGGGTATTTTCGTCATTTTACTTTTTCAAAACCGTTTTGGTTTTCCTTCTTCAGTTCCCTCGTTTTACTTTTACTTCTCTATTGCTTCTTTTTCCAATCAGAGTATTTTCCATTCTCCATTTCTCTTTCTGTGGTTTCGACTGATCTTCTTCTGCGGCACTTTTCCTTCGGGTTTACTTCCTTTGGTTTATCAGGTTGGTATTTCTCTGTTTCTTTTTGCTTCTTCTGCTCTGTCTTTCTGCTGCATTTTTGTTTTGTTTTTGCTAAGTGTAGTTTTAGAGTAGTTTTGTGGTAGATAGTTCTGTTTGTGTCCCGTAAGGGGGGGGCGAGTGCCACCGTACAAGTTGGTGGTGTGTGGTGGCGGTGTTTGTTTTTGGTTTTCCTCCGCCGTTTTCTGCCGTGAGGTTTGGCTGACGGTGGTGCTCGTCGATATTTTAGGTATGGCTCGCCGAAGGACGGAGGGTGTGAGGGCTCCGGTGGCCCCGGCGGGGGGTGTCCCTGGTCTTTTTTCTTGGGTCACTAGTGACGTCTGGGGGACACCGTCGCGGATGACGGAGGCGGACCTCCAACGGCTCCGCGATGAAGGGGCTGTCTGTGGGGGTGGCGATGCTGAACGCCACTATGAGCTTTCCCTTCCTGGGGTTGACGAGAGAGTTTGCTATACCAATCTCGACTCTCCGACTGTGCCGGATTGGATGTGGGTGTATGAGGCGATGTTTACCCGGCTTGGTGTTCGGCTTCCCTTTTCTCCATTTGTCCAGCAGTTATTGAACCGGTGCTCCGTGGCGCCGTCCCAGCTACATCCGAATAGCTGGGCGGCGATACGGTCTTTCGAACTTGTCTGTGATTTTTTAGAGCTACCTGCCTCAGTAAATGTTTTCCTTTTCCTCTTCTTGTGTACTCTTCCGACTAAGGAGGGGAAGCACAAGAAGGGGTATGTGTCTTTCAGAGCTCAGCCTCATCGTCGTGTTTTCGGTTTGTATGAAGATTCCTTTCACGGTTTTAAGAGTGGTTATTTTAAGGTTCATCCCGCGGGGGCACATCATCCTTTTTGGTTGACGTTGGAGGGTGAACGTCGGTTCCCCACTTACTGGAACTTTAAGGTGGGCCCGTCGGTGTTTACTCGGGTTTCGAAGGAGTTCCTGTCCCCGGAGGAGCGGGATATTGCTCTCGTTCTGTGGCAGTTATTTGGGGAGCGTCCTCTTAATCCTCGGGACGTGATGGGTGATCCGGTTGCTTGCCGGTCATATGTTGGTGTGTGTCTATTCTTTTCTTGGTTTTTATGTTTTGTTTCCCGTTTTCGTAACTTGGGATTTTTGTATTTTTTTGCAGTTGAGATGGCTGGTGGCTTGACATCTTTGGCTCGTTTGAAGGCGGCGATGGCCCAGGAGGAGGGGTCGTCGTCCCCGGCTACTCCTGCTTCTAACCCCGTTGCGGGGTCGCGGGCCGCTTCTCAGGAGGTAGTTTCCTCGGGCGCGCGGGTCGGCGCCCAGGTTTCTCCTGGCCTTGCGAACTCACCTGAGGTTGTCGTGGTGACGGCCGCTGAGGCTTCTCAGAAGAGACAAAGGCATGGGGAGCCGAGCAGCGAGACCTTTGAGGAAGAGGGTCTCGTGCCTAGTGTGATGGATCGGCGCTTTGATGCCCCGGGATTCATTGATGAACACTTGATTCCTGGTACGGAGCCGTTCTTTGATGGTTGTGATGTCTCTTTCCAGGCCAAGTCGGTGTATCGTGCCCTCCTCCGGTCAGCCGTTGTTGTTCGGAAGGCCGAGCCTGTGATGGCACAGGTTGGTTTGCTGGATAAGAAGCTGCGTCATTCTCATGCCGAGGTGTCTAAGTTGAAGGAGGAGCTTGAGGCTGCCGAGGCTGCGAAGGAGAAGGCTTTGAAGTCTTCAGAGGAGGCTGGGGCGGAGATTCTCCGACTTTCTGAGGTTGAGACTTCGCTTCTTTCCCAATTGGCAGAGGAGCGGCAGCGGGCTTCAGATGCGGGTTCTCAAGCTGCCGTGCTTCTCGCCGAGTCGGAGGCTCTGAAGGCCGAGGTCGCTGCCTTGAAGAGGGAGAAGACGGAGTTGCTAGCTGATGCAAAGGATACAATTGCGGCTACCGAGGAAACGATGAGGGCTCAAGCTTCAGTGCTGGCTCCTGGTGCGGATGTGTTCGTGATGGCCAGATCGTTGACCTTGAGTAGCTTTTATCTTTATCTCTTTGGATTTTTCTTTAAACTGTGTTTTGGGTGTTTTCGGATGGCCAAGGGCCGTGTATTTTGGAACACTTTACTTTCGTTTTAATAGTGTTTATTGGCCGTCCGGGCCTTTTTGTATGTTCCGTTGTTACATTGTTTTTGGGCCGTCCGGGCCTATCGTACATTCCGTTTTAGACTATTCCGTGTGTGTTTTGTTTGTTTCCTCGGACCGTCGTTTGGTCGGGTTCTTTTGTGGATATCCGCGTGTTTGGGCCTGGGGGGTGATCAGTCCCCCAGTTGTGGCCGTGTTTTTGTTCCGTATTTGGGACACTTAGGAAAATAGAAATAGCTGTTTTAATGGAATTTTTATTGATGGTTGGGCCTCGTTAAAACCCTCCGTTGATGGCGGGAAAGAGTACCCGAGTTTAAAACTTAAAAAAAAAAAACTTAGAAATCGTAAACTGGTAGGAGAAGTACTAAGAACAAAAACAGAAATGAGGACAAAGGTGCGACCTTTTTAGGTTGGTCTAGGCATAGTATCGTCACAAGTTGGCGGCGTTCCATGTCCTCGGGACTTCGTCGCCGTTGAGCCGTTCGAGTTTGTACGCTCCTTTTCCGATTACAGCCTTGATTATGTATGGTCCTTCCCAGTTGGGGGTGAGCTTCCCTTCTCCTGGGGTCGGGGGACCGATATCGTTTCGTCGTAGGACGAGGTCGTCGGCCGTGAATTCTCGCCGGATGACTCCGTGATTGTATCTTAGGTTGATTCTCTGTTTTAGGGCTAGCTCCCTGAGATGGGTTATGCTCCTTGTTTCGTCAATGAGGTCTCGTTCTGCTTCCTCGTCGTTACCTCCGACCGTTTTTCTAGGGCTTGGGTCTCCGATCTCTACCGGGATGACCACCTCAACACCTTATGTTAGTCGGAAAGGTGTTTCTCCCGTGGTCGTCTGAGGTGTGGTTCGGTATGACCATAGGACCGATCCGAGTTCGTCGGCCCATAGTCCTTTGGCTTCGTCGAGCCGCTTTTTAAGTCCTTTGACGATTATTTTATTCGCGGATTCTACCTGTCCGTTTGTCTGAGGGTGTTCTATCGAGCTGAAACGGTGAGATACACGTAGCCCCTCTAAAAATTCTCTGAATTTTTTGTCGGTAAATTGGGTTCCGTTGTCCGAGATAACGATCTCGGGGATCCCAAATCGGGTGATGATCTGTCGCCAGAGGAATTTTCGGCATTGGGTTGCCGTTATGGAGGACAGTGGTTCGGCTTCGATCCATTTAGTGTAGTAGTCTATGGCGACGATGAGGTATCTGAGCTGGCCGGGTGCCGTAGGGAAGGGTCCGACGAGGTCGATGCCCCAGGTGCTGAATGGCCGTTCTGCCGATATGGTGCTGAGCTAGTGCGGCGCGGCTTGGTGGATATTAGCGTGCCTTTGGCATTTGTCGCAGTTTTTAACTATTTGTATGGAATCCCGGATAACCGTGGGCCAGAAGTAGCCTGCTCTGATGACTTTTTGGGCTAATGTTTTGCCTCCGACGTGGTGGCCACAGCAGCCTTCGTGGATTTCACGGAGTATGTACTCCGTGTTCTCGGGTTCGATGCATTTGAGCAGGGGTTGCGAGAATCCACGTTTGTATAGCTGTCATGCGATAATGGTATAGTTGGCGGCTTCCCTTTTTATTTGTTTTTCCTCTTTGGGGTCTGGTGGCAGTGTTCCATCGAGGAGGTATTGCAGGATAGGGTAGGTCCAAGATCCCTGGTTTGAGATTGTCAGGTGAGCGTTGGTCGTTGTTGACACGGAGGGTGTCTTAACGACTTCCTGGATTAGCGATTTGTTACCGTGTCCGGGTTTGGTACTGGCTAGCTTGGAGAGTAGGTCTGCCCTGGCATTTCGTTCCCTAGGAACGTGCTGTATGGTGACGTGTTCGAATCCTTCCTTTAGTTTGTTTACCTTGGCGAGGTATTGTTGGAGTAGGGGATCTCGTGTCTGGTAGTCTTCGTTAATTTGGGAACTGACTACCTGTGAATCGGTATTTACTTCTAGGACCTTTGCTCCGACTTTCCGGGCTAAGGATAGGCCTGCCAAGAGGGCCTCGTATTCTGCTTGATTGTTCGACACTGGAAATTCGTATCGTACCGACTGTTCGATCGTGATCCCGTCTTGGTTTTCGAGTATGACTCCGGCGCCTCCGTAGGTGGAGTTTGACGAGCCGTCGACGTGTAGTTTCCATGATTCGGGGGTGAGCTTTCCCGGAGTCATCTCGGCGATGAAGTCGGCCATGGCTTGTGCTTTGATCGCATTTCGGGGTTCGAATTTGATCTGGAATTGAGATAGTTCGATGGACCACGCTAGCATTCTTCCCGCTAGGTCGGGTTTCTGCAGAACCTGCTTGACCGCCTGGTCGGTTCGAACCGTCATGGGATGAGCTTGGAAGTATTGTCGTAGGCGCCGGGAGGCTGTAAGGAGTGCGAAAGCTAGCTTTTCTAAGCGTGAGTAGCAGGCTTCCGCATCCTGTAGGACTTTGCTTATGAAGTATACGGGTTTTTGCTCCTTTTTCTCGTTTTCACGGACGAGCGCTGCTGCGAGTGCATCTTCCGTTATGGAGAGGTACAGGTAAAGTGTTTCCCCTGTTTGGGGTTTGGCGAGGATTGGTGGTTCCGCTAGGACCCTCTTGAAGTGTTGGAATGCTTCTTCACATTCCGTCTCCCATTTAAAAGGGGCTCCTTTTTTCATTAGTTTGAAGAAATGGGTCGCTTTTTGGGCCGATGCTTCGAGGAAGCGCGATAATGCCGTCAGTCGGCCGGTAAGCTTTTGGATGTCTTTAAGGTTTTTGGGACTTGTCATCTCGAGGACGGCGCGACATTTCTCCAGGTTTGCTTCAACTCCGCGTTGCGTAATCATGAAGCCGAGGAACTTCCCTGTCTCCATTCCGAAGGCACATTTTGCCGGGTTGAGTCGGATTTGGTGCTTTCGTAGGGTGTTCATTATGACCTTGAGGTCGTCGGTTAGTTGTTCGCCAGATTCGGTCTTGGCGAGCATGTCGTCTATGTAGACTTCTAATTTGTTTCCGGACAGATCTCGAAATATCTTGTTAACAAGTCTTTGATAGGTGGCTCCGGCATTTTTCAAGCCGAAGGGCATTACGGTGTAGCAGTACGTCCCGTCCGGGGTGATGAATGCTGTTTTCTCTTCGTCTGGTCGGTGCATCGGAATCTGATTGTAGCTGGAATATGCGTCCATGAAGCTGAGGTATCGGTGACCGGATGCAGCGTCTACCAATCCGTCGATGTTTGGTAGGGGAAAGACGTCCTTTGGACAAGTTTTGTTGAGGTCCGTGTAATCGACGCACATTCGCCATTTCCCGTTAGATTTTTTTACTAGTACGACGTTGGCTAGCCAGGTCGTGTAGGGGAGTTCCCGGATGAAGTTGGCCTCGAGTAGGGCTTTAACTTATTTTTTGACTTCGGTGGCTCGGTCTGCTGACATTTTTCTTCTCCTTTGTGCCACTGGTTTAGCTTTGGGGTCCACGGCTAGATGGTGGGACATTAGGTCGGGGTTTATTCCCGGCATATCGGCTGGTGTAAATGCGAACAAGTCTCTGTTCTGTTTCAGGAGTTGGGAGAGTTCTTCTTTAAGATCGTATGGGAGGTTCCTATTAATGAAGGTGTATTCTTCCTTGGTTGGCCCTATTTGTAGCTTTTCCATGTCTCCTTCTGGTTCTGGCCTGGGTTGTCCGTCTTGTCGCGCATCTAGGTCGGCTAGGAATACTCCGACTGCGTCTCGAGATTTTTTCCTTAGGGCTAGGCTGGTGTTGTCGCATTCGGCTGCGACCTCTCGGTCCCTGTGGATGGTACCGACTGAGCCATCGTCAGTTCTGAACTTCATGAGGAGGTATTTGGTAAAGATGACTGCAGAGAAATCGTTGATTGTTTTTCTTCCGAGAATCACGTTATAGGCTGTGGAGTCTTTCAGGACTACGAATTCGGATAGAATTGTCTTTTTCTGGTTGCTTGTTCCTATGGTGATGGGGAGGGTGATTGAGCCATCTGGTTTGAGAAAGTTGTCCCCAAGTCCCGTGACGCCGTGGCGGTGTGTTTGGAGGTTGTCGTTGTGGAGTCCGAGTTTATCGAAGGCTCCTCGGAAGAGGATGTTCGAATCTGCCCCGGTGTCTACCAGTATCCTTCGTACTAGGCCTGTTCCAATTCTAGCTGAGATGACGAAGGGGGCATCTTCGGCTGAGGTGCCGTGTTGGCAGTCCTCTGGTAAGAACGTTATCGTATTGTCGGCTGCGGAGATTGGGGCTTGGTTCCTTACAGCCATTACCTTGAGGTCTTTCTTCATTGTTAGTTTTGACTTGCTCGATACGTCCTTGCCTGTGATGACGTTTACTATGATGGTCGGATCTTCCTCTGGGCTTTCCCTGGGGGGTTGCTTTTGGGTTCTTGGGTTACGTCCTTCTCTCTCCGACGACCTGTCTCTCTCCGCGCGTCTCGGTTCTCTGATGATTTTGGCAAATTCTGGGAGTTTGCCGTCTCGTATGGCTTGTTCAAGGGCGTCTTTAAGGTCGAAACAATCTTGTGTTTTGTGACCGTAACCTCGGTGGTATTCGCAGTAGAGGGTTTTGTTGCCTCCTGTCCTTTCTTTGAGTTGTCGGGCTTTCGGAATGATACCTCGATCTGCTATTTGGTGGTATATCTCGGTAATTGGTGCTGTCAGGGGCGTGTAATTAGAGAATTTGCCTATTCTCGGTGGTCGGCTGGTCGGCCTGGAGTGGTCCCGTTGATTCTCTTTGGGTGTTGGGTTATGGTGAGAAGCCGAATTGCCGCGTTGGGTGTTGCCGTGCTGCCGCTTGTTGGCCGCGACGACCTGGCTGACTTCTTTGTCGTTGATGTAGTCTTTGGCGACGTTCTGGATCTCATGCATGGTCCATACCGGTCTGGTGGTGAGGTGTTTGCGAAAATCTTCGTTCATTAGCCCATTAGTCAGGCAAAGGCTTGCGACGGAATCCGTGAGTCCGTCGACCGTTAGGCATTCGTCGTTGAAGCGGTCGAGGTATTTTCTTGTGGATTCCTCTTGTTTTTGTGTGACCCCTAGTAAGCTGATGGGGTGTTTGGCTTTAGTGATCCTAGTAGTGAACTGGGCCATGAACTTTCGTGTAATATCATGGAAACTGGCTATGGATCCGTTTGGGAGGGCGTTGAACCATTTGATCGCTGGCCCGGCGAGGGTTACCGGGAAGGCTCTGCATCAGACCGCGTCGGCCGCTCCTTCTAGGTTCATTCTGGCTTCAAAAGCCGTTAGATGTTCTTGGGGATCCTTAGTTCCATCGTACTTCATATCGGTAGGTTTGTCGAAGCCTTTGGGGAGTTTTGCTCTTAGGATTCTTTCTGTAAAGGGTGTAGCTCCCATTATTATATGGTCGTTTCTCGTGCATTTGGTGTTTCGATCCCTCCGATCTTCGTCTGAGTAGTGTTGATAACTCAGATCTTGAGAAGCGCTGCGGTTATGTTTCTTGTTGTATCGCCGTTCTGGCGATTTCTCGTGTCTGTGGTCGCGTGAGGAGCTGCGACCGTCTCTTCTGTCGTGTCATCGGGTTGGCGACCTACCGCGGCGAGACCTTGATCTGGAGGTTGCATGGCTTCCGTGTTCGTTGTTGTGTTTTTCTTTATTGGTTATCTTGCCTTCGAGTTCCTGAACCCGGAGGCAGAGATCCTGGATGATCTGCGCCGCTTTGTCCCTGGCTTTCTCAAGATGTCGTCGGTCCGTGACGTCGTGGTCGTTCGCGTTTTGGACAGTACTCGCTATTCTCGCTTGGTTTGTGACCTCTCGGTGCTTGGGGGTTGGGTTAATCGGTTGAGAGTAGGGGTGGCAAACGGGCCTTAATCCGCCGGGCCGGCCCGCGTAACCCGCCAAAATAGGCGGGTTGGGCTGGAAATTTGGGACCGCCGAAAGACAAAAGCCCGCCTAACCCAAACCGTTTAAACCGTGGGTTTTGGCGGGCTTTGGCGGGGCGGGGCGGGCTTCCCCGGGGGGCTGAAGTTTTTTTTTTTTTTTTTTTTTGGGCTGAAGTGCAGGTGCTGAACCCATTTCCACCCCAGACCCAGAACCCATGAACCCACCCACCCGGCCAACCCCCTACCTGACCCGACCCCTACCGGCAATCCCCAACCCCAAACCCCAATTCCCCCCATTCGGCCATTCCTCATTTTTTCCCCAGCCAAACGGCCGAAACCCTAATGGCCTAATTTCGCCCTAACCTAATGAATCCCCAACGCTGAACGCCCCCAACCCCAAGAGCCAATTCCAGATTTGCAGCTTCCTCACTCAGTCACTCCTCAGTCCTCAGTTCATCGTCGACTCGTCGGCAATACTCAGTCGTCTCCAGTCTCCTCGACGGCTCTCAGCTCGGTTCCTGCGCTCTTGCGTCTCCAGTCTTCTCACTCGGTTCCTGCGTTCCTCACTCGCTTACCTCTCAGCTCGAACTTCAGAGTTGCATCCTCGCCCCTGACGGTCGCTGAGTCTGATTCAGTTTCCTCACCGTCGATCTTCGGTCGTCGTGGCCACCGCTGCTTCTCCGTCTGGCCGTCGTCGCTGCTGCCTGCTGGTCTCGGTCCTGGGCTCCTGGGTGGCTGGGTCTTGTCCTCTGACTCTGCTGGTCTCGCTATCCGTCACGGCTGCTCCTCGCCTCCTCTGTGGCTCTGTCCTGGTCGGTGGTCCTCGCCTCCTCTGGTAAGTTTTCTAGCTTAGGGTTTGAGATTCATCAATTTAGGGTTGTTTGTTGTGTTTTGTGACTGCTGTTTGATATAGGTAAATTAGGGTTGATATTTGGTTGAGTTTTGAACTTTTGATGATGGTTGATAATGGTTGAGTTTTGCCTATTTGGTTAAATCTGATGCAGATTCAGAAATTGTTTCTTATATTTTGTGTTGTTTGATAATGGCTGAGTTTTGAATATGGTACATAATGGTTGATATTTTGTTTCCTGTTTTTTTGTGTTGTTTCATAATGGTTGAGTTTTGATTATGGTTGATATTTGGTTAAATCTGATTATGGTTGAGTTTTGACTTTTGATGATGGTTGATAATGGCTGAGTTTTGCCTATTTGGTTAAATCTGATGCGGATTCAGAAATTGTTTCCTGTTTTTTGTGTTGTTTGATAATGGTTGACTTTTGATTATGGTTGATATTTGGTTAATTCTGATTATGGTTGAGTTTTGATGATGGTTGATAATGGCTGAGTTTTGCCTATTTGGTTAAATCTGATGTAGATTCAGAAATTGTTTCCTGTTTTTTGTGTTGTTTGATAATGGTTGACTTTTGATTATGGTTGATATTTGGTTTAAATCTGATTATGGTTGAAATCTGATTATGGTTAAATCTGATTATGGTTTTTGTATGGTTAAATCTGATTATGGTTGAAATCTGGTTAAATCTGATTATGGTTAAATCTGATTATGGTTTTTTTATGGTTTGCTAATGGTTGAAAATCCTAGTTCATATAAACAATTTTCATTTACTTTTATTTCAGGAAATATGAATTCTGAAACTGTGAGTAACCTTGTTACTACTGGAGTTGGTTCTGAGGCTGCTCCGGTCGAGGTTGATGAACCTAGTTCGAAAAGGCTGAGACCAGCAACCTCTGATGTTTGGAAATTTTTCAAAAAGCTCGGTCCAGATAAGGATGGAGTAGAACGTGCTGAGTGTAAAGGATGCAAGAAAGTGTTTAAAGCTGGAGGTAAGCGATATGGCACTTCTACTATAAAATGTCATCTTGATAGTTGTACTCAAATTAAGCATGAAGATATTGGTCAAACTATAGCAGAATTGCAACTTAAAATGGGTTCACTTAAGATTGATTCAGGAGTGGCTAGAGATATGTTTGCTGGGTATGTAGTTGCTGGGGATAAGCCTTTTAATATGGTTGATGATAGGAGATTTAGAAATTGAGTGAAGTATATTAGTCCAACTTTGAAACTTCCTTCTAGGAACACGGTTAAGGCTGACATAGTGAAAGTCCACAAGAGAGAAGCTGCGAAACTTAAAAAAATTTTAGTTTCCATTCCAAATAGAATTTGCTTAACATCTGATCTTTGGACTTCAAGTACCAATGAGGGGTTTATATGTTTGACTGCACATTTTGTTGATGAGAACTGGAAATTACAGAGTAAAATTCTCAATTTTTGTCATATGCCTCCTCCTCACACAGGATATGAATTGTCTTCTAAAATCTTTACGCTTTTGACTGAGTGGAAAGTTGATAAAAAGATTTTTTCCATTACTTTAGATAATGCTTCTTCTAATGATACTTGTGTTGAACACTTGAAAAGTACTTTGGATGTGTATGGTTCATTGTTGTGTGGTGGTGAATTCTTTCATGTTCGTTGCTCTGCTCATATTTTAAATCTTATTGTCCAAGATGGAATGAAAATATGTGGTGATGCAGTGTGTAAGATTAGAGAGGGTATTAAGTTTCTGAGAAAATCTGAAAGTAGAATGGTTAAGTTTAAAGAATGTTTTGAAGATATTGAGGGACTTGAGTATACGACTGCATTATGTTTAGATGTTCCTACTAGGTGAAATTCACTTTATGCAATGCTTGCAAGTGCTATTCCTTATAAGAAAGCTTTTGAATTGTATAAAGTAAAAGAAGCTGGGTTTAGGGAGTATTGTCCTTCATCAGATGAGTGGAGAAGAACTGAAAAGATATGTGATTTCTTGTTACCATTTTACGAAACTACCAAGTTGATGTCTGGAACTTCTTACCCAACATCCAACTTGTATTTTTTACAAGTTTGGCAAATCCAGCTGATTTTAATGAATAGTTTGAAGAATGATGAAGTGCTTATAAGGAACATGGGAGAAAAAATGATGATTAAGTTCAAGAAATATTGGGAAGAATACAGTGTTGTTCTTGCATTTGGGGCAGTTCTTGATCCTAGATTTAAACTCAACACTTTGGTTCATTGCTATAATGAGATTGATCCTATTAGTGCTAAAGACAAAGTGGAGCATGTGAAGAGTAAGTTATACAAGCTTTTTGAGGTTTATGACCAAAATTTCTCTACAACTGTGGAGAGTTCTTCCCAACTTTCAAGTAATTTTTCTCAGGCAACATCTTCTGCAATTGGAACTCAGCTTATTAAAATTGTTGGTGTAAGTATTTTTATCTACTTGATTATATGTATTTTTAATTTTTCATGCTTTTTGATTCATATATTGTTTGTAATGCAAAGGATTTGATGTCCCGTAATCAAGAAGCTGAAGTGAAAAGTGGAAAGAACCAACTGGATATTTATTTGAGTGAGGCAACATTATTTTGCAATGATGCAATCATTGATGTTTTGCAATGGTGGAAAGACAATCATCATCGTTTTCCAACACTATCACTAATGGCACGAGATTTGTTGAGCATTCCTATTACTACCGTGGCTTCAGAATCTGCATTTAGCATGGGTTCTCATGTTTTGAATAAGTATAGAAGTCGTTTGTTGTCAGATAATGTTGAAGCGGTGATTTGCACCAGAAATTGGATACGTGGATATGATGATTTTGGTATATTATATTTATGACATACATACTTGAGTGATTTTGAACATTATTATGTACTATTTTGCTAATATATTTATTTACTTTTTTCTAGAGGAAGATAAAGATCAGGAAGATATTGCAAAAGGAGAAGGCTATTCTTCAGGAGTTGGTTCCAATTATGTTATTGACTTATATGAAGATGAAGATGAAAATTAAGTGTATTGAATTAAGTTTAATTTGCTTTGAAGACTATTTATAATTATGTTTTTGGACTTTGGATTATATATTTATTTTGTCTATGGGACTATTTATAACTATGACTTGAGTATTTTGGATAATTGGATTATGTTTATTTACTTTGAAGACTATTTATATACTTTGAAGACTATTTATATTTAATATTTGTATTTATATTGATTTAAATTGAAGATATTAGATATGTTCTTATAAAAAAAATTAATTAGGTGGGTTTAGCCCGATTTATATTGATTTAAATAAAAGATATTAGATATGTTCTTATTAAAAAAAAAAAAAACTAATTAGGCGGGCTTAGCCCGCCAGCCCGCCAGCCCGCCATTAGGCGGGGCGGGCTAGGATTTTGGGACCGCCAGAATAGGCGGGGCGGGGCGGGGCGGGGCGGGCTTCCCCGCCTGACACCCCTAGTTGAGAGTCATCCTGGCTTGAGGGGGTTTCCTCCAGGACGTCCCCCATTGGGCCCAGCTGGCGCAGGTTCCCCACAGACGGCGCCAATGTACAAGATGTCTCCGGTACGGGTTGAAGGGTGGATCGGGAACCTGCGGGCAAGGCTGGAGCCGGATTGCTTGACTGGAGCGATGGGAGGTGGTACCTGCAAAGACACTCCGACGCTCAAGTCAGAATGGATCTGAGAGGTATGAGGTGTGTGGAATGAATGAATACCTGGAAAGACTTGGGTCTTCTTATTTATAGATGATGGGTGTTCTTATCTTATCTTATCTGATCAAGATAAGACAGACGTGTGAATTCAAAAGTTGGTTAGGGCCGGTTTTTTGGGCCTTTCGGAGTTGGACCCGGGAAGCCGGGTAAGGTGCAGTCCCGGATTTGGGATCCGTGACCCGAATCCGTAACAGTTACCAACAGCATTTTTATCAATTTTTGTCAATTCTTGTTTATAACTGTGTTTACTGAAAATATCTTTATAAATGTGTCTAATAAAAATATCTTTTTTTATAACTGTATCTAATAAAAATATCTTTATATATATATTTTTTAAATATCTCTTTATACATATAATTAAAATATAATAATTAATTATTATTAATAATAAATTAACAAATAATATATTAGTACCTTATATTTTTCTTTTCTCTATTCACAGTACTCGCCATTAGTATGAGAGAACCTTTTCAAAGCCTCTCCAGCACTAACTACCAACATAAATATGAGAGATTTTTTTATGGTTTGTAACTAGCCATTAGTGTCTTGCTTGTTTTTCCTATGACATATTGATGTTTGATATGAACCGATTATGTATATATTTGTGAAATAATGCTAATGAAGTGTACGTTTTATTCACCATCGTTTAATTATCTCGTTATAAGTTTTTAGCTAACAGATATTCATGTAAACCGAACATCACATTCTACTTAGTATTTTTAATATTTTGTAAGCAAAGATGTTATTTCTAGTTTTATTATCATCTTTGAACACTGCTTTAATAAAAATTTCCCATTTTTATTTTTTAAACTTTTATTTTTATATTAAATAGACTAATTTGTCTAATACTTTAAAAAATGAAAGACTAATTTATTATTTAAAAAAAAAAACTAAACTTTCGATATAAAAGTAATTGTATAAACTCATTTAAAATATCACTCAAAAGTATAAGAAGGGATGATAAAGATGTACATATTAAAAACAATTAAGTACAATTACTAATTATTTGACACTTATTTTACAATTATAAATCTTTTAAAATTACATTGATTCTGACATTATAAATGATGATACAAAAAATTTATAGCATTAAATTATTTTTGCAAAAAAGTCGTAAGGAAAAAAAGTTTCTGTCGACTAAAAAGAAAAGGATCTCTATAGATAAAAAAATTAAATAATAATTTTTTTAGTTATTATTTTTATATGAAAGAATTTAATTTGTTACTAATAATTAATTTTAACATTTGCAGGAGTGGAGTTAGGATAAAATTTAAGAAGGGCCAAAGTTTAATTTTTTTAATATAAAGACTAAAATTAAAATTTTAAGGGGGTTAAACCAAAATTTACACGTAACTTATAAGAAAAAGTTAAAATTTAATTATATATAGAGTGAAAAGAATAGAGAAAAATAGAAAAAAAAAGGTAAATAAGAGAATGTAAGAAGGAGGTTTACTAATTTTGGATTAAAATATTTTTTCTAAATTTTAATAAGAAAGTGTCATGTGACACATTTTAGTTATTAAATTAGATAGTAATATATAAATATAATATATAATATAGCTATATTTTTATTTTAATATTTTAATTTTTAATTTTAATTTAATTTGAATGCAATTAAAATATGTCATATCGTATATTTTGATTGTCAAATTTATAATTAGTCATTAATAATAATATATAACAGAGATAGAGTAAGTGAAGAAATAAGAGAAATAAAAAAAGAGAGCAAAAGAAAGAAAAAACTTTTTAATTTTAATTATAAAAAATAGTATATAATATATTTTAATTATAAAATTAGTAATATATAATAGATAATAGATAAATAATGGATTTAATAATGGTCTCTTATTTAAGTTAATCCCCGTTCACCTCTTCCAAATATTTTTTAAGAATAGTTCCTAACTTTTAATTACTATCCTTTCTTATAATAAAAGATGAAGAAAAAGATTCCAAAAATGCTTTACTCAATTTCTCACCCTATAAAAGGAGTAATACCTAAATCATTGCCTACAAAATTTTTACTTTAATATTTTAGTTTTCAATAAATTTTAAACACTAAATTAATTTATAAACTTTTATTTTATAAGATAAATTAATCATTACACCAAATTATTTGTTTATATAAAGAAAATAATCTAAAAATTGTAAATATTTTTAGAGACTATTATATCTTTTATTAAAATAACGATAACAATTAATTTGTCTATTTAACATAAAAATCAATAATATATCTAACAAAAAACTAATTTATTGACCATAAAAATTAACGAGGATTAAATTATGATAATAAAAATTTTTTAGCAACTAATTTGTGATAGGTCTCTATAAAATGAGACAAAGGGAAAGGCAAAGAAATCATCAACGATGGCTTCCACCACCATTCTCTTACTTCCCCTTCTCTTTCTATTGTGCTCAACCTTGAACTTGACACCTACAAAATCACACAAGTCTTATTCTTATATCAACTCCATTAACAACAACGATGGCTTCTCAATTTCCCTCATCCATAAAGACTCACCTCTGTCTCCATTATACAATCATTCCTCAAGCTCCCTCAAAGGACGTGGCCCCATGGCATGCCTTAACATGCCAACAAGATTAGTAGGATCATCACGACTATCACAACACTTAATGAATGGCGATCCTCCCTCATCAGATGTGTCGGCACAAGTAGTGTACGACCGATGCCAATACATAGCCTCCTTTTACATTGGCACCCCGCCACAACAAGTGTACGCTTTTATCGATACAGCGAGTGATATAACTTGGACAAATGCAAGAACTGCATTCCACTCCTCCATGTCCAGAACTTACAGATCGCTACGGTGTAACGACAATACTTGCAAGCTTCTTGAAAAGAGAACTTGCAACAACAAAAATGATGATGAGGCATGTACGTACAAACTAGAATATGAGGAAGGTCCATCAACTTATGGTGTACTCTCAAAAGACAAGTTCTGGTTCGATGCCGATGGACCCTCTGGTCAGCATAATTCGCCGAGGGATGTTGGAGTCTTAAGCTTCGGCCTCAACCACGATGTAAGCCCCGTTGACTTCAATGGGTTGGACATCCATGGTTCTTTGGGCTTGAGCCGTGACCCTCCCTTTTCTTTGATCCATCAACTCGGAATTAAAAGGTTATCCATCTATATTCCTTTTTCTTTAAGAGAAGAAACATTTTAGAGAAGTCTAATATGCGATTATTAGGGGTGGCAAAGCAGCCGGCCCGTTCCAACCCGCCTCGCCCTGCTTAGGCCCGTCCCGCAAACTAATATGGATTTAAAATGCTAATCTGCCTCGCTTTATGGTGGATTGGCGGGTTGGCGGGCTCGCCCGCTTGATTTTTTTTCTTAAAATAAAATTAATTAAAATTAACCAAAAAATAATAAATAAAAAATCAAATACAAATAAAAAATAGTCAAATTATAATATAATTTTTTCACTATATTTTTTTTAATTTTTAACTTCAATAAAATTGTTCAAAATAATATTTGTCAATAGAATCATCTTTATTTTAAAAAATAAATCACATAATTTGAGCAAATATACGAAATTGTAAAATAAAATAAATAAAGTTAATAACTAAAAGAAGAATAAAAATAAAAACAAAAAAAGTGTTTGAAAATTCTATAATTATTAATTTTATAATAGTAATCATTCTTTTATTTAATAAAAAAAAGGAAAATAAAAATCTTCGGCCCGGCGGACCGGCCCGCCCCGCTCTGCCAAAATCCGCCAATTTGGTGGTGCGAGTTTGGCGAATTTTTTTAATTTGTCGGACTCCAAATCCTAGCCAACCTGCTATTTTTAGCGGGTTTAGCGGGTCGGCCCGACGGGTTCAACCTTTTTTTGCCACCCCTAGCGATTATAAATAATTTTAATTTATAGAAACAGAAACAAATGTGAGTCTTTTTAATTTTTAAATTAACGCACAAAGTGTTGTAATATTGTGAGGTATCATTTTAAATAGACTAATGTTACACATTTAAATCATTTTATGAATTAAGTGCAACTAAATTAAATAATAAGATTTAAAATAATATTAGTCATAATTGATTTTTGTTATATTAGATTATTAAATCAATTTTATTAGACTTAATTAACAAAAAAAAACTAAAATATATAGCATTATTCTTTCGAATAAATTTAACTCTTTTTTAGAAAAAAAAAATTCAAAATATCATTTTCTTACATCTTCGAAACTTACACTATTCAAAGGAGAGGAAAACAAAGACACCACAAATTTGGAGAAAACCAATTATAACGGGTAATTGAAAATTTAAGATTACGAAAAAACAAATAAAAAATAATTATGCTACGTGTATATTAAAATCAGTCACGAGTTAGTATAAAATACATGTTGAAATATAAATATACATTGAAAATAAATTAAATCACATGCATATTTATATACAAATATATTGGTAGCTGATTTGAGTAACTGATTTTGATGTACAAATAGTATTTTTAGGGGTGAACGAGGATCCGCACTAAAATTATCAGATCGAATTCAATATCCGCAGTTTTTAAACTCAAATCTGATCTGCACATTTGCGGATCAGATATCAGATATCGGATATATCAGCCAAACATAAAAATATTTTTAAAAGCTTATTTTTATTAAAAAAATCAATAAAATTTTTTCTATTATTTTAAATATGTTTACTTTTAAGGTAATATTAAACATATTTTTCTTAAATAATAAAAATAAAATAATACAACATATATGATCATTATTAGTTAAAATAAAACATAAAAAGAATATTTATTTATTTATTTTTGTGAATCCGCAAATATACGGATACATATATAAAATCCGCAATCTGGTATTATTAGTATGCAGATCGAATTTATATCCACAATTTTTAGATCGAATTCAGATAAACACCGCAAATATACAAATCGAAACCAATTCATGAACACCCTTAAACATTTTCGAATTGTAAAGTATCTCGGTTAAAGCTTTTAAGTACTTGTTTGGGTGCCATTATTGAAAAAAGATATTTTTTTTATTTTTTAGGGTGTTTAGCAAATTTTTAGTAGTAAAAATAAAAGTACTAGAAAAATAAAAAAAAAAATCTTTTTTGAGAAGCTGTAATTTACATCTTTTTTTAAAAGATTTTTTTTTTAAAAAAAAGATGTTTTTCATGTAATAAATAAACAAAAAAGTATTTTTATATTGTTATATCCAAACACAATTGATAGATAAAAAGATCTTTTTGCATGAGATGCCCAAACATAAATTACTTTTGCTTTTCAATAAAATCTTTAAAAAAATAACTCGAAAAAATATTTTTTCTTAAAAGCTCACAATTTGGCTCTATAATGTAACTAATTTTTCCATTAATTAATGTATATAGGTTCTCACATTGCTTTGTGAGAAGATCTAGTGGAGGTAGCAGCAGCTTGCATTTCGGTTCAAAAGCAGTGATACATCCTGAAGATGCAACACCACTGGTGCAACTTCCAAGTAACGAAGTACAGCTTTATTATGTTGATCTAGAGGGAATCAGCGTTGGCAACACCAGAGTTAACATTCCTCCGGCGATCTTCAAGCGAACAAGCGATCGCCGCGGAGGATTCCTCATTGATTCCGCATCAAGGTACACAATGCTTAGAAGCGACGCTTATGATGCGTTTCTAAACTTGGTTAAACAAATGGTGACTAACGTGCATGTAGTACCGTATCCACCAGAAGAGCAAGACAAAACAATTTACAAGAAAGAGTTCTGCTTTACATCCACCAATAGCACTGAAAGAGAGTTGTTGCCAAGGGTGACGTTGCACTTCGCTGGTGGTGTTGATCTTCAGCTGATTAATGACGTTGTTTATATTGAATATGTTGAGCCTCTTTGGTGCCTTGGCATTCTTAGATCTGATTCCAAAGATGACGTGTCGTTCCTTGGGAATATTCAAATGATGAACTTGAATATTGGGTTTGATCTTGAGAACAATAAGGTTTCTTTCACAAATACAGTTTGTGCAGCTTCGGGGTATAATGACATGTGATCATATATATATATATATATATATATATATATGCCCCGTTATGTATGTGCTCCTATAAATGAGCAAATTAAATAAAATGAACGAGCTTCTTGTTTGACTTTAATTAGTCTCTGATGAAAATGGAGATGGGAGAAAGAAGATCATCGGATCATGCATGTCTAATACTCTTAATTATCCAAAGTGAAAAGACACAAGTGTTTATTAGGGTGTCTAAAAATTATTACTTAATTGTTTAAAAAATTAATTTTAAATTAAAAATATAAAAGTTAAAGAGTTTTAAATATTTAAAATTTACTATAAAAATAAATAAATTAGACATCAAATATAAAGCATTATAAAATTGGCTAAAGATATATTCACCTACTATAAAACTAGTAAGGGAAAATTAAAAAATCACCTAAAAGCCATCTATGTGATGTGTTAGGATTTGGTTGAATTAGTCCCACATTGCTCAGGATAGCAAATGGAGTGGGTGGCCTAGGCTATAAATATGAGGCTAAGTTCTCCATTTGTTTTTTGCACCAGTCAGAAACACTTTAAGCTTGTATCTGATTTTTCTTTTCCTCTGTACTCTTTATTAGAGAGTGTTGTGAGGTGTAGTTAGATATTTGCTTTGAGAGAGTGTGGGTGTACTGGGGTGCCGGTGAGAGAAAGAAGTCTATGTGTTGTAACAATTTTCACATAGTGATATTCTCTGGTTGTCATTTGACAACGGCCGTGGTTTTTTCTCCGGTAATTGGAGTTTCCACGTTAAATTCTTGTGTTGTGATTGTGTCTATTTTATTTCTCTGTCAAAGGTGTTTTCTCAAGGGGGAATGGTGTTTTATTCCCAACAAGTGGTATCAGAGCTTCGGTTCGGTGGGATTTATTCTTAGTATGCTCTGTGGTTGCAGCCTAGTCTGACCTTCCACATCAGAAAAGAATTTTGTCCTGTGGCTTGAGGTTGATCTTTGGTTGTTGTTGTTGCTGGAAGGCAGTGTGACACTGTGAGAGTGCTGTTTGGAAAGGTTCTGGCTAAGGAAAGACTTGGTATTTAAGTGTGTCCATTGTGACCCACCTCTCTTTCCTGGGGACCCTTCCTAGTGCACGGTTGAGTTATACTATTCCAGTATACGGTTGCAACAATGTCAGGATATTCAAGTGCTGTGAAGCTTGAAATAGAGAAATTTGATGGAAGAATCAATTTTGGCTTGTGGCAAATACAAGTCAAGGATGTGTTGATACAATCAGGTTTGCACAAGGCGTTGAAGGAGAGGATCTCTGGTATGAAGGATGAAGAATGGGAGGAACTAGATTTGAGAGCTGCAAGTGCTATTCGCCTGTGTTTGGCTAAGAATGTTCTTGCAAATGTGCAAGGAATAAAAACAGCCAAGGAACTTTGGGATAAACTCGAAGGGTTGTATCAGTCAAAGGGCATCTCAAATCGGTTGTTATTGAAGGAGCAGTTCCATAATCTACGCATGGATCACAATGTGAAAATCTCCGACCATCTTAGTGCTATCAATGGTATTGTCTCTGAATTAGAGGCAATTGGAGTGAAAATTGATGATGAAGATAAGGCACTAAGGCTCATATTGTCTCTTCCCTCTTCCTATGAGTATATCAAACCTGTTTTAATGTATGGGAAGGAAACTCTGAATTTTGAAGAAGTTGCCAGTAAGCTCATTGCTGAAGAAAGAAGAATGAAAAATGAGGGTAGCACTTCATCAGATTTGGCGCTTGTAGCTAGAAGTGACAATTATGGAAAAGGAAATCGTGGAAGGAGTGTAACATGCTGGAAATGTGGAAAGTCTGGGCATGTAAAGAGAAATTGTCCAGGTAATGCGGTTTCAGAAAAAGACTCTCAATCTGATACTTGTAATATTGCTCTCTCTATGAGAGAAGATGATGTTCTCTAGAAGACAAGAAGTATCCTCATGGTATTACCGCACTGCCATGGATAAGGATAAGTTGTGGCAAGCGGGTCCACAATTGCACACGGGCATTGGTTGGCGTTGAGATGCAAGGTGTGTGGCGGAGTTAGGTCGATGGCTGAAGAACTTCCAGGAAAAGCCAATTTGGAAGTTGCACCATGAATTTTCAGCAAGGTTTCGATCTGTACCAAGGTGAAATGCTTGGAGTGGTCTAATTCCAAGTGAGTATACTTTCATGGTGGAGTATGATAGTTCTCTGAACTATGATTGTCGGTATAGACAATGGCAGCAAAGAATTGTCGGTGTTGACAATGGAAGCTGAAGATGTGTGACTATTTCAATCAAAGTGGAGATTGTTAGGATTTGGTTGAATTAGTCCCACATTGCTCAGGATAGCAAATGGAGTGGGTGGCCTAGGCTATAAATATGAGGCTAAGTTCTCCATTTGTTTTTTGCACCAGTCAGAAACACTTTAAGCTTGTATCTGATTTTTCTTTTCCTCTGTACTCTTTATTAGAGAGTGTTGTGAGGTGTAGTTAGATATTTGCTTTGAGAGAGTGTGGGTGTACTGGGGTGCCGGTGAGAGAAAGAAGTCTATGTGTTGTAACAATTTTCACATAGTGATATTCTCTGGTTGTCATTTGACAACGGCCGTGGTTTTTTCTCCGGTAATTGGAGTTTCCACGTTAAATTCTTGTGTTGTGATTGTGTCTATTTTATTTCTCTGTCAAAGGTGTTTTCTCAAGGGGGAATGGTGTTTTATTCCCAACATGATGCATGTCAAATTTAATTAACAAATATGTTAAATAATATCCATCAATATACATAAATTATGAAAGTGTTTTTTTTTTTTTTTTTCATGGAGCACATTTGTAAATATGTCCATATAGTCTAGTACACTAGCAGATCTAGTGGTGTTTATTTAATTTTTTAAATTTTATTTGATCTTTAATCTGTATAGTTATAAAAAATTAGTTGATAAAATGAACTTTTATTATAAAAGAGAGAGAGAAAATAATTAAAAAGAGATAAAAAATCATAAATAACGTTATATAATAAACAATTTAATTTATTCCAAATAGAAATGTTTTTAATTATGTATTATTTATGGCAAATTCTGTAGTGTCACAAGATAAGGCAATTCATCAAAAAAAAAAAAAAGAAACTATTTGGAATCAGTCATTTTTAGTAATTTTTATTTTGACTGGCACAAAGATTAAATTATCTTTAAGAAATAAATTTTACTAATTTATCTGTGTAAATTTTGAAAAAGTGAATACAAATTGTATTAATTAATGTATTTAAAATTTTGATAAATATATGCGTAAATTATATATTTTTTGTGTACAAAACGTCTATAAATAACTAAATATAGATGCAAATTATTACTTAGTAAATATTGACAAAAATAATAATATTCGTTGACCATGTAGAATTGCTAAAAACACAACAAAAAAGACGACACGATTCAACCAATTGCATATTTGCGGGTAAAATTTTTTATTATGGATAAAGACCATGTGCAATTCAATTATGTTGACATTTTTTAATTTAGATATGGAAGAAAAAATGGTGTAACACGCAGTTATGGAGTGTATGGGTACTTTACGCAGTTATTGTGTCAAGAGCAAATCGAACCTTTCGATTTGTGTTTAAAAAAATAAAAAAATTTGCTGACCGTCCGATTTGTGTTTAGACAATTAAAAAAGTTTTAATATTAAAATTGGACTATCCGATTTTTATTTTCAAAATAAAAAAAATTAAAAGTACAAATCGGACCCTTCGATTTTTTCTCCCACACAAATCGGACAGTCTGATTTGTGTTCTTAATTTTTTTAATAAAGAAATCAGATCGTCCGTTTTTTTCACTTCATAGTTTAGAACAACCTCTCCCCACATTCATGTTTAGCACCACCCATTTTTATAGCCATACACAACACACATAAAATTTACATATCCAAAAAAATGAGCCTTCTTGATTCTGCATATGTTATTATTTTAGTATGAGACTATATAATTCGGACAGTTCGATTACTTTATAAAAAAATTAATATTAAATTGAAAAGTTTGTTTTGTTTGTTGTACTTTTTTTTATTTTGAAATTCACAAATCGGATAGTTTTATTTTTGCTTCTAAAAATAAATCAAAAGAATTCAATTTTTATACTTTAAATGAAACAGTACAACATTTGAGATTAATATTACAATCTATAATCATAAAAAATATCATTCTCACTCTAATATAAAAATTAATTTACGCATATTTATAACTTCTTTTTGACCGTATCACTATCAACTATCAAAAAGTCAATAGATAACTACGATTATTATTTTAAAAAAATAAAAAATTATCTTTTAAATAATAATATGAGTAAAGAATTTTATTATAAAATTATTTTTGTAATTTTTATTTTTAAAAAATTTAGCACTTAGAATTAGAATTTAAAATAAAAAATTGTAAGATTTAAAATTTAAAATAAAAAATATTAGTTGATATTAATCGAAAAAAATTAACTACCTAATTAAACCCTTTAAGAATGATTAAAAACATGAGTTATTATTTTCAAATTATGAAAATTCTTATTTGTATATTTATGAATGCAAATTCGTATTTAGTTTGTGTATGAGATTTATGAGGAGGAGTGCGCTTCTAAGTTCTAACAATAATTTAGGGATTGCTTGTGACATGTGTAGTAGTAACCTAGGGATTGAATTTTTTCAATTTTTTTAATTATTTAATAAACTATAATTTTTAATTATTTAATATTTTTTATATATATACTTTTTATTTTATTTAAAAATATAAAATAAAAGATTATATTTTATCAAATAATTAAAAAAATTAAGAATATTTATTTCTTAACAAATTGTTAATATGTGAATTTTTATTTGAGATGTTTTGCATTGTTATTATAAAGGTGGTTTAGGTTCAGTTTGAATAAATAATTTAATTAAACTATTTTTGAAAAAATAGATTAAATAATAAATAATTATATTAAAAATAGTTTATAAATAAGTTATTTTATATTTAAATTTTTAGTTTTAAAAGTATTTATTTTATAAAAATATGATAAAAATAATAATATTATAAGAGAAATTATTTTTTTAAATTTTTCTATAAATTTTTAAATAACTTTTTAAAAAATTGTAGTTTAATTTTAAAAATTACATCAGACATTAATACTACTATTTTTCATAAATAAAAAATTAAAAAAAAAATATTTTTAAAGCTTCGAAGCTTATTCTATTTAACTGAACAACTTCTTGCAGTCTTGCTGTTATGTTTAGAAAACGTCGATAGTCTCAATAACGTCGCATTTATTGACGCCATAATGATGACAAAAATAATTGCGGATGAAAAAGATTTGTAATAAGAAGAGTAAATAGCCATTTCTAACCATAAAAGATTCGAACGTTGATAAAACTGACCATAAAAAATTAAAATTAAAATTATATCCATGTAAGATAAGTTTTGTTCGACAAAAATAACTAATTATTACATTTTTGTTTATAATTTCATAAACACCCCTAACCTTTCATCTCTCTTTATCTCTAAAACCAATCCCTAGCCCTATCAATCTAACCCCACTCCCTCCTCTGTCTTTACTCTCAAACCCATTTTTGAAAATCCATCTATAGACAAGAATTGCAGCCCTGGGTGAGTGGGAAGAAGCATAGCTGGAAATGAACAAATTGCAAGGGAAGGAGCTCAAGCTCCAATCCAATTGCTTCAAGTAATTGCTGGTGTAATGAACATTGGTGACATGTTTACCAAAAAGATTTGTAACTTTGGCGACAACCAAGTCATTGGAAACAAGGGCAGAGGTCAATAATTGTGCATGAATTTTCTTGAAGGATCTCAAGTCCTTACATTTATCAATGAATTCCAACAGAACCCATTGGAAGGGATGGTCGACGGAAAAGGGAAGGTAAGGGGGATGGAAGGGATGGTGGTGGTGGTGGTGGAAGGGGATGGTGAGGTTGGAGAGTAAAGACAGAGGAGGAGGGAGCGGGATTAGATTGATAGGGTTAGGAATTGGTTTTAGAGATAAAGAGAGATGAATGGTTAGGGGTGTTTATGGAATTATGAACAAAAATGTAATAATTGATTATTTTTGTCGAACAAAACTTATTTTATATAGGTATAATTCTAATTTTAAATTTTTATGGTCAGTTTTGTTAGCGTCTGAATCTTTTATGGTCAGAAATGGCTATTTACTCTAATAAGAATAAGGCCAAATCTTTCATGTAGATTGAGAAAAAAAATATCTATATGATTAAATTGAGAGATAAATGAGTATATGCAGTGGCCGGAGTTTTGTGTGGACAAGGGGCATGACCCCAAAATTTTTGTAAAAATATTAGTAATATACTTAATCTATTTAATATACTAAAATTGGGTTTTCCCTCAATTAATGAACGTGAGGTATCGATATCTCGTGACTCCGTTTTTTCTCCAAAATGAACTTTTCTATTCTATATTCTAAATTATTTTATAAAAAATATATTTATTATAATTATATTATAATTAATATTTAATGAATAATACATAATTATACTAATTTAGAAATATATCTTTATTATAATTATATCAAATCAATATTTAATGCATTATTAAACTACTTATCAATTATCAATTAAAAATACTTTAAATCATTTTAATAATAATAATAGTAATAATAATAATATATAATAATGATAATTACCAGTGATATCATTTATTGAAAAAAATATAACATAAAAAATATCATTTATTTAAAATATCATTTATTGTATATAATTCATAAAAAAATATATTTCACTTTTATTATTGATTAGAAGATAACCTATTTATATTTTGATTAATTTTATTTATTATTATTATTATATTTAATTTACAGAAAGATAAATTAATAACCATATTATTATTTATCAATATATTAATATTGATAATGATTACATAAAAATTATTTAATATTTAATATTTTATATTATTTATTTTTTATATATTTTGATATATTTATAAATATTGTTTATTATTTTTATATGCTATATGTTTACCTCCACTATTTAAAATTTTTGGATCCGTCACTACTTTTGAGCGTGTTTCTTAATTTATTTTTTATAATTCATTGAATACAATTTATTACAGTAAATTAATTATATCAACTAATTGATTTAATTAAATATTTAAATATCACACGATTTATTATAATTCATATCAATCAAATAATTGTAATTTATTATATCAATTATTTTAATTCATTAATTTATAAAGTACATAATAGCATAGATGATTTGTTACTTATAATTATTAAATACAATAAATACAGATTAATTTAGTTAAAAAAAATCATTGTCTCATATGTTTTTCTATTTATTTTTTTAATTTATTAAATCCAATCAATTATAATAAATTAATTATATCAACTAATTAATTTAATCAATTATTTCCTAATTTATTTTTTTGAATTCAATAAATCAAATAAAATCAGTTATACTGATTATTTGTATCCACTAACTGATTTGATTAATTCTTAAAAATATTTTTATTTAATTTATTTTATTTATTTAAATACATAAATTATAACTGATTGGTTATTTAATTTTATTACGATAAATATCAAATTTTATTCTGAATATAAAAATATAAAATTTTATTCCTTCCATTTTTATTTTACCACTATAAAAGACCATATATGTTAGAAGAAAATATAATTCATTTACCAATTACTCTTTCATTAGATAGCTTTTACAATAATTTTTTTTCTTCCTATGAGGCGTCGTCGCAAGAAGTCAACTATCGTAGACACAAACCACCACACACTCTTCAACTCCCGTGCTCATCATTAAGAGCAATATATAATATGTTATCTATTAAGCATTTATAGACCATGGTGTTATCATGTATGCATAAATAAAAAAAATTCCGTAATTAAGCTTAAGTCATTTACCTGTTTATGTGGTATATTATAGTGTGAAATTACTTTCAATTTGTGTTGTGCAATGATATTATGGTTTAATTTAAGCTTTTGTTTTAGAACTGTGTTATGATTTTATCTTATCATTTTCTCTTAGATATCAAGTTAATGTATTTTTATTTATTATTATTGAAACGGATGTGATATAAAATTTGTAAAAAAAATAAAACTCCCACACTTAATTTATTTTATTGTAGTCTTTTATCTCTTCTATTTTTTTTATTTTCTTCTTATTCATTTTATTTTTTTTAAATATCATATAATTTATTATAATTTATACTAATTAATTAATTATAATTTATTATATCAGTTAGTTTAATTCATTAATTTATAATATGCATGATAAAATAGATTATTTGTTACTTATACGTTTATTCTTCTAAAATCTAAATCTGAATAATTATATTTTTAGTGTGGAAATAATCTGAAAAATTTGAAATTTTTAATATACTAAAACTGGGTTTTCCCCCACTTAATGGAAGTGAGGTGTTGATTTCTCATGAATCTATTTTCCCGCCAAAATGAATACACTATTTTATCTTCTAAGTTTATTTTATAAAAATACATTTATTATAATTATACTATAATTAGCATTTAAGTAATAATGCATAATTATACTAATTTTAAAAAAAATATCTTTATTATAGTTATATAAAATCAATATTTAATACTTATCAATTATCAATCAGAAATATTTTTATTCATTTTAATAATAATAATAATAATAATATGATAATTATATGATAATGGTACCGATTATTAATAACCAATTTATATTTCTCTAAATAAATTTATTTTAGAAAAATATCTTTATTATAATTATATTACAATATTACAATTAATATTTAATGAATAATGTATAACTATACTAATTTAAGAAAATATTTTTATTATCTATCTATTCTATCTATCTATTCTATTATATAAAAATCAAGTTTTTACACTTAATGATAGAACTGATGTGGCATGCTCTTAAGGTGTTTCCTAATTTATTTCATTTAATTCGCTAAAGCAAATCAATTATAATTAATTAGTTATATCAATTAATTAATTTGATTAGACATTCAAATCTCACCGTTTATTATAATTTATATGAATTATTTGATTTGATTGGAATAAATATCAAATTATTTAATAAATAATAAATATGATAATGAAATATATGAATTAATTTAATTAGTTTATTTTTCTCAATACCATCTATTTATATAAAATCAAATATTTTTTACTCATTCCTCTCTTTTCTCTCTCTCTCTCTTCCCCTCCCTCCCTCCCTCCTTCTCTCTCGTGTTTATGGTACAATTTTTGTAATTTATTTATTTTTTGTTTCTTTTATCTTTATTTATATATTTTATTTTTTTATATTTTTTTAAAATTTTTGTTTATTTTAATTGCTTATTATTAGGTACATACTTTTTTTCTTTTAACTTCTGATTAACAAAAAAGATGTGTCATCTTTACGTTGTTTTTAAATAATCTTATTATAATTTTGTTTTATAATATTCTATTTTGTCATGTGTACTTCAATTCATAATATACTTTTGTGATTCACAATTAATATATATATTGTTTGTGTACGTGGTTTATATGTTAATGTTATTATTGATTCTCTTTATTATTATTTTTTTGGAGTGTCTCTTTGTTGCTCTTTATTTTAGTTATATTTATTGATTTCTTTGTATTGATGTTCTTTTTATTTGAAATATCTTGACAATTTAGAGTATATGTTGTGATCAATGTGATATTCGTTAATTTAGTGTATCTTTTTAGATGATTTATGTTATAATGTGTTTAAGGAGTTGATTTAAAATTATAATATGATATATAAATTTATAATATAATTTATAGTATGCTAAAATATTAGGACATTATCATATAGATTTTTTTTATTTGACCATTAGATTCAACTATATAGGATCTTGAAAATTATACAATTATGTAATTAGTTATTTTTTCATATAATTATTGAATTGATCATTTACATTAGTGAGACTATTTTCATTATGATTTTAGGTTATTTCATAGTTAACAATAATACTTGATTATTTTTTAAAAAATAAATTGCATTATAATTTTAGGTTATTTCACAATAATAATTAATGTTCATAATATTGAATTACTCTAAATCTTTTTAGTTTCTATCATTAGTAATAAATCCTAAATTAAAAAGATTATGTTGAATTGTTGAATAGTCTAAGTGTAACCGGAGTTAATTTAGTTTATTTGTTTATTAATATAATTGATTGAAATTATAAATAATAAATAAGACAAGCAAATAATTAGAAAAAATAGAATGTTAGTAATTACTTAAAATAAATAACAAAATAAGTTGTAGGGTATTACTTTATTTAAATTATTAATAATAAAAAGAATAAAAGGTCAACAATTATTTTTAAAATAGACATTAAATTTAGTTTTATGGTACTAATTTATCTAAGTTGTTAATAAAATTTTATAATTTTCAAATTTATATCTACTCAATTTATGTATTTTATTTTATTCTACTTTAACAAAAAATTGAGACGTGCATTTTTAATTATTTATTTAGATAGTATAGCGAAATGCGTTATATCAATTATAATTAATTATCGATAGCTGATATCAATTAATTGATTGTATTAATTTATAATATGAATAACGTATAGTAAATGTTGTGAAATTAATTATAATAAATTAATAATTAATAAATAAAAAATTAAAAGGTACTTTTTTATTGCTTTTTAATGGCTATACATTTTTATAATTTCACTTTTCCTTTATCTCTTTTTTTTACATTTATTTCTTTTAATTTATTGAACTAAATTAATTATACTAATTATTTGTATTAACTAATTAAGTATTTTTTAATGGGTTATTATAACTATTCCTTTAGACCATAGGTTAAAAATATTATAAAAAATATTTTATAAAAATTGTTGAAAAATAAATATTTTTAAAATGTGTCCTGACATAAATTAACTAAATTATTTTTCAATTTAATGTGTTTAATTCATTCAATTATATTAATTATAACTAATCAATTATGTAATTTAATTTGATTAGAATAAATATTTTATCATTTAATATTTTATTTGATTTATTAAATTACATTAATCATAACTTTAAATATTTAATTTAATTATAGAGTAAATATCAAATTATTTTAAATTTTGTTTGATTCATTAAACTAAATTAATTATAACTAATTTATTATTTAAGTTGATCAAGATAAATATTAAATCATTTAATAAATAATATATAAAGTAATGAAATAAATGAACTCAATTAATTCAATTTATTATCTTATTATTTTATATATCCCTTTTCTCCCTCTTTATTTTGTACTTCAAATAAAGTATTTATAATTTTTTATTTTTATTTTTTTATTTTAATTTTGCTAATATTTTTTTATGATTTTGTTTTATATCAATTTTTTTTATTTATTTTGATTAATAATTCTTAAGGTTATTATTATTTTATTTAAAGATAATTTAAATTTTTTGTAATATTTTTATAAAAGTTGATTAATAATTTTTTTTTAAATATTGTTTCTAATTTTTTTTAATAAGATCGTATTTTAATTTTTCTCTTTCATCCTTTGTATTAATTAATTATATTAATTTTCTATTACAATACATTTTTTATCTACTCCTCACATTATCTTTTCTATCTTCTTTTACTTTTTTAATTATTCTTTTTACTTTATTTTTAATTATTTATTTTACTTTTACTTCTTATATATAGATTTATTATAATTCATCAAGGTTCTTTTTTAATTTAAGTGATTTTTTAGGTTATATTTTACTATTGATGCTTTTATTTTGTTTAGTGTATTTTTTTAGTTTGTATTTAATATAATAATCTGTAAATATCTATTCTATTATATAAAAATTAAATTTCTGCACTTAATGATAAAATTGTCGTGGCATGTTTCTGATGGTATTTTTTATTTATTTCTTTTAACTCATTAAATTCAATTTATTATAATAAATTTATTATATCAACTAATTGATTTGGTTAATTATTTAAATATCATACAATTTATTATAATTTCTATCAATCAATTAATTGTAATTCAAATTGAATGATTATTTTGTTACGAAATTATTATTTCCTAATCTATTTATGGGTAATACATATATTAATTATAATCGCAAATTAAGTTATTTTACATTAAATGACTTATATAATGGTCATCTCATTTATTATCATAAATGCTGAATTAAATAAGTCATTATTACTTTTGATTTAGAATTAAATGAGAATAAAACAAGAGATACTATTTTATTTGGCCTTTCGAGTTTAATGGGTGTCACACTCAAATATAAATAGTAACTTCCGGATTTTGGTCTCCAACACATCAAAGCCACCTCCGTAACTCTTTTTTCATAAAAAGAATTGCGATTCAAGTATTCAACTCTATTAGAGATATAGAAGGTTTTCAAAGAACAATGGAATGGTCTGAATTTACACGAATTCTAAATGTTCGAACTTAGGATGTTGTTTCAGTTGGTTATCGTTACGAGAATTACTTTAATCTATATGTGTCTAAGGACTATAATATATTAAATATTATTTACGTAATTTATTTCTAATATTGGTATTTGATTAAATTAGTTTTAGAGAAATTTAAGTTGTTGACTCAATTTATATATTACGACTATTTTTTTGAATATATTATTTTTATATTTTTTAATATAAAATTTATTTTTTTCTGATTTTTAAGTTTATTTTCTTTTTTCGATATATGTATCACATTTTTTTTTCATTTTATATTTTAGATTAGTAATCTAATTATTAAGAAAAATATATTTAAAAAAAATATTAAAATATGACTATTTAAAAAAAAAGAAATATACGTGAGAAAAGAAAACAAAAAATTGAGACGTGCATTTTTAATTATTTATTTAAATAGTATAGCGAAATGCGTTATATCAATTATAATTAATTATCGATAGCTGATATCAATTAATTGATTGTATTAATTTATAATATGAATAACGTATAATAAATGTTGTGAAATTAATTATAATAAATTAATAATTAATAAATAAAAAATTAAAAGGTACTTTTTTATTGCTTTTTAATGGCTATACATTTTTATAATTTCACTTTTCCTTTATCTCTTCTTTTTACATTTATTTCTTTTAATTTATTGAAGTAAATTAATTATACTAATTATTTGTATTAACTAATTAAGTACTTTTTAATGGGTTATTATAACTGTTCCTTTAGACCATAGGTTAAAAATATTATAAAAAATATTTTATAAAAATTGTTGAAAAATAAATATTTTTAAAATGTGTCCTGACATAAATTAACTAAATTATTTTTCAATTTAATGTGTTTAATTCATTCAATTATATTAATTATAACTAATCAATTATGTAATTTAATTTGATTAGAATAAATATTTTATCATTTAATCTTTTATTTGATTTATTAAATTACATTAATCATAACTTTAAATATTTAATTTAATTATAGAGTAAATATCAAATTATTTTAAATTTTGTTTGATTCATTAAACTAAATTAATTATAACTAATTTATTATTTAAGTTGATCAAGATAAATATTAAATCATTTAATAAATAATATATAAAGTAATGAAATAAATGAACTCAATTAATTCAATTTATTATCTTATTATTTTATATATCCCTTTTCTCCCTCTTTATTTTGTACTTCAAATAAAGTATTTATAATTTTTTATTTTTATTTTTTTATTTTAATTTTGCTAATATTTTTTTATGATTTTGTTTTATATCAATTTTTTTATTTATTTTGATTAATAATTCTTAAGGTTATTATTATTTTATTTAAAGATAATTTAAATTTTTTGTAATATTTTTATAAAAGTTGATTAATAGTTCTTTTTTTAAATATTGTTTCTAATTTTTTTAATAAGATCGTATTTTAATTTTTCTCTTTCATCCTTTGTATTAATTAATTATATTAATTTTCTATTACAATACATTTTTTATCTACTCCTCACATTATCTTTTCTATCTTCTTTTACTTTTTTAATTGTTCTTTTTACTTTATTTTTAATTGTTTATTTTACTTTTACTTCTCATATATAGATTTATTATAATTCATCAAGGTTCTTTTTTAATTTAAGTGATTTTTTAGGTTATATTTTACTATTGATGCTTTTATTTTGTTTTGTGTATTTTTTTAGTCTGTATTTAATATAATAATCTGTAAATATCTATTCTATTATATAAAAATTAAATTTCTGCACTTAATGATAAAATTGTCGTGGCATGTTTCTGATGGTATTTTTTTATTTATTTCTTTTAACTCATTAAATTCAATTTATTATAATATCTATCAATCAATTAATTGTAATTCAAATTGAATGATTATTTTGTTACGAAATTATTATTTCCTAATCTATTTATGGGCAATACATATATTAATTATAATCGCAAATTAAGTTATTTTACATTAAATGACTTATATAATGGTCATCTCATTTATTATCATAAATGCTGAATTAAATAAGTCATTATTACTTTTGATTTAGAATTAAATGAGAATAAAACAAGAGATACTATTTTATTTGGCCTTTCGAGTTTAATGGGTGTCACACTCAAATATAAATAGTAACTTCCGGATTTTGGTCTCCAACACATCAAAGCCACCTCCGTAACTCTTTTTTCATAAAAAGAATTGCGATTCAAGTATTCAACTCTATTAGGGATACAGAAGGTTTTTAAAGAACAATGGAATGGTCTGAATTTACAC